>NW_022993947.1:0-600000 GCF_012275295.1 Melopsittacus undulatus | reverse complement strand
ATTTCCCTTTTTTCAGTTGTCAGGAACTTCACCTGTCTGCCATGATTTTTCAAATATGATGGCCAGTGGCTTTGCAACTTCATTCGCCAGCTCCTTCAGGACCCGCGGATGGATTTCATCAGGTCCCATGGACTTGTGTACATTCAGGTTCTTAAGATGGTCTCGAACCAGATCCTCTCCTACAGTGGGCCCAAGGTCTAAGTTTTCACAGTCCTTGCGTCTGCCCTCTAAGGCTTGGGTGCTGCGGTCAGAGCCTTTGCCAGTGAAGACCGAGGCAAAGAAGCCATTCAGAACCTCAGCCTTCTCCATGTGCTGTGTAGCTAGTTCTCCCGAAAGCTTTTGGAGGGGGCCTATATTGTCCTTAGTCTGTTTTTTAGCCGCTACATACCTATAAAATCCCTTCCTGTTATCTTTAACATCCGTTGCCATGTTTAGCTCCAATTGGGCCTTAGCTTTCCTAACTTGGTCCCTAACTACCCGGACAACATCCCTGTATTCATCCCAGGCCACCTGTCCTTGCTTCCACCTTTTATAAGCCTCTTTTTTCTTGTGAATTTTTCTCAGCAGCTCCTTATCCATCCAAGGAGGTCTCCTGGCCCTCCTGCTGCACTTCCTTCTAGTTGGGATGCAACACTCCTGAGCTTGTAGCAGGTGATCCTTGAATATTAACCAAGAGTCTTGGGCCCCCTTACCCTCAAGGGCTATATCCCATGGAACCTTGCTAAGTAGGTTCCTGAAGAGACCAAGGTCTGCTCTCTTGAAGTCCAGGGCAGTGAGCTTTCCACACGCTTTTCTCACTGTCTTGAGGACCTCGAATTTGACCATCTCGTGTCTTGGAGAATTGTCAAAAAGACAACCTGAGCTCCAGAGCCTCTAACCACCTCTCCCAGAGCTCTGTAGTCCTTCTTTATACTCCTCAGGCTACTACTATCTATATCCCTAGCACCCACATGTATCACTAGAAGCGGGTAATAGTCCATGGGACTTACTAGAGCAGGCAGCCTCTCCGCAACATCCCTGATCCGTGCCCCAGGTAGGCAACACACCTCCCTTGCGACCGGGTCAGGCCGACAGATGAGCGCTTCTGTCCCTTTCAAGGCAGAGTCCCCTACTACTACAACCTGCCGCTTTTTCCTGGTGGCACCAGTAGAGATCTTCTGTACCAGTGTATTAGCCGGCTGTTTCTGGTGGAAGTGCATTTCCTCATCAGCCCCCTGCAGGACAGCAAAGCGGTTCTGGGTGGGTACAGCAGATTTGGGAGGAAGCCCCTTGCTTTTAATTGCTCTCTTCCTCCTTTGGTTGTTTTTTTTTTGGTTACTAATTCCCAGCTTCCCTGATCAACAGCTTTCTCCGTTC
The DNA here is from genome assembly GCF_012275295.1 of Melopsittacus undulatus. NCBI lineage: Eukaryota > Metazoa > Chordata > Aves > Psittaciformes > Psittaculidae > Melopsittacus > Melopsittacus undulatus. The sequence goes on along the minus strand of NW_022993947.1, from coordinate 598,644 downwards.
CTCCATGAGTTATGTCATGGGTTCAGCCGTGGCAGTCATTTTTCTCCTTCTTGTAGCTGGTGCAGTGCTGTGTTATGACTTCTGGGCTGGGAACAGTTGCTTGATAGCGAGCATGTTTTGAGTGTGTTTTTGTTCAAGGTTTTTTCTGAGCACGTGCTCCAGCCAGGTGGAGGAGGGGAGGCCGGAAGGAAAGAGAGACAGGACACCTGACCCAGGCTAGCCAATGAGGTATTCCATACCATAGCACGTGATGCCCAGGATACATACTGGGAGAGAGAGAGCGGGAGGGGTGGAGCTCTGGAGGAAAATGGAGGAGGGAGCACGCGGTGCTCAGCCAGGCAGGGTGGAGTGAGTTATCGGTCGGTGGCTGGTGGGGTGTTGTATTCTTTTCGCTTGTTATTGGCTGTATCATTAGTATTGTGTTATGCCTTAGCTATTAAACCATTCTTATCTCAGTTCGTGGGGGCTACATTCTTCGGATTTTCCTTCCTAACTCTCTGGGAGTTGGGGGACTTGGTTTAAACCACGACAAGTTAGAGGGGAAGATTGAGGCCCCTGTGCTGTTTGGCCCTGGAGCAAGCAGTCCTGCTTCCTCTCAGCTTTCCTGACATCTTGCAGCTTACTGACAACATCCCATAGCTCAGCCACCTGCTGGAAGAGGACCTCCATTACGGAGCAGTGAGCGCAGCCCTGCCTATTCTGCACCTTTCCTTCACAAGACCAGCGCAGGCACTCTCTACACTCCAAGCTCTGCACCGCAACCTCCCCACTTACCAGCTCTGTCTGGGTGCCTACGCTTGCCACCACGGGGGCGGCCAGAACAGAGCTCCCAGACCGGACCCGGGTCATATGGCAAGTGCTCACCATCCCACTCGCCTGCCCGCGCGAACTGCCGCGCAAACTGCCTCAACCCGCTCTGTTTGCCTGCTCTGTTCGCTGCGCTCCCTGGGTAGATTTTTAACCACTCACAGTTGGTGCCACTCTTCCTGCCTCCGCTCCCGGTGAGTCACCTCCTCGCAGTAGCTGAGCTCTTGGGCAAGTCCTGTTGAGGACTTGAGGCTCCCTCCTCAGTGGCTCTTGTCACTCTGTGGTGAGGCTTCTGGATGCTGATCCCCCTGGCTCCCCTCCGGTGTTACAGGTGTCCTTTCTCAAGCTACTCCCCTCAGCAAACAACCAGTTCTTGATCCACCTCACTACCTGATTGTCAAGCCACACTTCCGTACCTTATCTATGAGAATGTTGTGGGAGACAGTATCAAATGCCTTACTGAAATAAAGAAAAACCACATCTACCGCTCTACCATCATCCCTCCATTTAGTCACTTCCTCATAGAAGGCTATAAGGTTGGTCAAACATGACTTCCCCCTCATAAAACCATGTTGGCTGTTCTTAATAACCCCCTCATCCTTGATATGCCTAGAGAGAAGACACACAGGACAGAAAAATGTAGCAAGTGGGGCAGTCGGTCCCCCCTTTCTAAGCTGCTCACACAGACAAGACATACAGGTTTACACAGCAAGGACAGTGGGAGGGGCAGCCAGGGCCCCCTGCTCACACAGACAGGACACACAGGACCAAAAGAAAAATGTAGACGCTTCATCCATCTCTGGCCACTCTCCTCGCTAAGACACGGAACCACAGATTGAGACTCTACACTTGCTTCGTAGCTCTGCTACATCTCAGTCACACAGAAACACAAACTTACACATGGGATCCCACACACTCACATTATGGTTCCGCTTACCCTCCTCCTGCTTGTTATGGTCCTGGTTCTCAGAATTTGAGATGCAGCTTCCATTAGCAGGTCCTGGCTCCTAAAACTTGGGATGCAGCGAAAACCCAGACTCGCCCGATCTGCTCTCAGGATCGCTAGCAGCTGCTCTATCGGTCGACAAGCCCCTTGGTTGCAAGCCCTACCTGCCAAGGGGAGCTTTGCTGTGTGCCAGACGTCTCTGTGTGCCGAACCAGCAGCCCCGGGCCAAGCATACACCTTATAGGCCCCCTATATTACCTAAATCCCAAGCATACAATTTCTCCGCAGCCATCACAGGTAGTTGTCTGTCCCCGCAGTGAGCAGATGAGAAGCGGAGCTCCTCCAGGCAAGCAGCCTGGGGCACCTGGGATGTCCGCCCCTCAGCCGATCCTGCAGCTGGAAAGAGGCCTCCTGCCTGGCTCGCCAAATTGATGTGCGGATAGACTCCACAACTTGTTAAAGTTGTAAAGTAGGTATGCTTTTATTCAGCGTGAGGTGCATGGGGATAGCTCCTCCAAAGCATGCACACCTCAGGGTTGTTCTCCCTTTACATTTATTCTCTTAAGGTATACATATGCATTAGGTTACTCGATACGCCTATACATATTTATTATCTATCCCCGCTTTGTATTATAATGAGCTAGAAGGTCCTTTGTGTCTGTGCAGTGCCCCTTCTGGTCATGGGCAGGGGTCTCAAGATGAAGCAAATGAGTCTTCCTCTTGTGAGTAGGGGTCTTCAAGATTAAGTAAATGAGAATTCCTCTTCTTAAACTTTTCACCTTTTAACCTTCACACATGGCCTTAGGGTTTAGTCAGTGCCCAGTCTGCTTCTCCCCCACTTATCAGTAGAACCAAACATCTGCTTTTGTCCATTACCAGTAGAGCTAAGCATCTGCTTTTGTCCCTTATCAGTAGAACTAAGCATCTGCTTCTCCCCCTCAGCAGTAGTAAATGCCTTGGCATGTTAGGTACTTAGGACAGACAATATTTTTGTTTAAGCAAAGGAAATCCTTTAACCCACTTGTACAATTTCTCTGTATTACCCCCCTGTACACTGGTTACACCTATATCATGTGGATTAAAAAAGCTTGAGGAATAATTGGTACTACTTAAGTAGTGATGCAAAATATCTCTAGGAAAATTAATGTTCTAAGAAAAATAGTAACATGTTTCTTATTAAGTATGGGTAATTAAAAAAGTAGCTGTAATAAACTGGCCATCATCGACCATTCTCGGTCAGTTGCTAAGGTGAGTAGCTTGAGAGAGGACACCTGCAACACCAGAGCGAAGCAGGGGGAGATCAGCGTCCAGGAGCCTCACCTCAGAGCAACAAGAGCCACCGAGGAGGGAGCCTCAAGTCCAAAAAAGGACTTGCCCAGACGCCAGCAGCTCAGCTCATGTGAGGAGCTGCCTCACTGGGGGTGGAGCCAGGAGGAGCGGAACCAGCTGTGAGAGGTTAAAAACCTGCCCAGGGAGAGCAGCAACCGGGAGCGTGGCGACCAGAGCAGTCAAACAGAGCGGGTCGAGGCAGTTTGCGCCGGCAAACAGAGTGGGTCAAGGCATTTTGTGTGACAGTTCGCATGGGTAGGCGAGCGGGATGGTAAGCACTCGCTGTATGACCAGGGCCCTGTCTGGGAGCTCTGCTCGGGCAGCCCTGAGGACAGCCAGCATAAGCACCCAGACAGAGCCGGTAAGAGGGAAGGCTGCAGTGCAGAGCTCAGAGTGTAGAGAGTGCCTCCACTGGTCTGATGAGTCAAAGGTGCAGAATGGGCAGGGCTGCACCCGCTGCTCCCTGATGGAGGTCATCCTCCAGCAGGTGGCTAAGCTGTGGGATGCTATCAATAAGCTGCAAGATGTCAGGGAAGCTGAGAGGAAGCAGGACTGCTTGCTCCAGGCCCAAAAAGTGCCTGGGCCTCAAGCTTCCCCTCTAATTCATGGAGGAAAGAAGGAGGCTGTTAACCTGGGAAGCTGGGAATTAGTATCAAAAAAAAAAAAACAACCAAAGGAGGAAGAGAGCAATTAAAAGCAAGGGGCTTCCTCCCAAATCTGCTGTACCCACCCAGAACCGCTTTGCTGTCCTGCAGGGGGCTGATGAGGAAATGCACTTCCACCAGAAACAGCCGGCTAGTACACTGGTACAGAAGATCTCTACTGGTGCCACCAGGAAAAAGCGGCGGGTTGTAGTAGTAGGGGACTCTGCCTTGAAAGGGACAGAAGCGCTCATCTGTCGGCCTGACCCGGTCGCAAGGGAGGTGTGTTGCCTACCTGGGGCACGGATCAGGGATGTTGCGGAGAGGCTGCCTGCTCTAGTAAGTCCCATGGACTATTACCCGCTTCTAGTGATACATGTGGGTGCTAGGGATATAGATAGTAGTAGCCTGAGGAGTATAAAGAAGGACTACAGAGCTCTGGGAGAGGTGGTTAGAGGCTCTGGAGCTCAGGTTGTCTTTTTGACAATTCTCCAAGACACAGGGGAGGACCTTCCGAAGGCAAGGAGGATTGGACAGGTTAATAAATGGTTAAAAGGGTGGTGTCATAGACAAGGGTTTGGGTGTCTCGAACATGGGGCCCACATTTGTAGGCAAGGCCTACTGGGGGCTGGTGGAACCACTCTGATAAAGAAAGGGAAGAGTGGTTTTGCTGGGAGGCTTACCAGACTTGTCAAGGATGCTTTAAACTAGTTGTGTTGGGGGAGGGGACCATCCTTCCATCCCAACACACCCAGTCAGTTGCCAGCACCTATAATAAATACTCGGAGCAATGTAGTAATATTCTAGCCACTCCAGCCACTGAGCTGGCTTCATTTGGAGCTCGGCTCAGATGCCTCTATACAAATGCCCGTAGCATGGGGAATAAACAAGAGGAATTAGAGATGTGGGCACATCTACGGGGCTATGATAAAATAGGCATCACCGAAACATGGTGGGATGGCTCCTTTGACTGGAGTGTTGGAATGGAGGGTTATAGACTTTTTAGAAAAGACAGGCCCGGTAGGAGGGGAGGGGGAGTTGCCCATTATGTTAGGGACAGGCTGGAGAGTATGGAACTCTGTCTGGGGACAGGTGATCAGTTAACAGAAAGTTTGTGGGTCAGGGTTACGGGGAAATCGGTGATGGGACACATTGCTGTGGGGATCTGTTACAGACCGCCTGATCAAGAGGAACCTGTGGATGAAGAACTCTACAGACAAATAGGAAAAGCCTCACACTCGCAGGCCCTTGTTCTCATGGGGGACTTCAACCACCCTGATATCTGTTGAAGGGACGGAATGGCCCAGCACAAGCAATCCAGGAGGTTTCTCGATTGTGTGGAAGACAACTTCCTTCTGCAAGTAACAGATGAGCAAAAAAGGAGAGGTGCCCTGCTTGACCACGTGCTCACCAACAGGGAAGGGCTCGTGGGAAATGTGACTCTCCAAGAAGTCTTGTATGCAGTGATCACGAGATGGTCAAATTCGAGGTCCTCAAGACAGTGAGAAAAGCGTGTGGAAAGCTCACTGCCCTGGACTTCAAGAGAGCAGACCTTGGTCTCTTCAGGAACCTACTTAGCAAGGTTCCATGGGATATAGCCCTTGAGGGTAAGGGGGCCCAAGACTCTTGGTTAATATTCAAGGATCACCTGCTACAAGCTCAGGAGTGTTGCATCCCAACTAGAAGGAAGTGCAGCAGGAGGGCCAGGAGACCTCCTTGGATGGATAAGGAGCTGCTGAGAAAAATTCACAAGAAAAAAGAGGCTTATAAAAGGTGGAAGCAAGGACAGGTGGCCTGGGATGAATACAGGGATGTTGTCCGGGTAGTTAGGGACCAAGTTAGGAAAGCTAAGGCCCAATTGGAGCTAAACATGGCAACGGATGTTAAAGATAACAGGAAGGGATTTTATAGGTATGTAGCGGCTAAAAAACAGACTAAGGACAATATAGGCCCCCTCCAAAAGCTTTCGGGAGAACTAGCTACACAGCACATGGAGAAGGCTGAGGTTCTGAATGGCTTCTTTGCCTCGGTCTTCACTGGCAAAGGCTCTGACCGCAGCACCCAAGTCTTAGAGGGCGGACGCAAGGACTGTGAAAACTTAGACCTTGGGCCCACTGTAGGAGAGGATCTGGTTCGAGACCATCTTAAGAACCTGAATGTACACAAGTCCATGGGACCTGATGAAATCCATCCGCGGGTCCTGAAGGAGCTGGCGAATGAAGTTGCAAAGCCACTGGCCATCATATTTGAAAAATCATGGCAGACAGGTGAAGTTCCCGATGACTGGAAAAAGGGAAATATAACCCCCATTTTCAAGAAGAGGAAAATGGATGACCCGGGAAATTACAGGCCAGTCAGTCTCACCTCTGTGCCTGGCAAAATCTGGGAGCAGATTCTCTTGGAAGGCATGCTAGAGCACATGAAAAACAACAAGGTGCTTGGTGACAGCCAGCATGGCTTTACCAGGGGAAAATCCTGCCTGACCAATTTGGTGGCCTTCTATGACGGGGCTACAAAAGTGATGGACAGGGGTGGAGCAGTTGACGTCATCTATCTGGACTTGTGCAAAGCATTCGACACTGTCCCACATGACATCCTTGTCTCTAAATTGGAGTGTCATCAATTTGATAGGTGGATAAAGAACTCGGTGTATAAAGAACTGGCTAGATGGCCGCACTCAAAGAGTTGTGGTCAACAGTTCAATGTCTGGCTGGAGACCAGTAAAAAGTGGTGTCCCTCAGGGATCGGTGTTGGGACCGGTCTTGTTTAATGTTGCTGACATGGACAATGGAATTGAGTGTGCCCTCAGCAAGTTTGCCGATGACACCAAGCTGTGTGGTTCTGTTGATACACTAGAGGGAAGGAATGCCATTCAGAGGGACCTTGACACGCTTGTGAGTTGGGCTGATGCCAACCTCATGAAGTTTAACCATGACAAGTGCAAGGTCCTACACCTGGGTTGGAGCAATCCTAGGCACAGCTACAGTTTGGGCAAAAAGGAAATTCATGTTAGTCCTGTGGAGAAGGACTTGGGGGTGTTAGTCAATGAGAAAATGAACATGAGCCAGCAGTGTGCACTCACAGCCCAGAAAGCCAACCGTATCCTGGGCTGCATCAAGAGGAACGTGTCCAGCAGGTCAAAGGAGGTGATCCTGCCCCTCTACGCTGCTCTCGTGAGACCTCACTTGGAGTACTGTGTGCAGTTCTGGTGTCCTCAACATAGAAAGGACATGGTACTGTTAGAACAAGTCCAGAGGAGGGCCACGAGGATGATCAGGGGACTGGAGCACCTCCCATATGAAGACAGGCTGAGAAAGTTGGGGCTGTTCAGCCTGGAGAAGAGAAGGCTGCATGGAGACCTCATAGCAGCCTTCCAGTATCTGAAGGGGGCCTACAGGGATGCTGTGGAGGGACTATTCATTAGGGACTGTAGTGATAGGACAAGGGGTAATGGTTTGAAACTTAAACAGCAGAGGTTTAGATTGGGTATGTGGAAGAAATTCTTTACTGTGAGGGTGGTGAGGCACTGGAATGGGTTGCCCAGGGATGTTGTGAATGCTCTGTCCCTGGCAGTGTTCAAGGCTAGGTTGGATGAAGCCTTGGGTGACATGGTTTAGTGTGAGGTGTCCCTGCCAATGGCAGGGGGCTTGGAACTGCATGATCTTAAAGTCCTTTCCAACCTTTTGTGGTTTAAAGCAAGCCACACAGCTCATGTACTCACTTCCCCCCTTGCTCCCCCATGTCCCAGAGAGTTAGGAAGAAGAAGCCAAAGAATGTACCTCCCAGGGGTTGAGATAAGAACAGTTTAATAGCCAAGGTATAACACAAATCACTACTGCTATTAGCAGTAATAATAATAATAATAATGATAAAGGAAATAACAAGTGAAGAGAATTCGACACCTCACCAGCCGCCGACCCATAACTCACCCCACCCTGCCCAACCGAGTACCAACTGATACCTCTTCCAACCCCCAAAGCCTTAGCCCTTCCGGGTAACTCTCGGTTGCATCCTGGGCATGACGTGCTTTGATATGGAATACCTCTTTGGCTAGCTTGGGTCAGGTGTCCTGTCTCTCCTTCCTCCTGGCCTCCCCTCCTCCCTGGCAGAGTATGAGGGTCAGAAAGTCCTTGGCCAGAGTAAACATTTGAGCAGTAACTCAAAACATACGTGCTATCAGGACCGTTCTTAGCCCAAAAGTCAAAACACATTACTGCAGCAGCTACCAAGAAGGAGAAAAAATGACTGGTACTGCTGAACCCAGGACACAACCCTAACTATTCTACAATTCTATGATTCTATATTAAATGTAGCTTAATTGCAGAATTTAAAATGTGTTTTTAAATTTTTACCTACTTTGTGGCTGTAAAGTAGGGTGAGACTCTGTCCAGTAGATAGCAACTGATCTCCGGTAGTTCTGGTTGTCATTGCTCTGTGTGAGATTCCTGAAATGAATCTGTGCTAATTGGTTGCTGCAGGTTGTTATATTTGATGATAGAACAACATGCGTGGAGACCTCATAGCAGCCTTCCAGTATCAGAAGGGGGCCTACAGGGATGCTGGGGAGGGACTATTCATTAGGGACTGTAGTGATAGGACAAGGGGTAACGGTTTGAAACTTAAACAGCAGAGGTTTAGATTGGGTATATGGAAGAAATTCTTTACTGTGAGGGTGGTGAGGCACTGGAATGGGTTGCCCAGGGAGGTAGTGAATGCTCCATCCCTGGTGGTGTTCAAGACCAGGTTGGATGAAGCCTTGGGTGATATGGTTTAGTGTGAGGTGTCCCTGGCCATGGCAGGGGGGTTGGAACTAGATGACCTTGAGGTCCTTTCCAATCCTAACTATTCTATGATTCTATGAAAGGAAGAAGGCAGAGAGTTGTGGTCAATGAGGCAGAATCTAGCGGGAGGTCTGTGACTAGTGGAGTCCCTCAGGGGTCGGTGCTGGGACCAGTGCTGTTTAATATTTTCATCAACGACCTGGATGAGGGAACTGAGTGTACCCTCAGCAAGTTCGCTGATGACACTAAATTGGGAGGAGTGGCTGACACACCAGAAGGCTGTGTTGCCATTCAGCGAGACCTGGACAGGCTGGAGAATTGGGCAGGGAGAAACTTGATGAAATTCAACAAGGGCAAGTGTAGAGTCTTGCATCTGGGGAAGAACAACCCCATGTACCAGTGCAAGTTGGGGGTTGACCTGCTGGAAAGCAGTGAAGGGGAAAGGGACCTGGGGGTCCTGGTGAATAGGAGGATGACCATAAGCCAGCAATTTGCCCTTGTGGCCAAGAAGGCAAATGGCATCCTAGGGTGCATTAGAAAGGGTGTGGTTATAGGTCAAGAGAGGTTCTCCTCCCCCTCTACTCTGCCTTGGTGAGGCTGCATCTGGAGTATTGCGTCCAGTTCTGGGCCCCTCAGTTCAAGAAGGACAGGGAATTGCTTGAAAGAGTCCAGCGCAGAGCCACAAAGATGATGAAGGGAGTGGAACACCTCCCTTATGAGGAGAGGCTGAGGGAGCTGGGTCTCTTTAGCTTGGAGAAGAGGAGACTGAGGGGTGACCTCATCAGTGTTTACAAATATGTAAAGGGTGGGTGTCAGGATGATGGAGCTAGGTTTTTTTCAGTGATATCCAGTGGTAGGAGAAGGGAAAGTGGGTGTAAACTGGAGCACAGGAGGTTCCACATTAGCATCAGGAAGAACTTCTTTATTGTGGGAGTGACAGAGCACTGGAACAGGTTGCCCAGGGAGGTTGTGGAGTCTCCTACGTTGGAGATATTCAAGGCCCGCCTGGACAAGTTCCTGTGTGACGTGCTCTAGTTTACCTTGCTCTTGCAGGGGGGTTGGACTAGATGATCTTTCGAGGTCCCTTCCAACCCTTGGGATTCTGTGATTCTTGTCTGTGTACAGTTATTAAGTAGCTCAGAAAGTCCCTGTGTGCCTTGTGGGAGTGTAACTGTATGTGACATGTGGCATTTTGCGTGGATTTTGTGGCAATGCTCTCGGTGCAGATTCCACTTTTACAGCCACTCAGGTTGCCAATGGGGCAGGTACTGCTCAGGGTGTCTTACGAAACACTGGCGGGTGGGAAATTATAGTTACCCAATCGGTAATTCTCTGAGACCAGAAATAAAAAGGTTACTTTGTGGAGAAAGCCACAAAGTCCCGGAGGACTTCCGGGAAATTAGAAGGAAAAAACTGGGAATGGGTTTACAAAAAGTATCAAAGAAAATTTGAAGAGGTGTGGTTACAAAGGAAATTTCGCTGTAACTGAAACTATGATCTAACAACAGGGGAGCTGATCTGCAGAACACAGAAATATTATTTTACTGATCCCCTTAAGAATATTATAAAACTTGTGTGTAGGTGCTCTCATATTTTCATAAGTGCATTTGCAGAGCAGTGGGAAAGAAAAGCTATAAATATTTGTAAAAGACTGGCTGAAATGGGAGCCGGTGAAAACAAGGGAATTCTGAAGAAAAGCCCATTGGATTACATTTTGGCACATTGGAAAGAACTGAGAGGGTCTTCTGGGGCCTCCGTAAACAAGAAAACGTTGGTAAAATATTGTAACCAATGGTGACCTTTATATACTTTGGAAAATCAAGAGAAATGGCCTAAAAATGGAATTCTGAATTATAATACATTGTTACAAGTAATGTTGGTTTTGAAGTGAAATAATGTATGCAGAAACCACCCGGAGTGACAAACTAAATGCAAAATTAATATAACTCTGCTAGATCCCATAATTTTTGCTTTGGAAAAGGACAGGGAAAAACTGAAAATTAAAAGGGAAAACCAAGAGGAAAGGAGGGGAACTTGAGCAGCTCCTGTGTTAGAGCATGGGATGGGTGCTGGGGTAGGCAAACAAGTGGAAACAGACATGTTGACAAATGGAACTGAGGGGTTGTTGAATGTGGTGGTTGCTTTGTAACTGGTGGAGAAGGAATATCGAGCAGAGGTGAGGGGGTAGGCTCTCCTGTGGAACTAGATCGGTGTGTGTGCTATGGGGAGTCTGGACCCTGGAAGTGAGACTGCCCTGGGGGGGAGTGCCATGGGGTGGCTCCGGTGACTGAATTGGAACTAGACTGACAGGGACCTGGAGAATCTTCCCAAGCAGATAATGAAACTAGGGGACAAAAGGGAAGTGGAATTTTTGGGTGATACAGGCGCAATGTATTCAGTTTTAAACAAAGCTTTAATACCTTTGGGGAATGATTATATTATTGTAAAAGGGGCGACTAGCCAAAGTGAAAAGGCTTATTTTTGTAAACCCTTAAAATATCAGTTGGAAAAATAATGGGGCATCCATAAGCTCTTTTGGAAAGAGATTTGTTAGAACACTTGGGAGTGACCATTACTTTCAAAGGAGGCAAGATCACTTTAAAAGTAAATGACCAACTATATATTGAGATGTTAAAGCTCAGTTTTGATCATTAATCATGTCGAGGGAGAAGTCAGGGAAAATATACTGGATCAGGTATTCCCAAGAGTATGGGCCACAAATATACCAGTCCATAAACCTGAGCAGTCAACAAAGTAACTGAAGATCTTTAACATGCCTTACACCAGAGCTAATTTGGTTTACTGTTTTAGATTTGAAAGATGCTTTCTTTTGCCTCCCTCTCCACGAAGCCAGCCAGAAAATCTTTGGGAAAACCCTAGGAGTGGACGCAGAGCTCATCTCACATGGACGGTGCTGCCTCAAGGATTCAAGAACAGTCCCACCGTGTTTGGAGAACAACTGGCTTTCCCATCAGACCCTGGGAAGCCCCATCGGAAGAAGAAAAACTATTGCAGTATGCAGATGACATCTTAATTGCTACCCAGACAGAAGAAGTTTGTGTGGCATGGACGGTAAGCCTTTTAATTTTTTTAGGACTTCAGGGATACAGAGTATCCAAGAAAAAGACCCAAATAGTAAAACAAAAGGTAATTTACTTGGGCTATGAGATAAGTGCCAGACAACAAACCTTGGGACAGAACCGTAAAGAGGCAATATGCCAGACCCCGAAGCCACAGAACCTTCCTGGGAATGACAAGATGGTGTAGGCTGTGTATTTACAACTATGGGTTGCATGTAAAGCCTCTATATGCACTAATTGCTAATGGAAGCAGAGATCTTCAGTGGACAAAAGAGGCTACCCAAGCCTTCAAACAACTAAAGGATGCCCTTATGTCAGCTCCGGGCCTAGGACTTCCAGACATGAGCAAACCATTCTTTTTGTTTTCTCATGAGAGACAGGGAATTGCCTTGGGAATACAAGCTCAGAACTTGGGCCCATATCGGCAAACAGTTGCTTATTTTAATAAGCAATTGGACTCTACTGCTAAAGGATGGCTGGGGTGCCTTAGAGCTGTAGTGGCAGTCGTGCTGAATATTCAAGAAGCATGCAAATTCACTCTAGCCCAGAAAATCACAGTGCTAGTGTCCCTTACAGTGTCTGCAGTACTGGAGATAAAAGGTGGACATTGGCTTTCCCATCACAGGTTCTTAAGATATCAAGCCATCATGGTGGAACAAGATGATATAGAGATAGTAACAACTAACATTGTCAATCCAGCTTCTTTCCTCAGTGGAAACACATATTCCAATACCCCTTTGGACGATGCAGAAACCTGGTTTACTGATGGAAGCAGCTATGTAATCACCAGAAAGCGGCATGCTGGATATGTGATCACCATTTGCACCACTACCATGCATTTGGAGTTGTGCATGCACATGGAGCCATCTGGAAAGAAAGAGGACTGTTGAACTCACAAGGGGAAAACATCAAACAGTGAGATTGTTGGAAGCAGTCCAACTACCTGAGAAGCTAGCGATTATGCACATTAAGGCACACCAGAAGGTGAGCTCGATGCAGGAAGAAGGAAATGAGCTGGCGGACAGTGAGGCAAAAGAATCAGCAAAAGGAGAGGTAACTGCTAAAGGAGCTTTAATTTCTAATGGAAACATTCCTTTAGAAGGTAAGCCAAATTACAATAAGGAAGATCAGAAATTAATCACAGATCAGGAAGGAATAGTAAATAAGGAGGGGTGGGCTCACACAAAATAATTGTCCCCTCCTCTTTGTTATGGGCCCTTATAAGAAATGAGCATTAGAAAACACATTAGGGAGTGGATGCTACTTAATAAACAGAATCATAGCTAGAAATTTGTATGCTACCATCCAACAAATAACTCAACAATGCGATCTCTGCCTTCAAACAAACCCCAATTAAATTTAAATACTCCCAAACTCAAAATGGGCCAAATTGGAAGGGGTAATGGATCAGGCCAACAATGGCAAATTGACTTTATGGAACTGCCAAGGAAAGGGGGGTATAGGCATTTGTTGGTACTAACAGACACCTTTTCAGGTTGGCCAGAAGCTTTTCCAACTAGAAGCGCAAAAGCCCAGGAGGTAACGAAAATACTGTTACAGGAAATAATATAATGATATGGAGTTCCAGCCACTATATCTTTAGACAGAGGACCACATTTTATTTCAAATGTGGTACAACAAATTAACAAATAATTATTGGCAACTTCATACTCCCTACCACCCTCAGTCAAGTGGTCAAGTGGAGACTAATTAAACAACAAATTGTGAAATTGGGTCAGGAGGCCAGTTTACCTTGGCCCCAGTCACTTAACAGCTCAGGAAAACTGAAAGACATGTGGCTGGAACTCAAAGCAGAGGACTGGATAGTCCCATAAACAATATACAACCTGAAGATTATGTGTATATAAAATCTTTCAGACCCACAGGAAAAAAGAAAAGATCTCGAACCAAAGTGGAAAGGGCCATTCCAAGTACTACTCACAACTTTCACAGCTATCAAAATTAGAGAATACTCAAGTCAAGAAGGCTCCAAATACTCCCTGGAAAATCACATCACTACAGCAGTTTTACAAGAATATATTTTCCCATCATGGATTTGTTTACTCTCATATGATCATTACACATCACAAGGGTGCTTTTCTAAAGCTTACATAGTGATCTACCCCCACAGCCCTGCATCTGAACTCTCTTAGACCTCAGAGCTGCCATAAAAGACAACCTTTTATTGATCTATTTCTCCCACGTCTATATTTTAACCCTTCAGGCCCAACAGCAGCTAACTGCATTAGTTCATTAGTTCCACGAACAATGATGCCAGAAAAACAAAATCTAAATTTGGTGCAACTACCCAAACAGACAATTCAAGAGGGGAAAAAAAGATAAAAATCAACAACTGGCAGCATTCCGCAGAGAAGCTGCTATTTATTACTACTGTTATGAAGCTTAAAACATACCTTGGAAATTTTACTGATAAAGTTTCACAGTAGATTTATGCCATTTTATGCTTTAGATCGTATGAAACTAACAACTTTATTCTTTGCATCCCCAGCTTTGGTAAAACTTTTACTTGTAGTTCAGAGTGAGAGCCTGCATCACATGGCAGTACTAAACCTCATCTGAATCAAGAGAATACCCAAAAATCTGTGCACAGTAGCAGATGGAAAACAGCAGCATGAGATGAATTTTCAAAGGGAGCATTTGGTAGCCAAGCTAAAATCTAGTAGTCAGCTAAAAACATTCAATAACAGAAGTAATACATTATTCACTTATCAGTATTCTTCAGTATCCCTTGGCAGCATGTATTAGAGTTCAAAACACAGAAGAAAAGTAATGGACAGGTGGGAAAACCACAGAAGTCTCCTTGCACACTGGTCATGTACAGATGACTGCAAGCTATTGGATAGTTATGATTTACATGACCACCGAACCATATCATACGACAGGTTTTTGTGCTCTTATCCCACTACAAGCGCCAAAGAAAATTTATTGGTTTCAACTCCCATTCTTAAACCAAACTCATTTTCATTTGCAATGTCTATGAGCTAATAGCTCAAAAAAAACAAGTTACTTAGCACAGATCAGCTGATTAGCAGCAGACAGTTGAGCCACACAGCTCCCCTCTACCCCCTCACGTTAATGCATGCATGGAGCTGTTGAAAGGAATCATGTGAGTGCTACTCATCCACTTTAGTGCAAAACAGGCCCACATGGCTTAAACTGCTGATGAAGGGTTAAATATCTAATGAAGAACGGAGATAAAAATTCCCTAAATATTTGCTAGCTTCTATTTTTTGCTCCACTGGAAAATAGTTGAGCAGCAAATACTTCTGGAGAAACTTGAGGGTTCCTGGGGATTTGCAGAGATTCCAACAATGTGTGTTGATGCTCAAGAGGCAGCAGTTACTCTTCTGCACCAAAATGCTGCTGAGGGTGTGAAGACAAACAACCCCAACACTTCATTATTTGTTTTCAAGGAAAGCCTAAAAGCAGGACTCAGAGTACAGTTAGTTAAAAACCAAAAAAAACGGATGCTAAAGTGATTTCCTACATATACATGTGCAGCCACAACCACTTTGGCAGAACTGAGAATACCCCAAATATGACAGACAAATAAGAACCTGAACGTACACAAGTCCATGGGACCTGATGAAATCCATCCGCAGGTCCTGAAGGAGCTGGCGAATGAAGTTGTTAAGCCAATGTCTACCATATTTGAAAAATCATGGCAGACAGGTGAAGTCCCTGATAACTGGAAAAAGGGAAATATAACACCCATTTTCAAGAAGGGGAAAATGGATGAGCCGGGGAATTACAGACCAGTCTCACCTCTGTGCCTGGCAAAAGCTTGGAACAGATTCTCCTGGAAGGCATGCTAAGGCACATGAAAAACAACAAGGTACTTGGTGACAGCCAGCATGCCTTCACTAAGGGGAAATCATGCCTGACCAATTTGGTGGCCTTCTATGACGGGGCTACAAAAGGGGTGGAGCAGTTGATGTCATCAATCTGGACTTGTGCAAAGCATTTGACACTGTCCCACATGACATCCTTGTCTCTTAAATTGGAGAGACATCAATTTGATAGGTGGACCACTCGGTGGATAAAGAAATGGCTGGATGGTCGCACTCAAAGAGTTGTGGTCAACGGTTCAATGTCTGGCTGGAGACCAGTAACGAGTGGTGTCCCTCAGGGATCGGTGTTGGGACCGGTCTTGCTTAACATCTTTGTTGGTGACATGGACAGTGGGATTGAGTGCACCCTCAGCAAGTTTGCCAATGACACCAGGCTGTGTGGTTCAGTTGATAAACTGGAGGGAAGGAATGCCATCCAGAGGGACCTTGACATGCTTGTGAGGTGGCCTGATGCCAACCTCATGAAGTTTAACCATGACAAGTGCAAGGTCCTACACCTGGGTGGGAGCAATCCCAGGCACAGCTACAGTTTGGGCAGTGAAGAGATTCAGAGCAGCCCTGCAGAGAAGGTCTTGTGGGTGTTGGTCAATGAGAAAATGAACATGAGCCAGCAGTCCAGAAAGCCAACCATATTCTTGGCTGCATCAAAAGAAGCGTGACCAGTAGGTCAAAGGAGGTGATCCTGCCCCTCTACTCTGCTCTTGTGAAATCCCACTTGGAGTATTGTGTGCAGTTTTGGTGTCCTCAACATAAAAAGGACATGGAACTGTTGGAACAAGTCCAGAGGAGGGCCACGAGGATGATCAGGGGACTGGAGCACCTCCCATATGAAGACAGGCTGAGAAAGTTGGGGCTGTTCAGCCTGGAGAAGAGAAGGCTGTGTGGAGACCTCATAGCAGCATTCCAGTATCTGAAGGGGGCCTACAGGGATGCTGTGGAGGGACTATTCGTTAGGGACTGTAGTGATAGGACAAGGGATAACGGACTGAAACTTAAACAGCAGAGGTTTAGATTGGGTATGTGGAAGAAATTCTTTACTGTGAGGGTGGTGAGGTATTGGAATGGGATGCCCAGGGAGGTAGTGAATGCTCCACCCCTGGCAGTGTTCAAGATCACGTTGGACAAAGCCTTGGGTGATATGGTTTAGTGTGAGGTGTCCCTGTCTATGGCAGGGGGGTTGGAACTAGATGATCTTAAGGTCCTTTCCAACCCTAACTATTCTATGATTCTATAAAGTGTGGCTAAGATACATTGTTAGAAATTTTGCTGATAATTGACACATATATTCTGCTAATTTAATCAGTTAGTGACTCATCACTCAAAGTAAAAGCTGCTTGTTGTTACCTCATGCATGCATAAGCACCTAATAAAGCCATCTTATGAAGAAGAACAAAAGCAGATGTGAAAGACCTGTTTCTCCCAAAAGAGCCATATAATGAAAAATAGCTGTTTAAGCCTCTGCAATAAATGCTCTTCAGTTTGCATGGACCACAGTCCACATCTGGCCACAGTGACAGTTTATATCAGGGAAAAGAACATACTGCACACAGTCTAATCAATCCAGTTAGTGGATGTGAGAGTGAACAAGCTAAAGACAAGAAGGTATAAATCGCAGGGATAAAGCATCTCTCAGGAGTAATGAAATAAGCTTGGGCAAATATTTTAAGTCCAGACAAAATACTTAGCTTAGATTTTATAATTTTACAAGATGTTTAAATAAACAGAAAGACCAGAACAGATTTTGCTCTTTAAACCAGCCACTAATGATGTGAGATCATTCCAACTGCAACATTAATTTTAAAGACCAAAGTAAAATAACGCTTAAAACTCAGTTCTGTTCCTACCTGCCCATCTTGACCCACATGAACTTGATGTATCTGCAGGTTTCCCTGTAAAATAAGAGTAGTGACAATAAACATGAATTTGGGATTTTAAAAGTTGCTCTGTCCTGAGAAGGGCCTGTTTCTCATCTCATTATTAAACAATATTAAGGAAATCTATTAATTTCAGAAATACTGCTGAGGCAATTATCCTGGCAAGCCAGCTACAATTCAGTGGTCAGCACTTAAACCACAGAGGATAAACAGACTAAAAAGCAAGGAGGCTTTTCAGCACCAGCGTGTTTTGCTTTTTGAAAGTTAATGTATGATGTACAGTATTTTTATGCAGAGTGTGTTTGCATTGCTTCTGAGGTAAAATTTGAGATTTTCCTTACCTATCTAAAACTGCAAATTTAAGTCAAACCCTTACTAAACTTAAATTAACAGTATAACACTTTTACATGTATGGAGTACTATTAATAAATAGTTAATACTGGTTGTTATAAAGTTAATGCCTGAGCTAACAGATTATTTTATCAAAATTCAAAACCAAAGACCAAGATAGTCCTGTCACTGGGATTACATCTATTACAGAAAATTCTCAATACTGTAAAGTATTTGAAAGGAAACTATAGTTACGAAGTCTGAAAAGGACAGCAATATCCTTACAAAATGAAGCTTTTATTCATACGTTCAGATATGCCTTTTCAGAAGTATATTTGAATTATAAACACAGTTTCCCAAGCACTTGCAGGGAAATAGCACATTTCTTTGAGGAAAAAAGCACCAATTCTTTGATTTGCATATTTTCTGCATTTTCTCTTACTGGCAGTACTTCCTCTTATCTGAAACTGTGTACATTGTAATAAATTTAAAACCAGATGTTTTCATCTGTCACGGACAAATGTATTCCTTAAAAGTCTTACATATGGAAACTTCAGAGGAAGCCAATGGACACTTCAGGCTCAATTAGAATTGGTATCTGCTGAATCATAATTTTTTCAGTGTCTCTTTACCCAAGAACTGCTTCAGTTTTATTGTATTACACTATAGATTCCATTAGAGGCAGAACATTTTGATCCTTCCTTATTTCTCTCCAGGTCTGACAAGCTCTTCAAAGGACACAGCCTTTAACTATAAGACTTATATAATATCCACAATAATATTTATTCTACAATACCTCCCTTTGCTAACAGTACTCCTCTGCACCAAAAGTAGTTTTATGAGATGTGATTTAAGGTACTTTGGTAATGGATTAAACCAACTCTCAAGCAGATGTGCTTAACATTGGGTAAAACACACTACAGATTAAAACTGTAGGCTGCATTTATGTTTAGCCATAGTTTGCTATTGCTTCTTCATGTAAACAAAGTGCACAAGAAATCTAACAGCATTCTTAGTAGTTAGGAGCCTCTACACATTCTTAAATAACCAAGAACAGCACATTCACACAGGTAAACTCAGCTGGCGTTAACAGCTGTTATTAGTGAGTAGGGGGAAAGAAAAAACAGTTGAAATTAGAGAGTTCACTACTGGATTTATCCATTTCCATTCTAGCATAATATTTTTATGGAAAAAAATATGAAGTGAAAATACTAGTGTCAGAACAGTTGATCAGCACCGAAAGTAAGTTCACTTTGGCACAAGCAATCCAGGAGGTTCCTCAATTGTGTGGAAGACAACTTCCTTCTGCAAGTAGGAAGCCAACAAGAAGAGGTGCCATGCTTGACATTGTGCTCACCAACAGGGAAGGGCTCATTGGAAATATGACACTCCAGGGCAGCCTTGGATGCAGTGATCATGAGATGGTCAAATTTGAGATCCTCAGGACAGTGAGGAAAGCATGCAGAAAGCTCACTGCCCTGGACTTCAAGAGAGCAGACTTTGGCCTCTTCAGGAACCTGCTTAGCAAGGTTCCATAGGATATAGCCCTAGAGGGCAGGGGGGGCCAAGACTGTTGGTTGATATTCAAGGATCACCTGCTACAAGCTCAGGAGTGTTGCATCCCAACTAGAAGGAAGTACAGCAGGAGGGCCAGGAGACCTCCATAGATGGATAAGGAGCTGCTGAGGAAACTAGGAGGGAAAAAAGAGGCTTAGAAAAGGTGGAAGCAAGGACAGGTGGCCTAGGAAGAATACAGGGATGCTGTCTGGGAAGCTAGGGACCAGGTTAGGAAAGCTAAGGCCCAGTTAGAATTAAACTTGGCTAGGGATGTGAAGGATAACTATTCTATGATTCTATGATAACAGGAAGGGATTCTATAGGTACATAGCAAAGAAAAGACTAGGGACAACGTGGGCCGTCTCCAGAAGCTATCAGGAGAACTGACTACCCTGGATTTGAAGAAGGCTGAGGTTCTCAATGACTTCTTTGCCTCAGTTTTCACTGGCAAAAGTTCTGACTGCACCACCCAAGTATTGGAAGGCAGACACAGGAACTGTGAGAATAAAGACCCTAGGCCCATGTCATGGTTTGAGCATGTTTTGAGGGTGTTTTTGTTCAAGGTTTTTTTTCCAGCCAGGTGGAGGAGGGGAGTCCGGGAGGAAGGAGAGACAGGACACCTGACCCAGGCTAGGCAATGAGGTATTCCATAGCATAGCACGTGATGCCCAGGATGCATACTGGGAAAGAGAGGGCTGGAGGGGGGGAGCTGGAGAGGAAAATGGAGGAGGGAGCACGCGGTGCTCGGCCGGGCAGGGTGGAGTGAGTTATGGATCGGTGGCTGGTGGGGTGTTGTATTCTTTTCGCTTGTTATTGGCTGTATCATTATTATTGTGTTATGCCTTAGCTATTAAACCGTTCTTATCTCAATCCGTGGGGGCTACATTCCTTGGATTCTCCTTCCTAACTCTCCAGGAGCTGGGGGACTTGGTTTAAACCACGACAGCCCACTGTAGGAGAGGATCTGGTTCAAGACCATCTTAAAAACCTGAAAGTACACAAGTCCATGGGACCTGATGAAATCCATCTGCGGGTCTTGAAGGAGCTGGTGAATGAAGTTGCTAAGCCAATGTCTACCATATTTGAAATGATTAGGGAATAGTCTGTTCAGTTTTTCATAACAGCCTTATTACCAAAGCACTTAAACACTTAATATGATCATGGAGTTTACAGTTTTCATGCTTATTACTCATGATCTGGACCTTAAAATTAGATACTTTTTTCCAGTTTGTTCCTTTTAGTAACACAATTGTTTGCATGTAACAAAAATTAAAATAGTGAAAACTTTAGAGTATAATGTTTTGGGGTGGTGGGGGCAGGGGGTTATCTTTATACATTGAGAAATAAATTCATTAGTTAATTCCAAACTAAATCCATTCAGGAAGTGGTTGAGATAAGTGGTTGAGATGTTGTCTCTCAAGCTAAAATCAGCTGATTTATTCAGGATATATTATTTACAAGAAATATGCAATTTATTTTATTAATCAAAAGTTTTTGTTATTTAACTGCTGAAAATATATAAATGTGAAATGTATTTTTTCCCTTTGAAAGTCTGTTTAACACCTTAGAGGAAATTATATTTAAGCTGGTGCCTGGACTTCGGGAACTTAAGTTTTTTGTTTGGTTTTGGGCTACTTGTTTGGGTTGATGGAGGGAATATGGTCAATGCTAGTGATATACCTGTAGTATTGATTTAAAAATTCACACAATTCTGCAATGCATCTTTACTAGATAGAGTCTAAAGGTTTTCCCAAGTCCTGTTCAACAGTCCCCACAGTTAAAGACAGAGTATTCTTAACACAGAGTTCATAAACCTAACTAAAGTAATTTCATTTTGCAAAGGTAGTGCAAATACCTAAGCTGGTTTCCTATAATACTCTAAGTACTAAATTTCCAGCAAAGACCATCAGCTATATACAATCATTCATCTAACACATAGAACTATCTTGGTTGGTCAAGCAAACAAAAAGGAATACACAACACACACACACACACACCCAAGACAAACATATTGCATTTACTGCCATAAAGCACCTTTCATCCTGGCTTCACCACACACCCTCACTTCTACTCCCACTGGTCTCAGTATTGTAACAGACCCCTCAGGTTCAGTTTTAGAATTGGGGCCTTAAATTCTGGCCAACTGATCCACAGTCACCCAAACTTTTGGCTCACCTCACTGTCCTGCGTGATTTGGACTTGCTCACCTTGAGGAACCTGGGCTATGTGGAGATGGCCCTGTGGGATCAGCAACAAAAGAAAATACCAAGAAGCATCAGAAGACAATCATAACTAGAGGAAGAGGAAGAACCTTGGATTCAATACAGCTTAACATACAGAAGCAAAATGCTTATTCAATGAAAAACACTAAAAAGAGCTTTAAAAATAATTAAGTGCATACATCTTATTATGCAAAGTATAAGCAGAGGGACTTTGAGGAAAGAATGGTTCATTTTCACATAAGATGAAAGAAAATAGGCATAATAATAACATTTATGTAGCACATTTTTCTATAGATAAAGTGTCTGCATTTTTGATTGATACACAAAGTATGGGACTAACTTGCTTTGGCAGATTATCATTGTGCATGAAACATTAATCTCATTTAAAGACCTTGGAAACTCAGTTTTTAAAACAAATATGCCAGGACTACCTATTCGCTAAGAGTGAGATTTGAAAAGGTATTTGTAAGTGTCCATACATCTTTGTGCATTCACATAGTTATGATTTAGTACCATGCTAAAAACTCTCAAGCTGCTGTAAATGGGCATGAAATCATCAATTTGAATGCAATTACAGTGGTTTATGTTAGTGGAGAATCTGCCTTAACAGTTTTAATAACGTTAATACTTTGTATTGCTGACCATACCCACCACTTCAGAATAGTATCAACCCTACCATTTGATCAAAACACATATGAGTGGACAAAATTCCTTGTGCATCCTGAAGTCTTTGCTACTGTGATTTACCTGAAGGGAGACTGGATTCTAAATAACCTACTTCAGGGTTTATAAGGCTTTGCCTTCATTTTAATATGCCTGCATGAGACAGAGATGAAAGATAATAATTTGGAATTCTGTCAAAGCCTCCTCTTATTTTATAACACGAGAATAACTGCATGTGATTTTCAAAGAAACACAGATCCCTCTATTTCAGTTTCATTTCCTCTGGGAGGAAACTGTCTATTTATAGAAAGAAAAAACATACTGTAAGTATTGCTCTGACAATAGGGACTGTATATAAAATTATAGCACAGCCCAGTCCATGTTGATATTAGAATCACTTTACCTCCTTAACATCAAGCTCTCAGGGCTTCCAGGAAAAAGCACTGAACATTTAAAAGACCCATTTATAGTGTTTTCAAATACAAGCCACCCTTTCTGACTAAAGGGAGGGGGGAAGAAGGTGACTTTATTCATCTTTATATCATGCAGCACTCCAAAAAAGAACTCCTCACTCATCTTTTGCAGATACATGGCTGGCCTTCAAGAACAGTCCTTTTGGTTTATTCATAAATTCAAGTCAATACTGATTTTTTTTTAACACATATACTGTAACTAACTACTACCTTACTAATGACTCTTAGCCTGATCTATAATGCAATTTCCTCTCCACACCTCTTACAGTTGCTGTCTGGAGTTCCTCCCAATCACTTTCATCTGAAACCCTTTCCACTTCCATGCACTCCTTAAAAAATATCTTGGCTAACGTTTAAGTTCTCCTTTTAAGCAAAGCTTACAAGCTCTGCCAGTTGCCATCAGCACTGTGCTGCACATCTCGAAATCCTCCCCCAGTTTCCATGATTCCTCTACTACTAACTCTGGTAAACTTTCTGCAGGTCTTACAGACATGTCTATTTTCTAACATTCCAAAAGCGTCTCTCCTTCACAGCCCTTTTTTTTTTCATCATCTTTCAGAGCAATGTCACCATTTCCATGGTATTTGCAGGTCTTCATGACCAGACTTGAGTATTCCCTATGCTAATAGAAAGCTTTCACTCTTTATGTGTCAATTATTCAGTTGGGTAGATTTTCTCCTTTTCTCCTGCACTGCCGCTCTTACCTGGGGAAAGAATACTATAAATATCTGTCAAAGAGGCTTCATTATCCCATTTCAAACTCTTTGTAATGGTGTTGACTAAAACCCTCGCAACAGCCAGACCACCAGGTACTACAGTTTATATCATTATATAACATCTCCCAGGAATTCTTGATTATTTGCCCATTTCCACCTGTTTCTTTAGCCTGGTTTCTAAGGAAAGTGGGCTTATATGGTCATCATGCAGTGGGCACATACATGTCTGTGCATGCTTCCATTCTATGCTTGGATACTACCTGGCCTAGTTGAGTGGAGTTTTGAGGATTTTGTTTTGGTTTAATTTGAATTTAAAACAATCCTTGCAGCCAAACTGTATCACACAGGAACTAAAGCCAAGGTGAGGTTTTTCAGAGTACACTAAAAACATATCTAAAAAAAAATTCATGGCCTGAGTTACGGTATGAGTCTCAGGCTTAAAAAAAATGTAAATATCACTTTTACTTAAAATATATGTATCTAAATGAATACACACGTAAAGGATTCAGCTAGCAGATATTAAAAAATGCCTGAGAATGCAGGGAGTTTTAAATGAAAATAAATAAATGCATTCTTGTTTTGAACGTCATAGCTGGAACTACCTCTGAAGTGTAAATCACACACTTAATAGGTCTGCCATTATTAATGTGGCAAGTACAAGCAAATGGCCAGGTAGAGACTAAGTCATTCTATATATAGTAATGGATGCGCATTTATTTGCGATTGTGAAAACAAATCCTGCATGAAGGTTTTTGCCAAATAGGGTTTTTTCATAAGCCTTCAATGTTTATTTTCTGAAAATCACACTTAAATGATGAAAGGTCACTTCAAAATAAATAAATGAAAAAATTAAACTAAACCAAGGTTTGCAATAAGCTACTTTGTTTAAATGGAATAATTTAGAAAAAGTTGAGTACATACCACTTGGACTTGCCCATCTTCTCCTATTTGGTGGATCTGAACCTGCTGAGCGTTGGCTAGTGTATAGTGCAGTGCTTGGGGCTGGTTCTGCTGAATCTCATTAGAAGCTGAAACTGAACTCTGTGAACCCTCTGAAAGAGAGACCAAAAAACAGGTTTATTAAACGCGTTGATCTCATGCCAGTGGTCAGGGAACAATGCATTAAGATTTAAAAACTGTAGAAAACAAACACAATCGGTAAGTAGACATAGAACATTTAGAGTTGTGGTCAATGGTTCAATGTCCATATGGAGACCAGTAACGAGTGGTGTCCCTCAGGGATCGGTGTTGGGACCGGTCTTGTTCAACATCTTTGTCGGTGACATGGACAGTGGGATTGAGTGCACCCTCAGCAAGTTTGCTGATGACACCAAGCTGTGTGGTTCGGTTGATATGCTGGAGGGAAGGAATGCCATCTAGAGGGACCTTGACACACTTATGAGGTGCTGCCTCTACGCTGCTCTCGTGAGACCTCACTTGGAGTATTGTGTTCAGTTCTGGTGTCCTCAACATAGAAAGGACATGGTACTGTTAGAACAAGTCCAGAGGAGGGCCACGAGGATGATCAGGGGACTGGAGCACCTCCCATATGAAGACAGGCTGAGAAAGTTGGGGCTGTTCAGCCTGGAGAAGAGAAGGCTGCGTGGAGGCCTCATAGCAGCATTCCAGTATTTGAAGGGGGCCTACAGGGTTGTTGGTGAGGGACTATTTGTTAGGGACTGTGGTGATAGGACAAGGGATAACGGATTGAAACTTAAACAGCAGCGGTTTAGATTGGATATAAGGAAGAAATTCTTTACTGTAAGGGTGGTGAGGTGCTGGAATGGGTTGCCCAGGGAGGTTGTGAATGCTCCATCCCTGGCAGTGTTGAAGGCCAGGCTAGATGAAGCCTTGGGTGATATGGTTTAGTGTGAGGTGTCCCTGGCCATGGCAGGGGGGTTGGAAGTAGATGATCCTAAGGTCCTTTCCAACCCTAACTATTCTATGATTGTATGATTAGTATTCTTACACATTCATTGCTCACCTGTAGATTTGCCTACAGATTCCCAAAGAGTCCACAGGCTACTTTTTCTCTGAGAAAGCATATGTTTAAGAACATCTTTTGAATCCAGATTAAAGATTTTACAACAGTAAAAGTCATATTACAGCAAAACTACACACATCTCCTAATCAGCAGCCCCTACAAAAATGAAGACACCTGGTGTTATCTTCAGGGAACAGGAAAACCATTGCATGATTTCAAGTGGATAACAACTTGCTATTAGAAGCAGATGCATCATAGATTCCTTTCTACATTTTCCAGCTGCAGGGAAAGGATTCTTCTAAATCTAATAGTACATATGCTTTCCTACAGACCAAGACCCCACTAGCAGATAAATGTATCACTAGATTACATATATCACTCCAGCAATCAGGAAGAAATCCTGGGGCTATTGATCAATGACACAGCACATTTAATAAGTTCAAGTAGGTACTGCTAGGAAAAACCTTAAAATGCCCCAGGATGATACTAATATCGTCGTGGTTTAAAACCCCACCTCAGTCTCCCGCAGCACTATACACCCCTTCCCCCCCCCCCCCCCCCCCGCTCCCGGAGGGATGGGGAGGAGAACTGAAGGAATGCAACTACCACGGGTTGAGATAAGAGCAGTTCAGTAACTAAGGTATAACACAATTCACTACTGCTACCACTAATAAAGCAATGATAGAGGAAATAAACAAGGAGAGAGAATACGATACAACCTGCCAAAATGAGCCTGACCCGGAAGAGAGTTAGCTCCCGCCCTTCCCGCCAACTCCCAGTTACCTCCCCGAGCATGACATGATGTGGTATGGAATACCTCCTTGGCTAGCTTGGATCAAGTGACCTATATCTGCTTCCTCCCAGCCTCCCCTCCTTCCCTGGCAGAGCAAGAGACTCACAAAGTCCTTGGACAAAACAAAACATTTCAGCAGTAACTCAAAACATACATGCTATCACAATGTTCTCTGCCCGAAAGTGAAAACACAGCACTGCACCAGCTACCAAGGAGAAAAAAATGACTGCTACTGCTGAACCCAGGACAATCATATAGCAGCACACTAAGATTCTACACCAGTACTAATTTTCTTTTCTTTTTTTTTTTTGAGACATCTTTGAGAATAGGACTGTCAGAAAGGAATTTTAGAATAATGCATTGCTTGAAGAAATACATTTTACATACAGCAATCCTGTAATAAAAGATAAACGTTGAAATTGTTTATGCCACAAAAATACACTGAATGAAATTTCTGAAGCATTAAGTGGTTTACAATTTTTTGAAATTACTTATTGCTCTGACAATGACTTCTATGCTAAAAGATAACGTAAAACACACTGACACATAATATGTAGTTAAATTCAGTACCACAGGGCTTTCAACCTTTCCAATATCAGTAAGTATAATGAAAACATTTAAGAAGCACTAACACTACTTCAATTGTAGATCATTTCCTTGCAAGATTTCATATATTGCTTAAATAAGCACCAAATGGGCCTTGTCCTGCTCAGATATGACTGATGGTTTGATATATTCTGATTTTTAGAATGATTGGGTTTTTGAACCAACACAGCAGGAAGCCATGTGTTATAACTTTTTAATAAATCTGCTTAATACTTTAAGATTCTCAAAAGCCAATCTCTCTCTCACTCTGGAATATACACTTTCATTTCTGGCAAGTCCATAGTTTACTACTGTTTTAGAGACAGACTTCCTTCTCCCTCTTCTTGTGAAAACACACATACGCAGATCTCACTTTCTAGGATCATTAATGCACTGCAACCAGGAGCATGACTGCAATTTGTAGATGAAACAGGATTAGAACCTCATCCTACCAGGAATCCTCTTTAGTACAAGCATCACAAGGTTGGTCAAACCCAAACCACCCCAGGAGATGCTTAGCTTCCACCAAAGGCCCATGATTATTTAACTACAAATGGTTAGCAACACTTAGTACATGGTTACACACCTTGAGAAGCACTGTAGATATACGCATGTTGTTGTCGACGCAGGAGTCCCGGACAACGTGGAGACGATCAATGTGATCAAACAATTGCCAAACCTTACCAGATACAGTGCTCTTCTCACACCCTTACTTCCCTATGCAACAGCCCTGGACACTGAGCTCCAACTGGTCAGCCTAGAGGTTACTATCGTTTACAAAGCTAATGTTTATAACTTGTTATAATTGTGATTAAATACCTTACTCTAAAAATACAGTGGGAAACTACAACTTTGGCAGAGATCATTCTCTGCCCGTTTTCAGTGGAAAATTACAGAGGCCTAACAAGACAATTGACCTTGCTTATGCCTGCCAAGAATCTTCTTACTTTACAGTAATAAGGCTCAGGGTATCGGGATCGCTCACTACATGGCCTTGGCTCTTTAAGAATTCCCACATGTTGTAATAGAGAGGCCTCTCTGACAATGATAAATGTTACTTCTAAAAAAATATGCAAGAATATAAAATCCACTCCAAAACTTCAATTGAGAGAAAAATGGAATTCTCCATTTATCTTTGTTATGCAAAAATATCCACATTTGTAGGTACTACATGAACCTGCTGCAAATATAACTTAAGACCAAAGTAATTTTCAGGTATACGGAAAACCAAATGTCATTATTGCTTTAAGTTTCAATTTCTGTTGGGGTTGGTTTTATTACTGTGGGTTGGGGGATGGTTGTTCGTTTGTTTGTTATTTTACCTGAACCACTGTAAGATGATGATGGTGTTCGCCTTGAAAAGCTTTTCACAGCAAGACTCTGCCCTCGCTGTTTTCGCCTCCAAGCTGTTCGGCATTTAGAGTCTATGCTTTGCTTGATTCTGTACCAGTCAGATTCTGTTATACCAAATTTGTAAAATAGGTGACCTGTAATTAGAAAAATAAAGGGCCAAAAATTAGTATAAATTAATATTTTTCAAGAAAACGCATAGATGGTACACACAGTCACACACACTCACTTTTGTTCACAAGCAAGAACCAATGTTCAAATCTCATTAAGCAAAAGCTTAAGAGGCAGGTATGTGTGCATCAGTAAAATTAAAGAAGCCAGCTTTAAAAGCTGACAGGTGCATTATACTAAGTTTTCCCTTCCACATCCTATACACATAGCACATTCTTGCCAAAGTTCCTATAAAACTATAACACAACTGACACATCAAATTATACAGTGATTCTTGTGCATTGCAAAATAAATATGTGGTTCAAAGAAAAATAATGTTTGGAAATACAGTGAAGACAATCTGGTAAAAGCACAAAGATTATCACAGCAATTATGCCCAAATTATATACTTTCAAACTTTTGGAGCATCTACTGTACAAAACAGGGGGAGAAAGGGTTGGTTCTGTTTAAAAACAGGGCTAATTAGGAAAAAAAAAGTCCATGAAAAAGAGTGTTCCTGAGAAAGTAATCTGCTCTTTCTTAAAGGTCAGAAGTCAGTCAGCAGAAGCAATCCACACAAAACATTAAATTGTAAAGAAATTTAATTAAGAACAAATTTAAGAAGACATTTGTAATATCAAAACCAGACATGAAATAGTCCAGTTAGACACTGCATTCAAAAATCAGCCTCCTAAAAAACAAACAGCATGTCAATAGCTTGCACTCAGGTATTGCTAGGCTGTGCTGCCTCCCATTCTTCATGAACAACAGATTTCTTCAGAAAATTAAAAGGGTTTTTTTTGTTCACACTGTTCACAGACTTGGCAAAGTTTCCTTTGACGCCCTTTATGCTGAGACTGCACAGACTTTCACCCTCTGTTACCGTTACAGTTTGAGAGGTTAGGGAAAGTGTTACCACCAGAAAAATATAACTACCACATGCATAAAATAAAGACATATTTACATTAAGTGTGTAACCCAAAGAGATTTGGTTAACTGTTCCTTCCATTTTCAAATTCAACATAATTTTTTAAATGTACATAAAAACAACAGGTGTCCTATTCCAAATTCAAATGATTAAACTGATGAACAAACTTTTTCTTTAATTAACAAGAATATGATGGATATTATGAAAAGCAAGGACTTCAGATTCTTCCTGCACAGAAACACAAAGAGGGGCAATTATTTGATGGTTTTACTAACAAAATGCATTTTTTTACATAAAGGTCATACATTTGAATAGCATATGGCAAAATCTGCTGTACTAAACAGCAGAGGAAAAAAATAAGCACCTCTGAAGTTATTTCTTAATGATTCAGACTCATTTAGAATAGTTAGGGTTGGAAAGGACTAAGGTCCTAAGATCACCTAGTTCCAATCCCCCTGCCATGGGCAGGGACACCTTGCACTAAAACATGTCACCCAAGACTCCATCCAACCTGGTCTTGAACACTGCCAGAGATGGAGAATTCTTGCACCTTCAGGCTTCAATTCTTCAAACATAATTACACTCATGCTCTGAACATACTGAAACAATTTTTAGGCGTAATTACTCATTTGACAGCAGGGGGTGGGGGGGTGAGGTCCACAACTGGGATGCAGTTTCCCCCTCCATAACTCCAAAGTGTTTAGCATTGGGCAAACGGATGCAGGAAGGGGAGAGCAATATCATCCTCAGACAAGGAAACCTTGGCCCATTACACTTGATGGGATGGCAGAACCTTGGCAACTTCTCCAGCGTCACATGCCTGTGAATCATGTCACCAGATAATTACTTTCCATAACGGTTCTCATCCACAGGCTAAATAGCATCCAAAAAGAGATGGGGGGAGCTGTTAAAAAACTCAGAGAGAGGGAGGATGGAAGGAAAATTCAGCTACCAAACAATTACTCTGTTTTCCATTTTATTTCCACAGTTCCTTTTACTATTACACTCATACCTTTCAAACAGCTATAAATTTATAGACTACTAGGGACTGAAGTGTGCACATGTTGTAACACAAATTGCAGTCAGAGGGTACTGACAGACTCAAATACAACAGAAATCCTATTCTACTACACATACCTAGAGAAGGGTTTACTAAACCTATGTCAGTAACTAGAATAATTTAATGGCAAAATGGAAAAATCAAACACTTTATAGTGTTCACAAAGTCTGATTTTTTCTGGAAATTTTCAATTGTCAGCTTTTAAAGAAAAGAAATGCCCCACTTCCCTAGGTAGAGATGGTTAAAGAGGATTTCTGCAAATAATATTCCATAGAAAAGAGATTATTTTATTATACTCTTCAATTAAGTTATAATATATAAACTTCAAAATTCCATGTTAATCAAATCCCTTTCTAATTGGATACTAAAAACTCAAGTCTATACTAAAGATCACGAGTCTTACCTTACATAACTTTATAATAAAACACAATTGCTAATTTTACAACTGCTTTACAATTAATACCTAGAAATTGTTTACCTACAGTATGAAAATTAAATCTGTCATTAGAAGACAGCAAGGAAATTCAGAAATACCATGAAGAACACAATTAAAAAAGCCAAACATGTTTGAGGAAACACTCCAGATGTGAAAAGCATCCACAAAGCCTGCAGTCTTCAGCATGAGCATGTGATTAGATGATTTAGGGAATAAGGACTATCTTTAGGGACACTAAAAAAAAATGTTTTATCCAGAAGTTGTTCACTCATATTGCATAATTCTCCTGGCTCCAGATGCCATCATGATGTGGGTGTTACATTAATACAAATGTCAGCACATTAAGGAACCAAACTCTAAACACTGTATTTTCATACCTTTTACAAGATAGCTGAAATAGAAGTGAGACTGCAGGCATAAATTTCTGCACACTTAAGCGACAGCAGCCTATCACCATCCCATTCACACTCCCCACAAGCCCAGTAACACCAATATTGCAATTGTCAAGACACCATCTGTCCCAAACTCCGACTACTATAAATTCACCAAGTCCAACAGGGTGGGTTGAAATAACATCTGTCATAGTTTAAGCCCAAACAGTAACTCAGAACCATGCAGCTGCTTGCTCACTCCTCTCCCTCATCCCCCCCCCCCGCTCCCAGAGGGATGGGGAGGAGAATCAAAAGAATGCAAATCCCACAGGTTAAGATAAGAACAGTCCAGTAACTAAAGTATAATACTAAACTACTACTACTACCACCACCAGTAATAATAATAAGGAAAAAACAAGGGGAGAAAATAGAAAACTAAAATGGGAAAAGGAAAATCAATAAACACAAGAGATGCACAATACAACTGCTCACCACCTGCTGACCGATACCCAGCCTGACCAGAGCACAGACCTGTGCCTTCTGGGTAACTCCCCCCAGTTTATCTACTGAGCATGACATGCTGAGGCATGGAATACCCCTTTGGCTAGTTTGAGTCAGGTGTCCTGTCTCTGCTTCCTCCTGGTTTCTTGTGCCCCTCCTCACTGGCAGAGTATGAGACTCAGAAAGTCCTTGATCAGAGTAAGCCTTACTTAGCAAAAACTAAAAACATTGGTGTTATCAGCATTGTTCTCAGACTAAAGTTGAAAACATGGCACTGCACCAGCTACTAAGGAGAAAAATAAGTGCTATAGCTGAACCCAGGACAACATCCTATCACCCACTGCTTCCCTTTTAGAATGAAAATCTCCTTTCTAATATATATTACACTGTTTAGACACATCTACTGATAACAATACTATGCAAATAGAACACTAAACCAGGCAAAAAAGTTTTCTTCAAAATGTCAAATTACTCTGTGTTGAGGAAACAGTTCAGAAGTGACTTGTTTTAAATATCTACCAAACAGCATGAAAAGTCTTTGCATATATAGGCTCATATCTCAACAGATTAAAGTGAAAGAGAATTATTCAGTGCTTCAGTTGTTACAACTTCCTCTGTTGAGCTGAAGCTGAAGATCTGAGCATCTGGTGGATGCAGCAGACGGCTGGAACCACATTTAATTTTCACATTTGCCTCAAGCATACCAGATCAAAGGCCTGCTCCATAAGAGAATTCACCTTTCACACGGGAATGCTAGGAAAATCTTGCTGCTTTGGGTAAAGTATGTGGGCTCCAGTGTTTTGTTTGTTAGGGTTTTTTCAAAAGTTATGAGAAAGCTGTACAACTTCAAAGGCATGAGGTTTCTCTTTCTCCATTCTTGCTCTCTGTGAAACACAGATAGAATGTTTTACATTTTAAAAGATTTAAAGCATTTTGAAACCAAACACTACATCAGAAAAGTAAGCATATTTTGGATGGCTCTATGCAGATCTGGTTGAGATTTCATTCTAGCAATGTACTGTTCCACAAAAGAAACAACAACAAGCTTCCAATTATCACAATATTTAACATCTATTTTTATTTTATTAAAAGATTTTTTATCCATATATTTAACACTTATTAATATTTATTTAAAATATTTTCCTGAATATGTCATTTTTAACAAATTACAGAACCAGAGGGAATAAAATTAAATATTAGTTTAAATGTCCTTGGTCTACAAATTAAAAGGACTCATGCAGGGCTACAGGATCCTACCAGAAGTTTTAAAATAAAATTAATCAGTATCTAGAATCTCCAAATTCCACCGACATACCCTCTTCTAAAGCAGAAAAGCTCCACCGTACCACCTTGCTGCAAAAACAGCCAGTCTATTCTTATCTATTTTACCAAGAGGAGAAATTGGTTTGTTTTGACAAGATACAGCCAAAACCATGCAAATAATGCCATCTAGTGGAACCTCAAATTTACCATTCTGGCAAGAATTGATAGCATGTGTATGTTTGCTCAATCTCCGGCTCCCTCGCAGCACACATCAAGTGCTACAAAAGGTTAGCAGGACTGCAGAACAAGATGTGCTGTGAAATGGAAGCAACTGAAATAATCACTACAAAAATAGAGTATTTTTTATGTTCCTGGCCATACACTGTGATTGAAGCAAGCTCTACATAGTGTGTTATACCAGTGGCTAAAAGGCATTCCCATAGGGGTCTTTTGATCACATTTCTCTGATTGTGACAGAATGTCAACACCTGCATAAATGTAACTGTTTAATAACTGAAGCCTAATTATAAAAAGCATTGTCTAACTCATGAAATGAATCAATCAATTCCATGAGAAAATAATTCTAGACCAAATCATATTTTTCATAATCTAGAACAGAAAAGTTTTCATGTCATGTACAGACTTGCTACAGTTCACAAGTCACATGAGAGGTACTCCACTACGATGATACTGGACAAATGACACACATACACTTCTATTTTTTTACTTCATTTTTAAAAGAAAATGCATTTCTTGCTCTAAAATAAATAAATAAATAAATAAATAACAAAAAAATCCCCACAAAAAGGCACAGCAAATAAAGCAAGATACCTTGAAAAAAATATCTGTTTCATGTCCTCCCAAAATATATTTATTCCTGCAACATTTGGGTCTCCACATTAAAGCAACATTACACACTTCATATAGATATAGCTGTACAGCTAAGAACTGCAGAGGCAGCATTCCACAGAGACTGTACAAGCATTTGCTGCTGAAATAGCTTTTAATGAAAATTAGGACCTAAAGACTCCAACACTTGTTTGACTTACCCAGCCACCAACAATCTCCTTGCAAACTAAATACCTAATATGCTCATAGTAACATGCAATTAGAGGATATCATAGAATCATAGAATAGTTAGGGTTGGAAAGGACCTTAAGATCATCTAGTTCCAACCCCCCTGCCATGGGCAGGGACACCTCCCACTAAACCATATCACCCAAGGCTTCATCCAACCTGGCCTTGGACACCACCAGGGATGGAGCATTCACAACTTCCCTGGGCAACCCGTTCCAGTGCCTCACCACCCTAACAGTAAAGAATTTCTTCCTTATATCCAATCTAAACTTCCCCTGTTTAAGTTTTCAACCTAGTACTGATATTAATCATAGAGGCATGCTCTTAAGCCTTCAGCTAAATTTACTTTTTAGTTTTGCACATTCAAAATGTCAGTGTTCATTTATGACCACAGTCAGCAAGCAAAGTTCTTACTATTTCTTTCACTCACGGGGAGAGACAATCCCACAAGGTTTATCTGTTTTGGAATAGAACATACCTAAGTATATGATGTGTTTATTGTCAAAGGATCAACTTACTGTTTGAAATCAAAGTCTGATACTCAAAGCAAATGGAATCACCTAAATGGAAGCAATAACACTTGATCAAAATAAATGTTTCTGATTTTAAGGAGCCGCTGCCAATAACCACACATCAGGGCATTTTTGATAGCCACAACCTTACAGTGAAGTTGATTAAACAACTGTTTATCTTTTACACAGCAGCACAATGTGATCTGACAGAAGCAGTGGCAGAACCAATGGAAAAAGGAAGGCTGTTGCTTTAACCACCCCCTTCCCAAGACATCTCATTACATAAGCCCTCACCCCAGAGCCTCAGGAGCTTATCTGGATGCCAAACACCACCACACGTCACTCACTTATGAATCAACAATGAAACTTTCTCCCCTTCCAAAGGAGTTTCTGGGCTTGGAAAGGACTAGCATGACAGAAACCTGAACGCTGCAGGAATTTATTTACATTTTACTTGCAGTCAGCTCAAGGCATCTTCTCACTTTGCTCTTTAACCCTTGTGAAATGGAGAAAAGGAGAAAAGAAAAAGTTCAAAACACAGAAAGGAAAAGCTATGCAACTTTCTGGAATTCTGTTTATGAGATTTTGGGAAATCACAGCTCCCCTTGCATGCAGCAATGGTGCTTTCCAAAGGAATGTACATTACTGCTGTGCTGATCAACCTGCTGAGTTGCACTTCCTCTCAAAATATCAGGGATAAAATAGTTGGACATGAAGAATCTTCTAAAACCACACAGCTAAAGTTCAAGTTTGTCATTTATAGGCCTTCAATAGTAAAAAAAAATATTTCTTGTCTGGAGTCCACTGACAGTTCATTAGGATATTTTATTTATGCAGGAACTGAGCCCAAGTGGTACTGGGTTACCACCAGCCTCCTCTACAGATGATGAGTAAAGCATGTTCTGCATTCCTCGGCATTCAGCCCTAAAGGGACACCACTGCTGCACAATGGAGTAACTATTCTGCAGACATTCATAACACTGGAGAAGTTCCATGCATAGAGCCCAAAAAAACCCAACAAAAAACCCACAAAAATCCTGATTAATAAAACAGCGATACAAAGAATCCTCTATTTCACTTGTAGATTCATAACTCGGATGGATCTTCAGTATTGATAAAGACGATCCTTGGACACCACACACAACACATTGATTATAAATGGTCCAATACTTCTTGCTGACATCAGGGTTTGGGGCTTGTTAATACATGAATTTGTAATGCCTTTGAAATCCATGCAGGACTCCCTTGACTTCTTAGGAGAGGAAAAAAAAGAAAAAACCCACAACAAACGCAAAAAAAACCCACTTGTTCAGCTAAGTTCTTATTTGTAGCAGTAACTTTCCCAATGAGCACACTGTTCATACAAGTTAGAGAACACACCCCTTTTTTCATCATACATTCCACAAGCAACATTTAACGTCCCTGAGAACACAGCATAGACTTACCTGTCTGCTTTTAGCTGCCTCTCAAGAAGTGAGGACCAGCACAATTCAGCATGTACTTTAAATAAGTCCAGGTAAAGTGGAAAAGTATTGACAAGATGGAACAACTGTGCACTGACTGGAAAGAGACGGTCCAAATGACCTAATGCATTAGTTTTCTTCTTTCTGTAGAGCCTACGAACTCACAAATAACTGTCAGCACATCATGCACAATCAAGTAACATGCAATCACAGTAGCAACCAACAGGCTAGTAAGCTGATTATATTTATGAGTGGAAAATTAAATTCATCATTTGTATAACATAAGGACAACAAGGGAAATGTGAGAAGGAGAGAGATAACTACAGACCAGTCAGTCTCACCACTGTCCCTGGCAAAATCTTGGGAGCAGATTCTCCTGGAAGGCATGCTAAGGCACATGAAAAAAACAAGGTGGTTGGTGACAGCCAGCATGCCTTCACTAAGGGGAAATCCTGCCTGACCAATTTGGTGGCCTCCTATGATGGGGCTACGGAACTGATGGACAGGGGTAGAGCAGTTTACATCATCTACCTAGACTTCTGCAAAGCATTCGACACTGTCACACGACATCCTTGTCTCTAAATTGGAGAGACATCAATTTGACAGGTGGACCACTCAGTGGATAAAGAAATGGCTGGATGGTCGCACTCAAAGAGTTGTGGTCAATGGTTCAATGTCCGGCTGGAGACCAGTAACGAGTGGTGTCCCTCAGGGATCGGTGTTGGGACCGGTCTTGTTTAACATCTTTGTCGGTGACATGGACAGTGGGATTGAGTGCAACCTCAGGAAGCTTGCCAATGACACCAGGCTGTGTGGTTCAGTTGATAAACTGGAGGGAAGGAATGCCATCCAGAGGGACCTTGACACACTTATGAGGTGGGCTGATGCCAGCTTTACGAAGTTTAATCATGCCAAGTGCAAGGTCCTACACCTGGATCAGAGCAATCCCAGGCACAGCTACAGGTTGGGCAAAGAAGAGATTCAGAGCAGCCCTGCAGAGAAGGACTTGTGTGTGTTGGTCAATGAGAAACTTAACATGAGCCAGCAGTGTGCACTCGCAGCCCAGAAAGCCAACTGGGTTGCATCAAAAGAGCATGACCAGTAGGTCAAAGGAGGTGATCCTGCCCCTCTATTCTGCTCTTGTGAAATCCCACTTGGAGTATTGTGTGCAGTTCTGGTATCCTCAACATAAAAAGGACATGGAACTGTTAGAACAAGTCCAGAGGAGGGCCACAAGGATGATCAGGGGACTGGAGCACCTCCCATATGAAGACAGGCTGAGAAAGTTGGGGCTGTTCAGCCTGGAGAAGAGAAGGCTGCGTGGAGACCTCATAGCAGCCTTCCAGTATCTGAAGGGGGCCTATAGGGATGCTGGGGTTGGGACTCCTCATTAGGGACTGTAGTGATAAGACAAGGGGTAACAGGTTCAAAATTAAACAGGGGAAGTTTATATTGGATATAAAGAAGTTCCTTACTGTAAGGGTGGTGAGGCAGTGGAATGGGTTGCCCAGAGAAGTTGTGAATGCTCCGTACCTAGTAGCATTCAAGGCTGTTTTGGACAGAGCCTTGGGTGACATGGTTTAGTGTGAGGTGTCTCTACCCATGTCAGGGGGGTTTGAACTAGATGATCTTAAAGTCCTTTCCAATCCTAACTATTCTGTGATTATATAAAACACACTACAAACAATTTTTATTTCCCAAAATTGATGCCTTTTTTTCTTTCTTTCAGCTTATCAAACAGTAACTGGACATGTCAGTAACTGAAATAAACAGAAGTGCTCAGGAAAGAAGAAAACAACAGCCAGCATTAAATTACAGTGCTTACATAAAGTCAGGAAGCAAGTGCCAGCATTGATGCCATATATGAGAACTGCAGTGCTGAGATAAACTCAATGGGTTCTCATATTCTTGCCTCGCCTCAAAAGAGGTTATCACTTTCCTTTATGTGGCAACATTTAATTGATTCACAAAGAAGCAGCTATTTGGAACTGAAGCCAGACTTTTGCAGCCATTTGAAAAAAGCCTTTCCTGAGGGTGCTGAACAAAAAAAAAAACACCACACCACCAAAAAAAAGCACAAACAAAAAAACCCCAAAAAATAAAACAAAAAACACACAGAACAACATAAAACCACAAGCATACACTAATGCTTTTTGTGTACAAGAAAAGCACAACAGAAATGCTTTCTTTCACTTCTTTCAATTTAAAGACGTTCTGAACTCTCTTCTTGAGTATGAGATAGTTCAACACTGCTGCAAACTCTCATTTCCAAGTTCTGCCCCTAACAAGTCACCACTCTCATGGACTTCAGCATGAATCACAAAGCAGCTTTTCTGATCTTTAGCAAGTGGACCTCCTCCACCTGACAAGACTCAGAGTAGAGGTTTTTGAATAGCTTATGGCTCAGAAGAACCTGCTGCAACTGCTCCACCTGCCACAGGCATGAAGGCTGCAGAACCAGGCCAATTCTCGTTTGCTTATACTCAACCCTTCAAACTGTAAAGTGAAACCTGTCGTACCTCTAAGTCATGATCTGGCAGTTGAGGGGAAATGCACTGCAGCATCTGATAACACTGCAGTCCTCAGAGGAACAGGCTGAAGTGAATTTTTATTTCCAAAGATCTACAGTCCATGTTATTTATTACTAGGAGAAGAAAATGGGATCACAAGATTATCTCATCCATGCAGATAGAAACTACACACACACATATATACATACACTGATCTGACATATAGTACACAATTAAGCAGGAGTCAAATATGTTTCCTATTAAACATGTGGGTGGTCTCAAGCGCTACTGTGTCAATGAATTTTCTAAAGCATTATAGTGCTTAATTTCATTTGAACAGCCCTTCGAAGAGAATGCAGCTGTGTTTGACTCTTGTAGCAAAGTGTATTAAGATCTCCTACAACTAGTACAGTAGAAAAGTGGTCCCATCTTTACCAGAAGCAGTATTATGACATAACAGAAACACCATGATTTCATTACAAATTTCTTTCTATTCTACATTATTAATTGTATCTTTAAAAGTATTGTGGCATTTGAAACAGAAGATACAACATAAGGTATTTACAGGTAATACTTTTTTCCTATGTTATTTAAATAACAGGGATGTATTGTGGATGAAACAAATATTAACCCATTTAACTAATGTTATTTTGTTTTCATCATTTCATCTAATTTCTTATTTTAAGAACTACTGATTTTCTTTCATGAACTTCAGAAATCCCCTCTCAATTTTTCCCAAGACAACATGTAACATTACCCTTTGTGCTATTGAGTTTCTTATAAATGCAAAATTCTGAATTTGGAAACCTGTTTTTTCAAACACATTCATGGAGATTGCTATAAAATCTCAAGAGAACTAAACCTGTATTTTCTGTTACACAGAGAAAATTACAACTGTGGATATTCTTATATTGTATTTCACCAGAAAATGTCTACATTTTTAGTAGGGCTAAAGTAATGAGCTACTTGATGACATATAGTGTGTTTAAGTCATTTTGTTTTCTTGCCCAAAAACTCTCAATACCCCTACCACCACACAAGCAAATTTATACCACAAGTGAAAACTTATACTTCCAAAGATAAACTTTCATCTCTCTTGTAGTAAACTTTATGCAGTATATCAAGTTTTTTTAATAACCATACATCTCTTCATTTTCAATAGCTTCTTCATATTATACAAAATGTTTTCTATTAAATGCAGATTTGGTTGGTATTTTCAAGAAAGGAAGGACTATATTTCCACTGACAAGCTTAAAGAAATTTGAAACAAAAGGAAAATTAAAATCCTTTATGTTGGCTTGAGCTTTTCTAGCTATGATTGGCAAATGCAAGGCTGATGACATTAGATTTTTAACTTAAGTTTAAAATAATGCATCAAAGTATTACTGCTCACAGCAGAAGCAAACGACATTGGTAGGACAACCACCTAACTTAGTTCCATGCTAGCGCTGCACTCAGGTTTTGGTAGATTTTTATGGAACAACACTTCACTGATAAAAACCAGCTGGTCTGTGGACTTGGAAAGCAAAATAGCTATGGCATGGCAGGGCTCTTCCCAGTACCTCACTGACAAATAATAGGGATTAAATTGTGGCACAGCTGAACTCAGTAGGAGTTCTGCCATTGGACTGAACATGGTCAGAATCTCATCCTCAAAAGTTACAAAACATCCATATGTTCACTCACATCATAGCAAATCTGTAAACAGGCTACTGAAATCAAACTTCATTTCAACTTAATTATTCACAGTGCTGATATTAGTACATGAAATCATAATTTCTGGACCTATATCATTACTATTAAATTTGCTGTGTCACCAAGTTTACATACATTTTCTTCATTTGTTGCCACAAGTTTCTTTATCATTGCCAACAGCAAAACTTAATAGCCATTAATATTTAGGTACCCAAAAAAAGTAAACTTAGATTAGATTAGGTTAGATTCACACAGAGTGATTTTTTTCCAGAAGACATACACAACCCCATTTTTAACAGACTAGCTTTCAAAAGAAAGCAACTCACTAGCCAACATGAAGAGATAAAGATATGCTTCAGATACCTGGATCCCAAACCTTATGAACCATGTTTATGACAAAGACAGTGGTTTCTGTGCCCAGTCCATCATTCCAAGTTCTGCTGCTTGCGATCCACTGCTGTTACATTTCTGCCACTGCAGACCTTTTCCAACTGCAGGGATCAACTTTTATAATCCAATTTCTTCATAGTCAGAACACCTCATATAAATTACATAATCCCTAGCTTGAAAATTCAGTCACATGTGCACATTCCTTCCCCATGCTCAAATTTTCAAAAACCTGTTCTTCCCACACAAATAGTTTTAAACACCATCGTTTGATTTGTGCTCACAGATTTAAGCAATGGGGAAAAGGGCTGATTGTGACTTGCTTTAACATCCGAGCATGCTTTGTTTCTTCATGTTTCTAAAAACTATTGTCAAACAAAATCTAAAGTTTTAAAACCACAATGGAACAAGATCATTTACACTGAGATTAATAGATAATAAAATTTTGGAGATCACAATTACTTTGAATCATAATCTCTCTTAACTATACAAATTTAATATGTTTGGTTAGAAGCCTGAAGTCTTTTGTTTCAGGTATGTAACAAGACAAAAATTGGCCTGATGCAGCAAACTGAAGGAGTTAGGTTTGCCAATCAATTTCTCTGAGATAGCCAGCAAACTATGAGAAACAAAATTGGGTTAATAGGACTGTATTTTCTCAGTTCAATTTAGTGTAAAGAAAGCATAGCAGTCAAATATTCTCTATTTTCTTCCATGTGACTATCAAAACACAGTGTCCTAACAGAAGCATAAAAACAAAACATCGAATTCTTCAAACGCCATTCAAAGTAAGCTCTCTCTAACTGTGTTCTTAAGCCTCAACTAGCATTCCAAATTGGCAATTGCATACAAACCACTCCAGTATAACAAATCATTGCCAGTCTACTAATCCACTGGTGACCTATGCAAGATGTGACTATAAAGAATCTTTAAACAGCAAGATCTACTGGTATATTAAAAACTAGTTCAGTTAGTGAAGTTGGTAATTTTCAGACTCTCTCAGCTCCACACTAACATTTGAATACGTTCCCTCTTTACACGTATAGCAAAGATATCCACATGAGAGCTGTAACACTTGTGCCAGATGCCTTCACCTACATCCTTTACCCAAAAACACTTAGCTGTCCTCAGTGTATTCACAGAATAATCCTCTACCAGTCACCATATCAGGGAAAGATCCCTATGTCTAGATTCTTGCTCACTCAAAACTAGTGGCTATTTTAGTCTATATGTCCTTGCTCTATATGAACAAGATGCATATGTCCAGATTCTTTTTACTTAAAACTTATGCCTACTATATTCCATATTGCTGTGGTTTAAGCCCAGCCAGTAATTCAGTACCATGCAGCCATTCACTCACTCCCCCCTCTTCCTCCCCCCGCTCTCAGAGGGATGGGGAGGAGAATCAAAAGAATGTAATTCCCATGGGTTGAAAATATAAGAAAAGTCCAGTAACTAAGGTCTAACACAAAACCACTACTGCTACCAATAATAATAATAATAATTATAAGGGTAATAACAAGGGAAGAGAACACAACCACTCACGACCCTCCAACCGATACCCAGCCCGACACAAACAGTGATCTAGCCCTTCCGGGTAACTGCCCCCAGTTTATATAGTGGGCATTACATGCTGTGGTATGGAATACCTCTTTGGTTAGTTTGTGTCAGGTGTCCTGTCTCTGCTTCCTCCCAGCTTCTCCTCCTCCCTGGCAGAGCATGAAGCTCAGGAAGTCCTTGGTCAAAGTAAACATCACTGAGCAACAACTAAAAACATCGGTGTTATCAGTGCTGTTCCCAGGCTGAAAGCCAAAAACACAGCACTGCACCAGCTACTAAGGAGAAAAATGACTGCTACTGCTGAACCCAGGACACATATGCAAAACATATTGCATTCCTTTTAAATTGACAAAAATGCATCTTCAATATAAGTAATATCTGCTTATTACTACATAATAGCTTTAATGACCAAAAGACCCATGCACACTGGAGCAGACTGAAGTACATTAATTATGCATTTGTTATGAATCCACAGACTTCATGAAGCTTAATCTCTCCTTTAGTATGGATTGCAAATTTCTTCTATCTCAGTGTAAGCAAGTCTTCTGAAATAATACACAAAAAATGTGAAGTAAAAATCTAAGAGACAAGACCATACTGCTTTGGACACCTGAACAATATTTAAATTTTTATAATTTGTTTCATTATTTGTTCAATTATCTGAGAAAGTAATATTTATCTGATTTTTACTACACTTGGTGAGCTCACAGATTGTAGTTGCAAAGAAATCTGAATTCAGATTTCAAGACTGAAGAATTTCTGGTGAACACCCACAACAAACCAGATTAAACCAGCCCATTAG
The DNA here is from genome assembly GCF_012275295.1 of Melopsittacus undulatus. NCBI lineage: Eukaryota > Metazoa > Chordata > Aves > Psittaciformes > Psittaculidae > Melopsittacus > Melopsittacus undulatus. The sequence continues at coordinate 555,926 of NW_022993947.1, read as the reverse complement.
GAATCCTTCATAAACAAAAGCTAACAAAGAATCTGTCTGGTAACAACAGTACATACCCCTTTCTTACAAAACCTAGTTTAACTGCAAGTAGCAGATAGTTTCTGCCTCATCAACACAGGATAAATTCAAAAGTTTCAGTATCATACTCACAGCGAATTCCATAAATCATGAGAGGATCAAGTTGCTTCTTCCCATGCTTCCCCTGGCCTGAAAGGTTGGAAATGGCCTGAATTTCCCGATGGAAGAGGTAATCAAGCAATGTTAGTGCCATCTTCTCAGCTGTGCGGCAGTTGGTGCTGATGTGCAGCATGTCAGCCGGCGTGATTAGGCAACGGACCCGCATCTCAGGGTTATTTTCATCTCCAAGCCATGTCCCATTGGGGTAATCCTCTAAAAAGAGAGATTGTGCAAATTCTAATGTGGGACAGAATGAAACAGGTTTAAGTTACAGTCAGTATTTCTTAAGCTATCACGAGCTCTTCCAGTTTTCTTCATAGTCTCCATAAGCATCCTGAAAATTTAGCATAACTAATAGGCTCAATGTTCTAGTCTACATGGGGAACTAGTGCAATTAGTCCCGATGTCTACCTTGCTCTCAGATTCCTTTTGAAATGTCTCATAATAGATGCCAACAGCTAAAAGAATACACTATACTCGCATTGTTCTCATTCATCAAGTTAGTCATACCCTAAAAATGAAGATTACTTCAACTCCATAAAGTACAGCTAACTTCAAGAATCTAGCATCTTTGAACTACATTTTTCCCCAGAAGCATCAGATTAAAATAAGTCTAAGCAACGTGTTAAATTAAAAAATAAACAATAATCAATAGTGAGCAGTAACTTATTTAATCACTTAAAAATAGTATTTCAAGCAATCATTCCAACTTGGCAGAGATCCTGTCGTGGTTTAAACCAAGCCGCACAGCTCGTCCACTCACTCTCCCCCTTGCTCCCCCAACTCCCAGAGAGTTAGGAAGGAGAATCTAAAGAATGTAGCTCCCACGGGTTGAGATAAGAACAGTTTAATAACTAAGGTATAACACAAATCACTACTGCTACTACCAATAATAATAATAATGATAAAGGAAATAACAAGTGAAGATAATACGACACCTCACCAGCCGCCAACCCATAACACACCCCACCCTGCCCGACCAAGCACCGAGCGATACCTCTACCAACCCCCCAGAGAACTAACCCTTCCGGGTAACATCCCTTCAGTTACATCCTAGGTATGACGTGCTGTGGTATGGAATACCTCTTCGGCTAGCTTGGGTCAGGTGTCCTGTCTGTCCTTCCTCCTGGCCTCCCCTCCTCCCTAGCAAGCCTGAGGCTCAGAAAGTCCTTGTCCAGAGTAAACATTTGAGCAGTAACTAAAAACATAGGTGCTATCAGCACCGTTCCCAGCCCGAAAGTCAAAACACAGCACTGCACCAGCTACCAAGAAGGAGAAAAAATGACTGCCACTGCTGAACCCAGGACAGATCCCAATCAAAACTTTGGTCTTTCTTCAAATTTACTAGTCAACAGTTGTCGACACAGGAGTCCCAGAAAATGCAGAGATGATCAATATGATCAAATGATTGCCAGACTTTATTAGATACAGTGCTCCTTTTATAACCTTACACCCTTATGTAACAGCCTTGGATACTGAGCATTAATTGGTTAGTCTAGAGGTTACTACTGTTTACAAAGCTAATGTTTATAACTTGTTATAATTGCGATTAAATACCTTACTCTAAAAATACAGTGGGAAACTACAACCTTGGCAGAGATCATTTTCTGCATGTTTTCAGTGGAAAATTACAGAGGCCTAACAAGACAATTGACCTTGCTTATACCTGCCAAAAATCTTCTTACTTTACAGTAATAAGGCTCAGGGTATCGGGATCGCTCACTACATGGCCTTGGTTAAGAATTCCCACAAATAGTTTATATCATCTACATAATCATCTGCCAAGTGCATCTTCTTTCAAGCACATGGTTATTAGCAGCAGAACTATCCCCAAATTCTCTTGTTCATACACACACATTTATATACAAAAACTTTTTTTATTTCTGTCCCCCCAGCCTTTCAGTTTGGTCTATTCTTTTTAAGAGAAATACTAAGCCCTCACTTGAAATTAGTCCTTACAGGCAATGAGAAAATTTGGTGCCTTCCAGACTACTGAGAAAGCAGAACTGAGCTCATAAGGATGACCAATCCCTACTGAAGCAGGGGGTACAACACAGGACCTGGGATGAGACTCTCATTCCAGACTAAAAAAAACATTGATGATTTCTGTTTGCTCAAATTTGTGGAGTAAAACAAAGCTTCCTGACTTAGAAGTCACTCATCCTGCCTATACTAGAGCTTTATCATGTTTCATTGTTCTTCCACATACCTTCAGAAGGGTACAAATGTGAAGAAGTCATTCAGTTACATGGTTTATCTTTCAATAAATTCCTTTAGAGTTCCACCATATATATAAAGTCACAAATCATAGAATCATAGAACAGTTAGGGTTGGAAAGGACCTTAAGATCATCAAGTTCCAACTCCCCTGCCATGGGCAGAGACACCTCACACTAAACTATGTCACCCAAGGCTCTGTCCAACCCAGCCTTGAACACTGCCAGGGATGGAGCATTCACAACTTACTTGGGCAACCCATTCCAGTACCTCACCACCCTTACAGTAAAGAACTTCCTCCCTATAACCAGTCTAAACTTCCTCTGTTTAATTTCTAACCTGTTACTTGTCCTATCACTGCATTTGGTATTCTTACTGCTATGCAGGACCAGAATTAGTCTCAAGATGCTGAGGCTGACAAGTTCTTCTGACAAATTAGGAAACCTTGAAAATATTTTCACATGTTTTTCTGGGAATCAAGCATGTCAAGATTGGGGTGTGGGGGTTTTTGTGCCCCCCCCCCCCCAAACTTACCCTTAAACAAAAAAAATAAAACCCCAACTCCTAGCCTACAAAAATAAACCACATTTCTAGAAAATTAAGAACTATTTTGGCTGATGTGTAGATTACAAATAACCTTCTTAAACTTCTGACAATTAGTCCAAATACTTTGCCTGTGCAAACCATACATATCTCACAGGGATAGTGATTAACTGACCAAGGCTACAGAGCACTGACTTCATTAAGGCCTGGGTTCAGCTGTAACTTAATTCTCTTAGTAGCTGGTGCAGGGGTGTGTTTTCAACTTTAGTCAAAGAACAGTGCTGATAACACACCAGTGTTTTAGCTGTTGCTAGGTAATGCTTACCCAATCAAGGACATTTCAATTTCATGCTTTGCCAGTGAGGAAGGGCACAAGAATTGGGAGGTAGCAGAGAGAGAACACCTGACCCAAAATAGCCAAAGGGGTATTCCATACTGCAGCACTTCATGCCCAGTAGATAAACTGGGGGGAGTTACCCAGAAGGACCAGATCTCTGCTCGGGTGGGTCTGGGTATCAGTCAGTAGATAGTGAGCAACTGCATTGTGTATCACTTGTGTTTATTGTTTTGGGGTTGTTTTTTTTCCCCTTCCCTTTTAATTTTATATTGTCTCCCCTTGTTCTTTCCCTAATTGTTATTAATAGCAGTACTAGTAGTAGTTTTGTACTATAATTTAGTTATTGGACTGTTCTTATCTCACCCCATTGGATTTACATTCTTTCACTTTTCCTCTCCATCCCTCCAGTAGTATGGGGGAGGGGTGGAGAAGAAAGGGGGCAGTGAGCAAGCAGCTGCATGGCTCCAAGTTACCAACTGGGCTTAAACCAGGACAGACATCATCTTTTTAAATAAACTTCTGTCAATTAGCCCAACTCCGTTGTCCCTGCAAACCATACACAGCTCACAAGAGTTGTGACCAAGACTTAATTAACTGACAATCATCATAATTGTCCATACAGCACAAAGAATTTGGTTAACAGAGACACAGCTGAAATTAACTTCTAAGCCCATAAGGTTAGGGGATTGTCACACTATCCAGGATACTGTGAAAATATATCCTGCACTCATGGTTTCTTCAGTTGTTTAACAGACAACACATAGGACAAGAAAACATACATGGGCACACAATACCAAAGCATACTTGTCTGTGTGCATAAAAGTTTCAACATCAGCAAGATTACATATTTGTTAAAAATAAGGCCTGAGCTTTAATATGTGGTTAAATCCATGAGATGAAAAAGAGATAACACTTACTTTATTACTCATGGAAGGCCAGGGAATTGATTAAACATAAGTAGAAAATGAGGACTATGCAATCATCTGTAATTTAAAACAATCAGAAAAAAAAATTCAGATGAAACTGAGAAAATTAAAATATGTGGCCTTAAAAATCTTTTAAAGCTCTTAGAAAAGGTGTTTCATGTCAGAAAAGGAACATATTTCTAATTTCTGTCTTTATCTGGTCATAGGGAACTTGGCAGGAAAAGCAAAGTGCTGCAAATGATCATATAACATTTGAAATTTGATCTTACAGTGAACTGGAAAATCCTGTGGATGGATAAGTCTGGGCCCCATGCAAATAGCTACTTGGATTCACATTTGGAAAGCAAATTCTGAGCACTATTTAATAGTACTATTGTAAAATGACCCTTCCAGACACAGAGACAATGTGTGACTACATTTTCTTTGGAAAAATATTATTCATCCTTTAACACACCATGTAGACCAGTTTTCCCTTCTAAAAAAATAGTTTACATTTCTAATTCTGTATTTTTAATCTTAAAATGAAGCAAAAGGAATGCAGAGAAGGCAGATATGACACAAAACTATCCTAATTGGCTCCAACATTATATGTCAGTGTATCAAGTGCAAAGTTCATTGAACCAGTTCCAAGTCAGGGGACCTTGCCATTTTATTTGTATCACTTAAAACCAGCTTCTATGGAGCTGTGTTCAAAAGCATTTAACATACATGGGAGAGACTAAGGACTGTGTTTGTTTTCTTCGTAGCTTCAAAGTCTTGGCTTTGGCATAGACATTTTAAAAAATATCTGCCTTTAAAGCAACACAGTAATGCTCAATGGGATATTTTTATATCCTGAAATGAGGACTTGCTTTTTTTTTTTCTTCCATATTGAAAATAGGACAGTAACTACTGTGAAACTTTAAAAGGATAGCATAGAATCATAGAATCATAGAATAGTTAGGATTGGAAAGGACCTCAAGATCATTTAGTTCCAAACCCCCTGCCATGGGCAGGGACACCTCACACTAAACCATATCACCCAAGGCTTCATCCAACCTGGTCTTGAACACTGCCAGGGATGGAGCATTCACTACCTCCCTGGGCAACCCATTCCAGCACGTCACCACCCTAACAGTAAAGAATTTCTTCCTTATATCCATAATGTGCATTAATGTTTTAGGAACAGATGCTCCTCTTGTTTGTACAATAAGTCACAGAATATTTTTAATGCTACCATATACTGAAGATGTTTAAGAACAGCATTTTTATAATGTTCCTTACATCTTGAAGCCTCTTGTATCTTGAAAGCAATATCTAATATTAAGAAAAATAATGTTCTCATCAGATCTCCTAGAGAAACATGCAAGAACAGAATAATCACAGTATCTTTGATGGCTTATTCATTAGTTGAACTGTAAGTATTCAACATTTGAGTTTTGTTGAGCTAAACTGAAACAGCTACTTAATATTTTTCCTATACATAAGCTGCATTTAAAAAAAAAAGGCAAATTCTGGATTTACCCATATTCTAATGTGAAATTTTGAAGAACAAGGTCTTGCAAAGTTTTTCAAAATTAAAGTCAACACCTCAGAGGAAATGCAAAACTACCAGATCACAGCAAAACTAGTTTATAAAAAAGATTATTAAATATATTTGGATATTATCTATTCTTTGCTTTCTGCTGTTTGCATACATCTCTTGGTAAAACAGTACTTAATGTAAAATTCTGGAACTGCTATTTAGTGCAAACTCCAGACTTAGCAGAAAGAGCTCTTTATGAGTAAAGTGTGATCTTTTCTATATGAATTCCAAGCAGTTTACCTAACAAATGAGAAAATACAAGTAAGCAACAGCCACAGTTTTTGACTGTTCCCTATAAATCCAGGAGTGTAACACTTGCATTAGAATCAAGGGTTGAGGAAGGTAATAAGTACAGAACAAATACAATATCCTTACCCAGCAATTTTACGACCCAAGGACAAGGCAGAAGACAAAAGGTAGATTTGATGCAGGTGTCAACACACATTGAGATGATAAGCATCACCAAAACTATCTTAAAGGTAGTATCTTACAAGAAAGGTACCCCAATTATGGTTAAGTTTTATTTAAACACCATGAGAAAATAAGATTTTAGGAGCAAGTATTATGGATAGTTATTCTTCCAAGGAAGCAGAAAATAGTATAAAAGTCCTGGTGAAAACATTACAAGCCAGGAAACCCATCATCTATGTCTGAGAAAATCAGAGCAACCCCAGATGGCATAGGACAGGTATTCCTTCATAAGGGTGCCACAGAGTAGGGAAAGGGATGCAAGGGAAGTTGATGGAGTTAAAACGATGAGTTTGTAAAAATCATACTTTCAACAGCTTTCTGAAGATAAGGCCAAAGAGGAGGCCTTACAGTAAATAAGAGGGGAGGTAACTGGAGCCTGGACAGAAGAGTATTATTTCATCTCAGATGCAATTTGCTTTTCTTCATCTACTGCTAAAACTCTTCAGTTAAGTTTAGACAAATACATTTGAGAACGTCAGAATATTTTCTAACAGATTTGTGGTGAGCATGGAAGTGCATACAGCTGCCAAGATATAGCTTAGTCAAATTGAAAACCAACCCTTGACAGGATTACAACTACATAGCACTATGAGAGAATTTATTAAAGTCAGAAAACAATATAGGTACTTAATATCATAGGTTTAAAACTTTTGTCATTTAAAACTAGTGCAGATCTAATGTCCTTCACAGTACTATTTTTTGTAGTGGAAGGCAAAACCCAAAAGAATGCAACAATGTTTGGATAAAAGTTGTCCTGAGACTATACACGAGGCCTTTCATACCACATAACTAACTAATGACAATATCTTCAGAGATACAAAGGCCTAAAGAATAGATTCACAAATTAAGTTCTGTGCAATAAAGTCATTAAATATCAGCTGCAGGATTTTAGGTTGGTGAAATCCAATTCAGACACTACAAGAGTTCTAGAAAAGCACAGGAAAATTGTCTCCTCAAAATAATTTAACAGCCTAAGCTTTTCCTTCTATTACCACTCTGAAAGTGTAACACGTACAATATCTGACAACTGAAGAGGGAAACAGAAGCATGCCACCACACCATTTAGCACAAACTCCCACACAACTATAAAAAAAAATCAGCATTCTTAGTATATAAAACTTCATGGCTCTCCGACTCCAAACTGTATCAGTAAAATTAATGAAAAATCTTTCTGTGTTATCGTTGCTTTGCACAAATCAGTGAACTGTATAAAGCTGGAGGGTGCCTATGACATTTAAGTTGCAATTCTGAACAGTTTCAATACATCTGAGACAAACATCAACCTCATCCCAATCACAGTTGAAGAGAGGGATTAAATTCCCTGCATTATAAATTATGTAATGCACGGAGCAACTAAATCCTTACGAACACAAATGGACAAAAACAGGCTTTGTAACAGTTTCTGAAGATCTACAATAGTTCATTACAAAAATGACATGCACATAGACACCAGGCCAAACTGATAATGTTTTAAAGATGTTCTTCATTAATCAATTGCTCAATTTTAAGCTTACTTAGAAAGTTCAAGATACATTTGTTTCTTATTTCATTCAGTGAGAAAGATGTGTAATCCATGCTGAGGAGGATGGCATGAACAATGAATAAGAAAAGTTCCTATGAGTTTCCTCTAGATTACAGTAAAAGCATACAGTACCTCAGGAAAACACAGCAAAAACATTACTTTTTATTATATTTACATTGTTTTCACCTACCAAAACCTTTCAAAAAGTAGCCTTTATCCAAATTCTAAGATACTTGCACAGTAAAATGGTTTGTTTGAAAGTTTGACAATTCACGTTATAACTCATGTTTGGTGGTTCCCTTTCTCCAGAAAAGGTTTCTGCTAACACAGACATGTTCATGTATTCAGGGAGTAACAGCTACACAAAAGACTTCTAAAAACATGCGTACAGCTGAGTACTTCTTATTCCTAAAAGTCACACTTCAGAAAAAAAATTTATATGAAGACACAAAGGCATGCCTTCTGATGTAAACTGCTTCACTGCATTCCTACCACAACACAGGAGATACCTAAGCAACCCTGATGTTTTAGAAGACAGAGAGAAAGAAAAAAGAGAAAGTTTAACCAGGCTTGAGGTTTATTTAGTTTTGTGCCCTGTGGGTGAGGAGTTTCACAACTGTCACGGAATCACAGAATCCCAAGGGTTGGAAGGGACCTCAGAAGATCATCTAGTCCAACCCCCCTCAAGAGCAGGGTAACCTAGAGTACATCACACAGGAACTTGTCCAGGTGGGCCTTGAATATCTCCAACGTAGGAGACTCCACAATCCCCCTGGGCAACCTGTTCCAGTGCTCTGTCACTCTCACAGTAAAGAAGTTCTTCCTGATGTTAACGTGGAACCTCCTATGCTCCAGTTTACACCCATTGCCCCTTGTTCTGTCACTGGATATCACTGAAAAAAAGCCTAGCTCCATCATCCTGACACCCACCCTTTACATATTTGTAAACACTGATGAGGTCACCCCTCAGTCTCCTCTTCTCCAAGCTAAAGAGACCAAGCTCCCTCAGCCTCTCCTCATAAGGGATGTGTTCCACTCCATCATCTTTGTGGCTCTGCACTGGACTCTTTCAAGCAATTCCCTGTCCTTCTTGAACTGAGGGGCCCAGAACTGGATGCAATATTCCAGATGCGGCCTCACCAAGGCAGAGTAGAGGGGGAGGAGAACCTCTCTTGACCTACTAACCACACCCTTTCTAATGCACCCTAGGATGCCATTTGCCTTCTTGGCCACAAGGGCACATTGCTGGCTCATGGTCATCCTCCTGTCCACCAGGACCCCCAGGTCCCTTTCCCCTTCACTGCTTTCCAGCAGGTCAACCCCCAACCTGTACTGGTACAGGGAGTTGTTCTTCCCCAGATGCAAGACTCTACACTTGCCCTTGCTGGATTTCATCAAGTTTCTCCCTGCCCAACTCTCCAGCCTGTCCCGGTCTCGCTGAATGGCTCAGAGGAACTTTCCAAAAGCTCTTCCAAATCAGAACTTCTTAGCTAAGATCATAACTAAGATGATTATACAACAAAAATTTCTCTGGTTTGAAACAATGACTCCTGGTTAAAGTGAGGACTGTTTCAACATCATTAATGTATTGTGTTAAGCATACAAGGAGGGGATTTTTCCTAAATCAGAATAAATAAAAAGAAAAATGATGGGCAATGTTAGACCTTACAGTCATTATACTTTTAGCTTGTGTAATATGAAACCGTGCTTACAATTAACATTTTAGCATTGCTTGAGCAGTTTAAATTACCAGAATAGAACAGCTTATACAGATTTATTTGGTAGGTTCTACGGTTGCTGTTTTAAGTACTTTGTGTTTTTCCACTTTACACAAATGTGAATTCAGTAGTGGGTCACACTTGGGCTTCTTCATTTAGTACCTTGTTTCAGTACAGCAAAGTTCAGTATAGTTTTAAATTGATGTCCCTTCCCCATTTAAATCCTGAGAGGATCAGCAGCATTCAAGTCTTTCAAACAGTGTTTCTGGAGGAAGATATCTTCTTAAAAAGAGAAGTTTGGTAAAACGGAGTTTTGAGCTTTGATCTTAGTATTGAATCATCCTTCAATTTGTAGATATGTAATTTTACATCTATACATCCATAACAACTGCTCATCTCTCCTTTCTACAGAAGACCCACTTAGGATGCAGAAAAGAACAGGCATATACTAACATGAATTCAAACCAACAGCAGACTAATCACTTTTGACAGTTATTAATATCTATATAACAAAAACCACACACTCTCTTTGTTGGGCAAATAAGGATACATTTGCTATTTTCTATGCCAAAAGTCTGACATTAATAAAAATAGTGACTTACTAGTAAGCTTTCTAGCCTATTTTAATTTTATTGCACACTGATAATTCAATACTGAACAATTCTACTCTTGCTGGTTTTTATCTTCAATTGTGTGAGATAAATTCACAAGCACCACTTTTAGAACTGCAATCCAATGAATACATCAGGTGTTGATATTTCTATTATCATCCCCCTGTAAAAGAATATTGATTATTCCAAAGTGAAATTTGGGGGGAAATCACAAAATTTCACAAAAATTAGAGATTAAGTATCTCTAGGTGGTTTCAGTTGATAAACACTACATCTTAAAATAAACACTTGAAAGACCATTAACTGCATCTGTGAAATGGATGAGCATTTTCAGTTTTCTGAAAAGCAAAAGAAAGAATCAAGTAACTTGCTCAAAGAAAAGAGAAAACATGCACTTACTGCACATGCAAAAAAATTAATATACAACTGAACACTGAATAAGGTTACAGTGTTTAGTCAGCAAAACACCCCAAACTAATTCTAGATGATTATTGGAAGTGGGAACGGGGCTCCATGCTTTTGTATAATTATTTTTCAGCAACAGAAAGGCAGTAACACTAATATTTTTTTAACTCCTATACATGACTGAATGCCCTTTGAAAATAGCCAGCAGAAAGCAAGCAATACCCTTATATAAGTCTATTAACTAAATTCTGAAAATACCCCCAGGTCAATGCCATATCCAAAGTCAGCTAGAAGCCCAACTATAAACACAGTTCAGGTCTGCTTTCCAGACACAAGATGACAGATAGGAGTCATGCTGAAAATCCCTTGTTTAGTCTCAGTGTGTAAGGGCTGTATTTTGCCATTCTCAGACTCTCGTATTTTAAAATCGGATTCCTTTGAGAAACTCAGTCACTTGGAATTCTTCAACAGACTATGAAAGCAAGCTGATAGGTGCTATAACTTTTGCCTTTTACTGCTGAAGAAAACAAATCTGCACAACAGACCCATTATTCTTCACCACTTCCTTTATTAATAATTTAATTTCTGCTACATACTGCAGGCTAGTTTGCTTAGCATTCCTTCTGTGCAAGCAGTCCTCTCATCTTCATAAGGGCGGGAAGAGGTAAGCATGGGGGATTACTAATCAATTCTCAAAACATTCATCAATCTCATCTTTTTAATGGATGAGTGTTCTAAAGGTCTGAAGAAAATCAGATCTGAAGACATTAATGGATTAGCTGTTTCCCTCAAAATTTACATATACAACAACAGCACAGAAGGCAAACATCACATTTCTTTGTGCAAATCTGTGCCAAGCGACCAAGTCAAAAAGGGCATTATACAATACCCTCCTAATGCTAGAAACTTTGCTCCTGGCATAGCTGAGGAGCCCACCAGCCTTAGTCTCCTTTAGTTCCCCATTGACCCAAAATTAAATACCCTTCAGAAGCAACTCTGTCTCACCACATACAAACTGGACAGAACCTAAAAGCTCTTTATATGTGTATGTTGTATGTGCATCCATAAAAATCAAAGAATCCTAGATTTGGATGCTCTAGAGCAACATTTTCAGAAACAGTTTCTGATGCATGAGACTTCCAGTAGACTGACTTCCAAAGTTTAAGTATCGAGATGTTTTATAACTTTGATTTTCTTTTTTTTTTAAGTCAGTTCCAAATCTTTGCATGCACTTTAAAATACTCAACTGCAGGCTATCTCAAATTAATCCCTGTCACTAACTGTACCCTAACCTGTTCACACCCAACATACCTGGAGATCATGCAGAAGAAAAGGAAACTGAATCACGTCTAAATTAGAGTCCTCCTGTTTCAAAATTAGAGATCAAAAAGAGACAACATATTTACCTCCTAAGTACAAGGGTAACTTTCTAAGTGCATTCCACTGTAAGAACTTCCTGAAGTAGCTTATTCTTCCCTGGTATGCTAATGTAAATCTGAACTCATTCATGGCTTGACTTTGCAAATGAAGATTTGGGAAGGGCTTTACCCATGCTTAATACAAGCACGCTAATGACTAAAAAGGCCAATGTGGGATAGGCAAATCCAGTTGCAAAAAGCACAGCAATAGGGCTCCTTGGGTGGTATAGGTGGGGTGCGATTCTTTCTACGTTGTCTTTTTTCCTCGAGACTAATTCTGCATGTGTTCTCAAAGGAGACAACAGCATTATGTATGGTGTGTCTCCAATTCTCCCAATTGAAGTCCAAGGTGACCACTGATGGTAGTCAATATGGCCAAAGCTGAGGTATTGTTTCAGGGAGTCCTTATTGAAACAAGGGGAACATAAAATCACAAAATGGAATATATAAACCTTTAAAATTAGTTGTAAGTAATGTTAAGTTTGATGGCTTTGTAGCAGTAGCAGTGGAAAGTTACTGAGGTGCTTAGTACATAGAAGAAAAAATAGAGTACAGATAGAGAACATACTGGCATAAGATAAATCGTTCTAGTTGAGGTAGTTCTAAGAAAAACAGTCTAGAAAAACAAGACGCAGGGATAGGGAGTATCTAGGAATAGCAGGTGTCCAGGATGGGCTATGGGTAAACTAACTGATAAGTAGGAGGACAAGGGGACTATTATGTCTCTGGTGCTAACAAACCAACTAAACTGGTGTAAACAGCTACTGCACATGCTTCAAAGGCTGCCAAGAGTGATGAAGATCGTTGGAAGAAGTAAACGACCCTCAGAGACCACCACCACAATTCTGTACGCATGCGGGGAGCTTTCTGGAAAATGATGTAATCCATACGTAACCTCATGAATATGTATGTATACCCAAGGGCTATATAAGGATGGCTTGTGTAGCAATAAGAGAGACACACGCTAGGTGGAGCTATCCCCCGTGTCTCTCGGCGCCGCAATAAAGAATACCTGCTTGTCAGCTTGAAAACTTTGTTGGCGAGTTTGTTCCTGGAGTTTTCTCAATTTGGCATCCCAGATGGGACCCTCTCTGCTCGGCTGCAGGACCTGCTGAGGACAGGGCTCCCTAGGGCCCTCGGGAATTTTTCCGGGAGGGACCCCTCGACTCATTCGGATTACTGCAGGAGCAGACAAGTACCATCTTCATAAAAGGTATTCTTTTCTATAGTCTGTAAGGTGCAGGGGGCATCTTGCATAAAGACTACATTGGTCATTGGGTTGGTTTGGTAAGCGTACGCAAGGTTTGGAAGCCTTCCATAAATCGAGATAGGAAATCTCATAGGTAAAGGCGTATACCCGGCTGCTAGCGTCCGTTGGTATACACTCGCAAGAAGCAGGGGGCTTCTTGTGATTTGGGTGAGCCCTACAAGACACAGGGGGTGTCCTGTGGACACGGTTTTGAACCTTATTGGTATAAGTATTCGAATTGGTATTGGTATCTAATTTGTTCCAGTTCGTTCTAGTGCTGATTTTGGTTCTGTGATTTTGGTATCGGTGACAGATTGTTAAAATTGTGTTGTTAATTGTGGTCTGTTTGATAGAATTTTAGTCTCTGTATCTGTTCCAAGTGTTGTAATTGTGTGCAGTGTGTCTGTGAGGTCCCGTGTGTGTGTGAGAGATTGATAATGGGAAATCAGCAGAGTGAAGAGATCATGAAAAAGAGTCCTTTAGGGTGTATTTTGGCACACTGGAAAGAACTGGGAGGGTCTCCTGGTGGCTCAGTAAATAAAAGAGCATTGGTAAAATATTGTAACCAGTGGTGGCCTTTGTACACCCTAGAGGATCAGGAAAAATGGCCTAAAATGGAACTCTGAATTATAACACATTGTTACAATTAATGTTGTTTCTAAGGCGGCAAGGAAAATGGGATGAAATGATGTATGCAGATATGTTTTTCGCATTGAGAAATCACCCGGAGTGGCAAAGAGAATGTGGAATTAATATAGCACCTTCAGATCCCTTAATTTTAGCTTTAGAAAAAGAAAGGAAGCAGGCAGGGAATAAATTGGAAAGATGTTGTTCTGGTTGTGATATTGGGGAAATTTGTTTGAAACTTAATAAAAGAGCTGAGGATCATAGGGTTGAGGATAGAATGGAGGATTATATATCCCCAAAAGTACCGGATCAGAATCCACCTCCGATCGAGGAAACCCCTGATTCGGATGTAAAACAGGAACAAAGTGTGAAACAAGAACAAGGTGTGAAACAAGAACAAAGTGTGGATCAAGAACAGAGTGTAAAACAAATTCCCTCCCGTTGCTGCCCGCATTCGTAGTAAAACTAAGACTGTCCTGCAAGCCCCTCTGAGGGAAGCAATGGAACCGGAATGATGTACCAAAGTAAAAGTGAATTTTTCTTTAGGAGATTTGGATAGATGGAAACAGATTGCAAAAGAGTATCGAAATGACCCTATAGGGGTAGCAAAGAAATTTGAGATCCTGGTAAAAAGTCAAGATCCTGACTGGAAGGATATAGATGTAATCCTGGATGCATTAACAGAGACAGAAAAACAGTTAGTTATAAAAACTGCTTGCACTCAGGTAAATGCCCAGATTACTGCAGGGGCAATGGATGGGAGGGTTGAAGATCATATTCCCCTTACAGCTCCAGATTGGGATTATGATGATGATGGAGATTATGCATCTTTAAAAAGATACCAGAATTGGATTAAATATGGACTTGAAAATGCTATACCTAAAGCTGTAAATTGGTCAGTGCTGTTTGAAATAAGACAGAGGCCGGGGGAGTCACCGACAGAGTTTCTGGATAAGCTCAGAGAAACTATGCGAAAATGCACCACACTGGATCCTTCCTCAGAGGAAGGAAAATTACAGCTTGCAAATTCCTTTGTGGGGCAGTCATCAGAGGATATCAGGCGAAAACTCCAAAAGTTATCTGTGACTGAAATAAGAGACATGGAAAAGTTACTGGAAGTGGCTTGGAAAGTATACAGAAATAGAGAGCAAGTTAAAGAAAAGAAATTAGGAAAGGTCGTAACAACAGCTACGATTGCAGCACTAAGCCATGTGAATGATGGATATAGTGGAATGAGGGGTAGAGGTCGCGGCCGAGGAATGGGAATGAGGGATCGAGGTCGCGGACAAGGAATGGGAGTGAGGGGCAGAGAGGGGGGTTATAAGAGAACTCCCCTCAGTCAGGATCAATGCGCAAACTGCAAAAGGTTTGGACATTGGAAATGGGAGTGTCCTCAAAGAAAACAGCAAACTCAATTGACCACCGAATTGGAATTAGATTGACAGGGACCTGGAGAATCTACCCTAGCGGATCCACTGGTTAAAATTAAGCTAGGGGCTACAGAAAAAGAAGTGGAATTTCTTATAGATACTGGAGCAACATATTCGGTTCTGAACCAAAATCTGTCACTAAAAGGAAAAGAGTCGGTAATGGTTGTGGGAACTACTGGCCGTCGGGAAAAAGCATTCTTTCTAAAACCTTTGAAATATAAGATAGGGAAACAAATTGGAGTACATACATTTCTATATATGCCAAACTCACCCAAATCATTATTGGGAAGGGATTTATTGGAGCATTTGGAGGCAGTCATAAGCTTCAAAAAGGGTGAAATAGAACTAAAAGTAAATGACGACCAATTAATTGAAGCTTTGAGTGTGTCATTAATTCAACAGGAACTCAAGAAACCCAATTCACCTGAAATAGAAGAAATCCTCAATCAGGTATATCCAGGAGTCTGGGCATCAGAAATTCCAGGTAAGGCAAAGAACACTTTGCCTATTAAAATCGAGATAAAAAGGGGGGCCTGCCCAGTTCGGATAAAACAGTATCCTTTAAGAATACAAGACAGAAGGGGAATTAAAGAAATAATTGATAAATTTTTAAGATATGGTCTATTAGTGGAATGTGAATTGGAATATAACACCCCCATTTTACCAGTAAAGAAAGCAGATGGGAAAAGCTACAGGCTAGCTCAAGACTTAAGGGCGATAAATAAAATAGTAGAGGACATCCACCCTGTGGTGACTAATCCATATACTTTATTAACTAAATTAAAATTAAATCAAAAATGGTTTGCCGTCCTGGATTTAAAGGATGCTTTCTTTTGCTTACCATTAGCCAAAGAAAGCCAAAATTTGTTTGCTTTCGAATGGGAAAATCCTGACACAGGAAGAAAAACTCAATTAACTTGGATGGTGTTACCTAAAGGGTTTAAAAACAGTCCAGCAATTTCTGGAAATCACCTAGCACGAGAATTAGAATCATGGGAGCCACCTACTCAGACGGGGACTCTGTTACAGTATATGTATGACCTATTAATTGCTACAGAAACAAAGGAAGAATGTATCCGGTGGACAGTGGAATTATTAAATTTTTTGGGACTGAATGGTTATCGGGTATCCAAACAAAAGGCCCAACTAATCCAAACCCTAGTTTCCTACCTAGGATATAGAATAACAGGAGGACAGAGAGAACTCGGAACTGCTAGAAAAGAAGCCATCTGTCAGACTCCACAACCATCGACCGTCAAGGAGCTCCGGACATTCCTGGGAATGGCTGGATGGTGCAGACTTTGGATTCATGATGATAGTGTTCTGGTAAGACCACTATATGAACTGTTGAAGGGAAACCCTCCCTCTTTGGACTGGACTGATAGAGCAGAGGAGGCTTTTAGAAATTTAAAGATGGAGTTAATGAGAGCTCCAGCTCTGGGACTTCCGGATGTGACCAAACCATTTTGGTTATATTCCTATGAAAAACAAGGAATAGCTTTAGGGGTCCT
Organism: Melopsittacus undulatus; assembly: GCF_012275295.1. Classification (NCBI taxonomy): domain Eukaryota; kingdom Metazoa; phylum Chordata; class Aves; order Psittaciformes; family Psittaculidae; genus Melopsittacus; species Melopsittacus undulatus. The sequence goes on along the minus strand of NW_022993947.1, from coordinate 539,201 downwards.
TGCTCAGAAATTAGGACCCTATAGAAGGGCAGTGACGTGTTTTTCAAAACAGCTGGATGAAGCGAGCAAAGGATGACCCAGATGCCTAAGGGTTGTGGCAGCAGTTGTCATGAATATTGAAGAAGCTCGCAAATTCACCTTGGGACAAAAGATTACTGTACTAGTGTCCCATGTTGTATCAGCAGTCCTGGAGCAGAAAGGAGCCCACTGGTTATCTCCCTCACGTTTTCTAAAATACCAGGCCACCCTTGTGGAACAAGATGATATAGAAAATGTGATCACTAACATTGTCAATCCAGCATCCTTTTGCAGGAACAATCGACAGAACCACTAACACACGACTGCCTGGCCACCATAGAAACTGTATATTCAAGCCGACCAGATTTAAAAGAAAAACCTCTGGAAGATGCTGATTCTTGGTTTACTGATGGTAGTAGCTTCGTGAAAAATGGTAAACAGAAAGCAGGGTATGCCATTACTACTACTTCACAGGTAATAGAAGCTAAACCATTACCCTCGAATACTTCCGCCCAGAAGGCAGAAATAATAGCTTTAACGAGAGCCCTGGAATTGGCTAAAGATAAAAGGATAAATATTTGGACTGATTCTAAATATGCATTTGGTGTGGTTCATGCACATGCTGCTATCCGGAAAGAATGAGGACTTTTGAACACGCAAGGGAAACAGGTTAAACATGCTACAGAAATTCTACAATTACTGGAAGCTGTTCAGCTACCTGAAGAGGTAGCTATTATGTACTGTAAAGGACATCAACAAGGAGACTCTGATCAGGAAATTGGGAACAATTTGGCCAATTTTGAAGCCAAACGAGCAGCTGAACAATCACAAATCATGTCCTTAATCCCTGATGGCAAACTAACAATTGAGAAATTTCAACCTAGGTATTCAAAAGATGATAGAAAATTGATTGAGGATTTAAAGGGACAAGAAAATAAAGAGGGTTGGGTTCAGATACCTGATGGGCGAATTGTAATCCCCTATAACCAACTCTGGAAGTTAATTCAGGAAGAACATAATAAAACTCATTGGGGTGGCAATTCTTTATATAAACATTTAGTCAAACAAATTGTAGGAAGAAATCTATACACTACAATTCAATCAGTGACAAAGCAATGTCAGCTATGTCTTAGGAATAATCCTAAAACTGAAAACAGAAATCAAAGTGGGACAATAGGGAGAGGAAATTATCCGGGACAACAATGGCAAATAGATTTTTCTGAACTACCAAGAAAAGGGGGTTATCGATATTTGTTGCTACTAACAGATACTTTTTCAGGCTGGCCAGAAGCATTCCCTTGTAGGATAAATAATGCAAGACAAGTGATTAAAACATTATTAAATGAAATAATACCTCGTTTTGGAGTACCAGCAGCTATTTCTTCCGACCAGGATTCACACTTTAGTGCAAAATTGATGCAAGAAATCAGCAAAAAATTAGAAATTGATTGGCAACTGCATGTACCATACAGGCCTCAGGCCAGTGTGCAAGTAGAAAAAATGAACCACCTGATTAAACAACAGATTGGTAAAATTTGTCAGGAAACAAATTTATACTGGTATCAAGCATTATCGCTGGCTCTACTGAGAATTCGAACTAAACCTTGGTCGAAAGAAGAAGTTAGCCCATTTGAGATTTTGTATGGAAGACCATATCAGTCTCAGTTTAAAGGAGAAAGTCTTCAAGAGGTAGGGGAAGGCTATCTCCGACAGTTTTTGATCAATCTGGGAAAACAATTGGAGGAGATAAATAATACAGTAGCAGGGACAAGAGCAAGGGGGTTGGATTATCCGATTCACCCTTTCAGATCTGGAGACTGGGTTTATGTTAAGAATTATTCAGGATATCCTCTACAGGAGAACTGGAGTGGACTGTACCAGATATTGCTGACCACCTTTACAGCAGTGAAGATAAAGGAACAACCTACTTGGATACATTATTCAAGAATAACGAAAGCACCAGAACCAGAGAAGACATGGCAGATCGAACCTTCAGGACCCTTATGTATGAAATTGCGTCGGTCATAATTTGGACTCATATGATAACTGGTGCACAAGCTTGGAACCAGAACTTATACCTAAAATTAATGCAAAATGTCACTGATGTTTTTAATCGTAGTGACTGTTGGGGGTGTGCACAGTTGCCTAAATCAGGAGAAAGCTTGGAACTCCCATTAATTGGAGTTCCAATTCTTAACACTGTTTCATGGACAAATCTGTGGGTGAACACTAGCAATTTCTATTCAAAGGGAAAGTTGAGATTTGGAATAGTTAATCCTAATCCAGGTAATAAATATTATACCTGTGCACAAAGATGCATTACACCAGGAACCAAGGTGGGAGACCATACTTGCTTAAATGCCACAGATGTAGGTCACCATTCAATTTGCAATCACACTATTAACATAGATGGTATCGTAGTTCAGTGGTGGCCCATTCCTAAAGGGAAAGGATGGTATTGGTTATGTGGAGAAAATGCTTATAAGACTTTACCCCCCAACTGGAAGGGGGCATGCACCTTAGGTGCTGTATTACCCAATTTTACTATAATTGACAGATATCCTTCCGGAACCTGGACTAGAAGTTTTGTTAAACGAATTAAGCGAGGGATTAACCCTATTATTGAACGGCACACTGCATTTCATAGTTTTGTGAGAGGGCTAATTCCATCTTTGGGAGTAAGTGAATTAGAGAAAGCAATTGTAAATATCTCAGCAACCATAGAGGAAATGGAAAGTAAGAACACTGATATAGTCCAAGCAGAACAACAAGAAATAACCAGCCTATCAAAGGTTGTATTACAAAACCAAATGGCCCTAGACATGTTATTGGCATCACAAGGAGGGGTCTGCTCTATAATCTATGAAAGTTGTTGTTCCTATATAGACCAAAGTGGCAGAATTGAAACAGATCTGGAGGAAATCTGGAAACAAATGAAGATATTTCATGAGATGGCTGTGGATGACACTTCCTGGGGTTTTGAAGAAATATGGAAAAGTTAACTTCATGGTTACCTAATCTCTCCTGGTTGAGGCAACTGATTGCAAGAATATTGATGTTAATTATTTTAATATTGATTACTTGTGGTATGATACAATGTTCCCTCTGGTGTTGTAAACGATCTGTGATCAACTATGAAGACTGGAAGAGACATGAAATCAAGCATCAAGTAGAAACAGGAAGGTATTTTAAAAAGACTTTTGATGGTAATTGTAATACATAAAATGTTGCAAAAGAATTTGCAAAGGGACAAAGAAAGGGGGGAATTGAAACAAGGGGAACATAAAATCACAAAATGGAATATATAAACCTTTAAAATTAGTTGTAAGTAATGTTAAGTTTGATGGCTTTGTAGCAGTAGCAGTGGAAAGTTACTGAGGTGCTTAGTACATAGAAGAAAAAATAGAGTACAGATAGAGAACATACTGGCATAAGATAAATCGTTCTAGTTGAGGTAGTTCTAAGAAAAACAGTCTAGAAAAACAGGACGCAGGGATAGGGAGTATCTAGGAATAGCAGGTGTCCAGGATGGGCTATGGGTAAACTAACTGATAAGTAGGAGGACAAGGGGACTATTATGTCTCTGGTGCTAACAAACCAACTAAACTGGTGTAAACAGCTACTGCACATGCTTCAAAGGCTGCCAAGAGTGATGAAGATCGTTGGAAGAAGTAAACGACCCTCAGAGACCACCACCACAATTCTGTACGCATGCGGGGAGCTTTCTGGAAAATGATGTAATCCATACGTAACCTCATGAATATGTATGTATACCCAAGGGCTATATAAGGATGGCTTGTGTAGCAATAAGAGAGACACACGCTAGGTGGAGCTATCCCCCGTGTCTCTCGGCGCCGGAACAAAGAATACCTGCTTGTCAACTTGAAAACTTTGTTGGCGAGTTTGTTCCTGGAGTTTTCTCCGAATCATTATATCTCCTCTTGTGGCAACCTGTGGAGAGTTCACCGTAAAACACAATCTTAGGGAGGCAGTGATTCTCCATCCTGGAGACATGCCCTGCCCAGTACAGCTGTGATTTCAGCAATAAGGCCTTGATACTGGTGACCCCTGCCTGTTCAAGGACAGTAATGTTTGACACATAGTCCAATGGATGTTTAGAATTGTACAGAGGCAGCGCTGATGGAAGCATTCAAGGAGTCGCAGGTGATGACAGTAGATAACCCATGATTCAGACCCGTATAAAAGAGTAGTCAGTACAATGGCTCTATAGACACTAATCTTTGTACTTTTCTTCAGGTGTTTATTGCACCAGACTCTTTTATGGAGTTTTCTGAAGGCTCTATGTGCCTTTGCTATTCTGTTGTCTATCTCTTTGTCGATCATGGCATCCGAGGAAATAATACTTCCCAGATAGCTGAACTGACTTAAGCTCTGACCCGCCAATGGTAATGCGGGGATGATGGTAATTTTCTTGTGGTGCAGGTTGGTAGAGAACTACTATCTTCTTCAACCTGACTTCCAGCCCCAAAAGCTCATTTGCCTCCACAAAGCAAGATGTTAAGCACTGCAGAGCTGCTTCTGTGTGGGCAACAAGGGCAGCATCGTTAGCAAAAAGCCGTTCACCGACAAGATGATATAGGGTCTTAATGTAAGCCTTCAGTCACCTTAGACTGAATAGGCTCCCATCGGTACAATATCGAATATAAATGCTGTTTTGTTTGTCGAGGTCTACTGTAGCCCTTTGGAGCATCATGCTGAAGAAGACTGTGAATAAAATTGGTGCGAGAACACAACCTTGTTTCACATGATTGGTTACTGGAAGGGCTCAGAGAGTGCATCACCATATCTGACTTGTCCATATCTCCCACCTGGTATATCATCTGTCTACTGGTAGGTATGTTGAAATAAATAAATGATCAAAAGTAATTTAAATAATAAAAAGGATGAGGTTCTGAAAATAAAATCAGACTTTACAACACAAGCAATATGAAAGCAGCAAGATTATTAAAATGCAAAATCTTATTTATTATACATTAGGTAGATCAAAGCTTCTCAGTGATAACAAGGCACTGACTGGGGGTTGCCACCTGTTTAGTCTCACCTGCAATGGGAATCTTCTAAGTAAAGCTGTGTAAAGTTTGTCAGTATATATTAAAGTTACAAACAGTTTATATGGAAAAGAAAAATTCTCTTATTTTGCTGAAGACCTTTACTCATTATTCATCAGCACATATGTTGCTTTCATAGTAAATGCAAAAACGAAATTCTGCACAATTCAGGATGGCTTTTGAAACAAAAAAAGAAATTGCTGGTAAATGCTCTTACTTGAGACACATCACGTACTTCTTTGAGATAGTGTTAAAAAATACCTGTACAGTATAAAATTAGAATCTGAGCTGTGGTTTTGGACCGCTCAGCTGAAGTCAGAAAATATTTTGACAAGCAAATTATCCAGGAAAACTTAAATTCTAGAGAACAGGGCAGGAGGCAGTTTTCTAGATTTTTTGTGTTGGTTGTCTCTTTTGTCTAACTTCTTCACAAAGAAGAGCAAAGCTTTGACTTAAAGAAAGTGTGTGTGCAAATGTCTAACAATTATTGTGAGAATCTAATAAAGAAAGAATTCAGGAAAGTTGAAAATCTGAAAGATGCAAGAAGGCAAGGCAAGGCAGTGATGATATTTGTCAATGTCCTTGCTGCAGAACTGGAAAAACAGATGAGCAGAATTTCAGTCTGAAGATATCAGAGCAACATTGGCCTCTCAAGACCTTGTCTATTTGTAGGAGATAAACTTACACATAAAGGAAGGAAAAAGGGAAAGTCAGTAAGGGTCACAAAGATCTACTTGAAGTCAGTGGAAGTTCAATTTGGGTTTATAAAACTGGGGGGAAAAATTGCGATGAACTTTAAAAACCACACGTACCAAAGAATTGTTCAGGAAGTCCCCAGGTGTTATTAATACATGCCATTGACCAAAACTAGTGCTGGGACTGACACAGGACTCTTTGCATGACTCGATCCAAACGAGTTGCCCAGAGAAGTTGTGGCTGCCCCACCCCTGGCAGTATTCAAGGCCAGGCTGGATGGTGCTTTGAGCAGCCTAGTCTAGGGGAAGGTGTCACTGCCCATGGCAGGGGGGTTGGAACTAGATGATCTTAAGGTCCTTTTCATCCCAAACCATTCTGTGATTCTGTGCTGATCCTCATGTAACAGAATAATCATTTTAAGGAACTTGGGGGGACAACCTAATCATTCCAAGATCAGCCACAGGCCTTTTCTGCTCACAGTGTCAAAAGCTTTGGTGAGGTCAACAAAAGTGACAAAGAGCCCCTTATTCTGTTCTGTACACTTCTCTTGCAGTTGTCTGAGAAGAAATACCATGTCTGCGGTACTTCTATTAGATCTGAAACCACACTGACTTTCAGGTAGAAGTTCTTCTGCGATAGCAGGTACTAATCTGTTCAACAGTATTCTTGCAAGGATTTTTCCAGCAGTGGAGACCAGAGTTATACCTTGGTAGCTTCAGCAGTCTGACTTCACACCTTTTTTCTTATACACAGTGATGATGACAGTGTCACGAAAATCTGATGGTAGTTTAGGTTGTTCCCAACCATATGAAGAATAATACTTAAGTAAATATTCAATAAATGTTTGGGTTTGTTTTGCGTGTTTGTTTGTTTTTTGTTGTTTTGGGGGGTTATTTTAAAGTAATTACGAGAATTATTAAATAGCAATTTGAGCCCTAGACTTCATCTGTACTTTAAAAAAAAAAATCACTGATACCTTCAATCTAATCATAAAACATTTCAACACATGTTGTTTTAAACTGAAACTGTGTTCCTTGTAACATGTTTGTGTTTAAAACAGAGCAAACTAACATTCATTTCAATAGCTCCAACCACATATATTATAAGGCTAATCTAAAATTCTTAGATAACACTACATTTGAATTTAGTACCCAAAGACGAAAAGAATTTCTGGAAAATTGACACTGCACACTATACTGTTAAAATTTTAAAATCTTTAACACTAATTTCCTTATAAAGACTGTTTAAAGTTGCTAAAAATAAATATTTCACATTAATAAGAATTATACTAATGGACTGCCATAACAGGCAGCAGGAAGAACAGTGATGGAGGACATTTCTGTAGGGATCTCTTACAGAGCCTGTTCAAGAGGAATCTGCGGATGAAGCACTCTACAGACAGATAGGAACAGCCTCACGCTCGCAAGCTCTTTTCCTCATGGGGGACTTCAACCACCCTGATATATGCTAGAGTGAATGCTCCATCCCTGGCAGTATTCAAGGGCAGTTTGGACAGAGTCTTACATGCCATGGTTTAGTGGGAGGTATCCCTGTCCATGGCAGGGGGGTTGGAACCAGATGATCTTAAGGTCTTTTCAAACCCTAACTATTCTATGATTCTAAGAAATGGTACCAGTTCATTTTATATCCCAGAGAAGGGATTTACTTTCCTGAAACAATTTTTCAATAGGAAACCCTGCAGGTTGCATGTGTTAAAGGATTTAAAATAATAAGTTACACTGCTACAATGAAGGATATTTTTTACAAGTAATTCAAATTAGCTGTTCTGCCTTCAAAAATTAAACAACCAACCAACTCATTGAGATTTGTTCACTCCTATCCAGTGCTTGCTGTGCTGCCTAACAATTCTAGGTTGGACCTGTGATGTGACTTCCAAAGCTTCCAGTTGAATCTTAGTTCATTATGCCACCACATTTACTCTGCTCACGTAGCCTTACAGTTAGATGAGCATACCTTCAGAGTTCAGTGTAATAAGTGTGACGTTATTCCCAATACTGTGGTTTCCTATTTGTCCACTGTTGGAAACTGAGTCACTGGCCTCAGAGCCACTCTCTCTATCTTCATTGTGACTGTCATCATACCCAGGAACTTTCACCACTATGGTGTTCTGCCTACGTCCAGGAACAGCACTAGGGAAAAAAAAAGTATATAACTTTGAGAGAATACAATCCTGGATTAGGAATAGCATCATCATAAGGAAACTGAAAACAGACAAAATTAAATGTATTACAAAAGCATACTACTTTAAACAAGCCTATTCCTGTTCATAACTCAGAGCTATCCAGTAAAATAAAACAGAAAGAAAACAGCAGAAATAAAATTTTAGATGCACTTTATAAATTTGTATCAATGGAAAAGTCTAGGCCCAATGTGCAAAACAACAAAAAATATTTAAATAATTTATAATATTATTTAAGAACATTTTCCTATTCAAAATCCCTAGTTCCACTTAACTTAAAATTTGCTTTAGACAGTATAAATTCTAACAAGCCTTCCTGGGTGGGTGTATATTCCTTCTTCAGTTGATAAAATCATAGAATAGTTAGGGTTGGAAAGAACCTTAAGATCATCTAGTTCCAACCCCCCTACCATGGGCAGAGATACCTCCCACTAAACCATGTCACCCAAGGCTCTGTCCAACCCAGCCTTGAACACCACCCGGGATGGAGCATTCACAACCTTCTTGGGCAACCCATTCCAGTACCTCACCACCCTTACAGTAAAGAACTTCCTCCTTATATCCAATCTAAACTTCCCCTGTTTAAGTTTGTACCTGTTACCCCTTGTCCTATCACTACAGTCCCTAATGAAGAGTCGCTCCCCAGCATCCCTATAGGCCCCCTTCAGATACTGGAAGGCTGCTACGAGGTCTCCACAAAGTCTTCTCCAGGCTGAACAGTCTCAACTTTCTCAGCCTATCTTCATACAGGAGGTGCTCCATCCAGTTCCCTGATCGTCCTCATGGCCCTCCTCTGGAGGAGGATCTTGGCATGTTCCCAAGTGATTGTGCATCTGTGTAAAGTATATGTAGCTGTGGACACTCTTTCAACTAACACTGAGCTAATCCCACATCCTTCAAGATATTCTCACCCCATCAAGAATGAAGCATTGCTCTATACCTTGCCTGCTGATACAAGGTCTCTGTAGGCAGAACTGTCAGTCTAATAAATATTTAGGTACCAGTTGCATGTTTCCCCCCCCAGCTATTACTAAAACTTTCCTCATTTCACACTTCAAATTGCTGCAGAGACTGATATTGACCTGTCAAGTGAGAGAATGAAAGGGGAGGATTCCCGTAACCGCTACTAACTTGCTAAGAATATTTTCCAGAGAATCCGCTGCTCTGGTTAGTGGCTCTTCCTGCCCAACCATCTTGGTTACAACTGAATTCTGCCGGTCATTGTTCAGTATTACTGTTGTCTGAGGGACAACACTACAAGACAAAAATCAGAGAGGAAAATGGAATGTAAAGGAGCAGACCTTATACATAATACATTAACACAGTCTTATGGTTTAAACAGTCTACTTGGAAACAGACTTCCTCTAAGCCTTGCTCTTTCTCCCAGCATCACAGTTCTGTATCAAATGCTAACACTGGCAATCCATCACATTTGAAATCTGTACCATTTCAAGTACTCAAGTTTTCTCAGAGGATGGATTGCTTAAATGGAATTATATAGAAATCTACAACCCTTGGCAAAGCAATAAAGAATTCATCAACTCAAGACACACAGGAACTCTGTAATTCACTGCTCCAAAGAGCCACCAATTTCTTGCTTTGAACCATCTGAGTGCAAGCATTTTCAGAATTACTAAAATACCTTACATCATAAAGCACCATTTTTAGTAGGAAAGTTCCTAAAAAAATAATGTAAAAGTATTTATTACAAAATGGGATGATAAGCTTAGTTAAAAAGCATACAGTCTTATGGGACTGCGGGGCTTCTGGGGGGCAGGAAGATGAGAGTGGTACCAGGTGCATTAGAACAGAACAGGGACAGACTGCAGCTTTAAATAATGACAAGAATGAACTATTTCTTGTGTGCATTTCATATACAAAACAAAAACATACAACAGAAAAACATTTAGCATGTGAGAAACCAGAAAGCCTTCACTAGCACTTATAGAATAACTAGCATTGCATAAAAAAAGCACACTAAGCGTACATTAGAATACAAAAGTATTGTCTCCAGCATGCAACTCATCATTTGATTTGGTTTCAGAGATAAACAACATTATTCCCGCACCATCAATATTCTAATGCCTGGTTTACAACACAGGACTCAATTTGGGAGGCCAGGTCTACTGGAGGCTGGTGGAGCTGGTCTGCAAAGGGGAAGCACTGCTTTGGTAGGAGACTTGCCATGCTGGACAAAGCAGCTTTAAACTAGATGAGCTGGGGAGGGGAAGGTATCAATCCATCCAAACACTCCCAGTCAGTTGCCAGCACCTATAATAAATACTCAGAGCAATGTAGAGATATTTCAGCCACTACAGCAAACAAATGAGGTGTAACTGGAGATCAACTCAGATGCCTCTATACAAATGCTCATTGCACGGAGAATAAAAAAAAAGAGGAATTAGGTGTGTGAATAGCTACAGGGATATGATATCACTGGCATCACAGACTCTTGGTGGGATAGCTCCTATTAGAATGTTGGAATGGAAGGTTACAGGCTCTTCAGGAAAGACAGACCACACAAATGGGAACGGAGAGTAACTATCTATGTCAGTGATACGCTGAAGACTATAGAATTCTGGACATGGGTGACTAGTCAACAGTTTGTGGGTCAGGGTCAAAGGGAGAACAGCGATGGGGGACATTTCTGTAGGGATCTCTTACAGAGCCTGTTCAAGAGGAATCTGCGGATGAAGCACTCTACAGACAGATAGGAACAGCCTCATGCTCGCAAGCTCTTTTCCTCATGGGGGACTTCAACCACCCTGATATATGCTAGAGAGACAGTATGGCCAAGCACAAGCAATCCAGGAGGTTCCTCAATTGTGTGGAAGACAACTTCGTTCTGCAATTAATAGAGGAGGCAAAAAGGAGAGGTGCAATGCCTGACCTCGTGCTCAACAACAGAGAGGGGCTGGCTGGAAATATGAAGCTCCTGGGAAGCCTTGGCTGTAGGAGTCATAAGATGGCCAAGTCTGAGATCCTCAGGACAGAGAGGAGAGCATGCAGCAAGCTCACTGCCCTGGACTTCAAGAGAGCAGACTTTGGCCTCTTCAGGAACCTGCTTAGTAAGGTTCCATGGGATAAAGCCCTAGAGGGCAGGGGGGCCCAAGACTGTTGGTTGACATTCAAGGATCACCTACTGCAAGCTCAGGAGTGTTGCAACCCAATTAGAAGGAAATGCAGCAGAAGGGCCAGGAGACCTCCATAGATGGATAAGGAGCTGCTGAGAAAACTAGGAGGGAAAAAAGAGGCTTAGAAAAGGTGGAAGCAAGGACAGGTGGCATGGGAAGAATAGAGGGATGTTGTCTGGGAAGCTAAGGCCCAGTTAGAATTAAACTTGGCTAGGGATGTGAAGGATAACAGGAAGGGATTCTATAGATACATAGCAAAGAAAAGACAGACTAGGAACAACATAGGCCCCCTCCAGAAGCTATACGGAGAACTGGCTACCCTGGATTTGGAGAAGGCTGAGGTTCTCAATGACTTCTTTGCCTCAGTCTTCACTGGCAAATGCTCTGACCACACCACCCAAATCTTGAAAGGCAGACACAGGGACTGTGAAAACCTAGACCTTGGGCCCACTGTACAAGAGGATCTGGTTCGAGACCATCTTAAGAACCTGAAAGTACACAAGTCCATGGGACCTGATGAAATCCATCCGTGGGTCCTGAAGGAGCTGGCGAATGAAGTTACTAAGCCAATGTCTACCATATTTGAAAAATCATGGCAGTCAGGTGAGGTTCCCAATGACTGGAAAAAGGGAAATATAACCCCCATTTTCAAGAAGGGGAAAATGGATGAGCTGGGGAATTACAGCCCAGTCAGTCTCACCTCTGTGCCTGGCAAAATCTTGGAGCAGATTCTCCTGGGAGGCATGCTAGGGCACATGAAAAACAACAAAGTGCTTGGTGATGGCCAGCAAGGCTTCACTAAGGGGAAATCCTGCCTGACCAATTTGGTGGCCTTCTATGATGGGGTTACAGAGAACTGATGGGCAGGGTTAGAGCAGTTGATGTCATCTACCTGGACTTGTACAAAGTGTTTGACAACGTCCCACAGGACATCCTTGTCTCTAAATTGGAGAGACATCAATTTGATAGGTGGACCTCTCAGTGGATAAAGAAATGGCTGAATGGCAGCACACAAAGAGTTGTGGTCAATGGCTCAATATAAGGCTGGAGACCAGTAATGAGTGGTGTCCCTCAGGGATCGGTGTTGGGACCGGTCTTGTTCAACATCTTTGTTGGTGACATGGACAGTGGGATTGAGTGTGCCCTCAGCAAGTTTGCTGATGTCACCAAGCTGTGTGGTTCTGTTGATAGGCTGAAGGGAAGGAATGCCATTCAGAGAGACTTCAACACACTTGTAAGGTGGGCTGATGCCAACTTTACGAAGTTTAAACATGCCAAGTGCAAGGCCCTACACCTCGGTCGGAGCAATCCCAGGCACTGCTACAGGTTGGGCAGCTAAGAGATTCAGAGCAGCCCTGCGGAGGAGGACTTGGGGGTGTCGGTTGATGAGAAAATTAACATGAGCCAGCAGTGTGCGCTCACAGCCCAGAAAACCAACCGTGTCCTGGGCTACGTCAAAAGGAGCATGACCAGCAGGTCAAAGGAGGTGATCCTGCCCCTCTATTCTGCCCTTGTGAGACCTCACTTGGAGTATTGTGTACAGTTCTGGTATCCTCAACATAAAAAGGACATGGAACTGTTGGAACAAGTCCAGAGGAGGGCCACAAGGATGATCAGGGGACTGGAGCACCTCCCATATGAAGACAGGCTGAGAAAGTTGGGGCTGTTCAGCCTGGAGAAGAGAAGGCTGCGTGGAGACCTCATAGCAGCCTTCCAGTATCTGAAGGGGGCCTATAGGGATGCTGGTGAGGGACTATTCATTAGCAACTGCAGTGATAGGACAAGGGGTAACGGTTTGAAACTTAAACAGCAGAGGTTTAGATTGGATATAAGGAAGAAATTTTTTACTGTAAGGGTGGTGAGGTACTGGAATGGGTTGCCCAGGGAGGTTGTGAATGCTCCATCTCTGGCAGTGGTCAAGGCCAGGTTGGATGAAGCGTTGGGTGATATGGTTTAGTGTGAGGTGTCCCTGCCCATGGCAGGGGGGTTGGAATTAGATGATCTTAAGGTCCTTTCCAACCCTAACTATTCTATGATTCTATGATTCTATGATGCCCAAAGGTCCAGTCCAAAAAAATGATGAATGTTCATTTGTGGTTTTGCAGCAACTCCCAAGCTTGAAGGTTTGCACTAAAGACACTGCTGCATGAGGCTCCAAAAATGATACTCTACTACAAAATATACTTAAGTATAAATAAACCTGGCTTTCTTATAGAAAGCAGTGAGAGTTTCTGAAAACCTGTCGAACTCCAAAGCTGCTCAAATAAAACCTTTATAATACATTCTGATTAGCACCCCAAGTCACTGACATCTTTTGCTGAGCTGATTGCTGAGGTGGCTTGGGAAATGGATCTGCTTCCAGGGAAATATTTTTTCAGGCCTAAAGTTCAGTGCATGAGCTCAGGCTCACAGCAAGCAGAGTAATGTACCTGCAACGTGAAAATAAACCATATACCATACATCTTTCAGCATACTATATTCCTCAATATATAATTTGTTTCAAACTGGCTACTTTAACAAAACAAAACAACAACAAAAAAAAATTGAAAAACCACACAAAGCAAACACACAAACATGAGCACCTCACCCCCACAAAAAAGCTACACAACAAAACAAAAAACAAACAAAAACAAAAAAACAAACCACACACACACACAAACCCAAAACAAAAAAACATATTCCTGTAAATTGATGGCCTACGGACCTCTCAGCTTCAGTTAAAGCCAGTAACAATCCCCAAGGTTTAATACGCTAATTCATTACTGAATTAATTTTATTTTTTTAAAGCAAAGAAAAAATAGCTATAAACTTGGATAGTGGTTTACATCACCTGAGTTATAGTACCAACTGCAGCAAACATGGGAAAGAGAATAAGTATATATGCCAGCAACTCCACAGCCACTATTTAGTGATTAGAACTGAAGGATTACTGTTCTAAAAGCCTAGATTAACATAGCAGGATAGTTTATTGTAAATCTATAAAAACCCTTCTGATTTAAAAAAAAGGCAACAAAAATAAAAAAAGCTATTCAATACCTGATAACATGAAATCAGGTTGGTCAAGGGGTTTGTAAGTCATGGGGAAAAATAGAATTCTAGCTATTTTGTGTTTTATACCAATAACTTGATTATAATTCTTTGGGTTTGGGTTTTGTTTTCCCCCCTAAAGACTTCATGCAGGAGCAACAACAGTTTCACTAAATTTAGAAGAACAGTTATCTTACAATTTTTTCCACCCCACATCCTCCTGTTTTACAATTTTTTTTTAAAGCTATCTCAGTTTTCAATTTTGCATTATGTGATTACGAAGCCACTCATAAACAAAGAAACAATCACACACTAGAAACACAGATCTGGAACCTGGGAAATCTGGATCCACAAAACTTGCCAAGTGGCATGCTGCAAACCAAGTAGATGGACAAATCCAGTTCTGCAAAACCTATTACATCCTTTGATTACACTTAACAGTAAGACAAATATATTAATAAAATTGTCCTGGGTTCAGCAGTAGCAGTCATTTTTTCTCCTTCTTGGTAGCTGGTGCAGTGCTGTGTTTTGACTTTCGGGCTGAGAATGGTTGCTGATAGCAAGTATGTTTTGAGTTACTGCTCAAATGTTTGGTTTGTCCAAGGCCTTTTTTGAGCCTCATGCTCTGCCAGGGAGGAGGGGAGGCCGGGAGGAAGGAGAGACAGGACACCTCACCCAGGCTAGCCAAAGAGGTATTCCATACCATAGCACGTCATACCTAGGATGTAACCGGGCGAAACCCGGAAGGGCTGGAGCTCTGGGGGGATGGAGGAGGTATCGTTTGGTGCTCGGTCGGGCAGGGTGGGGTGAGTTATGGTGGCTGGTGAGGTGTTGTATTCTCTTCACTTGTTATTTGCTTTATCATTATTGTTTGTAGCAGTACTAGCAGTAGTGATTTATGTTACACCTTAGCCATTAAACCATTCTAATCTCAATCCGTGGGGGCTACATTCTTTGGATTCTCCTTCCTATCTATCTGGGAGTTGGGGGAGCGAGGGGGGGAGTGAGTTGACGAGCTGTGCAGTTTGGTTTTAAACCACGACAGAAATACACATTCATCTACCCCATCTGGTACACAACTGCATCAAGCATTCTCTTTTGTATGTTAAGAAAATAAATAAAATTCATTTCCTATCAAGTCAAGAGAGACACATGCTGTTTTTTTAAAACTAGTTGACTGAATCTACCAACACCACAATTATCTGCAGACATGACTATTTGAAGCACCTCCACTTTAAGAATGATAGAATGGTTTGGGTTGGAAGGGACCCTAAATCTCATCTAGTTCCAACCTCCTGCCACAGGCAGAGACATCTTCCAGTAAACCAGGTTGCTCCAACCCCCTTCCAACCTAGCCTTGAACACTGCCAGAGATGAGGCATTCATACACAGCTTCTCTGGGCAACCTGTGCCAGTGCCTCACCACCCTCACAGGTAAGAGCTTAAGATCTCATCTCAAGCTCCCATCTGTCACTTTAAAGCCATTCCCTCTTGTCCCATCCCTACAGGCCCTTGTAAAAAGCCTCTCTCCAGCCTTCCAGCATAATAAACTACAGTCCAACACACTAACCAGCCTTGTTCAAGTATACCATGTTAGGTCTTTATGCAGTAACTGAGTGCATTAAACTCCACAATTCCATTTAACTCTCTAGTTCCCACTAAAGACAAAAATATGTGCAATTCTATATCTACACTTAGTGATTAGTATCCTTAATCGGTTAGCCACAAACACCTATGGTAAAGAACCAGATGTACGTGGTCTGTATTTCAACTTTAACATAACAAAGGCTCAAAGGAAATAGCTGAACAAAAGAAAAGCTGCATTAACCTATGAGTTTCCATATTTCATCAGAAACACTATTATTAAATATGAACACAAATTCTAAATTAAAATCCTCTCCAGAGTTACTGCATTTTAAAAACTGCTTTCAATTACATCTATTCACCCAAGAAAATTGTACAAAATAACAGCAGAACCATAAAATGCAGTATTTGCAGAAAATACCCATAAATACAAATGATGGAGGATTTTGTGAAACCAAAACAAATTCCTATGTTATCAGAAACAAACAACCTTAATAATTTATACGTGAACTTACCATTATTCATTCTTCTGAGTGGGTAAGACAGACAAAAATAACACTGTTCCTGGACTGAAATATTTCAGATTAATTATTTTCTTCAAAACATGAATATAAGATTTGAGTCACATTTTCACACTGTACATTCATCAAATTTTAAGTCTCAAGACCTGAGTACATGCTACATCTCAGTCATCATCTGAGGCTGCCATGCCAACAAGCCATCAACCATTGCAGCAGCTCTCCTATCCAAGAAGCTTTCAGCTTATATTTCTGACCAGCATGGTACCTCATAAACAAAGAAATTAAAGGGATTTAAAAGCCATAATGTCAGGAAATGGTGCAGAAAGAGGAAGAGTCAATCACTTCCTGGAGACAAAAGCAGGGCTGTGCTAATGCTGCACAAAACAGAACAAATCTCAGAACACTGGGAAATACATGTACTAATTCATTACATTATTTTCCTACGGGTCCTTGGCTTTTTTCTCAAACTCCATATAGTTCAGCATAACTTTGTGCAACCTAAGGATTTCTTCCATCTATTTTACCAGTTTCAAAACCTTACAACAAGCTTTTTCTCCCAATACCCCCAAAAAAATTTTACACTTACAAACAAATCTGACAGAAAATGCCTGAGATACACTAAACACCTGTTAAAAACAGGGGCTGGGGTAAGGACAAGCCCATAGCAGCTAACTCCAGCAGTCATAAACGCTATTATCATATGAAAAGCATGGAAAACTTCAAAACCCCAGAGCAGGGATCACCACAGACCACACAGGAAACACAAGACTTATCCAGTGAAAAGGTAGAGGATAGAGGACAAACACCTATTGTCGTGGTTTAAAACCCAGTCAGCCACACAGTCTCGATCACTCACTCTGCCCCCCTCCCCTGCTCCTGGAGGGATGGGGAGGAGAATCAAAAGAATGTAACTCATCCGGTCCAGATAAGAACAACCCAGTAACTAAGGTATAACACAAATCACTACTGCTACCACCAATAATAATGATGATAAAGGAAATAACAAGGGAAATGAATACAAGACCACTCGCGGACAGAGCAGTAAGTGCCCTTCAAGGTAACTCCCAGTTACATCCTGTGAAAAACTAAAGAATAAGGTATTGTTTATTAAGATATATGTTAGGTATATATATGTTAAGCCCAATATAAAGGTTAGGCAACAGAAGATATGAAATTGCTTATGCACACAGTTAACGGACACAGCTTATGCAAGATAAGATAACCCCAATCGCTTACACCAATTAAACCACAATCGCTTACACCAATTAAACCAGAAACCGTTTATGCAAACATAAGATGACCACAAGATGTTACAGAAACTGGCTTGCAAGATGTTCCAGGAACTGGCAGAAATAAGACAAACCACTCCATATAAGGACATATAAATGAAGGGTCAACTATGGGACAAAGGAGGAAGACTTCTTACTTCAGCCTCACTGACCACCAGGAGGCAGAAGTCGACCCCCTAGCAACAGCTGAAGCATGCGCAGAGTACCTCAACTTCGTCATGAACACGGAAGTAAAAGATGTATAAGGGGGGGCTTTTTGAACTGCTCAGCACGGCAGTAGGCGGAGCGCAGACTCCCCTGTCGTCCAGCGCTGTCTTTGCTCATATTCTACTTGCTATAATTAATAAAATTCTAATTGGATTATGACCTGTTGTGGTCTCAGTTTATAACAATTTCTGGTGCCGTGACTCGGATAAGGAACGGTGAGCTTTGGTCCTCCGGGGATGCGCCCCGCGACATTTCGCGGCCCCGCGACCAACAGCTTACTCCAACCTTACCGACGAACCTAAATTCTAGAATAGTGAGCAAAGGAAAAACCGGTAAAATCCCATAAAATTCTGTGCACGGGAGTCCGGACGAAGACGCAGGACGCGTAAGTATATTGCGAAATTCGCAGAGCGGAATTGTCCGCGGCGAAACTGTTCGCGGGTTTGCCGTTCGGGCGGGATTGGGTTTCCTGGAATATAACGAATGAGAGGTTCAATATACTGAACCAAGCGAGTGTGGACCCTTAAGTACTGCGTTTTCCATCTCCCGCGAGGGACTGGGCCAGGAACAAGGGGGAGCAAGTGAGTGTGTGTTTGTGGATATTCCAGAAGATGGGGGTGAAGGGCAGCAAGCCTTCGACTCCCATGGGAAGGGTACCCACTGTACCTAGGAATACCCCTCTGGCATATATCTTAGATAATTGGAGAGATTTCCCTGGGACCCTAGGGAAAGATAAGAAAAAAATGATAGAATATTGTACTAAGATATGGGGAGGGAAGAATTCTAAAAATGTCTTTTGGCCAGTCTATGGGTCAGAAGAAGATTGGGTAAGACAGCAATTAAACCTCTGGGTTAATAATAAAAAACTCCTTGACCCGGAAGAGAGTCAATATGCGGAAGTGTGGCTAGAAAGACCGGGAGCTAGACTTTATCCGCTTAATGAAATAGAAACTAAACAGAAGAAAAAGAAGGAGGAGTTAGACGAAATCCTTCTGACTCCCCCTCCTTACATTCCTCCTCCTGTTCCCTCAACCCCTCCAGAGGTCCCCAGAGCACCCACTCCCCCACCAGAATCAGAACAATGGTCTCCCCCTCCTCCTAGACGTGTAACTAGAAGTCAAAAAGGGGCAGCTCAGATGTACCCCCTAAGGGAAATACCCATGGGGGGACCTCAACCTTGGATCGGATATATTTCCGTACCCTTAAACTCGGCTGACCTACGAGATTTTAAAAGAACTGAGATGGGAAACTTAATTGAGGACCCACTCGGAGTAGCAGAAAGACTAGATCAATTTTTGGGACCAAACCTTTATACTTGGGATGAGATGCAATCTATCCTTGGTCAATTATTTACTACTGAGGAAAGAGATATGATTAGGCGAGCAGGAATGAGACTGTGGGATGCTCAGCATGTCCAGGGACCTCAAGCACATATTAAATGGCCACTCCAAAGACCTAATTGGGATAATCAGGATCCGGTGCATAGAACTAATATGCAGGACCTGAGAACTATAGTAATTCAGGGAATTAGAGAAGCAGTACCCCGTGGCCAGAATATCAATAAAGCATTTAATGAAATGCAAAAGAAAGATGAAAGCCCTACTGAGTGGCTGGAACGACTGAGGAAAGCCCTTCAGCTGTACTCTGGGGTAAATCCAGACGACCCTTTAGGGCAAGCGCTCCTCAAAACTCAGTTTGTGGCAAAATCATGGGAAGATATCAGAAAGAAGATTGAAAAGTTAGATGATTGGCAGAATAGAGGGTTGGATGAATTATTGAGGGAAGCTCAGAAAGTCTACGTAAGGCGGGAAGAAGTGAGCAGCAAGCGACAAATACGAATGATGGTAGCAGCAGTCAGAGAGGATCGCAAAGGGCGAACTGGTGAACACAGATCTGCTAGGACGGAACAAGGGAAGGTAGTAGTAGAAAAGGAACAGATATATTGTTTTTACTGTGGAAAGAAGGGACATATAAAGAAGAAATGCAGAGAAAGGATCAGGGATGAGGAAATATTGAAAATGGAATAGGGGAGTCAGGGGCTCTATATCTTAGGGGACCGGAGTCATCATGAGCCCTTGATAAAATTAAAAATAGGTCCCCATAAACAAGAGTTCACCTTTTTAGTAGACACTGGGGCTGAGAAATCAACTATTAAGCAAATACCTGAGGGATGTAAAGTTTCCCCTGAAAAGATACAAGTAATTGGAGCAAAAGGAGAACCCTTTAAAGTAAGTAAAATAAAAAATGTGGTATTCGAAACTGAAAATAAATTTGGAATAGGTGAACTCTTGCTCGTCCCTGAAGCAGAATTTAATCTGTTAGGACGAGATTTAATTGTTGAATTACAACTAGAACTTAAAGTGAAAAATCAAGAGTGGACAGTGTCTGCTTATCCTTTGACCGTGGAGGATCAAAAACAAATTAACCCCAATGTCTGGTACTCTCCGGACACAATCAGTAGACTGGAAATTCCACCGATTAAAATCCAAATTTCCGAACCCCATATACCTGTGAGGGAAAGGCAATATCCCATATCCCTAGAAGGACTGAGAGGATTAAAGCCAGAAATTGATAGGTTGTTAGCACAAGGAATTTTAGAGCCTTGTATGTCACCCTTTAACACCCCCATTTTGCCTGTAAAGAAACCAAATGGGAAATATCGGCTCGTACATGATTTAAGGGAAATAAACAAAAGAACTATCACTCGGTTCCCTGTAGTAGCAAATCCATACACATTGCTAAGCAAACTAGGACCCCATAATTCCTGGTATAGTGTGATTGATTTAAAGGATGCTTTTTGGGCCTGTCCACTGGCAGAAGAATGCCGTAATTATTTTGCCTTTGAATGGGAAGACATAGAGACGGGCCGGAGACAGCAACTGAGATGGACCGTGCTCCCCCAAGGGTTCACTGAATCCCCTAATCTGTTTGGACAGGCCCTGGAAGAGCTCTTAATAGAATATCAGGTACAAACAGGGAATGTGCTGTTACAGTATGTAGATGATCTGCTCATAGCAGGAAATAATAAGGAGAATGTAAGAAAAGAAACCATTAGACTCCTAAACTTTCTTGCACAAAAGGGACTACAGGTATCACAAGAAAAGTTACAATTTGTGGAAAAAAAAGTGAAATATCTGGGACATTATCTGTTTAACGGCCAGAAGATATTAGATCCAGAGCGTATTAAAGGAATTCTGGAATTACCTATGCCTGTCACTAAGAGGCAAATTCGGCAGGTATTAGGGCTATTTGGGTATTGTAGGCAATGGATAGAAAACTACAGCTTTAAAGTTAAATTCTTATATGAACAACTGTCTAAAGACAAAACACCCAAGTGGACTCCTCAGGATCAAGAGCAGTTTGCCAGTCTCAAAAGGGAGCTAAGTCAAGCACCAGTTTTAAGTCTCCCAGATTTAAAACAGCCATTCCATTTATTTGTTAACATATATGAAGGAACGGCATTCGGAGTATTAACTCAGGAATGGGCCGGACAAAAGAAACCGGTGGCATACCTATCAAAGCTGTTGGACCCTGTGAGCAGGGGTTGGCCGAGTTGTTTACAAATCATTGTTGCTGCTGCCTTATTACTTGAGGAAACGAATCGCATTACTTTTAATGGGGAAGTTGTCTTATATGCGCCTCATAACATAAGGGGAGTGTTACAACAAAAAGCAGAAAAATGGCTTACAGATAACCGATTATTAAAGTATGAGGGAATACTTATAGAATCCCCTAAACTATCTTTAAAAACTATTGGAGCAGTTAACCCCGCTGAATTTTTGTACCCAGGGGAAGGTAATGAACTATTGCACAATTGTTTTCAAACAATTGAACAACAAACACGTATTAGGCCAGACTTAGAAGAAGAACTACAATATGGAAAAGTATTATTTATAGATGGGTCATCACGAATAGTGGAAGGTAAACGATTGTCCAGATATGCCATCGTTAAGTTGGAAAAGGGAGAATTTAAGACAATAGAATCAGGCCCCCTGAGTGCCAGCTGGTCGGCTCAAGCCTGTGAGCTATATGCATTGTGGAAAGCATTAGTGTCACTGAAGGGAAAGGATGGAACTATATATACAGACTCATGTTATGCGTTCGGAGTAGTACACACTTTTGGGAAAATATGGGAGGAAAGAGGATTTGTTAACTCACAGGGAAAAGAACTGATACACCTGGAATTAATTCGGCGAGTTCTGGGAGCATTGAAAATGCCGAATAAAATAGCAGTTGTACATATAAAGGGACACCAGCGAGGTACAAGTTATCAAGTTAGGGGAAATAATGCAGCTGATACAGAAGCAAAACGAGTGGCAGGCAATTATAGTATGATTTTGACTATGCAACAAGTACCTGTTAGTAAAAATTTGAGTTTTGAGTCTGCAGAAAAGGAAAAACTAGAACAAATGGGAGCTAAGGAACAAGATGGGAAATACGTATTGCCAGATGGGAGAGAAGTCTTGCCGAAGGGTATAGCACTTGAAATATTTTCAAGAATACACAGTAAAACACACTGGGGAACCCAGGCGTTAGTTGACCATTTTAATCAACAGTTTGCCTGTATAGGCATATATAATATAGCAAAGACAGTCACGGCAGCCTGCGAAACCTGTCAAAAGGTTAATCGAAACAACATGAGATAGAGACCTCTTGGAGGACGTTCCCCAGCATACAGACCTTTCTCACACATACAAATAGATTTTACTGAACTACCTAGGGTAGGGCGTAACAAATATTTATTAGTAACGGTGGATCATTTAACACATTATGTTGAGGCTTTTCCTACCTCCAGGGCAACTGCTAACCAAGTCACTAAAGTGTTACTTGAACACGTTATACCTCGATATGGAGTACCTGAAGTAATCGATTCGGACAGAGGAACACATTTTGTGTAAAAAATTGTTAGAGATCTGACAGAAAGCTTGGGTATTAAGTGGGAATACCATACACCATGGCATCCACAAAGTTCAGGAAAAGTTGAAAGAATGAATGGGGAAATTAAAACTATTTTGACTAAATTAATGATAGAAACCAAATTATCATGGATTAAGTGCCTACCCATGGCACTATTAATTCTCAGAACCAGACCCCGAGCAGATGTAGGAATATCAGCATTTGAAATGGTGTATGGAATGTCTTATAGAATTGAAAGCCCACAAACAAATGTTTTAATTCGAGACCGTGTGATTAATGAATATGTTTCACAATTAGCAAAACATCGTAACAAGCTTTGGGAGCATGGACTGATTGTGCAACGACCCCCGTTGGACTTAAAAATTCACAATGTTAAACCTGGGGATTGGATATTGATTAAAGTGTGGAAGGAAGAAACCTTAAAACCCAATTGGGAGGGACCTTATATTGTTTTGCTTACAACAGAAACAGCTGTTCGGACTGCTGAGCGTGGATGGACTCATGCCAGCCGCATTAAAGGCCCAGTGACGAGACCCCACTGGAAAGTAATTAGTACCCCAGGTGACACCAAGATAACCCTGAAAAGATAACGAAATGATAGAGACTTTATATGATTTTTTGCTGCATTACCTGTTGGTATAAAGTGTCTATTGCTGTTTATATTTGCTGTAATTGTTTCTTTTCCTATCTATTATATATGGAAGCGTACAAAGTGTGTTGAAGGAAATTGCTAGACATATGCAACCACCCAATAGTGAATATAAAAAATATGTTAATGTAAGTAATATATGTACTTTAGATATACGAATTAGGTGTAACAATTTAAACTGCAATTGTTATCCATTTGCTTGTTTTAAATGTAAGGTATGCCAGGATAAATGGTGGACACACTGTGAATATGGATACCCTCCAATAGGAGTTTGCACACAGTGTTGGAAAATCCAAAGAACTCTCACTGAGTGGAAACTAAAACAATTAGAGTCTAAACAAGAAATTATTCAAGAATCCCATGAGTGGTGGGAAATTTTTTCCAAAGGAATAAACCCTCAATATTATTGTTACCATTCTAACGAACCAGTCCCCTTTGTGGCTGAAATCTTGGCTATAAAGTGCAGAAGGGAAGTACTAACTGTGTCTTGCTTTGCCCCATTAGTTAAAGCTACAAAATGGGAAGCCTATATAAATAGGCAGAAATCCCAAAACAGCTGTTCTCCTGAAGAATTCCCTTGCTGCCGAGAAGATGGTACACCCCGTGACTCGAAGCAACCAAGCCGACGGGCGAGGCAGAAGAGGAACAAACTGTGGAGAAAAGAACCAGAACAATGGGACGCAAAAGCACCAATGGTTGAACTTCCCCAGGATTGGTAAAAATATACTTGAATTGGCAAAATTGATAGACACCCTTTTTCCTGGTATACCGTTAGTCTTGATATTGATAATAACCCAGGCAGAAGGAGGAAACCCACATGAACCATTTGAGTGGGAACTAATATCTTGGGAAGGAACGAAAACAATAGCCACTTTTAGCAGACCAGGGCCACCTGAATTTGTAGTGAAACTTTGTAAGTTAGTACCAATACCTTGTGAAAAAGGACCTCCATTTTATATATGTCCGGCCTCTGGACCGTCTTACTGTAATTATCCCGGACACTATTATTGTGGTTATTGGGGATGTGAGACAATAGCCTCAGCCTGGTCAGTAAATGCTCCTGATAAATATATAAAAGCAACGTGGACTCCTAACGGATGTGTACCTGAGGAAATAGGTGTAGATCTTACAGGTCTACGTGACTTGGATTATGTACATTCACGTGATAAGGAAATCTGTACCCGCATTAAAATTCAAGTATTGCATCCTATGGAAGACAAGTGGTTAGTAGGACAAACATGGGGAATACGTGTCTATGCAGGAATTCCTAAAGACAGGGGAGGGCACTTTCTCATAAGAAAAATTAGAATACCACATGATCCACTCCCTGTTGGGCCGAATAAAGTATTGAATTCACCCACTTTCCCTAAGAAAAAGATTGTCCCCACAAGTGTTACAACTACTCGTCCAAACTCCCTATCAGTAACAGATAGAACAACTAATGACACAGTAACTGAGTCCTCTTTAGTTAGGGATTCAGGAGTGTCAAAATCAAAAGACCCTTTATGGGACTTAATGCAAGCCTCTTATCGTGCCCTTAATAAAAGCCAACCAAATTTAACTAAGGAATGCTGGTTATGTTACAATGTTAGACCAACATATTTTGAGGCAATTGGAAGAGTAGGTAAGATTCAATGGTCTAGTGGTTCAAACCCACGAGAATGCCCATGGAATGATCAGAAAAACCATACGCAAGGAATTACTATTCAATTAGTAACAGGCAAAGGAAGATGTATAGGTACAGTGCCCAAAAATTATCAGTCTTTGTGCAACCAAACGGTAACTGTCACTACAGAAACTATAAAGAGACACAAGAATAGAAATTACAAATGGGCTATCCCGACACCAGGAACTAAATGGGTTTGTTCAGACATCGGGGTAACACCTTGCCTATCCCTAAATGTGTTTGATCAATCTCAGTTTTGTGTACAGGTGATGATTGTTCCTCGTCTGATCTATCACACCTCTGAGGAGGTGTTACACGACTTTGGAGGAAACCTGAATAGACAAAAACGAGAGCCAATTACAGTGATAACCTTAGCTACACTGCTGATAGCGGGCGGAGTTGGAGCAGGTACAGGCATAGCCTCCCTAGTAAAAGGTCAGGAATTACAAAGTTTACAGATGGCTGTAGATGAAGATTTAGCAAAAATAGAACAATCCATTCAAGATTTAGCCATTTCAGTAAAGTCTTTATCAGAAGTAGTACTGCAAAATAGAAGAGGACTAGATCTATTATTCCTAAAGGAAGGAGGGTTATGTGTAGCTCTCGGTGAAGAATGTTGCTCTTTTGCTGACCATACAGGAGTAGTCCAGGACACTATGTCTGAACTCCAAAAAAGGTTAGATCAACATAAAAAGGATCGTGAGGCGGGCAGGTCATGGTATGAAAAGTGGTTTAATATTTCACCTTGGCTAACCACTTTGTTGTCTGCTTTAGCAGGACCGCTTATTATATTGATTTTGGGACTTATATTTGGGCCTTGTATATTATGCTATATTTTACGCTTTATTAGAGAACGATTTGACATAGCTAACATGCTTATTTTAACTACGAGGTCTGGGGCAGAATATAAAAGTGCATCTATCAATGAGGATGAAGATTGTTGTGAATGTATTATGCCACATAGGGGCTACACTGATTGTAATTGTGAGATATTACCCTGTGAGTGTTCTGATAAATGTTGGAATTGTGGAAAAAGGTTTATTTGCAGTGCTGAGAATGAAAGCAGCATCTAATAAACAATAATAGGATAAAAAGAAAAAGGGGGGATTGTGAAAAACTAAAGAATAAGGTATTGTTTATTAAGATATATGTTAGGTATATATATGTTAAGCCCAATATAAAGGTTAGGCAACAGAAGATATGAAATTGCTTATGCACACAGTTAACGGACACAGCTTATGCAAGATAAGATAACTGCAATCGCTTACACCAATTAAACCACAATCGCTTACACCAATTAAACCAGAAACCGTTTATGCAAACATAAGATGACCACAAGATGTTACAGAAACTGGCTTGCAAGACGTTCCAGGAACTGGCAGAAATAAGACAAACCACTCCATATAAGGACATATAAATGAAGGGTCAACTATGGGACAAAGGAGGAAGACTTATTACTTCAGCCTCACTGACCACCAGGAGGCAGAATTCGACCCCCTAGCAACAGCTGAAGCATGCGCAGAGTACCTCAACTATGTCATGAACACGGAAGTAAAAGATGTATAAGGGGGGGCTTTTTGAACTGCTCAGCACGGCAGTAGGCGGAACGCAGACTCCCCTGTCGTCCAGCGCTGTCTTTGCTCATATTCTACTTGCTATAATTAATAAAATTCTAATTGGATTATGACCTGTTGTGGTCTCAATTTATAACAATTTCTGGCCATTACCTGCCGTGGTATGGAATACCCCTTTGGCTAGCTTGGGTCAGGTATCCTGTCTCTGCTTCCTCCCGGCATGCCCTCCTCCCTGGCAGAGCATGAGCTCAGAAAGTCCTTGGTCAGACTGAACATTTGAGTAGTAACTAAAAACACTGGTGTTATCAGCACTGTTCCCAAGCCAAAAGTCAAAACACAGCACTGCACCTGCTACTAAGGAGAAAAAATGACTGCTACTGCTGAACCCTAGACAGTATCCACCCCTTATTGCATACTATTCACGTCATGCTCAGATCCCATATTTTCAATATACCATTGCTCTTACATATATACATCCACATAAACACACACAGAGAAAAAGAAATCACTCCTTAGTGCATGCACCAACCCCTATAAAGCTGCTGAATCCATTTGGTCCATGATGTCAAGTTCCACCTCTTGGAACAGCCTTCTGGGGCAGGAGAGGCTGTGTGCAGCGTTGGATCGTTGCCTCCTGATGCTCATCGTTCCTTCATTGTAGAACTCATCTGGTTCTATCAAAGTTCATTCTCTATTGGGATGATGGTCAGAGGGAAGTCAGGGCCAGTTGCGGGTGACCTAAAGACATCTAGTTGATGGACTATACAAATATTACATTGCAGGCAACAGCATACAATTTAGTTAATTGGCTGTTTTCCCCTAAAATCAAATCCACTTGAGGTATACATCGGAATTCCCCATATTCCTGCATTAGCCACAAAGTTTATCCAGGCCCCCGAGCAAAAGCAATCCCACGAGTGGGTTTGCCTTTACCTGAAGCAGGAATAACTCAGACTGTCTTCCCTAGCAAAGTCCTCATGTGCACCACAAGAACTTTGTCCCCCTCTACAATATGTAAAAGTTCTGACTGGGCTGGGCCAGCCCTGTTGGCAGATCCTCTGGTGTTGACCAACCAGGTGGTCTTTGGTAAGTGGGTATCCCAATGCTTGAAAGTTCCCCCACCCATTGCTCTCAGTGTAGTTTTTAACAGCCCATTGTACTGCTGGATTTTCCCAGAGGCTGGTGCATGGTAGGGGATGTGATATACCCACTCAATGCCATGCTCTTTTGCCCAAGCGTCTATAAGGTTATTCAGGAAACAAGTCCCATTGTCTGACTCAATTCTCTCTGGGGTGCCATATCACAACAAAATCTGTTTCTCAAGGCTCAGCAAAGTGTTCCGGGCAGTGGTGTGGGTCACAGCATATGTTCCTAGCCATCCGGTGTTTGCTTCCACCATGGTAAGCACATGGCGCTTGCCTTAGCAGGTTGGTAGGAGTGTGATATAATCAATCTGCCAGGCCTCCCCATATTTATATACAGCCATCCTCCTCCATACCAAAGAGGCTTTAACCACTTGGCTTGCTTAATTGCAACACATGTTTCACACTCATGAATAACCTGGGCAATAGTGTCCATTGTTAAGTCCACCCCTCGATCACGAGCCCATTTGTACGTTGCGTCTCTGCCCTGATGGCCTGAAGTGTCATGGGCCCACCGGGCCAAAAATAATTCGCCTTTATGTTGCCAATCTAAGTCCATCTGAGCCACTTCAGTCTTAGCAGCTTTATCCATGGGCATCTACATGGCTTACCTTTACCACCAGGTTCTGCAACCAGGCAGCGATATCTTGCCACAGTGCAGCAGCCAAGATGGGTTTAGCTCTGCATTGCCAGTTGAACTTCTTCCATTGCTGCAACCACCCCAACAGGGCATTTGCCACCATCCATGAGTCAGTATAAAGATAGAGTACTGGCCACCTTTCTCGCTCAGCAATGTCCAGGGCCAGCTGGATGGCTTTCACCTCAGCAAACTGACTCGATTCACCCTCTCCTTCAGCAGTTTCAGCAACTTGTCATTGAGGACTCCATACAGCTGCCTTCCATCTCCGATGCTTTCCCACAATACGGCAGGACCCATCACTGAACAAGGCATACTGCTTTTCACTTTCTGACAGTTTATTATATGGTGGTGCCTCTTCAGCACGCATCACCTCCGTCTCTGCTGACATTCCAAAATCTTTGCCCTCTGGCGAGTCCATGATGACTTCCAGAATGCCTGGATGAATGGAATTTCCTATTCCAGCTCGTTGTGCAATTAGTGCAGCCCATTTACTCCATGTAGCATCGGTTGCATGATGTGTAGAGGAGACTCTGCCTTTGAACATCCAGCCCAGCAGTGGCAAGCGGGGTGCCAAAAGGAGCTGTGCTTCAGTGCCAATCACTTCCAAAGCAGCTTGAATTCCTTCATAGGCTGCCAGGATCTCTTTCTCCGTTGGGGTACAGCTGGCCTCAGATCCTTTGTATCCACGACTCCAAAAATCAAGGGGTCGACCTCGAGTCTCCCCTGGAGTTTTCTGCCAGAGGCTCCAGGTAGGACTATTCTCCCCGGCTGCAGTGTACAGTATATTTTTTACATCTGGCCCAGTCCGGACTGGTCCAAGGGCTACTGCATGAGCTATCTTGATTTTAATTTGCTCGAAGGCTTGTTGTTGCTTAGGGCCCCATTTAAAATAATTGTTCTTCCAGGTCACATGATAGAGAGGCCTTTCAATCGAACCGTAATTTGGGATGTGCATTCTCCAGAACCCCACAGCACCCAAGAAAGCTTGTATTTCTTTCTTATCAGTTGGTGGAGACACCGCTGTTATCCTGTTGATCACATCTGTGGGGATGTGGCAACATCCATCTTGCCATTTTATTCCCAAAAATTGAATCTCCTGTGCAGGTCCCTTGACTTTATTCCGCTTTATGGCAAAACCAGCTTTCAGCAGGATGTGGATTATTTTCCTCCCTTTCTCAAAGACTTCTTCCGCTAAATCACCCCACACTATAATGTTATCAATGCATTGCAAGTGTTCTGGAGCTTGCCCCTGTTACAGTGCAGGTTGGATCAGTCTACAGCAGATGGTAAGGATGTGTTTCCAGCCCTGAGGCAATCAGTTCCAAGTGTACTGAACACCCCTCCAAGTAAAAGCAATCTGTGGCCTGCACTCTGCTGCCAAAGGAATTGACAAAAATTTACTGATAATATCAATTGTGGCATACCATTTGGCTGCCTGTGACTCTAGTTCATACTGAAGTTCTAACATGTCCAGTACAGCAGCACTCAATGGTGGTGTGACTTCATTCAGGCCACGATAGTCTGTTAGTCTCCACTCTCCATTAGACTTTCGCACTGGCCATATGAGGCTATTAAAGGGTGAGCAGGTCCTGCTGATCACTCCTTGAGTCTCCAGTCTATGGATCAGCTTATGGATGAGAATCAAGGAGTCTCAGTTGGTGCACTATTGCCGCCAGTGATCTGTTCTGGTTGTGAATAGCACTTGTTGTTCTTCGACCTTCAGCAACCCCACAACAGAAGGATCCTCCGAGAGACCAGGCAAGGTGGACAACTGCTCAATTTCCTCAGTCTCCAGAGCAGCCAAACCAAAGGCCCCTTGGCACCCTTTTAGGTCTTTGAAGTACCCTCTCCTGAGGCAATCTATGCCAGATTTTGCACTTGTTCAGTGGTGAAATTCCAAAGTACTGGAGGGGCCCACTGACCTAGATACTTGCCCATACTATCCCACACACCCTGCCACTCATGGCTGTCCAGCCTCAGGGAAAGTCTCTTGGTCTTCCTATGTCGTCGGCTAACCCCCAAAAAGACCCAAACCTGACTCTGCTTAACTCTTGAAATCAGACAAAATGTTCATGGGCAAAACACACTCTGTGTGCATGCCAACATGTTGATCCCCATTGCAATCAGCAAGCAGGTCACAAGAGTATTTAAAGGCCATTCAAAAACATCAAAACTCTAAAATGATGCTGTAAATGGTCTGCGGGGTGGGGGGATGGGGTGCTGGGAGGGTAAGAAAACGTTGCCTTCACAGGTTGACCACCCAAGAAGGAGAAAAAACGTGTAATTGCTAAGCACTTCTATTAAATACCTCCCAAAGTATAATGGTGGTGAACACACTGGGAACATAAGCCAGATCAGTTTCATGATCAGTGATTCTATTGTATTACGAGTCACTACCATAAAGTACAAGGAGACAAGAACCTTAGTCCAAGGCCCCCACTTGATAAACACTAACAGAGCAAATACCGGCTGTAAGTAATGTACGATATGCTGAAACTGTGAGATCAAGAGAAACAACTTTGACAGCCAATAAATCAGCATTGTGACAAGTGACTATTAATCCAAAACAATGAAAGCTCATCACAAATATGATTAGACACACTCTGGCCAGATCTGTCATTATTTCAACCCTTAGGATCCCACGTTGGGCACCAGAAAGAACTGTCGTGGTTTAAAACATAGTCAGCCACACAATCTCACTCGTGCACTCTCGCCCCACCTTCTGCTCCCAGAGGGTTGGGGAGAAAAATCTAAAGAATCTAACTCCCACAGGTTGAAATAAGAACAGTCCAGTAACTAAGGTATAACACAAATCACTACTGCTACCCCCAATAATAAGGGAAACAACAAGGGAAAAGAATATGATACCACCTGCTGACAGAGCAGTGAGCGCCCTTCCGGGTAACTCCCAGTTACATCCCAGGCTGTGGTATGGAATACCTCTTTGGCTAGTTTGGGTCAGGTATTCTGTCTCTGCTTCCTCCCGGTTTCTCCTCCTCCCTGGCAAAGCATGAGACTCAGAAAGTCCTTGGTCAGAATAAATATTTGAGCAGTAACTAAAAAGATTGGTATTATCCTCCCTGTTCCCAGGCCAAAAGTAAAAAACACAGCACTGCACCAGCTACTAAGAAGGAGTAAAAATGACTGCTACTGCTGAGCTCAGGACACCTATACAAAACTGCACTTATTTATTTCTGCTTTTCCTGTGATGATTTATTGAAATACAACAGCTACAAGTCATTCCATATTGTTTATGGCCTATTATTGTTTCACAGACGCTTAGAATGGTTTTGGTTAGAAAGACCTTAAGATCATCTAGTTCCAATCCCTGCCATGGGCAGGGACACCTCACACTAGACTATGCTGCCTAAGGCTCTATCCAACCTGGCCTTGAGCACTGCCAGTGGTGGAGCACCTGTTCCAATGCCTCACCATCCTGGTGGTTTCTCCCAAGCCTGTTTGAGTCTCACAAATTCAGAATGACTTTTTTTCAAAAGAAGATTTCTCCTTTTACTTTTTGCTGTAGCTTAAACTTTTCTGAGATACAGAAGTTAGCCTGTTGTTTCCCCTCTATCTCAACCATTCATACAAATCATGCATTACACAGCACCACCTACCCTTTTACTTCATTCCTTATCTGCACTGCAATTAGCTAGAACATAATGAAGTACCATAACAGCAGATCAGGGTAAACAATATGAAAAAAACCTGAGGACACAATTCAGGCTTAATGAGGATTTATTTATGCAAGAGATCATGACCAACAGATAAAACTGTAATTTCTGAATTTAAAAATCTGCTGTTCTCCAAGCAGCAACAGCAAACCTTCAAAAAGCAGATATCCAGAAAAGGATGTTGGAAAAATTCCATGCATATCATGTGTTTAATAAAGAGACAGAAAGCTGAATGAGACTCTAAATGCACTGCAATTCTGCCCTGGAACCTAACAATATGGCGTGGTTCCTGACATATTGCAAATCTCCTTGAAATCTTCCGATTTCCCTAATCAGAATTTTTAAATGTTAGAAACAACAGTTTGACACAAAACTGTTATAAGTTATCCCAACAGACAGATCAATATGTTAAGTTCACTAGTAGAAACAACTTACTATCCAGTATAAAGCTGTTAACTGTTTCAAAATGAGACTCCTGCCTCCCTACTACAACTCTATGGATAGATTAACACTCCTTCTTATAAGCAACCAGTGCACAGTGCAGCACAAAGCACAAAATTCTAGACCAAGCCAAGGCAGGTCACAGTGAGTAGCTGTGAATTCACCCAGTATGCTGTAACTACAAAATTCCAGAAGATGACACAGAAGAAACCTGCTCTGCCCAAGTTACTTTAGTTTTCATAGAATCATAGAAAAGTTAGGGTTGGAAAGGACCTTAAGATCATCTAGCTCCAACCACCCTGCCATGGGCAGGGACACTTCACACTAAAACATGTCGCCCAAGGCTCTGTCCAACCTGGCCTTGAACACTGCCAGGGATGGAGCATTCACTACCTCCTTGGTCAACATATTCCAGTGCCTCACCACCCTCACAGAAAAGAACTTTTCACCTGTTATCCCCTGTTCTATCACTACAGTCCCTAATGAAGAGTCCCTCACCAGCATCCCTGTAGGCTCCCTTCAGATACTGGAAGGCTGCTATGAGGTCTCCACGTAGCCTTCTCTTCTCCAGGCTGAACAGCCCCAACTTTCTCAGCCTGTCTTCATATGGGAGGTGCTCCAGTCCCCTGATCATCCTCGTGGCCCTCCTCTGGACTTGTTCTAACAGTCCCATGGCCTTTTTATGTTGAGGACACCAAAACCATACACAGTATGCCAAGTGAGGTCTCACAAGAGCAAAGTAGAAGAGCAGGATCACCTCCTTCGACCTGCTGGTCACGCTCCTTTTGATGCAGCCAAGAATATGGTTCGCTTTCTGGGCTGCGTGCACACACTGAAGGCAGCTCATGTTCATTTTCTCATCGACCAACACCCCCAAGTCCTTCTCCGCAGAGCTGCACTGAATTTCCTTTCGCCCAACCTGTAGCTGTACCTGGGATTGCTCCAACTCAGGTGTAGGATGTTACACTTGGCATGGTTAAACTTCATGAGGTTGGCATCAGCCCACCACACAAGTGTGTCAAGGTCCCTCTGGATGACTTTCCTTCCCTCTAGCGTATCTACCGAACCACACAGCTTGGTTTCATCGGCAAACTTACTGAGGGCACACTCAATCCCACTGTCCATGTCACCAACAAAGATGTTAAACAAGACTGGTCCCAACAGTGATCCCTGAGGGACACCACTCCTTACTGGTCTCCAGCCAGACACTGAACCGCTGACCACAACTCTTTGAGTGCAACCATCCATCCAGTTCCTTATCCACCGAGTGGTCCACCTATCGAATTGATGTCTCTCCAATTTAGAGACAAGGATGTCCTGTGGGAGGTTGTCAAACGCTTTGTACAAGTCCAGATAGATGACATCAACTGCTCTACCCCTGTCCATCAGTTCTCTGTAGCCCCATCATAGAAGACCACCAAATTGGTCAGGCAGGATTTCCCCTTAGTGAAGTCATGCTGGCCATCACCAAACACCTTGTTGTTTTTCATGTGCCTTAGCATGCCTTCCAGGAGAATCTGCTCCCAAGATTTTGCCAGGCACAGTGGTGAGACTGACTGGGCTGTAATTCCCCGGGTCATCCATTTTCCCCTTCTTGAAAATGGGCATTATATTTCCCCTTTTCCAGTTGTTGGGATCTTCACCTAACTGCCATGATTTTTCAAATATCACATGATGAACTAAGCATATTTCAAACTGACAAGTTTTGGGAGAGCAATTTTATTTTAAAAGCACAAATAGCACAACGTCATCAAACTGTGAATTTATAATGCACAGTTCATACACTTTACTGTGTGTACACTACTCTAAAATAAATTTTGATTGTGTTAAATCTGCATCAAATTAATGTAAATCACTAAATTACCAGAATTATAGTGAATTTTGGTTACAGTAGTGTGGAAAAGATCACAAAGCCTAAGGTATTTATTGAGAAAAATAACAAGTCTGTTTTACTGACAGCATAGCACCACCTGGCTGACATGCTTTTGCTAACTACAATGTTCTAGTTGATGTGCCAAACCCAGTATTACAGTAGTGGCAGAAGGAAGAGATTAAGATTGAAGAATATTATTCAGATGCAGAATCTGAAAATCACTATCCAAAATACTGACTCTTCTTGGCAGCTCTCCACTGCCATCTGCGATACAAGGGGAAGTGGGAACTCTAGAGCATTCATAGAACAAAATAGTTCATACAGGCTTTAATTGGAAATATTCAACAAGTGATAAAGGTTTTCATTAGACAGGGAAATCATTGTAATACACCATCACTGTGAAACTGACTAGCTACTAATGCCAAGTTAAACACATACACCCCTAACTATTTTCTTTTGAGTCATATTGGCCATAGACTGCTAAAAGAACAAGAAGTCCTCAGTGCTTTATTGACAAGATGCATTTGATAATGTGTAGATTCATACCAACACTAACAAGTATTTGGGGCAGAGAATCTCAGTCTTCAAGACTTCTATCTAAATCATGTTCAGACTGTTGAGAAGCCATCATCATAAATGTATATACCTAAAAGATTAAACACCAAGCTCACCATTAACACACAGGTCATTTCCAGTGGTTACAAAGATCAAAAACAAACCACCTACCTCAGGTCTGGCAAATACCATAAGAAACAAACGAACAAAAAAAAAGTGCAATTTACAGAGGAAAGCATTCATTGAACATGAATTAATAGACTCCCAAAGGGACCATGTATTTCTGAAAATGTTTTGAATTCTTTTGTGCACAAAGCACAATAAAAAGTTCAGCTTACACACAAGAACTCCATCTCTAATATAATGACAAAAAAATTAGCAACAGATTTACAGAATATTCCTTGAGAATATAATTAATAAAGGATATTTAGCAAAAAATTGTGTAATACTCTAGTTACTTGAACAATGATCCAAATAGTTATTCCATGTACTTTATCTCTTTTGATATAGAAGCCAGCCATAATTAATCTTTTCAGCATATGAGTGGGAAGCTTTCAGAAACATAGGTAGACACAGCACCTACTTTAAAGAAAAATTAAATGGAAAAAGGGAAAAGTCAGATGTCCAATGGTCAGGGTGTTCACCAGCACAAGAACAAAGGCCCAAACACTGTATTTGGACATCTGAAAAGTTGTTTTGGGGAAAAAAAAAAAAAAAAAAAAGAGGGTATCAGCTGTTCCTGACTGGAGAAGTGACTGCTACAGCAAGAGGAGCAGAGATTACTCCAATTTATACTGAAAATAAAAAAAGGGCATTTAAACTTTTAAAACAGAAATCAAGGAACACATTGGGTATTGTATTATTTTAGATTCTTAAATACAAACAAGGTATCTTTTTAAAAGATTAGACTCCATGCATCAGAAGTAATCACATCCAATTAACAGCCATGAAGTAACTGTTATGTAACAGGTACAGTTACCTGAGCAGAGTGTATCCCTCTCAGGTAAAAACCTCCAACTCTGAACACTTACAGTAGATCAGTTATACTTCACTCTGCTTCATCAATGCATGAACTGAAAGTTGTAAAATTAAAATGGTGTTTGGGGATTCCCTCCCCATTACATCACATGGATGAACCCCAAAATATAAAGCAAGGAACTAATTTTTCCTACAGAGCTCTAGAGTAGCACACCTGAAACTGCACCAAGTACAACGTACCAAAAACATATACAAAGTAACTTTCAGATATTGAGACAGCTCAAAGACAGTGATAAAGTGGAAAAGCAGTATATCTTGACTAGAATGGTGTGACGTGGAAGTTGCTTATGTATCCTTGTAATTGAGAATAAAAAGTAATTATTTAGGAGTATTAAGTTTTTTTTATTTATAAAAGTATGAATGAGGAAGAAAAAGTTGTTAGATGAAAGTCTTTTGAGAAGCATATTTCTCTGGCTGGAATCATCTCCACAGTAAAATGGCAGGCACATTCAGCTATTTAAAGCCAAGTTAAGGAACTAATACATAAAAGTACTGCAGGTCAAACCTGCTCTTTTATCGAAGTGGATTAGATAATTTAACAGATTCCATCTCCAACTTCTAACCTCCCAAAAGCACAAATATTATTCTAGCAAAAGTCTTATAGAAAACAAGCATGTAAAACTCAGTTGTATTTCTGGTAAATGAAAAACAAGTAGAATGATGATCAACACATTAACTCAGAATATTTAGCAAAACAAAAAAAAAAAAGCCAAGCAAGTTTAAAAACCTGTTTAAAACATCTGACCCCCAGAGAATGGATGAATCAGTCTTAAGTCAAAATGAAACATGGAAATAGAATGAGACACTCTCCACGGACCAGTGCCTCATTCTAAGTAACATCGTGAAATTGGTACAAAAATTACCTTCAAGGTAAGTTAATTTGACACTCATAAACAGAACTCCAAGCTCCTGACACCTTTGCAGACAGCTGTAGAACTTGATGTCAAAGAAACGGATTTACATTATTTTAAAAAGCCCATTGACAAGTAATCAGTCATGGCTTAAGCCCAACCAGTGATTCAGAACCACACAGCTGCTCACTCCCTCACTCACTCTCCCACTTCTTCCCCCCCCCAGTGGGATGGGGAAGAGTCAAAAGAATGTAAATCCCACAGGCTGAGATAAGAACAGTCCAGTAACTAAGGTATAATACAAGACTACTACTACTAATAATAAAAATAATAATAAGGGAAATAAGAGGAGAGAATATAAAATTAAAAAGGGAAGGGGAAACAAATTAATAAATACAAGTGATGCACAATGCAATTAACACCTGCTGGCCAATGCCCAGCCTGACCCAAGCAGTGATCTGTCCTTCCAGGTTACTCCCCCCAGTTTATATACTGGACATGACATTCTGTGGTGTGAAATACCCCTTTGGCTAGTTTGGGTCAGGTGCCCTGTCTCTGCTTCCTCCCAACTTCTTGTGCCCCTCATCACTGGCAGAACATGAGATACTGAAAAGTCCTTGATCGGGATAAACATTACTTAGCAAAAACTAAAACACCGGTGTGTTATCAGCATTGTTCTCAGACTAAAGCTGAAACACAGCACTGCAGCAGCTATTAAGGAGGAGAAAAATAACTGTTACAGCTGAACCCAGGACACTTACCATCGTACTTTATTGCATGTCTGTGTAGCACCAAGAGGCGAACCTGCCACCATGGGGACTTGGATAGGGCTGTGCTGTTTGTTCATGACAAGATCCAACTTCTCTTCCAATGATTTACAGGTAGCCTCTAATGCCAGCAACTTTGCCTCAATGCTATTCAACCGCAGACATATTGCCTGATTAATGGAATACAGGAATGACTGGAAAGGAAGAATGAAAGAGACACTGATTTTAAAGACTTATGCATTTATATTAAACAACATACGCAGAAGGAAGCTCCAGATAAATGTGACTGGAAAACAGTTCTAAAGCAAGTAGCAGCATGCCTAGTGACAACATTCATCCACATACAAAACTGATGACATCCAGGAGCATTTTACCATTCTCAAGTTCTTCTAAATCTTTACTTGGAAACCAAATCCAAGCCAAACACATTTTCACCTAAGCACTTTGTGGGTATGATTTTGTACACATGTGAAAGCCTTTCATTCCACAGAAGTAAAACCAAAAGGATTATACATCTATGAATATATCCTCCTGGATAAAATAAGATGTTTTCTTCCCTGCCCTAAACAGATAAATTCAGATTATTACAGTGGAAATTCTATCAACAAAAATAACCTCAGAGACAATTAATGCCACTCACTTGAGTTTTCTCCTAAACAGCAAACCAAGAAAAGCAAATAAAATCTGTTTTCCTAAGCAATCTTATTCAAAACAAAGCCTATTCTACTTAGTTCCTCTTGGGAAAAATAGCCTATTAAAGGATAATGTTACACATTCTCCTTTGCAAACAGCAACTATGCCATCTCGTGGCCCTCTGTTACAACTTACACACCTCATCACACCAGCTTACAGTGCTGCTGTGCTCCCTGGTGCTCTTTCAATACAGAACTTCAGTTTCTACAATGACTATTTCAAAACTACAGAACTATATACTATTTAACATGTGTGGCAGTAAAACACTACTCTCATACTTATGCTCCAAGAAACAACAATGAAAAAACCCACAGAACTAAAACACACTAGAGAAAAGCAGGGGAAGCTCTGCAAGTACAGAAAAGCCTGAGCTACTGAGCCTGAACCAAATCCAGCTTAGCTATTAAAAGAATGTTGTTAGCTCAAAATAATTTTAAGCATGCTA
Source organism: Melopsittacus undulatus (assembly GCF_012275295.1). Lineage (NCBI taxonomy): Eukaryota > Metazoa > Chordata > Aves > Psittaciformes > Psittaculidae > Melopsittacus > Melopsittacus undulatus. The sequence goes on along the minus strand of NW_022993947.1, from coordinate 500,531 downwards.
AAAGTATATACAAATTGTAATGCAAATACGTGCTCAAGTTTATCTTTTAGGTCAACTTTATTCACTTCATCAAAAAATGTACCAATAGTGATATTTGAGTAACTGTAATTAAATCTAATGACATTTTACACTTCAGGTAAAATTCTTGCTACAGATTTTTACACTGGAGAACTAAGCAATCATCCAGATCTTTAAGTTTATGCAAAAAATGAACTAACATCTACAAGAAGGCTACGAATAATTCCAGTCTTATGTAATACCATAATAAAGTTTATTTTACATTCTTTTAACGTATTTCCCTAAACAAGATAACTTAAATCTATTACAAATAGAAACAGGAAAAGGCATTATCATAACCTTAATAGAGGGATCGTGGCAGTTCATTTCTATACGCTGATGTTTCAGAGCAGGCTCTACAACATCATCTATCACTTCATGATTCTCCAACACAACTGCAAAGAAAAAAGTGCTGCCATAGCTTATAATACAAGAGGACAAGGCTCAAATTAAAAAATATATGAAATGGATTACATAAGAAAAAGGTGTTTAATTAACATATTGTATGTATTCTTTTACGCTTACTTGGGTTTTCTCTTAAATATATGACAATGGTTTAGTGCTTCTCAAAAAAAACTGATCCAAACTAATATTTTGTTTCAAACACACTAAGGATATATCATTCAAGCATTACCCTGGATTTTTTTTTTTTTAGGAATTTAAAGGGAGGTAGCTGAGTTGCCACAGTGGCTGTTCTGCTTTGACAGATTTTACAGGCTTCTTATCCCCACATTTACACAAAACCATAAAAAGTACTAATGAAGCTGTAGCACAAAGAGCAGAATCACACCCACTATTCAGCCTAGTAGCAGAGTTATTTTTCCCCACAGTATAGGTAAACAAAATCCTGCCAGCTTTCCAAAATAACTACTTGCATATAGAATCACAGAATAGTTAGGGTTGGAAAGGACCTTAAGATCGTCTAGTTCCAACCCCCCTGCCATGGCCAGGGACACTTCACACTAAACCATATCACCCAAGGCTTCATCAAACCTGATCTTGAACACTGCCAGGGATGGAGCATTCACAACCTCCCTGGGCAAACCATTCCAGTACCTCACCACCCTCACAGTAAAGAATTTCTTCCTTATATCCAGTCTAAACCTCTGCTGTTTAAGTTTTAACCAGTTACCCCTTGTCCTGTCACTGCAGTCCCTAATGAATAGTGCCTCACCAGCACCCCTATAGGCTCCCTTCAGATACTGGAAGGCTGCTATGAGGTCTCCACGCAGCCTTCTCTTCTCCAGGCTGAACAGCCCCAACTTTCTCAGCCTGTCTTCATATGGGAGGTGCTCCAGGCCCCTGATCATCCTCGTGGCCCTACTCTGGACTTGTTCCAACAGTTCCATGTCCTTTTTATGTTGAGGGCACCAGAACTGCACGCAATACTCCAAGTGGGGTCACACAAGAGCAGAGTACAGGGGCAGGATCACCTCCTTCAACCTGCTGGTCACGCTTCTTTTGATGCAGCCCAGGAGACAGTTGGCTTTCTGGGTTGCAAGCACACACTGCCAGCTCATGTTCATTTTCTCATCGACCAATACCCCCAAGTCCTTCTCTGCAGGGCTGCTCTGAATTTCTTCTTTGCCCAACCTGTAGCTGTGTCTGGGAATGCTCCAACTCAGGTGTAGGACCTTACACTTGTCATGGTTAAACTTCATGAGGCTGGCATCAGCCCAGCTTACAAGTGTGTTGAAGTCTCTCTGGATAGCAATCCTTCCCTCCAGTGTATCAACCAAACCACACAGTTTGGTGTCATCGGGAAACTTGCTGAGGGTGCACTCAATCCCACTGTCCATGTCACTGACAAAGAAGTTAAACAAGACTGGTCCCAACACTGATCCCTGAGGGACACCACTCGTTACTGGTCATATACAGACCCATAGCCTCTAATAGCCTTTTTTTTTTTTAACAGAAAACATTTTGAAGAAAACAGTAATAAAAGAGAACTGAACTTAGATCTGGAAGGCCTGGCTGGCTTAGTAGGTCAAGTTCTATGCAAGGGATCTCACAGTATTTGCTTCCAGGAGTATTTTCCAATTTCAATAACATATCAGAGAAACTATTTTACAGATAAAACAGTAGATAAATGTTTATCTATAGATAATACATAGATATTATAATTATATAGATAATACATAGATATATAGATGTATAGATAACAGATGTGTGATAATTATCATTTGAGGGAAAGCCTAAAACATACACTTGGTCTGGAGGAAAAAAAAACTCTGAATGAAATACAGCCTCCTGCAAAGTTTTGGGCACTAGTCTACCCCTGCACAAAAAAGCCCCAGGCAATAGGCCTTTAAAACAAAAAAAAAATTATTTTGTTTTAAACTGATATAAAGGGTACTGAAGATATACAGGCTACTGAAAACCTGGTGTGTAATCTTAGAGAAGCACCTCTCAGAAAAGAATCTGCAGGACTATTTTATATTAAGAAAAGCTCAACAGCAATTTCCACCTTGTCAATGAGCAATACTATAAATATATCTTTCTTGTGCCATCACTATCATCTCTACTGTACCTGGGTTATCTGGAGTGAGGTCTTCAACAGCAATCTGAACAACATCTGCCAAATCCTGTTCTGACATCATTCAGAACCAGGCAGCAATATCCAGTCAAACACCACTGCAGGTCTCCAAACAAGTAATTTTGCAAGTCATACGATCCTGAAAAACAGCAGCAAGAAGAATGTTAATACAGATTACTTGATATATTAATCCTGCCTTTATTTTTTCATTCTTCCTCTATAAAAGGAGATGCAGTACCCAACACAAGTAACCAACCTACAAGTGATCATCCAGTGGTATCAACTGCTACTTCATTTGGTATCCTTATCAAAGAGAAAAGGACTAAACTACATGCAAATCAATCTTTCTGTATGAGGCCTGACACAAGAGCTCAAGCTTTCCTTGCTGATCCACCTTTCCACATTTTCCCAACAGACAGAGCATTTAGCTTCAGATTTGGCAGCTCATCAGGATAAAAATCAAAGAAAACATTTTAAATTGATTTTTGTTTTAGAAGTTTTAAGACCATACAAGACCATTCCTAAACTGCAGGGTTTTAATTTACAAATTATTGCTTAGCTCTTGGAAGGGATCAGACTTTCGTATGTAGTCTTAATGTCACAAAAGCATATGAAGCTCCCAAGCCTAGCCTAGGTTTGCAATTATTGCATTCTCTACAAACCTACATGTACAAAAGATCATAGAATAGTTAGGTTTGTAAGGGACCTTAAGAACATCTAGTTCCAACCCTCCCTGCCGCCGGCAGGGATGCCTCACACTATGCCATGTCACCCAAGGCTCTGTCCAACCTGGCCTTGAACAATAACAAAGATGGAGCATTTACCACTTCTTTGGGAATCTTAACAGGCCTCTCAAATCTTCAGAAACAGTCAGTGAGAACAGGGTGCTTCCTCACAGCTAATTACAACTAGACTTGAAGCAAAATTTGACTTCTCTTTCTCTTGGTTATTGAACTTACCTGCATTTTCTACAGCTCAATGCTGATGAAACCATTTTCAGAATATGGTCCTGATTTTAAAGCCAAAATATTTCTCAGCCCTGCTCCCTTGGAATTCTCAGTCAAGGTGTTTTAAGTGAAACTGTCAGTCTGTAAAACTGAATTTGAAACACTGGAACTATTCAGATCTGTGCTTTCTCACAGTTTACAAAGGGATGGACAATGAATACCAAGAGATCAGATGATTTTTTTCCTTTTTAACTTGAAGCAAAACACTAGAGAGAATTTGAGATTTACCAATGGAAATGGTAATTCATCCCTTAACACTGACACTGAATCAAATCCAATTATGCATAAAAATAGTCCTCTTCTACTTGAACACAAGAAAGCCATTAAGCCAGACAGGTGGAGTACTAATATTTGAAGAGAGCAACACAATCTACAGAACTTTGAGACTGGCCTGAGCAATCACTGCATACTGTGAAAGCCCATCTTTGAGATGGGCTTTGAGTCTTCAGGACTCTCTACATATCCCAATTGTTTACTCAAAATACTAGCACTGCCCATACAGTGTCATTTGAAATTCTGATCATGGTAAAAAAAAAAAAAAAAAACAAAAAACAAACTATTGGGACAGTACAGCCTATGGCTTCATGCCCAAAAAAACTGGCAATACATTAGGGTATATGGATGCCATTTTGGTAAATTGTATTTGCCATTTTTGTGAAATCCTGGTAACCAGCCAAGCTTAACAGAATACAACAGTTGTGCTGCAGTTACTAATTCATAATGTTGTTATAAATTGAGACCACAACGGATCATAATCCAATTAGGATTTTATTAATTATAGCAAGTAGAATATGAGCAAAGACAGCGCTGGACGGCAGGGGAGTCTGCGCTCCGCCTACTGCCGTACTGAGCAGTTCAAAAAGCCCTCCCTTATACATCTTTTACTTCCGTGTTCATGACGTAGTTGAGGTACTCTGCGCATGCTTCAGCTGTTGCTAGGGGGTCGACCTCTGCCTCCCGGTGGTCGGTGAGGCCGAAGTAAGAAGTCTTCCTCCTTTGTTCCATAGTTGACCCTTCATTTATGTCCTTATATGGAGTGGTTTGTCTTATTTCTGCCAGTTCCTGGAACATCTTGCAAGCCAGTTTCTGTAACACCTTGTGGTCATCTTATGTTTGCATAAACGGTTTCTGGTTTAATTGGTGTAAGCGATTGTGGTTTATCTTATCTTGCATAAACTGTGTCCGTTAACTGTGTGCATAAGCAATTTCATATCTTTTGTTGTCTAACCTTTATATTGGGCTTAACATATATATATACCTAACATATATCTTAATAAACAATACCTTATTCTTTAGTTTTTCACAATCCCCCCTTTTTCTTTTTATCCTATTATTGTTTATTAGATGCTGCTTTCATTCTCAGCACTGCAAATAAACCTTTTTCTACAATCCCAACATTTATCAGAACACTCACAGGGTAATACCTCACAATTACAATCAGTGTAGCCCCTACGTGACATAATATATTCACAACAATCTTCATCCTCATCAATAGATACACTCTTATAATTTGCCCCAGACCTCATAGTTAAAATAAGCAGTTTAGCTATGTCAAATCGTTCCCTAATAAAGTGTAAAATATAGCATAATATACAAGGCCCAAATATAAGTCCCAAAATCAACATGATAAGCAGTCCTGCTAAAGTGGACAACAAAGTGGTTAGCCAAGGTGAAACATTAAACCAGTTTTCATACCATGACCTGCCCGCCTCACGATCTTTCTTACGTTGATCTAACCTTTTCCGGAGTTCAGACATGGTGTCCTGGACTACTCCAGTATGGTCAGCAAAAGAACAACATTCTTCATTGAGAGCTACACATAACCCTCCTTCTTTTAAGAACAATAGATCTAATCCTAAACAGCAATCACTAAGATTAAATTTTCCACAGACCACTCCTTCTTGAGCCAACAGGCAATCTAAAACCACACGATTCTGATATATTGCAGTTTTCATTTTAGTATTTTGCTTTGCAATTAATCCTAATACATTTTCTGTTTTATTTACTACTATTTCTACCACAGTTTGTGACCTTATAATTCTATTCAACATACATATAGGAGTTCTGTATCCCCAGGATACATCTTCTGCCCAAGTTGTCAAATCATAATAGATTATTCATTCAGGTGGCCACTCATTGTCTTTCCATTTTGTAACTCTCTTTTATATTGTTTTCTCCTTAATAAGAAGAAAATAGATCTGATCGTTCCTAATATACATGAACCTGTCCAATTTTGGGGTAAAAATGCAAAAGTTATTTTACCACAGATTCAATAATATCCATTTGGAGTAGGCCAACTGTTTGGTATGTTAGTTTCATTAGTCCAGTTACTGAATTGGTGATTTATTTCTATGGGATTTCCCCATCTTCCCCAGTCTTTCCTTGCTCTCTTCCACATATAACCCCTTCACAAAGTAAATTTCCTATTGGTTTTACACCATTTTCTAAATTTTGCCAACAACTTTTTCCGATTATACCCATTTGCAAGATCCATTGTTGTCTCCTTTTGTTTCCTTTTCGATTTTTCCAGATTGTAGGGTCGCTTATATTACTCTCCATTGCCTCCCAGGCCCATCTCTTTCCCTGGTTAGTTCCCCTACAAACATAGCAGTTAGTTACATTCAATGCTTTAGATATATTTTCAGCAAGATTTACAAGGAGATTTTTAGCAACTGTGAGAATTTCATATTGGACTCCAGTTTTTTTTTTTTTCTTAATACTAATAATCACAGCTGGGTCTTCCCCAGTTCCATATATTTTAAGTCCAATTTTAGTTACTTGCTTCTGTTTCCATTTTTTTTTTTTTTTTCAAATCTATGAGAGTTAAATTTATTGGATTGCAGGCACGGGTTGTACAGTTATTGTTTGTTTGTATTCTTGCTATTGAAGCTTGTAAAGTCTTACATTGATAATCACATCCCTAGCCTGCAGTATCCCAGCATACACAAGACCATCCTTTTCTTCCACAGAGGTGTGATGACTGATACCTAGCTGTTTGATTAGGTACATAATCAGGATTTATATGACATTGGTATCCACCTGGGCAAATATATTTTGGTTGGCTACTGTAGTACTGCCTCCATTCTAGACTTCCACAATTAGTATCTAAATCCTCATCTATAATATCATATGCATCAAAAATCATTGGCAGTGAGGTACTCAAATTGGTTATAACTTCACTTGTTCCAATTAATTTCCCTTCTTCTGAATTTGTTCTCATTTCTACCCCAATACAAGGTTGGAAGTTCCTTTGGATCATAACACACAGTTTTGCTTGTTTTTCCTGACACAATTCATACTGGGTTTGATTATATATGCAACTGCCTATCTTTGTTCCTTTGCATTCATAAACAGTGTGATATACCAAGGTTTTAGAGGTTATTCTCCTTCATCTAGTTGTGGTAATACATTCAACTATAGTTGTTGTGAATGTTTTTAAAAGCCACCGCATCTTCTCATATGGTTCCTATCAGAACCGACACCAAAAGAGGTCCGGTCAGGATCATAGTGCTCAGCGGTCACAGCCCCAGGGGTTGCAGCCCTCGGCAGACCTTTTCAGCTGCAGCACCGACTCCCTCCGGTCTTGCCCTCTCTGGTAGGTTAAAGGTATATTCCCCGTCGGCTACTATGACAGTAGTATTTGACCCACAACAACTGTTCCAACGAGGTGGTAATTTCACACTGAATGCAAAAAGAACTGTAATTGATTTCTCAAAAATTGTTCATGGTCTCTCCTATGAGTAATAATATGCTTCAAACAATTGGGACACTTAGGTCTAATATACAAATTGCAGTGTTTGCATATAGGAGGACATGGACTAATACTGGCCCTTATCCTATGGTTTCTTAAAATAATTTCAACTATATCTTCATTTCTCATATCAGATTTACAGGAGTCAATATGAATTCTCTCAGTTACTTATCCAAGTCCTCTAGAGGGTCAGCTTGGCGTCTCTGGGTTCAGTCACAACTTTCCATTTTTTTTTTTATGGGTCCTTTTACTCGAGACGCGTGTGTCCACCTTTTTTCAGCAGCTCTTATCGCCGTTTCTGTAGTTAAAAGAACAAGAAATGGTCCCTCCCAACGAGGGGATAAACTCTCTTCTTTTCAGCTTTTATGTAATTCTAGTTCTAATTCATTCACTGCAGCCGCCCCATGGCACTCCCCTCCAGGGCAGTCTCACTTCCAGGGTCCAGATTCCTCATAACACACACACAGATCCGGTTCCACAGAAAAGCCTACTCCCCCACCTCTGTTCAACATTCCTTCTCCACCAGTTTTAAAGCAACCGCTTTCTTTTTATCCACTTTCCATGTTTCCTCCTTTACTCCCAGTCCACATTTATCCAACAACCCTTCAGTCCCATCTGTCAACATGTCTGTTTCCATTTGTTTGCCTATCCCGGCACCCATTCCATGCTCAAACACAGGAGCTGCTCGAGCTCTCTCCTTCTAACATCTTAACTTCTTAACATCTTTCCCCAATATCACAATCTGAACAACATTTCTTTAGCTTTTAGTTTTTCCTGTCCTTTTCTAAAGTCAAAATTAAGGCATCAGGAAGAGGTATATTAATTTTGCACTCTGTCATATCTGCATACATTACTTCATTCCATTTTCCTTATCACCTCAAAAACAACATTAATTATAACAATATATAATAATTCAAAGTTCCATTTTAGGTCATTTTTCCTGATCTTCTAAAGTGTATGAAGGTCAGCATTGGTTACAATATTTTACCAACGTTTTCTTGTTTACAGAGGCCCCAGAAGACCCTCTCAGTTCTTTCCAATGTGCCAAAATGTAACCCAATGGGCTTTTCTTCAGAATTTCCTTGTCTTGACCGGCTCCCATTTCAGCCAATCTTTTATAGATCTCTATAGCTTCTCATCCCCAGTGCTCTGCAAATGCACTTATAAAAATGAGAGCACCTACACACAAGTTGTATGATATTCTTAAGGGGGTCAGTACAATAATATCTCTGGGTTCTGAAGATCAGCTCCCCTGTTGTTAGATCATAGTTTCGGTTACAGCAAAATTTCCTTTACAATCATGCCTCTTCAAATTTTCTGATACTTTTTTTTTTTTTTTTTTTTTTTACAAATATTTTCCCAGTTTTCCTTTTTTACCCTCCCAGAGGATCCTCCAGAACTTTTGTGGCTTTTTCCACAAAATAATCATTTTATTTCTGTTCTCAGAGAATTACCGATTGGGTATCTATAATTTAATGGCTGTACACACACAAGAAGATGCACAGGATAAAAAAAAAAAGCAGCGAGAGGGGCAGCCGGACACTCCCCCTCCGCCCTTTTCTAAGCTGCTCACAGACAGGACACACACAGGGTTACACAGACAGGATAGCGGGAGGGGCAGCCAGGCCCCCCCGCTCACAGACAGGACACACAGGTACAAAAAAAATATAGACGCTTCGTCCGTCTCCGGCCGCTCTCCTCGCGGAGACACGGAACCGCGGACTGGGACTCCACACTCGCTTTGTAGCTATGCTACGTCTCAGTCACACAAAAACACAAAGTTACACATGGGATCCCCCACTCACACTATGGTTCCGCTTACTCTCCTCACGGTTCTCAGAATCTGAGATACAGCAGAAACCTGGTGGGTTCGCTTACCCTTCACCTGCCCCCCTAGCAGGTCCGTCCTGGCTCCCAAAACTTGGGATACAGCGAAAACCCGGGCTCACCCGATCCGCCTATACATATTTATTATCTATCCCCGCTTCGTATTATAATGAGCCAGAAGGTCCTTTGCACTTGCGCAGTGCCCCTTCTGGTCATGGGCAGGGGTCTCAGGATGAAGTAAATGAGTCTCCCTCTTCTTAACCTTTACACCTTTTAATCTTCAGACATGGACTTAGGGTTAGTCGGCGCCCAGTCTGCTTCTCCTGCCGCTTATTAATAGGACCAAACATTTGTGGTTTTGTCATGGTCTTAAGGCTTGATCGCCCAGTCTGCCTCTCCCTGGCTTATCAGCAGGACCTTTCATCTGCTTTTGTCAGTAGAATTAGCATCTGCTTCTTCCCCTCCAGCAGTAATCAATGCCTTGGCAAGATGGCAATGGCAGGTATTTAGGACAGACAATACTTTTGTTTAAGCATAGGAATTCTTTTAACTCCCTTATACAATTTCTCTGTATTACCTCCCTGTACATTGGTTACCCGTGTATCAGTTTCCCCTTTTTCTATAAAGTGAGTAAATTCTTTTATTCTATTATTTATGACAGACCTATCCATGTTACCTGGAGAAGGCCTTGGTTAAGTATATCTCTGAACCATCCAGTAACTCCTTATCCAATCCACTTCCAACAATTTTAAGCTTTTGCATATTCTCCTGCAGTTTTCCCAGCTTAGTATGGATTGATTCAGAATGGTCAGATTACTTTCATACAGCACATACCTTTGAAATCCTCAAAACCTTTTCTGCAAGACACCCACTGTATCTTGCAGGATTCAGACCATCAGATGTCTGCTGCCTAAAAACCAAAACTTTTTCTACGAGACACCCACCGTGTCTTGCAGGATCCTAACTACAAGATGCCCACTGCCTCCTGTGATTGTAAACCATAGGACGCCCGCTGCCTCTTGTGCATAAAACCTTTTTGTACAAGACACCCACTGTGTCTTGCGGACCCAAATATCGGGTCGAATTTTTTTCTTTTGCCCATACTTCCATACAGTAATGGACCATTTTTTTTTTTCTTACTTTTTTTTTTTCCTTCCTGGGACGGCTGAATGTCCCAGTACTTTATCATTAACCCCAGGGGACCGTCCGGTGGTGCATCCGGTGGGCTGCTCCCTGCTTTATTCTTAGGATCTCTCCTTGGATCCTTTTCTGGGTTATAATTACGACTCTTACTCTGACCCATTGTCTTACTCCGGGGACCTCTACCTGGGCCCCCGGGACTGGGACCTCTACTGGGACCCGTCTTCCCTCCCCATATCTTAGTACAATATTCTATCATTTTTTGCTTATCTTTCCCTAGGGTTTCAGGGAAATCTCTCCAATTATCTAAGGGGTATTCATGTGAGTCGAAGGCTTGCTGCCCTTCGCCCCCCATCTTCTGGAATATCCACAAATATACACTCACTCGCTCCCCCTTGTTCCTGGCCCAGTCCCTCGCGGGAGATGGAAAACGCAGTACTTAAGGGTCCACACTCGCTTGGTTCAGTATATCGAACCTCTCATTCGTTATATTCCAGGAAACCCAATCCCGCCCGAACGGCAAACCTGCGAACAATTTCGCCGCGGACAATTCCGCTCTGCGAATTTCGCAAAATACTTACGCGTCCTGAGTCTTCGTCCGGACTCCCGTGCACAGAATTTTTATGGGATTTTACCGGTTTTTCCTTTGCTCATTATTCTAGAATTTAGGTTCGTCGGTAAGGTTGAGGTAAGCTGTTGGTCGCGGGGCCGCGAAATGTCGCGGGGCGCCTCCCCAGAGGACCAAAGCTCACCGTTCCTTATCCGAGTCACGGCACCAGAAATTGTTATAAATTGAGACCACAACGGATCATAATCCAATTAGGATTTTATTAATTATAGCAAGTAGAATATGAGCAAAGACAGCGCTGGACGGCAGGGGAGTCTGCGCTCCGCCTACTGCCGTACTGAGCAGTTCAAAAAGCCCTCCCTTATACATCTTTTACTTCCGTGTTCATGACGTAGTTGAGGTACTCTGCGCATGCTTCAGCTGTTGCTAGGGGGTCGACCTCTGCCTCCCGGTGGTCGGTGAGGCCGAAGTAAGAAGTCTTCCTCCTTTGTTCCATAGTTGACCCTTCATTTATGTCCTTATATGGAGTGGTTTGTCTTATTTCTGCCAGTTCCTGGAACATCTTGCAAGCCAGTTTCTGTAACACCTTGTGGTCATCTTATGTTTGCATAAACGGTTTCTGGTTTAATTGGTGTAAGCGATTGTGGTTTATCTTATCTTGCATAAACTGTGTCCGTTAACTGTGTGCATAAGCAATTTCATATCTTTTGTTGTCTAACCTTTATATTGGGCTTAACATATATATATACCTAACATATATCTTAATAAACAATACCTTATTCTTTAGTTTTTCACAATGTCACATACTGCTGGTAATATTAAGAACCCTGCCCTCAACTTGAAGACAGCTGCCACTCCAAATGCACAAAGGACAAACTAGAACAAAACTTAACTTTTAAAACTTTGTCCATTTATGCAATTCAAGATTTCATTCATACTTCACATGCTGCACTGAAACCAGTTACAGCTACATATATATCAATATTTTATAAAGCATTAAAAAGAATTTGCAGTGCTTCTGTTTAAACACACTTTAATACTTCACATGATATACATATTAGCTTTCCAAAATTTAACCTTTCTTCAACACAAACAACACAATTTCACACTTCTGACATTAGTTCCCCACTTCTCATGGATATGAAAGTATTCAGCCTCATGTCAGTAAAGTACCATCAAAATATTCTGTTGCAGAGCTTTGAAATACAGGCATAACAACCAAACTATGACTGGCAGAACAGCTATTACACACAGACAGCAATGTGTCTTCATATCATTAGTATTTTATTACTTCAGTAAGTCAGCCACAGCTACAAGGCAATTAGGGTTTTTTATTTTATTTTTATATTTATTATATTTATTTTTAATTACAACCAACATTCTCATGGAACACTTTTGCCTTCTCAACAGGCAGAAGAAAATATAATTCTGCTGTCACCAGAGGCAGAGATCTCCTCTATTAGAATGTAAGTGGAAACAAATAATTCTGTTCCTAACACTAGACACATGGATTAGGAAGGCAATGTCCAAATAAGAATAACTTTGCCAATATAGTTTTCCACACATTTTATTCAGTGAAGCATTTACCAGCATTTCCTCATGCAAAACACTTCTTCTCTATGTGCTCCCAGGCTCACCCCCCCCCTTCCTTCTTCTGGCTGAAACCCTAATTCCCATTAATTCCAAACTAAGTATACGTACATTGGCATTAAGCCACCAATGCTGAAATACAGCTTAATATTTATTCCAGGTGATAAGAAAAAGATATTAACAGAAAGTCAAGAAACCAAGGATAAACTGCAAGAAGGACATGAAACGTGCTCTTTTTCTCCCCCAGCCAGCATGTGGAAGTTGGAGCAAAGCAGCACTATTTCATAGTCAATTTGCCATTATCTGCGAGAGAAGTATGGGAAGACAGCTCATACCAGACAATGGCAAATATTTCATTAACACACTACAGCCCTGGACTCACAATGACTCCAGCTGATCTGCACTGCACTCATCACTTCTCCCAGAGCATTTTTGGAGGGTTGGAAGAGACTGCTTCAACTCTGACCCAATGCAAAAACTGAGGAACAGGTTATTGTGTACATCTGAGGGATTTTCTCCTATCTCAGCCCTGGGTGCCTTCAAATTTGTTACCTCAAATGTTTCTGACCCTTCAGATCTCTTGCATCATGCAGCCAGTTCCTAGACCGGCTTCATTACTGTCTGCCCTTTCCTCACCCCAGGCCAGACACAACTTCAGTAAACTTGCATAATAAAGCCACCAGAAACCCATTCCTGTTGTATAAAGCAACACAAAATAAAAATTGACTCAGGTTTTAATCACAATGAATGGAAATTATCATATGTAGCAAGCATATAGCATTAGTTGCTTCTTACATCACAAAATTGTTGTGATTTTGTTCTGGGATTGGTTTTTTTTCCCCTCAAAAATTTGAGAACACAGTCTTAAGATTCCAAGATGGAACAAGCATCAACATGGCATAACTAAACCTTTAATAATAAATACAGTCTATTTCATCACTCACCAAAACTTTAAAATATTAATTTCCCTCTTTATGAACTGTCATGGTTTAAGCCCAGCCAGCAACTCAGAACCACACAGCTGCTTGCTCACTCTCCCCACTTTCTTCCTCCCCATGCTCCCGGAGGGATGGGGAGGAGAATCAAATTAATGTAACTCCCATGGATTGAGATAAGAACAGTCCAATAACTGAGGTATAACAAAACCACTACTGCTACCACCAATAATAATAATGATAAATGGAGTAACAAGGGAAGAGAATACAACCTCTCACCACCCACTGACCGACATCCAGCCTGACCCAAGCAGTGATCTAGCCCTTCCGGGTAACTCCCCCAGTTTATATAATGGGCTGTTTATATAATGCTGTGGTATGGAATACCCCTTTGGTTAGTTCGGGTCAGGTGTCCTGTCTTTGCTTCCTCCCCCTCTTCCCCTCCTCCCTGGCAGAGCATGAGTCTCAGAAAGTCTTTGGTCAGAGTAAACATTACTTAGCAACAACTAAAACTAAGAACAGTGGTGTTATTACCATCATTCCCAGGCTGAAAGTCAAACACAGCACTGCATCACGTACTAAGGAGAAAAATGACTGCTACTGCTGAACCCAGTGCTATGAGTTGAAAGAGAAGACACTCCTCCCTGTTCCCAGCTTTTCATATTCAGAAACAAAGCCAAAGAGAGGAGCAAAAAGCCCATAGCCTTCCTACAACCACTTGCTAGGAGGTGACTCTAGTACTGCAACACCCAGAGAAACAGAGACAACTAAAGGTATAAATTTAAGTAGATTAGATAAAGTGCACTAACAATCTCTGCCAATTCTCTTACTCAGAATTGATACACTTAACACAAATTAAAGTAGCCTTTAATTAAGTAAATTAGTATTTGTAAGCAATAAATTAAATTCACCTGAATTCCAGATTAGCTTTTCCACACACAAGTTTAATGCAATTTAATCTATTTAAAAACATTAATTCAGAATAATTCTTCTGAACAGCCCTTTGTAAGCAAACCTATTTACTGAAACAGCCGATTAGATTACAGTCTAACAGGACACCATTCCAAAGTGTATAATCAAAAACATCCAATGCCTTGTTAACATATGTGAAAAACTAAAGAATAAGGTATTGTTTATGTTAAGTATATATGTTAAGCCCAATGTAAAGGTTAGGCAACAGAAGATATAAAATCGCTTATGCACATAGCCAACGGACACAGCTTATGCGAGACAGGATAACCGCAATCGCTTATACCAACTAAACTAGAGACCGCTTATGCTAACATAAGATAACTGCAAGACATTCCAGGAACTGGCTTGCAAGATGCTCCAGGAACTGGCGGAAATAAGACAAACCACTCCATATAAGGACATATAAATAAGGTGTTAACTATGGGATAAAGGAGGAAGACTTCTTACTTCAGCCTCACTGACCACCAGGAGGCAGAAGTCGACCCCCTAGCAACAGCTGAAGCATGCGCAGAGTACCTCAACTACGTCATGAACACGGAAGTAAAAGATGTATAAGGGGGGGCTGTTTGAACTGCTCAGGACGGCAGTTGGCGGAGCGCAGACTCCCCTGTCGTCCAGCGCTGTTTTTGCTCATATTCTACTTGCTATAATTAATAAAATTCTAATTGGATTACGATCCGTTGTGGTCTCAATTTATAACATATATAAAAACATGCACATATCTTCTTTCATACTAATTAGTAAGGGTAAACACTAAATTTTAAAAACATATTTCCCAAAGCTCTAGCCTACTGAGTGTTTAATTAAACTTCTCTTGTTTGAGTAGCTCATCACCCTCCTGGCTAATATTTCTCAGTATTATTGATAAATGAAAACACTCTCATACTTCAGCATGCACTATGACAAACATTGACCTGTGTGAGAACAGCTGAAGGATGCCTTTTTACTTTACCCAACCCAGAAGTGCCAAATCTTTTTCCTCCTCTTCATTCTATTTTTTCTTTAACTCTATTAGGGCAAATTTTCAAATATGTCATTTCTACTTACAAATACACATTAATTACATGACCACTATTAGCCAATCAGCCCATTTTTCTGAGCCCAATATCTACCACGAATGTGACAATGAGACAAAGGTCCTTACCTTGCAAAGAGCTATGATTTGGTGACACTTATAAAAGTTTTCTGAAACAGCAAACCAGATCAAATACAAAGACAAGCCCAATTATAAGAATGATTTTGATACATGCATGCAAGAGGATTCATCTTCTGGGAGAAGAATTTTGTGCAGAAGTAAAATGACCTTATGCTGTAAAAGGATTTATCTCGGTTTAAATCCTGTCGGCAAGCCCGCTACGCAGTTTCTACACCCACCCCCCCCCCCCCCCCTCCCGGAGGGATGGGGAGGAGAACTGAAAGACTGTAACTCCCACAGTTTGAGATAAGAACAGTCCAGTAACTAAGGTATAGTACAAATCACTACTGCTACCACCAATAATAATAATAATGGTAAAGAGAAATAACAAGGGAAGAGAATACGATATCACCCGCCGAAACGAGCCCAACCAAGCAGAGAGTGCCCTTCAAGGTAACTCTGTTACATCCTGGGCATGACATGCTGTGGTATGGAATACCTCTTTGGCTAGTTTGGGTCAGGTGTCCCGTCTCTGCTTCCTCCCGGCTTCCCCTCTTCCCTGGCAGACCACAAGACTCACAGTCTTTGGTCAATCTAAACATTCGAGCAGTAACTAAAAACATTGGTGTTATCAACACTCTTCCCAGGCCAAGAGTCAAAAACACAGCACTGCACCAGCTACTAAGAAGGAGAATAAAATTACTGCTACTGCTAAACCCAGGACAGATTATAGTATAAAGATCATCCACCCTCTGAGAGTGAATAGCCATAGAGAACATAATACTTGTTAATTCTACTGCTTTAAGTCTGCTCAACTGCCCCGAGTTCTTGTCCCTCCACGGAAACAGTCCGGCGAGACTACTAAGCTTTAAGTCTCTGTACAAAGAATAATCTACCCTAAGAACACCTCTGTGCAGCTCTGTTAAATCCACTCTGGAAGCAAATGATGCAAAACAAGCAAAGAGGCACTCCAAGTGCAAAGCATTTCTCACATGATGGTGTTAACAAACATGAACCAGCATACACACATTTAAGACTGGCTAACTCAGCAGCAGATCTGCATCAACCAGTCTGTTGTGTCTTCACAGAAGACAATCTCTGATTAGTCCCTGGAAAGATCTGGAAATGTTCATATAATGTGACATGTAACATTATTTTATTCATGGGCATTACAAGGTTCAGAACCTGACAATGCTCTTTTAGTCTTATGCTGTGACTTGCAATACTTTTATAGTCCCAAAGCATGACTTTTTCTGTAAGATAGTCGCTTTTAGTTGGCAGCTGGAACAGAACCTTCCTACACTTGATTAGCATTCCCCAATAAGCCACATCAGTGCAAATATTAATGGACTGTAACAGATGAGGAATAACATACTAAAAAAAGCAACAATTTAATAGCATGCAGATTTAAATGCATTGTAAATACAAGCACTACCAGTTTCCCTTGTGCTCCAACTCTCTGAAGCTGCAGTCTATCAGGATATGAGATTGAAAATCACTTACAGGAGGAAAATGGGGGGGGGGGGGGAAATCAGAACTTCAGCTTCCTTATTACTACTAAATCTACAAAGGAAGAAAGGAACCTTTCTTAGCATCTGTTTAGCTTTCATCCTTATTCTCAATCCACCTTAAAGGGAAAGACATTGTGTTTTAAGTAAATTTCATAGTAAAACTACACAAGCATTTTAACTTTTTGAAATAATATACAGACATCTTTAGTTCAGGCAAAAATCACAGGGGAAAAAAAAAGTTTATCCTCCCAAAACCCCACAGAAGCATTACTTATCTTTGAGAGCACAGACAGCAGTCATAGCATTCTGGAGACAGATATCTAAAATAAATACCACTCAGAGATGCTATGCTAATAGGCTCCAGTACAAATTCTTAAAATATAGATAGCAACAGAAAAGGAAACAGCTGCTCCAAGAATAAAAGAACTTAAAATTTCTTTGAAGTACAAAATATTACAGGGAGGCAGAAATTCTCAAATATTGCTACAAAAGCTCAAATTATCATTATTATTTTATTGTTTTACTCCTAGAAGTATTCAACCCCACCTGGTACAAGCCACTGTTTTGCTTGGATGTCTTTTCCTAACTCTTGTAATAAACTACTGAGACAGGAAAACAACAAGCAAGGTAGAATGAAGGATAGCTCATTGTAAATAGAAAAACATTTTGCTTGTAACTAAGCGACCTGGACTCCAGGTGGACTCTGTAACAATGATAAGGAAGAGAACTCTTCAGTTAATGTTTAGGGAAATCAGTTAGAACCAACTAAGAAGCTGGCAAATGGACAACAAGGCTAGCCAACTCCAAAGTTCAGCCAAAGGATGAAGTGATGAAGAGGAAGATGAAGAAACAACCACTAGTGGCCCCAATGACCACTACCACATTGTGGTGTGCATGCAGGAAGAATTTTCTAGAGAGATGTTGTAATGCATAAGTACCTTCATGAATATGCATGTAATGTAATTAATATGTACATTTAATGATTATATAATCACAGCTTGCTTGGTGCTTGAATGAGACATGCTTGGAGGAGCTGTCCCCTGTGTTTCCCGGCACCGCAATAAAGAACACCTGCTTGTCAACTTAGAACTTGCCAACAAAGTTTTCGATATTTTCTACAAATCCCTACTACCAATGTCACAATCCTAACACAAGGTACAACAAACTAAACCAGAAACACTGCTGTCCTGCTTGCCAGCAAGCTCACACCAGCTTACACTGTTCTGGCAGAAGCAGCGACTGCATCAAGTGTGTGGCCACATGCACCAGCAACTCTAGCACAAATTCTCTGTAGAACTTGTATAAACATTCTTGCTGCTGTCAGATGCCAACACCTGCACTGCCACATCTTTGATATCATTATTCCCAAGTGAGCTAGGAAGAATATGTTAACGCCTATTACAACTACATTTTCCGGTGCAAAAAAGTCTGAGTTTTACAGACACAAGACTACCCACACAGCCAGAGTGGCCACAAACCACAAACAGAAAAACTAAACCCACACACAAACAAAAAACACACCACACCAAAAAAAATCCAAGTTGCACTTAACTGCCTGAATAAAAGGGGTTATTTTAAAAGAGTTGGCATTATTACTCTTGCAGGGGAAATGTAGAGAAAATAACAGAGATTTTTAAACATCTCAAGTCACTTCTCAGTAAAAGCCCTGTAAGAGCTGAGGTGGGGGGAAGAAGAGGGGAACTTTCTTTAGAAAGCCAGTACCCCAGAAAACACTGGTAGCTGAAGTACCACCAGGTACAAAATCCCTGTGGCACTAACTCAGAGCAGGTATCATCCAAAATTCTTGCACTGTACCATAATTTTCATGAGCAGCAGGAGAAAGTTACACTACAAATAAGCTTCACCACTTCTACTCAAAAGATGCAGAGTCAAGAAGTTGACTGAGAAAAGCTGTGAAGTCTTCACCCCATTCCAGGAATCATACACCCTAAGGAAGGGTACAAGCAGTACAAACACATTACAAATATCAGAATGTTGTTGTCTCCAGCTGAGCCTCCTTTGCAGCAGAGGGATCTGCACTGTGCTCATGAAACATAAGTTGCTTCACAAAGGATCAAGAAAGCATGTTTTCCCCCAGGAAGGATGTGTAAACTGGAACAAGTTTATCACCAGATCTTTGACCCTAAACTTGCACGTGAGAGATTACTCTGGAGAATACAACTATAAAATTTGAGTTTCATTATTTTTAGCAGGGGTGGAAAAGTGTACTGATATTAAAACAATTTTAAATCTTAATGGTATAGACTGAAATAATACTCCAATTTTAACTAATTTCCCACACAAAGCAGATGCCCAAAAGCTGCAATGTTCTTTAAGAGTCTACATGAAACATTTGTAGCTGCTTTCTAGCTAACAATACTGTGGGCTGGTCAGAAAGTCTTCAAGACTGTTTCTGTACTACTGGTTCAACTCAAAAGGATTTTAAGGAATATATACATAAGAATAACAGCTCTATATACCAGCTCTTTATTCCATACTTGAACCCCCTTTGGAAAGTGGGAAATGAAAAGCCTAACAAAAGTGTTTCAACTAAAAATAATAGTTCTAAAAATCCATCATAAGCTAGTGGGAGAGAGAAAGCAGGTAAAACATTTTTTAATTTTAAACACTCACTCAAACTTGCTGAATAAATGAAGCTTCTGAATACTGACCACCTACATAATAATTCATACTTGATAAAAGCACTCACACACACCTCTAATGTCACTTCAGTAGCAATTTCAATAATAAGCAGCTATCCCATAAATTTACTTCCTGCTTAATACTTTAATTCTATTTTACTGTGCACACATTTGATATTTGTGAACATCTATGCAATTTATATTATTTAAGTTCATTTCCCTTTTGCAGGACAGAAAGTATAGATCAAGATCAAAAGATGGGAAATAAAGAGATTTTAAGAAAACAGTTTTCAACTTGCACCTCTGAAAGCCCAGTTTTTCATTGCGTTGTCCAATCATTTCAGTGTCACAAAGTAATTATTCTCCCCTCAAATAATTATCTGTATTCAAGAAAATAGCTTAATGAATAGTATCACAGATGGTACTTTACACTTTAAATGGCCATGCCATTTCATAGAATCATAGAATAGTTAGGGTTGGAAAGGACCTCAAGATCATATAGTTCCAACTACCCTGCCATGGCCAGGGACACCTCACACTAAATCATATCACCCAAGGCTTCATCCAACCTGGCTTGAACACTGCCAGGGATGGAGCATTCACTACCTCCCTGAGCAACCCATTCCAGTACCTCACCACCCTAACAGTAAAGAATTCCTTTCTTATATCCAATCTAAACCTCTGCTGTTTAAGTTTCAACCCATTACCCCTTGTCCTGTCACTACAGTCCCTAATGAATAGTCCCTCACCAGCATCCCTATAGGCGCCCTTCAAATACTGGAAGGCTGCTATGAGGTCTCCACACAGCCTTCTCTTCTCCAGGCTGAACAGCCACTCTCTAATACTGTAACCTTCCAGTTAGATTGCCTCATTGCAGTAAAGAGGCTTTGCCTTGGAAAGCTGTTCAGTCTAAGGGCAGCAGCCACCCCAGGACCATGGACTATGACAAACACCTGCCTCAGTTCAAGGGAAATGCCTGCAAAATGCTTCATTTTATTCTGTTTGGTTTACAACAGAGGGGGATAATATAATTTATATTTTTCCTAGTATGCATACTGCTGATCTTCTATACACCAGAAAAACTTGCAGTAGAAAATTATAGAGCAAATAGTTCTTCACATTCTGAAACACTTTCGTTAGTATAGTTTGATCCTTTTTTGCCATTCCCCCTCCCACCTCCATGAACACAAAGTAACACTGACTTTAAACTTGCAAGACCACATATTCATGGGATGTTAGAGAGAGGTATCTTGGTAGTAAGGCATATTTGTATCTAAGGAGCAGTGAAGAAAGGGTTATTCAACCTTACAGTTACTGTGAAGTCACTCCATGGATAGTAGAGATGCATTATTTTTTCCATCATAAAATACAGGAAAACTTGAACTTAATATATTTTTCCCTTAATTGGTCTAAGGGTTTTACAAACAGGAAGCAAGATAAAATAATTCCATTCAACAAACATTATGAATTATTTTAAAGTCCAAAATGCAAAGGATTTTACAAAGTTAATCCTTCCATGCACTATTGCTAAACATCATAATGTGAGTCTAACAACAGTAGACAAAACCAAATGCTTAACAGTAGCTTTACAAACCTAAAACTGGAAGGAAACAAGTGCTTGATATGTTAAAGACATTTTATTCATTTTTTTAACTTAAGAAAAAAGAATTATGATTATCTTTTAATGATATGTTAAAAAAACAAAACAAGTAAAATTACTTCAAAGGTTCACAACTAAATGTCAAGTTTCAAACTAAAGGAAATCAAATCTGTGAAAAAAATTTATTGGCAAAATTTAGTATATACATTGACATGTTGTTCTAACTAATCATCACCTTTGCATTGTCTCCTCCTACAAGTAGTTCATGCTTACTTCACATAAAGCTGGTGCTCATGTTTTTGTAGATCTCTGGGACAAGAGCTTCTGTGCAAAGAGAAATACACATCTCTTCCTTTCAAAACAAACATAGTGGGAGAGCCTTTACTTTCTAAGGAACATCACAGCCATTTCAATTCAGGGCATTCTTCAGTGAAAGATCTGAAGACATTCAAGCTCTGACACAATAACGACACATATTCTTCCTGCACAAACGACGCTTTACAAGTTTTTCCCTAAACTCAAGACCAGAGACAGCCTCAAGTCCTTGCAAATGTTAGCATATTACCGTCATCGACGCAGGTCTGAATCCCACAGCACTATTCCTCACAAAAATCAAGGTAAACCTGTAGCACTTACGGTTATGTGAGGCCATGACTATAAACTCATCTTTCTTCACCTCATCACTCCAAAACAGTATAGAACAAGGTCATTGTACTGTGTTAAAAATGGCACAGGCAGGAAACAAGCCTTTTGCAAACATGCTCAGCAGAACGTGCTGATAAAGCCTTTCCAACTGTGAAAAATGATCATCAGCACTCACTATATTACTACCATATCTTTAATGTTATTATTCAATTGCTCAGAATGCTATTTATCAATTTGTCCTTTAAAACAGCATTATAATTAAAAACCTGTCCTGTAACCACACAGCAATGTTAACATGGCTGAATAATTAAGACATTAAAGCCAGTTACTGTTAATGTAAAACAGGTTATAAATTACAAAGGGAAAAAAGACACAAAATACTTTTATACTTTTATACTCTGAAACTCAGCTTTTTTTACTCTCTTCAATAAACTGCTCTCTTTGGAACACATTCTCATGTATTACTGAAAACTCATCTACTGCCAAGATGCCACTTAATGTATGAAATAAGGCTCACAGTTTCAGAATCAAGTTCTTGTTATTCCTATTAATTTCTATGGATATCCATTTTAAGTATACATTAACACTCTCTAACAGAAAATTCCTTGTTTCAAGAGGCACTGCTACAAAATTATTAAGACAAAGGGATGTTCTGTTTGGGTTTTGTTTGTTTGTTTAAACTCTTGCTTGGGTATGCAAAATCCTACAAAGGTATGCTTGCTTCCTGAAAGCCTGACATCAACAGGGTACTCCACCTAAGGCAACCTCACACAGAAGGCAAAAAAGTAGCGAAAAAAGTTCCAAATTATTATTTTACAACAAGTTTAAAGCTGTTTCCACTGAAGCAATCACTCAATTGCTAATAACTCTATAAGCTTGTTTACTTGGGGGGGGGGAAACACAAAAAAAAACCACAAAAAAACTCCCAACTATATTTGGTTAAGTACCAAACTTCCCACTGCAAAAAAAAATTTAAAATAAATTTAATAATAAAAAAATAAAAACGAACAAACAAAAAAAAATCACACACTGTCGTGGTTTAAAACCGCACCTCAGTCTCCCGCAGTACCACACACATGAACCCATGACCACGCTGAACCCATGACACACACACATTTCAATTTAAAATCAGGAAAAACAGGAAAACCGAGTGAGTTGTCGAACAGATCACTGATAGGAAAAGACTAGAAAATACCAACCCTTGGACGGATATGAAAAACCCTCACTGCGACTCAATGTCCACACACGCAAAACAGCACCTAAGGAAACTATTTTCACACACACGCTCGCAGGTACGAGAAAAGCAGCAGCCCCTCTCCACTACCTGCCAGCGGCAAAGGGAGGCGGCAGCACCAATATCACCAGCCGCTAACACTCTCTTGCGGCAGGGATAGGGGAGCGAGTACTGCCGTTGATGCCCCTTCCCTGCAGCGCGGCCCAAAGACTGGATGAAGGGAAGGAGGGAGAGCTCCGACCTGTCCCGTCCTTCAGAACGGGTAAACCTCGGGGAGACGGAAGAGAAAGGAGAGCACGATGCTCGGCTACAGAACAGACCCTCCACCTCGAACGCCGCCCTGCAGGGGTGCCGAGCGCCCCGGCAGTGGTAGAAGACAGAGATACAGCAAGGAGATAACCTCCCAGGCCTGGGCGCACAAAAAACAGACGAGAAGCCAGGCGGCCACGACGAGGAGCCCCCCACGGAGGGACCAACTCCGGAGTCCCCCGGCGGGGGCAAGTCCTTGCTCGCCACCATCCCCCACAACCCTCTCCGGGTGAGGGGGCAGGAGCCCGGGGCCTCCCCGCCTCGGCTCAGCCCCTCCCCGGAGCCACCGCCTCATGGCCCGGACGCTCGGTCAGTGCTGGGAGAATCGGAACTACACGCCCGGCGACAGACATCACCTCACCCTAATCCCCCGAGAGCTCATCCCCAGCCATGCGGCTGCTGAGCATTACAGTTACTGCGTACAATACCAAATTCCCGTAATGTTGAGCAGCTACGATAACAGCGTACTTCCTCGCGAGATATCCCCTTCTCAGTGCACACACGTCACCGCGCTGTACCGATTCAGAGCCCCACCCACCCAGAGAGGCCAAGCAAGCGCACGGGGAGGGCTCAGTTAGCCACGCGGCCGCCCTTCACCGAGGCGCCGCCGGACGAAGACTACAATTCCCAGAGGGCAACGCAGCAGCAATGGCGGTACTGTCCCTGCCAAAAAGGCCAGGACCTGTAGTAGACGTGGCAGGAGTAGGGCATCTCGGGAGTGGTAGTCTGCACCACACATGCATTGCACCCCGGCATCCACACAACGCTTCGAGATACTGCACATCCAGCGCTGCCGTAACCTCCAGGACTCTACAAAACCCTGGCTCAGGAGCACGGTCCTGAATGTGCCCCGGGATTGTGATTATAGAATTAACTTGGTTGGAAAAGAGAGGACGCCTGCAACACCGGAGCGGGGGGAGATCAGCGTCCAGGAGCCTCACCTCAGAGCGACAAGAGCCACCGAGGAGGAAAGCCTTAAGTCCTCGACAGAACTTGCTCAGGAGCCGGCAGCTCAGCTCCCGCGAGGACGTGACTCACCCTGCAGCATTTACCAGACCAGATTTGCCGAACTGCTTTCGCCACTGTAACGGATGGCACCTAGGCTTTTCCCCGGGAGCTCCCTAGCCCAACCAAGCACAGCTTTCGCCACGTCTAACTGGCAGGCTTTACCAGACCAGACTTCACCAGAAGTTGGTACACCATACGTTACTAAAATTGGTACCATTACTAAATTAAACAACTTAAAAGCACCTTTCTTACCATGGCAGAGGTCCGTCGTGAGCAGTGGAGGTCGGTCGCGACTGATAGCTCCCCGAGAATCTCTCGGTGCCAGCTGGAGCAGGATCAAAACGCAATCCGCCTCAGCAATGCCCGCGAGGTCCCATCTGGGTTGCCAGAATGTTAGCATAAGAACAGACACATAACCACCGGAATGGTTATATGAGGTGCTTTATTGCAGCGCTGGGAAACCAGGGGCACTTGCCCAAATCTGACTTCGACCCCGTCATGTCGCGCTCGCAATTTATACATCAAAAGTTTCGCAATTAATGCATATTAAACCTAAATTGCTACCCTAACTAATACATATGCATTAGGGATTGCCTCATCAGTCTATTACAACATCAGCCTCTTCTGCGCTTGCACAGCCCCCCTCTGGTGGTCGTCCTGACGAAGTAAGGAGTCTTCCTCAGATGAAGTAAGAAGTCTTCCTCGCTTTGTCCTTTTCACCTGTCCTTTTATTGGACAGGCCCCAACCATTGTGTGGATGCCAGCATTCTCTTGTTTTCACTTGGCTGCCTCTGGTCAGTCTGCACGTTCTGCTTGGATAAGGTTTTACAATACTTTCTTAAATCCACCCATGCCTAAGTTACAACTAAGGTACAGAACAGCAAAGTTACAACTAAAGTACAAAACGATTAACTAAGGTACAGAACAGCAAAGTTACAACTTGTTAATATATAAAGGCCTTCTATTTATTTACAAGCTTTCAAATATAACTATTTTTAACATAAAATTTCACCCCTTTTCTAACACTAACATGATCAATATTAGGGGACCTGCTATTGTTGACAGCAAGGTTGTAAGCCAGGGATATTGGGTAAACCAAGATTCATACCAACTGCATTATGCCTCCCATTCTTTTCGTCGCTTTTCCAAGCCTTCTCGTAATTTGGTCATAGTGTCTCGTACCACTCCCGTATGGTCTGCATATACACAACATTCTTCCTTTAATGTGGCACAGAGTCCACCTTGCTGTAACAATAAGAGGTCTAACCCCCTTCAATTTTGTAATACTATTTCAGACAAAGTTCTCACTGATTTTTCAAGTGCAGAAATGGACTTTTTGATTCTTAAAGATCCTCATCTACTGCTTCTCTCAATGCAGTAAAATTCTCTTTTCCCTTTATTAAAGAGGCAACTCCTGTCCCTACTCGTGCAGGATTATCCAGTCCTTTGCTTTGAGTTCCAGCCACATGTTTTCCAATTTTCCTGAGTTGTTTTCCTAACTCTATTATATAGTTATTCATAGTTTCTTTTCCCACTTGGAGAGACATTCCCTGTTGGACCCCATATGGTCTTCCATACAGAATTTCAAAAGCTCTCAACCCTTTGAGTCCTTGGTTTAGTTCAAATTCTTAGCAGACCTAATGGAAGTGACTGGGGCCAAGGTAAACTGGCCTCCTGTCCCAATTTCACAATTAGATGGTTCATTTTCTCCACCTGACCACTTGAATGAGGGTGGTAGGGAGTATGAAATTGCCAGTCAATACCTAGTTGTTTGTTAATTTGTTATACCACATTTTAAATAAAATATGGTCCTCTGTCCAAAGATACAGTGGCTGGAACTCTATATCGTGGTATTATTTCCTGTAACAATATTTTCATTACCTCCCGGGTTTTTGCACTTCTAGTTGGAAAGGCTTCTGGCCAACCTGAATAGGTGCTGTTAGTACCAACAAATGCCTATACGTATTTATTATCTATCCCTGCTTCATATTATAATGAGCCGGAAGGTCCTTTGCGCCTGCATAGTGCCCCTTCTGGTCATGGGCAGGGGTCTTCAAGATGAAGTAAATGAATCTTCCTCTTCTTAAACTTTTCACCTTTTGATCTTTACTCATGGCCTTAGGGTTTGGTCTCGCCCAGTCTGCTTCTCCCCCCACTTATCACTAGAAACAAACATCTGCTTTTGTCCCTTACCAGTAGAGCTAAGCATCTAGCTAAGCATCTGCTTCTCCCCCTCCAGCAGTAATCAATGCCTTGGCATGTTAGGTACTTAGGACAGACAATACTTTTGTTTAAGCAAAAGGAATTCCTTTAACCCCCTTCACAAAGTAAATTTCCTACTGGTACCAATATAATTTCATTTCCTGACATATTTTACTAATTTGTTGTTCGATCAGATGGTTTATCTTTTCTACGTTTCCACTGGCCCGAGGCCTGTATGGAACATGTACTTGCCAATCAATTTCCAATTTTTGCTAATTTCTTGTAACAATTTTGCACTAAACTGCAAACCTCGGTTGGAAGAAATTGCCGCTGGTACTCCAAAGCAAGGTATTATCTCATTAAATAATGTTTTAATCAGTTGTCTTGCATTATTTATCCTACAAGGGAATGCTGCTGGCCAGCCAGAAAAAGTATCTGTTAACCCCAGCAAATATTGATAACCCCCTTTTCTTGATAATTCAGAAAAATCTATTTGCCACTGCTGTCCCAGGTAACTTCCTCTCACAGTTGTCCCAATTTGATTTCTATTTTCAGTTTTATGCTTATTCTTAAGACATAACTGACATTGTTTTGTCACTGATTGAACTGTGGTGTATAGATTTCTTCCTACAATTTGTTTGTCTAAATATTTATATAAAGAGTTGCTACCCCAATGAGTTTTATTATGTTCTCCCTGAACTAACTTCCAGAGTTGGTTATAGGGGATTACAATTCGCCCATCAGGTATCTGAACCCAATCCTCTTTTATTTTCCCGTACTTTTAGATCTTGAAACAGTTTTCTGTCCTCTTTTGAATACCTAGGTTTAGATTTTTCAATTGTTAGTTTGCCATCAGGGATTAAGGACATGATTTGTGATTGTTCAGCTGCTCATTTGGCTTCAAAATCAGCCAAATTATTTCCAATTTCCTGATCAGAGTCACCTTGTTGATGTCCTTTACAGTATATAATAGCTACTTCTTCAGGTAGCTGAAGAGCCTCCAGTAATTGTAGAATTTCTGTAGCATGTTTGTTCAAAAGTCCTCATTCTTTCCAGATAGCACCATGTACATAATAAGTCCAAATATTTATCCTTTTGTCTTTAGCCAATTCCAGGGCTCTCATTAATGCTATTATTTCTGCCTTCTGGGCAGAGGTGTTTGAGGGTAAAGGTTTAGCCCCTGTTACCTGTGAAGTGGTGTTAATGGCATATTCTGCCTTTCGTTTACCATTCTTCATGAAGCTACTACCATCAGTAAACCAAGGATCAGCATCTTCCAGAGGTTTTTCTTTCAAGTCCAGTTGGCTCAAATATACAGTCTCTATGGTGGCCAAGCAGTCTTGTGTTAGTGGTTCTGTCGATTGTTCTTGCAAAAGGATGCTGAATTGACAACGTTAGTGACCACACTTTCTATATCATCTTGTTCCACAAGGGTGGCCTGGTATTTAAAAAAACGTGAAGGAGATAACCAGTGGGCTCCTTTCTGTTCCAGGACTGCTGATACAACATGGGACACTAGCACAGTAATCTTTTGTCCCAAGGTGAATTTGTGAGCTTCTTCGATATTCATGACAACTGCTGCCACAGCCCTTGGGCATCTGGGCCATCCTTTGCTCGCTTCATCCAGCTGTTTTGAAAAACACGTCACTGCCCTTCTGTAGGGTCCTGGTTTTTGAGCAAGGACCTCCAGAGCTATTCCCTGTTCTTCACAGGAATATAGCCAAAAGGATTTAGTTACATCCGGAAGTCACAGAGCTGCAGCTCTCATTAGCTCTGTTTTTAAATTTCTAAAATCCCCCTCTGCTGAATTAGTCCATTCTAAAGAGAGAGGGTTTCCCTTCAACAGTTCATATAGTGGTCTTACCAGAACACCGTAATCATGGATCCAAAGTCTGCACCATCCAGTCATTCCCAGTAATGTCCGGAGCTCCTTGCCAGTTGATGGTCGTGGAGTCTGACAGATGGCTTCTTTTCTAGAAGCTCCAAGTTCTCTCTGTCCTCCTGTTATTTCATATCCGAGGTAGGAAACTCATGTTTGTATTAGTTGGGCCTTTTGTTTGGATACCCGATAACCATTCAGTCCCAGAGAAGTTAATAATGCCACTGTCCACTGGATACATTCTTCCTTTATTTCTGTAACAATTAATAGGTCATCCACATACTGTAACAGAGTCCCTGTCTGAGCAGGTGGCTTCCATGATTCTAGTTCTCTCGCTGATTTCCAGAAACTGCTGGACTGTTTTAAACCCTTTAGGTAATACCGTCCAAGTTAATTGAGTTTCCCTTCCTGTGTCAGTATTTTCCCATTCAAAAGCAAATAAATTTTGTCTTTCTTTGGCCAATGGTAAGCAAAAGAAAGCATCCTTTAAATCCAAGACGGCAAAACATTTCTGATTATTATTCAATTTAGTCAATAAATCATACAAATTAGCTACTACTGGACAAATATCCTCTGCAGTTTTGTTGACTGCTCTGAGATCTTGAATCAATCTGCAACTTTTATCATCATATTTCTTTACTGTGCAGATAGGAGTATTATATTGCAATTCACATTCAATGAATAATATATATTTTAAAATTTATCAATGACTTTTTTTTTAATTCCCTTTGATCTTCTAATTTTCAGGGATATTGTTTTATTCTACTTGGGCAGGCCCCCCTTTCTTTTTCCACTTTAACAGGCAAAGCATTTTTCACCTTACCTGGAACTTCAGATGCCCATACTCCCAGATATACCTGATTAAGGTTTTCTTCTATTTCAGGGAGGTCCTCCTGTTTGCTTTACTTTTGAATTAAAGATGAACTCAAAACTGCAATTAACTGATTGTTTTTACCTCTAAATTCCATTCTGCCTTCTTTAAATGTTGCTTCTCACCCTAAGAAATATTTTAGAGAATTTGGCATGCATAAAAATTTATGCATTCCTATTTGTTTTCCCAATTTGTACTTTAAGGGTTTCAGAAAGAATGCCTCGGGTTGTTTGTGGGTTGTTTTTTTTTCTGTTTTTCTTGGTGGCCAGTAGCTCCCACATCTGTAACAAATTCCTTTCTCTCAGATTTAACACCGAATAAGTTGCTCCTCTATCCACTAGAATTCCACTTTATTTCCTCCAGTTCCTACTTTTAATTTAACCAGTGGATCTGCTAGGGTAGATTCCCCAGGTCCCTGTCAGTCTAGTTCCAATCCAGTCGCTGGAGCCACACCATGGCACTACCCCCCCCCCCAGGGCAGTCTCACTTCCAGCGTCCGATCTCTCCCCCCCCAGTTTCAAAGCAACCACCGCAGCCGTGGCTATAGCACGACCCAGCTTTTTCTTTTCTACCTGTTCCCAATTCCTATACGCTCTCCATGCTTCCTCCTGTCCACATTTATTCCACAACCTCTCAGTCCCGTCCGTGAACATGTCTGCTCCCACTTTTTTGCCTGCCCCAGCACCCAGCATCCCACGCTCAAACACAGGAGCTGCGCGAGCTCCCCCCTCCTTTCCCCCTTGGTTTTCCTTTTTTTTTTTTCCCTCACAGCTGCTCACCCTGCTCTGCAGAGGCTGCAGATGCCTGTCTCTGCAACAGCACTTCTGGTTTAACCCTTTTTTAACCCTGAATGTGCATCTGCCTCTTGTTGCCAGTGACAGCAATCTCTTGCTCCTTATAAATATCAGATAGGACAGATGCAGAGGGTGCTGCTTTCGGAGGTACCTGTGATAGATAATTTTACAGCCTATCTTCCTGATTACTGTTTTTTAACTTTAAACATCTTTCCCCAGTATCACAGGCTGAACAACATCTCTCCATCTTAACTTTCAGTTTTTCCCTGTCCTTTTCCAAAGCCAAACTTAAGGGATCTGGTGGAGCTATATTAATTTTGCATTATGTCTGTCACTCCACGTGGTCTCTTAAAGTGAAGAACATATCAGCATACATTACTTCATGCCATCTTCATTGCAGCCTCAAAAGAACATTAATTGTAACAATGTATTATAGTTCAGGTTCCATTTTTAGGCCATTTTTCCTGATCTTCCAAAGTATACAAAGGCCACCATTGGTTACAATATTTTACCAACATTTTCTTATTTACCGATCCCCCCAGAGACCCTCCCAGTTCTTTCCAGTGTGCCAAAATGCACCCTAAAGGACTCTTTTGCATGATCTCTTCTCTCTGCTGATTTTCCATTATCAATCTCACTCACGCACACTAGGGATCCCACAGGCACACTCCACACAGTTACAACACTTGAAACAGAGACAGAGACTAAAATTCTATCAAACAAACCACAATTAATAACACAGTTATAACATCCTGTCACCAATACCAAAATCACAAGACCAAAATCCTTACTGTAACAAGCCACAACAAGATCCAAAACCATTTCCATGAGACACCCCCTGCATCTTGCAGGACCCAAACCACAAGAAGCTCCCTGCTTCTTGAGGGTGTATACCAAACAGACGCTAGCAGCCGGGTATACACCTTTACCTACGAGATTTCTTATCTCGATTTACGGAAGGCTTCCAAACCTTGCGTACGCTTACCAAACCAACCCAATGACCAATGTAGTCTTTATGCAAGATGCCCCCTGCACCTTACAGACTATAGAAAAGAATACCTTTTATGAAGATGGTACTTGTCTGCTCCTGCAGTAATCCGAATGAGTCGAGGGGTCCCTCCCGGAAAAATTCCCGAGGGCCCTAGGGAGCCCTGTCCTCAGCGGGTCCTGCAGCTGAGCAGAGAGGGTCCCATCTGGGGTGCCAAATTGATTTGGAGAAAACTCCAGGAACAAACTTGCCAACAAAGTTTTCAAGCTGACAAGCAGGTATTCTTTATTGCGGCGCCGGGAGACACGGGGGGATAACTCCTCCTAACATGTGTCTCTTCATTGCTACACAAGCCATCCTTATATAGTCCCTGGGCATACATACATATTCATGAGGCTACATATGGATTACATCACTTTCCAGAAAGCTCCCCACATGCGTACAGAATTGTGGTGGTGATCTCTGAGGGTCGTTTACTTCTTCCAACAATATTCATCACTTCTGGCAGCCTTTGAAGCACGCGCAGTAGATGCTTGTACCAGTTTAATTGGTTTTTTAGCACCAGAGACATAATAATCCTCCTATCCTCCTGCTTATCAATTAGTTTAACTGTAGCCCATTCTGGACCCCTGCCATTCCCAGATACTCCTTATCCCTGTGTCCTGTTCTTCTAGACTGTTTTTCTTAAAACTACATCAACTGTAATGATTTATCTTGTGCCAGTATGTTCTCTATCTGTACTCTATTTTTTTTTCCTATGTATCATGCACCTCAGTAATTTTCCATTGCTACTGTTACAAAGCCATCGAACTTAACATTGCTTAAAATTTATTCTAAAGGTTTATATATTCCATTTTGTGATTTTGTGTTCCCCTTGTTTCAGCCTTCTCTTCTGAAGATGGACCCATCAGTGTTTGGCCACGGCAGCCAAACTTTTGGTGTGGTGGTGGCCCACATCCTGCAGGCCACAGCCTGGCCATCCTGCTCTGACAGTGTCTCAGGGCTACTGCAAACTCCAGTGTTACATCTCTTCTTTATTGTTTCCAGACCTGTCAGGCAATGCAGCCATAGGCTTTGGCCAGCAGAGCTGTCAACAAGCAGATGAAACGTGTATCCACACCTTTTATGTTAAAGAGAACTGCCTGCACTGAGCTGCTCACTGACACATTCCCTTTCTGTGCATGTTCCCTTTCCATACTCCTTCCCCAGATCCTTCCATTACATTTCTCCCTGCTCAAATGGCTCCTGAGCACTCACATTGCTGAGATAGGATGATCTGAATGTAAGGTGTCACATTAAGGAGAAAAATGTCACCATGCATGTAAACACAGCTCAGTCAGCACTGTGCTGCGGGAATTTGCTAAATTAGCTCATCAGAGTGATTCTTCTGTTGCTTCGTTCCTGTATTTGGTGTGAGAACAGAATGACTGAGCAAAGGTGGAAAACCTGTTAACCTACTGGGAACGATAAATATATGCTAAAGCACAAACAGGAAGCATGGAGGAAGTATGCAATTAGATTTGAAAGATGACAAAGATCAGATTATTTTACTGTATTCTTATATATCACAGTATTGTCCAAACAAGACCATCACCACACTTAAATTTCTCAGCTTCATCAGAGCCAGGGATGAATTTCATTCTTCATAAAAATATTATTTAAATGAGATGCTCAGTCCCATTCTGCAGCATCATGACATGTAATTGAATCCATCTGGTTCCACTGTAATTGGTCACCCCAACATTTACAAGCCTATGGATAACTGGAGCTGTTGCCCTGGCTATGCTCTTCTTGCACACTGTAGCTTTGTTCAAAGTGTCTACTGCAGGACTTCTGTATGAAATGGAACGATGCATGTTACAAAAACTCCAAAGTGTTTCAGACCCCAGGAGACCAGCAATTCCTCCTGCTCATCTGTCTAGAAGTTACAGAGTCAGAGAACAGGACTTGAGGGTATTCGTGTTTCAGGCAGGGAAATTTATGCTGACAAGGCACGTCTTTGAAAGTGCTTGTAGGGACTTCTCAAGCTGGTGCTTTCTGTATTGAAGAGTCCTCATGAGCCTGTGAATTAGCAACTGGTATGTTAGGAAAACCCTTGCTTCTGCTTCCAGATTTGTTCAGCTGAATCTGTTAATTTATTTTCTGTGTTCTCTTCCTTCACAAGCAGATTAGGAAGTTCAAAGGTTAAACTACTTATAAACTGACTTTTCACACAGGATTATTTCATGCTTTGCTACACAGATTTGCCCTGCAACAGATGTGCCAAACAGTTTCTGCTGCACTCAGCTAGAAAAACAGTGATAAAAATACCAATGTACTACTGGCTGTGGAAAGTTGCTAGTAAAAGCCTTTGCCAGACTAATCCAAATCTGATGTGAAAGCTGTCCTGTTTTCTCATCAGTATATTCCCAGTTTATTAGCCCATGTTCTGCTGAGGATGTGAGATCCTGCTCCTCTCTGTACTGCCAGTAAATCATTTCTCACCTAAACCAACACAAACCAAAAAGACTTTCACTGTCATAAAACAATTGTATTATTCACCTATAGTCATCAAATTAACTGCAGGAAATGCTGGCAGGATCCAGCTGATGTCTACATCTTTGACCAGAGGTAGCAACACAATAAGATTTATCACTGAGAAGGGCTGCAGCACTGCCTTCTACTAGTGAGTCTGTCCACTCTCATCATTACAGCAATCCAGAATATGTAATTAATTCACAGTTTATAAGGGGTTTTTTCTCTTTACCAGAGATAAGAGTTTAGATTTTTTTTCCTAACATTTCTTCCAAAGTAGAAGACATTGTCTTTTAAAATTTTGAACTACACCAATAAATCATGAAGAGATTGTTATCATAGCCTATCCCTTCTTCCCCTTGAGATTGACGCAGCCAGATACAACTTACTCTTCACACAAGCATAAACTATGGCAGAAAACATCTGTATACAGCAGAAGAAACATATCTTCCTGTTCACAACCTAATAGTGGAGACCTCCTTCGTGCTTAAATCAGAAAGCCCAAATTTGTTTTTTATTCTTTAATTTACAGTACCAACACACAAATGACTAACCAAAGATAATTGTTTCCTGTGCTTCGCAATCTCCTAAGCTTAATGCGCTTTCAAAAACATGCTCACCTGAGTATTTCTGCAATAATGTAATGAAATTCAATGTAAGTCCCCTTCTAGTGAATGAAGGCTTCACTTTACTATGGGGTAAGCAACTGCCTATGAGCAAGCACTGTGAAGAAGTTGATACATTCTAAGTTATATTCTGATTTAAACTATGGTAACTTGCTCAAGTGCCTATGTCAAATCCTTTCTCACTTTCCTTCCCCTTTATAAGAATGAATAAGAACTTCAGGGTGCTAATATATCCATTTATTTTTTTTAATTTTATAGAAGAAGATGCATCCTGCCACCATTAGTGTGTTGTCCCAGATAAAATAACAAAATGTTTCTTTGTTATTTCCTCACCTTTGTCATCCTATATTTTTAGTCTCTTTCACACATTTTATGTATG
This sequence comes from Melopsittacus undulatus, assembly GCF_012275295.1. Taxonomy (NCBI): domain Eukaryota; kingdom Metazoa; phylum Chordata; class Aves; order Psittaciformes; family Psittaculidae; genus Melopsittacus; species Melopsittacus undulatus. The sequence goes on along the minus strand of NW_022993947.1, from coordinate 465,811 downwards.
CGTCAACTTTTCTTTGTCATGTTATGAAGAATCATTTGGTCCCAGGAAATATCTAGTTTAATTTACTGTTGTATCAGCATTCATTTACTATTGTTTCCTAAGGAAGTTGCTGTTTCACGTTTTGTGTGGATCAGGAGAGATTGGTATCTCATTCATTGGTTTCCTCTTTTTTTCTTTTTTTTTGTTAGGAAAAAAACCCTTACTGTAGCATCAAAGGTAAAAAATTAACACACTGTACACACAACTTTGCAGCTACATCAGCAGCAGGAAAACAAAGGTTGCCAAACAAAGCATTTGTTTAAACAAGTGACAGGCATTCATAATTACACTCACTGCTGAGCATGAGAATATAGAAACAAAGGCATGAAGAATACAGAAGATATGATCAGGGCACAGGAGTAACTGCGGAGTGTTTGCCGTAAGAATGATGTGTTGCAGTATGGAATATGTCTTTGGCGAGTTTGGGTCAGGTGTCCTGTCTATGCTTCCTCCTGACTTCCCCTCCTCTCTTAGCTGCAGTAATTATCACTGTAGTTGAAGTGGCTGCAGTATCTGTTGTCAAGCTTAGTGCAGCCGCTGTGCTTGGCGATTGAGTAGCACCAGCAACTGCACTGTCTGTTGCTGTCAGGGTTTGGGTACCTGCTGTACTTGTCGCTGGGGTTGGTGTAGCTTCCGTGCTTGGAGCTGCAGTAGCTGCACTGTCGCTGTCAGAGTTTGAGTAGCTGCTGTACTTATCATTGGGGTTGATATAGTTGCTGTATTTGGAAGTGGAGTAGCTGCATTATCTGTTGCTTTGCCATCAGATCCAGAGACATTTTTTTCCCTTTGAAGGTGCTGGATACTGTTGAACAGGGATCTGTAAGCATAGGCCAAGCCCCAGCATGTTGCCATGAATTGTCCCTCTCTGGTATGACCAGAATGACAACACACCTAATTTAAATGTTTTACTAATTTTACTGGATTTTGCACTTGTTCAGTGGTGAAGTTCCAAAGCACTGGAGGGACCCACTGGACTAGAACATGAGACTGAGAAAGTCCTTGGTCAGACTAAACATTACTTAGCAACAACTAAAAACATCGGTGCTATCAGTGTTGTTCCCAGGCTGAAAGTCAAAAACACAGCACTGCACCAGCTACTAAGAAGGAGAAAAAATGACTGCTACTGCTGAACTGACAGTATTCACCCCTTATTCCATGCCATTCACGTCATGCTCAGATCCCATATTTTAAAATAAATCGCTTTTTTCTCATATATTTATACATATATATATATATGCACACACAAACACAAAGACAGATCTATCATTCCCTAGTCCATGGACCAATCCCTATAAAGCTGCTGAATTCATCCAGTCAATGATGTCAGGCTCCATCTCTTGTAACAGTCTTTCAGGGCAGGAAAGACAGTATGCAGTGTTGGATTGTTGTCTGCTGATGACACTGCAGAACTTGTCTGGTCACTGCTGAGCAAGTCTGATTTCATCAAAGTTCATTCTTTGTTGGAATGATGGTCGGATGGAAGTCAGGGCCATTCACTGGTGATCTGAAAACATCTAATTGGTCAATGTGTATACCAGTGTTTGAAAGTCCCACCACCCATTGCTCTCAGTGTAGTTTTTAGCAGCCCATTGTACCATTCAGTTTTCCCAGAGTGTCCTGGGTTCAGCAGTAGGAGTCATTTTTTCTCCTTGGTAGCTGGTGCAGTGCTGTGTTTTGACTTTTGGTCTGGGAACGGTTGCTGATAGCATGTATGTTTTGAGTTACTGCTCAAATGTTTGGTTTGTCCAAGGACTTTCGGAGCCTCATGCTCTGCCAGGGAGGAGGGGAGGCTGGGAGGAAGGAGAGACAGGACACCTGACCCAGGCTGGCCAAAGAGGTATTCCATACCGTAGCATGTCATGCCCAGGATGTAACTGAGAGTTACCGGGAAGGTCTAGAGCTCTGGGTGATGGAGGAGGTATTGGTTGGTGCTTGGTCGGGCAGGGTGGGGTGAGTTATGGGTCGGTGACTGGTGAGGTGTTGTATTCTCTTCACTTGTTATTTCCTTTATCATTATTGTTATTAGTAGTAGTAGCAGTAGTGATTTATGTTATACCTTAGTTATTAAACTGTTTTTATCTCAACCCGTGGTAGTTGCATTCCTTCGGTTCTCCTCCCCATCCCTCCGGGAGTGGGGGGGGGGGTGTGGTGTTTGGTGAAAGGGAGACTGAGGTGGGGTTTTAAACCACAACATAGAGGCTAGTGCATGGTAGGGGATGTGATATACCCACTGAATGCCATACTCTTTGACCCAAGTGTCTATAAGGTTGTTCTAGAAATGAGTCCCATTGTCTGACTCAATTCTCTCCGGGCTGCTGTGGCACCACAAGATTTGTTTATCAAGGCCCAGGACAGTGTTCCAGGCAGTGGCGATGGGCACAGTATATGTTTTCAGCCATCTGATGGTCACTTCCACCATGGTTGTTGGGAGTGTGATGTAGTCAATCTGCCAGGCCTCCCCATATGAGTACTTCAGCCTTTGTCCTCCATATCAGAGTGGCTTTAACCGCTTGGCTTGCTTAATTGCAGCACACGTTTCACAGTCATGAATAAGCTAGGCAATAGTGTCTATTGTTAAGTCTACCCCTCGATTGCGAACCCATTTCTATGTTACATCTCTGCCTTGATGGCCTAAGGTGGTATGGGCCCACAGGGCTAAAAATAATTCACCCTTTGTTGCTTTAAAAGGCAGAAAATAAGCCCCTTGTGCTCCAGGTGGTCCTCAGATATTAGAGGTGCTGGGTGTGGCTGGGCTTAGATTCTGAGTGATGCCCAATTTAGCACTATCAGTCCGGTCACGTTGATATACTGAAGAATCATCATTCCACCTGCACGAATAGCGCACTGCACCTTCAGTCTAATTGTGCTCATGAACTAACACAGCAACAATGAAAGGATTTGGTCATATTCAGTGAGAAAACTATTACGAATAGCTACTGAAACAGTGCAGTTCATTGAAGCAACAGATACAGGTTCATATGGATTGCCAGTGATAAACACAGTCTGAAAATGCACATGCAAATAACAGGTTATACAAACGTGCAATAAAGTTATGAATAACACAGCTTGGCTTTAAAATATAAAAGTAAAAACTGAAAAGTAACTCTATATAGAGATTCCTAATTTTCCCAGGGAAGCACTTAGTACAGTGCAATTCTTACCCAAAGGTGTTCCTATGGGGGGGAAGAAAGGTCCAGCCCGTCCACCGATCCCAGGAGTCAAGGGTAATATGCTGATGGAATCTTCATTGACTCATCCACGAAGATGTATTCCCCAATATTCCCCCTTTGTTGGGCCTTTTCATGCAATTTTTCATTTCCAAGGTGGAGCTTGAGTGACTCTAATCATACATACTTTTATTATTATTGGTGTAAAATTCTCTCACTTTGCTTTTAAAGTTATATGCCACAAAGAATTCAAAGAGCATGCTCAAAGAGGGGTGGTCTTACTTTGGTGGCTGGTAGCATTGGTGATGGAGGTGTGTTTTTGTATAAAAATGCATTATAATGAAGTAAAGTTCACAGAAAGGACAATATTTTGTCAAAAGATGAGAGACTGTTGGCTCAGGGTACCAATTATGCAGCTCATCGGTTTTTAATACCACCTAGTTCCCATCTCTGCTTGTGTTATGACAGAGCTTGGCTGTAGAATCTCCACTCTGCTCTATCCTCCGTCAATGTTGCCACAGAAACCGCTGTGGAGTGCACATTCCTGGTATATCAGGTATAGCCACATCATCCCCTGAAAGTCCATATTTCCTTTATGTGTGAACAATGCTACATTTTAAATATCAGTTCAATTTCTAATTATTTCACACCCTTATGTTGCCAATCTAAGTCCATCTGAGACACTTCAATCTTAGCAGCTTTATCTATCTGTTGGTTCTTCTGTTTTTTCTCAGTAGCCCAACTCTTGGGTACATGAGCATCTACATGATGTAACTTTCACCACCAGGTTCTGCACCCAGGCAGCAATATCTTGCCACAGGGCAGTAGCCCAGATGGGTTTACCTCTCCATTGCCCGTTGCTCTGCTTCCATTGCTGCAATCATTCTCACAGGGCATTTGCCGCCATCCATGAGTTAGTATAAAGTACTGAACACTTTTCTCATTCAGGAACGTCCAAGGCCAGCTGGATGGTTTTCACCTCAGCAAACTGACTCAATTCACCCTCTCCTTCAGCAGTTTCTGCAACTTGTCCTAGGGGACTACATACAGCTGCCTTCCATCTCCTATGGTTTCCCAAAATACGGCAAGACCCATCAGTAAACAAGGCATACTGCTTTTCACTTTCTGATAAATTATTATATGGTGGTGCCTCTTCAGCATGCATCAGTTGCTGAGGTGAGTAGCTCGAGAGAGGACACCTTCAACACCTGAGTGGGGGGAAGCTCAGCATCCAGGAGCCTCAACTCAAAGCAGGAAGAGCCACCGAGGGAGCCTCAAGTCCTCCACAGGACTTGCCCGGGAGCTGGCAGCTCAGCTGACACGAGTAGCTGATTCATAGGGGGCGGTGCCAGGAGGGACAGCACCAGCCCTGACTGGTTAAAAACCTGCCCCAGGGAGCATGAGCGATTAGAAGTGTGGCATGGTAGTTCAGGGGGCCAGATGAGTGGGATGGTGAGCACTCACATCATGACCAGGGCTCTGTCTGGGAGCTCTGCTCCGGCTGTCCCGGCTGCCCCGGCTGTGGCCAGGGTAGGCACCCAGAGAGAACTGATGAGGGGGGAGGCTGCAGTGCAGAGCTCAGAGTGCGGAGAGTGCCTGCACTGGTCTCCTGAGGTGGGAGTGCACAGGGCTTCACTCGGTGCTCCTGTTAGCGTAAGAATGCACACATAACCACCGGAATGGTTATATGAGGTGCTTTATTGCAGCGCTGGGAAACCAGGGGCACTCGCCCAAATCTGGCTTCGACCCCGTCACGTCGCGCTCACAATTTATACATCAAAAGTTTCGCAATTAATGCATATTAAACCTAAATTGCTACCTTAACTAATACATATGCATCAGGGATTGCCTCATCAGTCTATTACAACATCAGCCTCTTCTGTGCTTGCGTAGTCCCCCTCTGGTGGTCATCCTGATGAAGTAAGGAGTCTTCCTCGCTTTGTCCTTTTTGACCTGTCTGTTCTTTGGACAGGCCCCAACCATTATGTGGATGCCAGCATTCTCTTGTTTTCACTTGGCTGCCTCTGGTCAGTCTGCACGTTCTGCTTGGATAAGGTTTTACAATACTTTCTTAAATCCACCCATGCCTAAATTACAACTAAGGTACAGAACAGCAAAGTTACAACTAAGGTACAGAACAGCAAAATCAAAGGCCTACTATTGATTTGCAAACATTCAAATATAATTATTTCTAACATTAAATTTCACCCTTTTCTAACACTCCCTGGTGGAGGTTCTCCTGCAGCGGGGTCCTGAGCTGCAGGATGCTGTCAATAGCTGAGAGGAAGCAGGACTGCTTGCTCCAGGCCCAAACTATGCAGCGGACTCAAGCATCCACTGTAGGTCATGGAGGAAATATGGAGGCTGTTAACCTGGGAAGCTTGGAACTAGTAACAAACAAAACCAACAAAAAAAAAGAGGAAGAGGACAATTAAAACAAGGTTCTTCCTCCTAAATCTGTTGTCCCCACCCAGAACCACTTTGCAGTTCTGCAGGGGGCTAATGAGGAAACACACTCGCAACATGAAAAATCAGCTGATAGGAAGAAGACCACTACAGGTGCTGCCAGCAAAAATGGATCGGTCATAGTTGTAGGGGACTCTACTTTGAAAGACACAGAGGAACCCATCTGTCAGCATGATCCAGTCTCAAGGAAGGTGTGTTGCCTACCAGGGGCACGGATCAGGGATGTTGCAGAGATGCTGCCTGGTCTAGTAAGTCCCACTGACTATTACCCACTTCTAGTTGTCCATGTGGGTGCTAGTGATATAGACAGCAGTAGCCCAGAGAACATTACAAAGGACTACAGAGCCCTGGGAGATGTGGTTAGGGGCTCTGGAGCTCAGATAGTCTTTTCATCAATTCTCCAGGATAAAGGGGAAGAACTTAAAAAAGCTAGGAGGATTTGGCAAGTTCATAAATGATTAGAACAATGATGCCATGGTCAGGGGTTTGGGTATTTAGAACATGGGATTCAATTTGGGAGGCCAGGTCTACTGGAGGCTAGTGGAGATGGTCTGACAACAAAAGGGGAAGAGCAGTTTTGGTAGGAGGCTTTCCAGGCTGCTCAAGAAAGCTTAAAACTAGATGTGTTGGGGGAGGGGGACATCATTCCATTCAAGCACTCCCAGTCCGTGGCCCGCAACTATAACAAATGCTAGGAGCAATGTAGAGCTATTCCATCCGCTCCAGCCAATGAGCCAGCTTCGTTTGGAGCTCTGCTCAGATGCCTCTATACAAACGCCCATATTATGGGGAACACACAAGAGGAATTAGAAATGTTTGCACATCTACAGGGATATGATGCAATAGGCATCAGAGAAACATGGTGGGATGGCTCCTTTGACTGGAGTGTTGGAATGGAAGGTTACAGGCTCTCTAGAAAAGACAGGACCGGCAGATGGGGAGGGGGAGTTGCTATTTATGTTAGGGGTAGGCTGGAGTGTATGGAACTCTGGGGACAGGTGAACAGTCAACAGAGAGTCTGTGGGTAAGGGTTAAAGGGAGAACAGTGATGGGAGACATTACTGTGGAGATCTGTTGCAGACTGCCTGATCAAGAGGAACCTGTGGATGAAGACCTCTATAGACAGATAGGAAGAGGCTCATGCTTGCAGGCTCATGTCCTCATGGGGGAATTAAATCACCCAGATAACTGTTGGAGGGATGGTATGGCGCGGCACAAGCAATCCAGGAGGTTTCTTGATTGTGTGGAAGACAACTTCCTTCTGCAAGTAACAGAGGAACTGACAAGGAGAGATGCCATGCTTGTCCTCGTACTCACCAACTGGTAGGGGCTGGCTGGAAATATGACACACCAGGTCATCCTTGGTTGTAGCAATCATGAGATGGTCAAGTCTGAGATCCTCAGGACAGTGAAAAGAGTGTGCAGCAAGCTCACTGCCCTGGACTTCAAGAGAGCAGAATTTGGCCTCTTCAGGAAACTGCTTAGTACCCTTCCATGGGAAATAGCCCTAGAGGGCAGGGGGGGCCAAGACTGTTGGTTGATATTCAAGAATCACGTGCTACAAGATGAAGAGTGTTACATCCCAATCAGAAGGAAGTGCAGCAAGAGGTCCAGGAGACCTCCATGGATGGATAAGGAGCTGCTGAGAAAAATTCACGGGAAAAAAGAGGCTTATAAAAGGTGAAAGCAAGGACATGCAGCCTGGGAAAAATCCAGGGACGTTGTCTGGGAAGCTAGGGACCAGGTTAGGAAAGCTAAGGCCCAGTTAGAATTAGAATTAAACTTGGGTAGAGATGTAAAAGATAACAGGAAAGGGTTTTGTAGGTACATTGCAAATAAAGGCAGACTAGGGACAATGTGAGCCCTCTCTGGAAGCTATCAGGAGATCTGGCTACCCTGGATTTGGAGAAGGCTGAGGTTCTTAATGACTTCTCTGCCTCAGTCTTCGCTGGCAAATGCTCTGACCACACCACCCAAGTCTCGGAAGGCAGATGCAGGGACTGTGAGAATGAAGGCCTAAGACCCACTGTAGGAGAGGATCTGGTTCGAGATGAACTTAAAAACCTGAACATGCACAAGTCCATGGGACCTGATGAAATCCATCCGCAGGTCCTGAAGGAGCTGGCGAATGAAGTTGCTAAGCAGCTGTCCATCATCTTTGAAAAATCCTGGCAGTCAGGTGAAGGTGCCTGTAGAATAATTAGAAATTAAGCTTATATTTAAAATGTAGCATTGCTCATGCATGAAGATGCAGCTACTCCTGGTGTGCTAGGAATGTGCACTCCACAACAGTTCCTGTGGCAGCATCGACAGAGGATGGAGCAGAGTGGAGATTCTTTTCTCAGGCTCTGTCCTAACACCAGCAGAGATGGGAACTAGGTGGTACTAGAAACTGATGAGCTACATAATTGCTACCCTGAGCCAACAGTCTCTCATCTTTTGACAAACTGCTGTCCTTTGTGCAAACTTTGCTTCATTATAATGCATTTTAATACATTATAATGCAAAACCACACCTCCATCTCTAATGCTACCTGCCTCCAAAGTGAGATCACCCCTCTTTGAGCATTCTCTTTGAATTCTTTGTCATAAAAGAAAAGCGAGAGAATTTTACACCAATAATAATAAAGGTATGTATGACTAGAGTCACTCAAGCTCTACCTTGGAGGTGAAAAACTGTATAAAATGGCCCAACAAAGGGGGAATATTAGGGAAGACTTCATCATGGACGAGTTGAGGAAAATTCCATTGGCAGATTACCCTTGACTTCTGGGACTGGTTGACGGGCTGGATCTTTCTTCCCCCCTCCATAGGGACGCCTTTGGGTAAGAATTGCACTGTACTAAGTGCTTCCCTGGGAAAATCAGGAATCTCTATATAGAGTTACTTTTCAGTTTTTACTTTTATATTTTAAAGCCAAGCTGTGTTATTCATAACTTTATTGCACGTTTGTATAACCTATTGTTTGCATGTGCTTTTTGCAAACAGTGTATTTATCACCGGCAATTCATAAGAACCTGTATCTGTCTCTTTAATAAACTGCACTGTTTTAAGTAGGTAATCATAATAGTTTTGTCGTTGAAAGCAACCAAATCCTTCATTGTTGCTGTGTTAGTTCATGAGCACAATTAGACTGAAGGTGCAGTGTGCTATTAGTGCATCCGGAATCGTGATTGATCAATATAGCGAACATGACTGGACTGATAGTGGTAAATTGGGCATCATTCAGAATCTTAGTCACACCCAGCAGTTTTAATATCCGAGGACCAGCTGGAACGCAAGGAGGTTTATTTTCTGTAAAATTGTCTTGACTTTTAAAGCAACATTCCTGACAACTGGAAAAAGGTTAATATAACCCCCATTTTCAAGAAGGGGAAAATGGATGAACCAGGGAATCACAGACCAGTCAGTCTCACCTTGATACCCTGGAGGGAAGGAATGCCATCCAGAAGGACCTTGACATGCTTGTGAGGTGGGCCGATGCCAACCTTACGAAGTTTAACCATGGTTAAAGTGCAAGGTCCTACACCTGGGTCGGGGCAATCCCAGGCACAGCTACAGGTTGGGCAGAGAAGAGATTCAGAGCAGCCCTGCGGAGAAAGACTTGGGGTGTTGGTCGATGAGAAAATGAACATGAGCCGGCAGTGTGCACTCGCAGCCCAGAAAGCCAACCGTATCCTGGGCTGCATCAAAAAGGAGTGTGACCAGCAGGTAGAAGGACGTAATTCTGCCCCTCTACTCTGCTCTCGCGAGACCTCACTTGGAATATTGTGTACAGTTCTCGTGTCCTCAACATAAAAAGGACATGGAATTGTTGGAATTAGATGATCTTAAGGTCCTTTCCAACCCTAACTATTCTATGATTCTATGATTCTAGCTCCAGGTTCCCAAGACTCCCAGCACATCTGGCCAACTTATTGGTGAGATCTTGTCTTTGGAGCCTGGACATCCCCACTTTGCTTTGCTTCTCTTCCATGTCATCTGGAGACTTGTTGCCAACTTGCAAGGAACCGAAGCCAAAGTGCTCGCCAACCGGATCATGCAAAACAAAAAAGGTGGAGCGGTCTGGGTAGACGCAGGAACCATGGAGCATGTTGTGGGATAAAATAGATACTTGTACTAATGTAGAACCTGAAACGTGGGGAGCCAAGGACCCCATGGGAGTGTTAAAGTATTGGGGTGAGTTTGCACAAACCCCCCATACCCACTCAAAGGAGCGACTGAGTCATGCCAGACACATGGCAGGCTGTTTGCTGTTTGCATGGTAGATAAAAACACAGAGTTGGAGCAACAAGTAGCAGGTGCTGTTGCAGAGGCGGGCATTTGTAGCTGCTGCAGAGCAGGCTGAGCGACTTGGGGAAAAACCTTTTCTACCCTAGCAGAAAAATAAGCTGTTCGTGTCACTAAAAAACAGAGCAATAAAAAACTATATAACACTTTTATAGCCTACCAGCTAGATGTCTTCAGGTCACCACTGACTGACCCTGACTTCCCTCCTATCATCACCCCAACCAAGAACAAACTTTAACAAAATCAGATGAGCTCAGCAGTGACCAGACGAGTTCCATGGTGTCCTCAGTAGGCAGCAATCCAACATTACACACTGTCTCTCCTGCCCTGAAAGACTGCTACAAGAGATGGAACCTGACATCATGGACTGAATGGACTCAGCAGCTTTGTAGGAATTGGTCCATGCACTAAGGAATGATATCTTTCTCTTTGTGTGTGTGTATGTGTGTGTATATATATATATATACATGAGACAAGAGTGATGGTATATTGAAAAATGTGGGATCTGAGCATGACGTGAATGGTATGGAATAAGGGGTGGATACTGTCCTTTCTGATTCAGCAGTAGCAGTCATTTTTCTCCTTCTTAGTAGCTGGTGCAGTGCTGTGTTTTTTACTTTCAGCCTGGGAACAATGCTGATATCACCATGTTTTTAGTTGTTACTAAGTAACATTTACTCTGACCAAGGACTTTCTGAGTCTCATGCTCTGTCAGGAAGTAGGGGAAGCCAGGAGGAAGCTGAAACAGGATGCCTGACCCAAACTGGCCAAAGGGGTATTCCATACCACAGCACGTCATGCCCAGTATATAAACTGGAGGGAGTTACCTGAAAGGCCCAGTTTGTTGCTCAGGTCGGGCTGGGTATCAGTCAGTGGGTGTTGAGCAATTTTATTCTCTTCCTTTATTATTTTCCTTACTATTATTATTATTATTATTATTATTGGTGGTAGCAGTAGTAGTTTTACATTATACCTTTGTTACCAGACTTTTCTTATCTCAACCTGTGGGAGTTGCATTCTTTCCATTTCCTCCCCATCCCTCTGGGAGTGGGGGCAGGAAGAAGGGAGGGAGTGAACGAGCAGCTGCGTGGGTCTAATTTTCTGAGTTACTGGCTAAGCTTAAACAACAACAATATGTTATACTGTGAATGCAATGGAAACTTCTGGCATAATGTTGTAAACCAGAGCAAACACTTTTTGGTTCATTCTAGTTGAGTATTTAGTCTTACCTCTACTTCAGTAAAACATTCTCAACGCTACATCAGGTTCCTCATGAAAATTCAGAAGTTTCCTAGCAAAATAAAAAATCCCCTAAAGGTAAATGCAGATTTGCAAAGTTATCTTAAGAGAGTAATCAAGAAACAGAATTCAAAGCAGGTGGCCAGATGAAGATCAGTGATTCAAAGAAATCACTTCACATTACACACTGTAAAGTCAAGCACAGACCTTTATTGACACTGGGAGCACATGGAGTTTCAGACGCCCATGTACGTGTCCAAAGCACTATTTTATACTTTACATTTCCAACTTTATATAATTTTATCTAAAGCATCCACACATGCAATTTGGGAAGTTACATAACTGTAGTTCTCTTATCCTACTACACTCTTGGGTTAGGTCTATAACAACAGTCTATTGGTTAGTATTAATCAGGATTCTTACCTTTTGGCCTTAGTATTATAGATCAGCTGCTAACACCTGCAAGCTACGTGCTTAGTTCTTTGTTCAAATTGTTATCATATCTTGCCATTAAGGGATGTCCCAGCTTAGAAGCAATTTACAGAAGCAGATGCAAGCTGTCTACAGGCCCAAATTCTAATGCACTGCTTATAATGCTTCACCAGAAGGGCAAGCCCCACCCACAGAGGGCCCCCACTAAGCTAGCTGAAGGGCCTCCCTGCCAAGCAAGCAGTCATGTTTAAGTGCCAAGTCAAATTCATGCAAAAAAGTCAAGTTATTTCAAAAAAGGCCTAATGGCTTGGTCTTACTACTTTGGTCCAGGTGTCCTGTCTGCTCCCTCCTGGTTTCTTTTGCCCCTCCTCACTGTCAGTGCAGGAGAGACTGAAAAGTCATTGATTGGAATAAGCATTACGTAGCAACTACTAAAAAACATCAGTGTTATCGGCATCAGTCGAAGGTGACCTGAAGATATCTAGTTGATGGGATATAAAAGTATTACATAGCAGGCAACAGCATACAATTGAGTTCATTGGCTGTTTCCCCCTAAAATCAAATCTCCTTGAGGTACACATCGGACTTCCCCATATTACCCATTACCCACCACACCAATATCTGGGTCCCTGAGCAAAAGCAATCCCACAAGTGGGTTTGCCTTTACTTGAAGCAGGAATAACTCAGACTGTCTTCCCCAGCAAATTCTTTATGTGCACCACAGGAACTTTATCCCCTTCTACACTATGTAAAAGCACTGACTGGGCTGAGCCAACCCTGTTGGCAGATCCTCTGGTGGTGACCAACCAGGTGGCCTTTGGTAAATGTGTATCCCAATGTTTGAAAGTCCCACCCCCCATTGCTCTCAGTGTAGTTTTTAACAGCCCATTATACCGTTCGATTTTCCCAGAGGCTGGTGCATGGTAGGGGATGTGATATACCTACTCAATGCCATGTTCTTTGACCCAAGTGTCTATAAGGTTATTCTGGAAATGAGTCCCCCTGTCTGACTCAATTCTCTCTGGGGTGCCATGTAGCCACAAAATCTGTTTCTCAAGGCCCAGGATAGTGTTCCGGGCAGTGGCGTGGGGCAGAACATATGTTTCCAGCCATCTGTTGGTTGCTCCCACCATGGTAAGCACATGGCGTTTGCCTTGACGGGTTGGTGAGAGTGTGATATAGTCAATTTGCCAGGCCTCCCCATATTTGTACTCCATACCAAAGAGGCTTTAACCATTTAGCTTGTTTAATTGCAGCACATGTCTCACACTCATGAATAACCTGGGCAATGGTGTCCATTGTTAAGTCCAGCCCTCAGTCACAAGCCCATCTGTATGCTGCATCTCTGCCATGAAGGCCTGAAGTGTCATGGACCCACTAGGCCAAATATAATTCACCCTTATGTTGCCAATCTAAGTCCATCTGAGCCACTTCAATCTTAGCAGCTTTATCAACTTGTTGGTTATTGTGGTATTCCTCAGTGGCCTGACTCTTAGGTATGTGGGCATCTACATGGTGTACCCTCACCACCAGCTTCTGCACCCAGGCAGCCATATCTTGCCATAATGCAGCAGCCCAGATGGGTTTACCTCTGAGTTGCCAGTTGCTCTGCTTCCATTACTGCAACCACCCCCACAGGGCATTTGCCACCATCCATGAGTCAGTAGAGGAATAAAGTACTGGCCACTTTTCTCGCTCAGCAATGTCCAGGGCCAGCTGGATGGTTTTCACCTTGGCAAATTGACTCGATTCACCCTCTCCTTCAGCAGTTTCAGCAACTTGTCGCTGAGGACTCCCATACAGCTGCCTTCCATCTCCAACGCTTCCAAAGCACTGGAGGGACCCAATGGACTAGATACTTGCCCATACAGTCCCACACACCCTGCCACTCATGGCTGTGAACCCTTGGGGAAAATCTCTTGGTGATCCTCCTGTATCGTCGTCTAATCCTAGACAAGACTTGAGCTGGACCCTGCTTAGCTTCCACTATCGGACAAGATCAGGCATCCTCCGGGTGGTCATGCCATAAGCAAAACATAGAGAACATAAGCAGCAACAAGCTGGTCCCACCAGAAGGAGCAGTGTGCTTTCAAGGGCACTGAAAGGATATTGTTAGAAAAGGGTGACATTTTATGTTAAGAATAATTATATAGAGTGATAGAAGTGATTATATTTGAAAGTTCGTAAATCAATAGAAGGCCTTTATATACTAAAAATGTTATAACTTTGCTGTTCTGTATCTTAATTACTCTATAACCAAACATCATAATGGTAGTCTTGGCAGTAGAAACTAACATAACCATATATGATGAAGGGAGTATAGGAAAGAATGTACTGAGGGGCTCTACCCAAGCAGAACCTAAGCTTAAGGTAGCCAAAAGGACATACAAGAAGCAGCCAAGTGAAGATAAGAGAATGTTGGCATCTACATAATGGTTGGGGCCTGTCCAAAGAACGGAAAGGTAAAAAGGACAAAGCGAGGAAGACTTCTTACTTCATCTGAGGCAGACTCCTTACTTCATCAGGATGACAACCAGAGGGGGCTGCGCAAGCGCAGAAGAGGCTGATGTCCTAATGGACTGACGAGGCAATCCCTGATGCATATGTATTAGTTAATGTAGCAACCTATGTTGAATATGCATTAATTGCGAAACTTTTGATGTATAAATTGAGAATGCAATGTAATGAGGTTGAAGCCAGATTTGGGTATATCCCATCCCCTGTCCCCCCCCCCATCCCCCCCCCGTCCCCCATCCCGTCCCCCCCGCTCCCAGAGGGATGGGGAAGATAATGGAAAGAATGTAACCCCCAGGGTTTGTGATAAGAACACTCCAGTAACTAAAGTATACCACAAAACCACTACTGTTACCACCAATAATAATGATAAGGGAAATAACACGGGGAGAGAATACAACCACTCACCACCCTCCAAACAATACCCAGCCCGACCTGAGCAGTGATCTCACCCTTCTGGGTAACTGCCCCCATTTCTACATCCTGCGTGTGACATGCTGTGGTACAGAATACCTCTTTGGCCACTTTGGGTCAGGTGTCCTGCCTCTGCTTCCTCCCAGCTTTCCCTCCTCCCTCGCAGAGCATGAGGCTCAGACTAAACATCTGAGCAGTAACTAAAAACATCGGTGTTATCAGCATTGTTAACAGGCCGAAAGTCAAAAACACAGCACTGCACCAGCTACAAAGAAAGAGAAAAAATGACTGCTACTGCTGAACCCAGGACAAGAACAATTAGACAATGCCATCTATACATTGAATTTTTTAAATTGCGCTCAGTCTTCCATGAATACTCCTGTCACTGCAGTACAATGACATTTTACTCTGATAGTCCACCTTCTGATTCAGAGAAAACTCCAGGAACAAACTCGCCAACAGAATTTCAAGTTGATAAGCAGGTATTCTTTATTGCGGTGCCGGGAGACACAGGGGATAGCTCCTCATAACGTGTGTCCCCATATTGCTCTACAGTCCGTCCCTATATGGTCACTGAACATATTACATCATTTTCCAGAAAGTTTCCTGCATGCATACAAAAATATGATGGTGATCTTTAAGAGTCATTTACTTTTCCCAGCTTAATTAACATTACAGACATAGTAATCATCCTGTCCTTCTACTTATCAGTTAGTTTAAGTGCTCCCATCCTGGCCATCAGCTAGTCCCAGATACTCCCCACCCCCAGGTTCTGTTTTTCCATTCTGTTTTTCTTACACCTTTTTGTACTAAGGTTCTGAGGACCTGAAACTATGTCAATTACCTTCAGGCACTGCAGTTATTTTCCATCAAACTTATCTTAGAACTTACTTAGAACTGATTACATTTTGTGCTTTTGTGCCTCCTTGTCTCACTTCAGAACATGCTAAAATGTGGTATCCTGATCCTTTGGGACCGCAGAAATGGGAAGGGCCTGTGGAACTGATAACCTGGGGGAGGTGGTATGCTTGTGTCCTCCTACCTACAGGTCCATGGTGGCTGTCTGTGGCATACCAAAGAGGACTCCATTTCTAGTGAAATCTGAAGACCTTTATTTCGAGTCTGGCATCCCTTTTATAGTCTACTAAGTGCTAAGCAGTAACTTTCCACTCTCTTACTTCCTTATCATCCCTATTCAACAAAACTACTAAGGGTTACAAATATTTACATAGTTTGGTCTGTTTCTGAGATGCACATCCTGCTTTATCTTGCAAACCGCCTGCTTTGTTTTGCTAACTGATCTTTACCCTTCATTATTCTCTTTAGGTTTCCCAAGGTTTAAGCCCCAGGGCAATAGCACCTGGTGTTTTCTTTACTATTCCCAGTGCTTAAGCTGGACCAGGGCCATGAGACCTGGATCCAGTTCATTAACTATTTCTATCGGGTCACCCACATCTGCCTGCAAAGTTTGTCAAGCTATACTATGAGCTGAACAGACAAACAACCTGATGCCTCAGCTGCAGGAGCTGACCTTGAAGACCCCGAGCAGAATGAGACAGAGGAAGAGAAAAAGGCATGATTTGTAAATCATCACTTGGGGGCAACTGAAAAGTCTTTATAACCAGACCGTGTTTAACGACTCAAATATGTGTTCTTGCAATGTAGCTTTTCTTAGAGGCTATGATTTTGTGTATAAACCACCTGTATTTAATAGCCAGTTGCTAATAAGAAACTATACCTTGTAACCTTTGGATCTGTCACTTGTAAAAGAGATGTTAGAGCATGCAAATTTGCAGCAGCTGCTAGAAAATCCTAAGGCAGAAGCCAGAAAAATCCTAATAACTGCATCACAATGGTAGTGTTATAAAATAGGCAATGGAATGAATTAAGAGGGTGGGAGAACCCCACTGGTAGGAAATTTATTTGGCTGTTCCTTCACTGCCACCAGCATCTTTAAAGCGCTTCTGCACCCTGTAGTAACTAATATAAATCTGTGTGTGCTTTGCCATGATAGCGACTTGTTACTGTATGAGACAGGTGAAACTCTGCATTGACAACGAGGTGCAAGGACTGAGGTTGGCCAAATGCCTGCTACTAGAGTCAAGGGCAAGACTGAGTTGGCTTCTGTGATTGCCACCAAGAAGAACATTTAGCTCTGCTGTTGGCTGCAACCCAGTAGGCATTGAGCAGTGGGGACACATGCCATGGCAGACCTTGATGTGAGGGGTAGCCTCCTCTGTTATAAGAGGGCCATCCAGGAGGGAAGGGCAGGCCAAGCAGCCTGCAGTTGGCACGAGAGATGAGTTAGTCCAAATCCCCTGCTCAAGAAGAGTCACCTAAACAGGTTTCATCATCCTCACAGTAAAAAAAAACCAAAGCAAAAGTTAGCATAAGTAACTATTATAAGTAATAATATAATAAGTAACTATTGTATATGAACTTTCCATCTTTAAATGCTAATGTCAAGAAACTGCTCTTGTGTGATTTAAGACTCCTCAAGCAGAGAAGAGGATAAGGAAAGCCAAGGACTGTGTTTTTAGAAGCAACAGCATCTATCTCCAGATTCCCAAGACTCCCAGTACATCTGTCCAACACATTGGTGCGATCTTGTCTTTGGAGCCTGGCCATCACTGCTTTGCTTTGTTTTTCCTCCATGTCATCTAGAGACTTGTTGCCAACTTGTGAAGAACTGAAGCCAAAGTATTGTGCAAAACCAAAAAGGGGGAGATGTGGGAACTGCAAGCCGTCCTGTTCCCACTATATGGATAATTAAAGAGGAAGAAGAATTGCTGATAGTGCACCTGGGTCTTGAATAAGCCAGGGAGTATTTGGGTGCAAGTTCGGTCTGGGAAGCAGCCTGAGGAGTGATTGTTTATAGAATGGAAACAGTCACTGGGAATGATGTAGTTGCTGTTTGGCTTCATGGCTCAGACACGTATCTGTATGCTATATATTACCATGCTTGAGTGAATAAAGTAGACCTAGTTGTGAAAGCTGTGTGTGTGTGTACCTGTGGAAGAAACTGAAAATTACTAAAGGTGAACGAAATAAATAATTTTGTTTTGGTCAGTCCTTTCTTTCAATCACATATCAAGAAATAGCATAACTTCTTGCTTAATTCAGCAAGATTAAGCACATTTGCTTAAAAAAATTAAGATGAAAGTGATTTTAAGACAATTTAAACTAATGTGTATTAGAAAAATTGCCAGAATAGAGGGCTAAATTGACTAAAAACTTGTGGCAGTCAGAAAATTACCTAAAATCTTAGTATTTTGAAAGGAAAAAGAGAAATGGTCTTAAAAGTTGAAGTTTGCCTATGATAATGTCTCAGCCTCTGTCACTGAGTCTTCATCCTTCATCTTTTAAGCCTTTTCAGTTCTTTGTTTCTCAGTTAATACTGCTGAAATCCTGTTATTGTTAGTCCTGAACGTGGCTGGATTACATTTTAAAAACTTCTCAAATGATTTGGAGAAAACTCCAGGAACAAACTCGCCAACAGAATTTCAAGCTGACAAGCAGGTATTCTTTATTGCGGTGCCAGGAGACACAGGGGATAGCTCCTCCTAACATGTGTCCCCGTATTGCTCTACAGGCCATCCTTATATGGTCACTGAGCATATTACATCATTTTCCAGAAAGTTTCCTGCATGCATACAAAAATGTGACGCTGGTCTTTAAGGGTCGTTTATTATTCCCAGCTTAATTAACATTACAGACATAGCAATCATCCTGTCCTTCTACTTATCAGTTAAAGTGCTCCCATCCTGGCCATCAGCTAGTCCCAGATACTCCCCACCCCCAGGTTCTGTTTTTCCATTCTGCTTTTCTTACACCTTTTTGTACTAAGCTTCTAAGGACCTGAAACTATATAGAATCATAGAATCATAGAATAGTTAGGGTTGGAAAGGACATTAAGGTCATCTAGTTTCAACCCCCCTGCCATGGGCAGGGACACCTCACACTAAACCTTATCACCCAAGGCTTCATCCAACCTGGTCTTGAACACTGCCAGGGATGGAGCATTCACTACCTCCCTGGGCAACCCATTCCAGTACCTCACCACCCTCACAGTAAAGAATTTCTTCCTTATATCCAAGCTTAACCTCTGCTGTTTAAGTTTCAACCCATTATCCCTTGTCCTATCACTACAGTCCCTAATGAATAGTCCCTCACCAGCATGCCTGTAGGCCCCCTTCAGATACTGGAAGGCTGCTATGAGGTCTCCACGCAGCCTTCTCTTCTCCAGGCTGAACAGTCCCAACTTTCTCAGCCTGTCTTCATATGGGAGGTGGTCCAGTCCCCTGATCATCCTTGTGGCCCTCCTCTGGACTTGTAACAGTTCCATGTCCTTTTTCTGTTGAGGACACCAGAACTGCACACAGTACTCCAAGTGAGGTCTCACGAGAGCAGAGAGGAGGGGCAGGATCACCTCCTTTGACCTGCTGGTCATGCTCCTTTTTATGCAGCCCAGCCCCATGTTCTTGCTACTTTAACCTTTGCAGCTTACATTAACTTTTGCATGTTCAGTTATATCTTGTTAGTATAGTTTTATGTTGGAAATTCTATTAACTTCACAAGGAATCCCAAAACACTATGATGAAAGGAGTCCAGTGTAACTTGCCTTGACAGACCTCATCTTCAGAAAGTGCATCTAACACTCTATGCCACCCTTTCCAGGTAGACGTGGTGCTTGACTTTATATTGAAGCTAGCAATGAGTGCTCAAGGCAAACTCAGCTGAGAGCTATCAAGATGGCATTCAGAAAATCTGTTCCAGGGCACAAAAGTTACCTTTCTGCTCTACCATGACTTGTGAACAAAATCCTTTTCAACTGACTAAGCTAGCCCTTCTGTGTGCAAAAGAGTTCGAAACCTAAATCTCTGAAGATAAGCTTCACTGGTCTACTGTAACACTCGTGTACACACATGTAGCTTAGTACTGTAGCTCCCTACTATAAAAAAATAAAAAAGATATAAAAAAGCCACCAACAACAAAAAAACAAAGCAAACAAAAAGCAAACAAACAAAAAAAACCTAACCCACCCCAAACAAAACCCAGCCCTGGCTATGACTATGTAACTACTCCAAAGCATATATGAGAACTATTTTTGAAGCATATTAACCACAAACAACTTGACATAACTTTGCAGTGAAGGAAGGGAAAAAAGATGGAAGAGTTACGCATTACGTTCACACCAAAAATGCCTTCCTGCTGCCTTGATATTTGGGTTAATTAAAAATACGTAATTTCAGGTCAGATTAATTTAGGTTATGCCAAGTAACTCCATTAAGTTTATCCAATTGTTACAAATGAAACAGTACAAGAAACTCTTGATTTCAGAGTACCCATGTGAATTGTACAGTTACTGGCTTTAAAATATATTTCCATCTGATTAAAACAATTTTAAGATCTATTAGAATACCTTTCAGATACAGTGCAAATATGTTTCCTTTGGATGTAGGACAATTTCTTTCAGTTACACAGTTGAGCAGAAGACAATCCCTTGACAGAAAGTAGTTGTTGCTAGTTTCTGTTTAAACTGGCAATTCCTGCTTTTACCTTTGACATGAGAGCCACTGGGGCTGATTACGTGAAGCTTCCTTAAATGATTTAAAATAGCAGGTGGTAATAAAAGCACACCCGCACCCAAACATGTTCTTTGCAACTATAAAACCTGTATAGTGGAAAATATAAAACATTATCTAGAACTTTAAAAAACTTCCTCAACACAGTTACCTATGTAGGAAATGCATCCCTGTCCTACATGCCTACTTCTTCCTTGGTATTAAATTCTGCAACTGATGAGCATACCTGAACTTATTGATCCTCTGCTTGTCCGAGATTGATTACTGTGATCAATAACAGTGTAAGAACGACGGCACTGTGGATCTAGCAAGAATGTGTTGGTTGTCAACTACCTTCAGGCACCACGGTTATTTTCCATTACAAAGCCATCAAACTTAACACTACTTAGAACTGATTACATTTTGTGCTTTTGTGCCTCCTTGTATCAAATCCCCCCTTTTTCTGTCCTTTTGCAAATTCTTTTGCAACATTTTATATACCATTACCATCTAGAGTCTTTTGAAATAGTTTCCTGTTTCTACATGATACTTAAATTTCATTTATTTTTCCAATCTTCATAACTTATCATAGATCATTTACAATAGCAGAAAGAAAATTTTGTTATACCACAAGTAATCAATATTAAAACAATATTAATATCCTGCAACCAGTTGCTTTAACCAGGAGAGATCAAGTAACCATGAAGTTAACTTTTTCCATATTTCTTTAAACCCCCAGGAGGTATCATTCTTGGCCATTTTATGAAAGATTTTAGTTTATTTCCAAATTTCCTCCAGATTTGTTTCAGGAACAGCAACTTTCACTGATTATGGAACAACCCCCTCCTTGTGAAGCCAATAACATGTCTAGAGCCATTAGGTTTTGTAATACCATTTTAGATATACTTTTTATTTCCTCTGTGGTTGCTAAGATATTTACAATTGCCATCTCTAATCCACTTACTCCCAAAAATGGAATTAGCTATCTCCCAAAACTATGAAATGCAGTATTCCATTCAGCAATAGGGTTAAACCCTCTCTTGACCAATACCATCCTTTCTCTTCAGAAACAGGCCACCACTGAACCACGATACCATCTATATTAATAATCTCATAATATCTTTGTACACAGATATAATATTCCTTACTTGGATGAGGATTAACTATTCCAAATCTTAACCTTTCCTTTGGATGTAGATTGCTAGTCTTCACCCACAAATTTGTCCATGAGATAGTGTTGGAAATTGGAATGCCAATTAATGGAAGGCCCTGATCTCCTGATTCAGGCAACTGTGCACACACTCAACAGTCACTACAATTAGCAATTTTAGTAACATTCTGCACTAATTTCAGGTATAAGTATTGGTCCCAAACTAGTATGCCAGTTTTCATATAAATCCAAATTACAATCGATACAATTTCATATGTAAGGGTTCAACCCGCCATGTCTTCTCTGGTTCTGGTGCTTTCTTCATTCTTGAATAATGTATCCAAGCAGGTTGTTCCGTTATCTTTACTGCTGTAAAGGTAGTCAGTATTATCTGGTATGGCCCACTCCACTTCTCCTGTAGAGGATGCTCTTGAAAAATTCTTAACATAAACGCAGTCTCTGGATCTAAAAGGTGAGTCAGATAATCCATGCCTCTCACTCTTGTCCCCAGTATTCTCTTATTTCCGCTAATTGTTTTCCCAGATTGACCAGAAACTCTCAGAGATAACTTTCTCCCACTTCCTGAAAACTTTCTTCTTTAAACTGGGACTGATATGGTCTTCCATATAAAATTTTACATGGTCTAGCCTCTTCTTTCGACCAAGGTTTAGTTCAAATTCTTAATAGAGCCAGTGGTAAGGCTTGGTACCAATATTAATTCATTTACTGACATATTTTACCAGTCTGTTGTTTGATCAGATGAACCATTTTTTCTACTTGCCCACTGACCTGAGGCCTGTATGGTACATGTAGTCGCCAATCATCTTCTAATATTTTTGCTAATTTCTTGTAACTATTTTGCTCTAAAGTGGGAGCCTCGGTCAGAAGAAATTGCATCTGGTACTCCAAAACAATGTATATAATTTAACAATGTTCCAATTACTTGTCTTGCATTATTTATTCTACAAGGGAATGCTTCTGGCCAGCCTGAAAAAGTATTCATTAACACCAACAAATATTGGTAACCTTCTGTTCTCGGTAACACAGGAAAATTTATTTGCCAATACTGCCCTGGATAGCTTCCTTCCCAGTTCTACCAATTTGATTTCTATTTTCAGTTTTTAGGATTATTCTTGAGACAGACCTGACATTGTCACTAATTTAACTATGGTATATAGATTCCTTCCTACAATTTGCTTGTATAAGTATTTATACAAAGAGTTGCTACCCCAAAGAGTTTTATTATGTTCCTCCTGAAGTATCTTCCAGAGTTGATTACAGGGAATTAACAATTTGCCCATCAGGTATCTGAACCCAACCCTCTTTGTTTTCCTGTCCTTTGAGATCTTCAGTCAATTTTCTATCATCCTTTGAATATCTAGGTTTAGATTTCTCAATTGCTAGTTTGCTGTCAGGGATTAAAGTAATGATTTTAGATTGTTCAGCTTCTTGTTTGGTTTCAATATTGGCCAAATTATTTCCAATTTCCTGATAAGAGTCACCAGTTTCCAGTAGTCATAGAATTTCTGTAGCATGTTTAATTTTTTTCCCTTGTGTTCAAAAGTTTTCATTCTTTTCAGATGTCACCATGTTCATGGACCACAAATGCATATCTAGAATCAGTCCAAATGTTTATCCTTTTGTCTTTAGCCAATTCCAGGGCTCTTGTTCAGCATGTTCCAGAGGTTTCTTTCAAATCCAGGCAGCTTGAATATACAGTCTCTATAGTGGCCAAGCAGTCGTGTGTTAATAGTTCTGCTGGTTGTTCCTGCAAAAGGATGCCAACCTCATGAAGGTTTACCATGCCAAGTGCAAGATCCTACACATGGGTCAGAGCAATCCCAGGCACAGCTACAGGTTGGGCAAAGAGAAAATTCAGGGCAGCCCTGCAGAGAAGGACTTGGGGGTGTTAGTCAATGAGAAAATGAACATGAGCCAGCAGTGTGCGCTTCCAGTCCATAAAGTCAACCGTAGTCTGGGCTGCATCAAAAGAAGCGTGACCAGCAGGTCAAAGGAGGTGATCCTGCCCCTCCTCTCTGCTCTCGTGAGACCTCACTTGGAGTACTGTGTGCAGTTCTGGTGTCCTCAACATAAAAAGGACATGGAATTGTTAGAACAAGTCCAGTGGAGGGCCACAAGGATGCTCAGGGGACTGGAGCACCTCCCATATGAAGACAGGCTGAGAAAGTTGGGACTGTTCAGCCTGGAGAAGAGAAGGCTGCGTGGAGACCTCATAGCAGCCTTCCAGTATCTGAAGGGGGCCTACAGGCATGCTGGTGAGGGACTATTCATTAGGGACTGTAGTGATAGGACAAGGGATAATGGGTTGAAACTTAAACAGCAGAGGTTAAGCTTGGATATAAGGAAGAAATTCTTTACTGTGAGGGTGGTGAGGTACTGGAATGGGTTGCCCAGGGAGGTAGTGAATGCTCCATCCCTGGCAGTGTTCAAGACCAGGTTGGATGAAGCCTTGGGTGATAAAGTTTAGTGTGAGGTGTCCCTGCCCATGGCAGGGGGGTTGAAACTAGATGACCTTAATGTCCTTTCCAACCCTAACTATTCTATGATTCTATGATTGACAGTGTTAGTGACCACAATTTCTATATCATTGTGTTGCACAGGGGTGGCATGGTATTTTAAAAAACATAAAGGAGATAACCAGTGGGCTTATTTCTGTTCCAGAACTGCTGATACAACATGGGACACGAGTACAGTAATCTTTTGTCCCAAGGTAAATTTGCAAGCCTCTTTAATGTTCATGACAACTGCTGCCACAACCCTTAGGCATGTGGGCTATCCTTTGCTTGCTTCATCCAGCTCTTTTGAAAAATACACCACTGCCCTCTTATAGGGTCCTAGTTTCTGAGCAAGGACCAAAGCTATTCCCTGTTCTTCATGGGAATATAGCCAAAATGATTTAGTCACATCCGGAAGTCACAGAGCTGCAGTTCTCATTAGCTCTGTTTTTTAAATTTCTAAAGCCCTCCTCTGCTCAATCAGTCTATTCCAGAGAGGGGTTTCTTTTTACAGTCCATATAGTGGTCTTACCAGAACACCATAATCATGCGTCCAAAGTCTGCATCATCCAGTCATTCCCAGGAATGTACGGAACCCCTTGATGGTTGAGGGTCGTGGCGTTTGACAAATGGCTTCTTTTCTAGCAGTTCCAACTTCTCTGTTCATATCCTAGGTAGGAAGCTCTGGTTTGAATTAGTTGGGCCTTTTGTCTGGATACCCAATAATCATTCAGTCCCAGAAAATTCAATAATCCCACCATTAACTAGACATATTCTTCCTTTGTTTCTGTGGCAATTAATAGGTCATCCACATATTGTAACAGAGTCCCCGTCTGAGTGGGTGGATTCCATGGTTCTAGTTCCAGTGTTAACTGATTTCAAAAATCGTTGGACTGGTTTTAAACCCTTCAGGTAATACTGTCCAAGTTAATTGAGTTTTCCTCACTGCGTCAGGATTTTCCCTATTCAAAAGCCAATAAATTCTGATTTTCTTTGTCCAAAGTTAAGCAAAAGAAAGAGTCCTTTAAATCCAGGACAGCGAACCATTTCTGATTATTATTCAATTTAGTCAATAAAGTATATGGATTAGCTATTACTGGATGAATATCCTCTACAAATTTGTTGATTGCTCTGAGATCTTGAACCAATCTGCAACTTTATTTCTTTAATGGCAAGATAGGAATGTTGTATCCCAATTCACATTCAATTAATAATTTATATTTTAAAATGTATCAATTATTTTCAGTTCCCTTTCCTTGCAATTTTAGGGGATACTGGTTTATTCTAATTGGGCAGGGGCCCCCCTTTTTATTTCTACTTTAACAGGCAGAGCATTTTTTGCCTTACCTGGAACTTCAGATGCCCATACTCCCAGATATACCTGATTAAGGATTTCTTCTACTTCAGGGAGGTCCTCTATTTCAGGGAGGTCCTCCTGTTCACTTTTCTGTTGAATTAAAATATAAGCTCAAAACTGAAATTAACTGATTTTTAACTCTCAATTCCATTTTACCTTCTTTAAATGCTGCTTCTTGCCCTAATAAAGATTTTGGAAAATTTAGCATGCATAAAAATTTATACGTTCCCATTTGTTTTTCCAATTTGTACTTTAAGGGTTTCAGAAAGAATGTATTTTTTCTCTTTTTTTTTTTCCTTGGTAGCCAGTAGCTCCCACATCTGTAACAAATTCTTTTCCCTCTGATTTAACACCGAACAAGTTGCTCCCGTATCCACTAAAATTCCACTGTATTTCCTCTAGTCCCCAGTTTTAATTTAACCAGTGGATCTGCTAGGGTAGATTACCCAGGTCCCAGTCAGTCTAGTTCCAATTCAGCCACTGGAGCCACCCCATGCACTTCCCCCAGGGCAGTCTCACTTCCAACATCCAAACTCCCCACAACACACACCGATCTGGTCCCATAGGAGAAGAACACACTCCCCCACCTCCACCCAACATCCCTCCACCTCTGCCTCCCCAGCACTCATCTCACGCTCAAACACAGGAGCTGCCTGACCTCCCCTCCTTTTCCTCTTGGTTTTCCTTATCTTTAAACATCTTTCCCCAGTATCACGATCTGAACAACATCTCTTTAGCTTAGCTTTCAGTTTTTCCCTGTCCTTTTCCAAAGCCAAAATTAAGAGATCTGGGGGAGGTATATTAATTTTGCATTCTGTCTGTCACATCTGCATACATTACTTCATTCAATTTTCTTTGCCACCTCAAAAACAACATTAATTGTAATAATGTATCATAATTCAAAGTTCCATTTTTTAGGTCATTTTTCCTGATCTTCCAAACTGTACAAAGGCCACCACTGGTTACAATATTTTATCAACATTTTCTCATTTACCGAGCTCCCAGGAAAACCTCCCAGCTCTTTCCAATGTGCCAAAATGCACCCTAAAGGACTCTTCTTCAAGATCTCTCCACTCTGACGATTTCCCATTATCAATCTCGTATTCACACACACACACGGGATCCCACAGACACACTCCACACAGTTACAACACTTGAGACAGAGACTAAAATCGTATCAAGCTAACACTTAAGTTATAACCTGTCACCAACACTAAAATCACAAGACCAAAATCATCACTATAACAAGGCACAGAATAGACACTCCACAGTTACACTTGAAACAGAGACAACAATTAATAATGTATTTATAGCAGCCTGTCACCAATACCCAAATCAATCACAACTGTAACAAGCCACAACAGACGTCAAATACCAGTAAAATCCAACCCCCTTTCTATAAGACACCCACAGTGTCTTGCAGGACCCAAACCACAAGATGCCCTCTGCTGCTTGTGATTGTATACCAGTAAAAACCAAAACCTTTTCTACAAGACACCCACTGTGTCTTGCAGGACCCAAACCACAAGATGCCCACTGCTTCTTGTGGGTGTATACCAAACGGACGCTAGCAGCCGCATATACGCCTTTACCCACGAGATTTCCTATCTCGATTTACGGAAGGCTTCCAAACCATGCATACGCTTACCAAACCAATTTACCAAACCAATATGCTCCTTGCATCTTACAGACTATATAAAAGAATACCTTTTATGAAGACGGTCCTTGTCTTCTCCCGCAGTGATCCGAATGAGTCGAGGGGTCCCCTCCGGGAAAAACTCCCGAGGGCCCTAGGGAGCCCTGTCCTTAGCGGGTCCTGCAGCCGAGCAGAGAGGGTCCCATCTGGGATGCCAAATTGATTCGGAGAAAACTCTAGGAACAAACTCACCCTCAGAATTTCAAGTTGATAAGCAGGTATTCTTTATTGCGGTGCCAGGAGACACAGGGGATAGCTCCTCCTAACATGTGTCACCGTATTGCTCTACAGGCCATCCTTATATGGTCACTGGGCATATTACATCATTTTCTAGAAAGTTTCCTGCATGCATACAAAAATGTGATGGTGGTCTTTAAGGGTCGTTTATTATTCCCAGCTTAATTAACATTACAGACATAGCAATCATCCTGTCCTTCTACTTATCAGTTAGTTTAAGTGCTCCCATCCTGGCCATCAGCTAGTCCCAGATACTCCCCACCCCCAGGTTCTGTTTTTCCATTTTGCTTTTCTCACACCTTTTTGTACTAAGGTTCTGAGGACCTGAAACTATGTCAACTACCTTCAGGCACCATGGTTATTTTCCATTACTGTTGGGGGTCGAGCATGGGCGCTTGAACAGGCCTACAGCAAGCTGTGAGAAAGTGAACTTATGATCCCAGGTTAAAAGAAGAAGAAGTGTCAAGATCAGCAAAACAGGAACGCAATAACAAGATGCCAGTAATTGCAAAAGCATGATGTAACCCTAAGCTGAAGCGAAGGTTTGAAACCAATCAGGAAAGGTAAAGGGGAGCGTGTATGCCTCGTGGACAAAGCGAGGCAGCCAATCAAGTAATGCGTGATCACGTGTACGACAGTATATTAAGAGCAGCCTTGTAATCAATAAACGGAGCATTTTGTGAACCTACATCGTATCGGTGTTTTCTCCCCTCCACCTGGCCGCGGCATTCTGGTGACCCCGACGTGATACCAGGAGAGAGAGACCGCGGACGAGAGAAGGTGGAGATCCCGGCTGCCCGAGAGAGGCAGGCTGCCCAAGAGAGGCAGGAAAGGAGCTCAAATTACGTGGCCACAGCTGACGGGTGAGTCAGGCAGACTGCGGTCTGGTTCGGGATGGGTTTCGCTGTATCAGCAATAGAAAAGGCTACAATAGAAGCGTAGCGAAGAAAACAGGGTACTCGATACCCCGACAGGAACTTGTGGACTTTTTATTTTGGTGCCGACGAAGGGGGTTGTTAGAAAATACGGGACAGTTATTCTCCAAAGATCAATGGCGTAAGATAGGGGAAGAATTGTGGGAGTCGGTGAAGCTTTTAATCTCGAGACTTGGGAGAAAATTACTAAGGAAGAAGCCCCTGATTTATGGATGTTTGCAGTCCTTCCTAAGGTGAAGGGAGCAACCCTTAAAGAGACAGACCTAAAGTTAATGTTGAAATGGTCGAAGACACGTTACCCAGAGATTTATGAGTCTACCGGATTTGAGATATCTTTGTGGAATGGGGCAGGAGTTAAGCTGTGGAATACAGCCACGAAAGGCAATGAAGCTGTGAAAAGTTTGTTAGTCATTTGGAGAACTGTTTTAGAGACATTAAAGTAAAAAAATGAGATCATGGAGACCAGCGCATGTGTCGTCCCCCCCCCGGAACCTCCGTCAGTTGCCGCTATGGCTGTGAAAATTGAAGACGGGGATGAAGATGATCCTTTCGACGCAGACCCTATTGACCCCAAGAAGGAGCCTGTGCACGTTCATCAGTTTGCTGTTGCTGCTCCTGAGATTATGACGCCTGATAATGCCGATGCTGACCTGGATGGTGCTCTTGACCTGAAGCCTATTCATCCGGAAAAGAAGCCTGATTTATATCCCCCATATCCTCATGATAAATGGGTAGCTGTAAAGGGAGAAGTGAGATGGGTGGGGGATGTGGATGTATTGCACGGTTTCCCGTGGTGTGTGTGCTTCCCACCCAAGATGGGAAGGTCTCTTGTATGCTCTTATCAGGGGTAACGGGCAGAATGTGTCAGACCGTGGAGTTGGGACCCCGTATACAACTCCTTTGATACAGTCTCTCTGTGATACTCATGTACTAGAAGTTGGTAAATATAAGTATGTCCATGTTTCTATCTACCCTTGGAAACCTTTATAGATATTGCTGGCAACTTCTTCCAACATAGGCTGGCCACCTGTGTTGGAATGAGCGTGCATTTTGTTCAGTATAAAAGCCCAAGCCTCATGCGATGTGAGGGAGGCAGAGCCTCTGCGGGGACGCCCGCTAAGTTTGAGCCTGCCACCTTGCACTGCAATGATGCTTCTCGGAGCTGGTTTCCTGATAGTCTTTACAGGGTCCTTGTGCCACGTCCTGTATGTGGGACTGTGCAGTGGGAGCAATGATTGTCTGGATTTTGTGTTTCAAATATTGTAGTTGTGTGGAGTGTGTATGTGGGATCCCATGTGCATATATGTGTGTGTCTGTGTGTGTGTTTGTAATGAGGGCAGACAGTGTTCTGTATTTTTTTTGTTGTCAGGTTCATGTAAAAGTTTTAACAGGTAGCAGTTTAACATTTTGGGCAAGAAAAGGTTAATGCAAAAGTGCAGTTGCCGATAGGCCGGTGGATTTAGCTGCGACTTTGAAAAAAAAAAAAAAAAAGGGTAATGAAAACTCATTCTAGCTGTTATTAATGACTGTAGTTTTGATGTATATTGCTTCAAGCTTGTTTTCCAGACAATATGCATGTGTAATCCAAAAAAAAAAAAAATCACTTGAGGGCAACTGAAAATTAACAGCTTGAATATGTGTGCTTGTAAAGTAGCTATTATTAAAGGTTGTGATTTTGCATATAAAACCACCTGTATTTACTAGCCAGTTGCTAACAAGAAACAATACCTTGTATTGTATGGAATTGTCACTTGTAAAAGAGATGTTAGAACATGCAAATTTGCAGCAGCTGCTAGAAAATGCTAAGGTAAAAGCTAGAAAGATTCTAATATGATGGTACTGTTACAAAGCAGGTAATTGAACAAATTAAGAGGGTGGAAGAACTCCACTGGTAAGAAGTTTCTTTGGTTAGTCTCTCGCTGTCATCAGCATCTTCAACATGCTGATGCACTCTGTAATAGTTACTCTGCTAATGTAAATCTGTGTGTGCTTTGCTGTAGTAGTGACTTGTTACTGGGTGAAGCAGGTGAAACTCTGCATTGACAACAAGGTGCAAGGACAGAGATTGACCAAATGCCTGCTACTACAGTCAAGGGCAAGACTGGGTTGGCCTCTGTGTTTGCCACCAAGAAGAACCTTTAGCTCTGCTGCTGGCTGCAACCCAGCAGGTGTAGAGCGGTGGAGACACATGCCATGCCAGACCTTGATGTGAGGGATGGCCTCCGCTGTTATCGGAGAGCCATCCAGGGGAAAAAGGGCAGGCCCAGCTGTGTACAACTATCAACAGAACCATACTGGCTGCCAGCGAAACGTACAAAGCCGCAGAACTCAACCACATAAAGAAACAGCAATGGTAGAAATCTTTGTAAACTCTTTGTAATATCTGTTCTATTATGTGTGACCATGGGTAATGGACAAGTATACTGAGCACATCTGTTAAATCCCCATTATTCCAACTTGTTATATGGTGTGTAGGATTCACTGGTATGCCACATGTTATAAAGGTGCAAGTGACTTCAAATCAGACCAGTCTTACTGAAATAATGCTGCCTAGAGTAGTGGGTTGTTATGTTACACAAGCCAAGCAGTGACAGAGCAGACAAACCAAATTGTTAAAAATTTTTTGTAAAACTAAAAAGGGGGAGATGTGGAGACAGTGTTCTCACAGGAAAATGAATATTTGGTACATGAGCTCTGAATAACTCCGAGGGATACAACAAGGCCATGGGAGGCCCGAGGAAGCCTAAGCAAGCAAGATAAGAAGAAGCTGTAATTCACTGAGTTATGAGAACTGTGGACTGTTGGCAAGCGTTCGAGGTCAAGTTCTCACACCTGTGCTTAACCAATTATATGTTAGTCACTAAGGATCTTCAAGACAAGTATCCAATCATGATATGCCAAATTGCTGTAGGTGTGTGTGAGCAATAGTATATAAGGAGTTAATGCTTTGCAATAAATGGCTTTCTGTCTGATCAAAAAAAAAAAAAGGGGGAGTGTAACTCTTTGACTGTTAACACTGTACAGTTTACTTCTGCAGCTGCTTCACATCCCCTTTGCATTAGAATGCTTCTGGGCATGTGTTGTATGAATCTTTCTGATCATTCTGAATCTATTCACAAGAAGTTGTTTGAACTTAAAGAAAATATGAAAGAACTTACTGTAGAAACAAATCCTATAGACTCTTGGTTAAAATCGTTAGGAATAAGTAGTTGGTTAAGGAGTTTAATCATGATGTTTAGCGGACCAATAATGATTATGTTGTTAATTTTGTTTTTTGGACCTTGTTTGTTACAATGTATTATGCAACGCGTGCAGCAGATGACTAATGCTTTATTTGAAAAAAGAGGGGGAGATGTTGGGGGTCAAGCATGGGCGCTTGAACAGGCCTACAGCAAGCTGTGAGAAAGTGAACTTATGACCCCAGGTTAAAAGAAGAAGAAGTGTCAAGATCAGCAAAACAGGAACGCAATAACAAGATGCCAGTAATTGCAAAAGCATGATGTAACGCTAAGCTGAAGCAAAGGTTTGAAACCAATCAGGAAAGGTAAAGGGGAGCGTGTATGCCTCGTGGACAAAGCGAGGCAGCCAATCAAGTAATGCGTGATCGCGTGTAAGACAGTATATTAAGAGCAGCCTTGTAATCAATAAACGGAGCATTTTGTGAACCTACATCGTATCGGTGTTTTCTCCCCTCCACCTGGCCGCGGCACATTACAATGCCATCAAACTTAACATTACTTAGTACTGATTACATTTTGTGCTTTTGTGCCTCTTTGTATCACAAAAGACCTTGCTTTTCGCTAACTCAAAAGAAAAAAAAATAGACTATGTATTTGAATTCAGTGGTTTGCATGAAAATATAGGTGTTCTCTCAATTTTAAGCACAATACAAATCAGCAGAGAAAATAATGTAGGTGTGAAATATACAGGAATGATTTGTGTCAGGAACTTAGGAGGAGTCCTTGCCGACATTGCACTTTGTGTGAAACCAGCCCTCCTTTGTGACCATGATTACCATAAGTGCTCTTGTCAATACAAATGATGAAAGGGAAGGAGAAACAAAGGGGATAAACTCTCCTAATCAATCGCTTTGTTTTTCAAAGGGTGCTTCCTTTTAACTGTTTGACTGGCTTAAGGAGGTTAGATAACCAAGAGATACATCTTGTTACAGGATGTTGCAAACCTGGGTACTAGGCAAAATAAGCATACAAGATATAGAACAAAATGTTAAGACTACAGTTAAGCTTGTAAGCGTTTTTCTGTTAATACACTATCAAGAAAGTTCAGCAACGTCTTCACCAGAGAAAGACCCCATCAAACAAGAAAAGAACAAAGGAAAGGGGCCACGTTGACATTCGGGTAAAGAAGACAGCAGGATTGGCTAAAACCCAAGACCGAGAAGTATAAGAGACTACACTCCAAAGATCCTGGTGTGCATCCTTGGTGGAGCGGAGACTCCCAGGCACACCCAGCGCTGCTTACATATTGCCTCTCGATATTAATCAATTGTAAATAAAATTAATTGGATTAGATCATGGCTAAGATGAAATTTTTATAATATAGGTTTTGGCACCTATGTCATGCTGCTTGTGTGAGCCCATTGGGATTTCCCACTAAGAACAAGTAATCTTCCCTTGGAATTCATCTGCCCAGGAATGTACCATAAAATGATAAAAATTGACAGCTATAAAAAAAAATGACACACAGAATCACAGAATTGTTAGGGTTGAAAGGGACCTCCAAAGTCCAACCCCCCTGCCAAGGCAGGGCCACCTAGAGCAGGTTACACAGGAGCACATCCAGAAATGTTTTGAATGTTTCCAGAGAGGGAAACTTCACAAACTCGCTGGCAGCCTGTTCCAATGCTCTGCCATCCTCAATGTAAAGTTCTTCCTCATATTGAGGAACTGCACTCCTGGTCTCAAAATTCACTAATGTATCACAATACCCAATTTCTACAGCAGCACAAAAGGGCATCTCTGAAGTCATATCTGATTTGGAAAGTGAAAAATAATTTCCAGAACTCATTCCCTATATAATTCACCAGTTTGGCCAGCCAGGAAACCAGACGGAAGGTGGCAATTAACAATTGATTACTGGCATTTAAATGCTAATACTTCTCCCTTGACAGCTGCAGTACAAAACAGTGCAAACTGAACAGGTACTTTGCAAGTAGCTACACACCCTTGGATGGCAGCACTAGATGTAAAGGATGTGGTCTTTATGGTTCCTTTACAAGAAGAGGATAAAGCAAAATTTGCTTTTACTCGGGAAGGTACAAAATATACCTTTTACAGGCTTACACAGGGGAAGCGTTTTCACAGCAAAAAGGATTTGAAAGGTTTTTGTAACACTAATGGGTCTGTATTTTTAGGCACCTATCTGTAGTCTGGAATACTTTAGTGTGTCCTTCAGTTAATTTCATTTCTTCTGCAACCCCAGTTAGGTAGGCATACTGTTTTCTGACAGTGGGGTTTTGTCCCATACTGCTGTTGCTGCTTCTGCTCTGTCATCACCGGAATCTCCTCCAATTAAGATATTATCTGTATATTAGTACAGGATAACAGGAAGGGCTTCTACAGGTATGCTTAAAAACAAAAGACAGACTAGGGACAACGTGAGCCGTCTCTGGAAGCTATCAGAACTGGCTACCCTGGATTTGGAAAAGGCTGAGGTTCTCGATGACTTCTTTGCCTCAGTCTTCACTGGCAAATGCTCTGACCACATCATCCAAGTCTTGGAAGGCAGACACAGGGACTATGAGAATAAAGACCCTAGGCCTACTGTAGGAGAGGATCAGGTTCGAGACCATCTTAGGAATCTGAATGTACACAAGTCCGTGGGACATGATGAAACACATCCGCAGGTCCTGAAGGAGCTGGTGAATGAAGTTGCTAAGCAACTGTCCCTCATATCTGAAATATCATGGCATCAGTTGAAGTTACCAAAGACTGAAAAAAGGAAAATATAGCCCACATCTTCAAGAAGGGAAAATGGATGACCCAGGGAACTACAGACCAGTCAGTCTCACCATTGTGCGTGACAAAATCTTGGAACAGATTCTCCTGGAAGGCATACTAAGGCACATGAAAAACAACAAGGTGGTTGGTTGTCGATGCAGGAGTCACAGAGAACGCAGAGACGATCAATGTGATCAAGTGTCATGGTTTGAGCATGTTTTGAGGGTGTTTTTGTTCAAGGTTTTTTCCAGCCAGGTGGAGGAGGGGAGTCCGGGAGGAAGGAGAGACAGGACACCTGACCCAGGCTAGGCAATGAGGTATTCCATACCATAGCACGTGATGCCCAGGATGCATACTGGGAAAGAGAAGGCTGGAGGGGTAGAGCTGTGGAGGAAAATGGAGGAGGGAGCACATGGTGCTCGGCCAGGCAGGGTGGAGTGAGTTATGGGTCGGTGGCTGGTGGGGTGTTGTATTCTTTTCACTTGCTGTTTGCTGTATCATTATTATTTGTAGTAGTAAATGGCAGTAGGGGTTTTGTGTTATGCCTTAGCAATTAAACCGTTCTTATCTCAATCCATGGGGGCTACATTCTTTGGATTTTCCTTCCTAACTGTCCGGGAGTTGGGGGACTTGGTTTAAACCACGACATCAAGCAATTGCCAAACTTTATTAGATACAGTGCTCTTCTTATACCCTTATACCCTTATGTAACAGCCTTGGGTACTAAGCTCTAATTGGTTAGTCTAGAGGTTACTATTGCTTACAGAGCTAATGTTTACAACTTGTTATAATTGTGATTAAATACCTTACTCTAAAAATACAGTGGGAAACTACAAACTTGGCAGATATCATTCTCTGCATGCTTTCAGTGGAAAATTACAGAGGCCTAACAAGACAATTGACCTTGCTTATGCCTGCCAAGAAAATTCTTACTTTACAGTAACAAGGCTCAGGGTATCGGGATCGCTCACTACGTGGCCTTGGCTCCTTAAGAATTCCCACAGTTGGTGACAGCCAACATGGCTTCATCAAGGGCAAATCCTGCCTGACCAACTTGGTGGCCTTCTATGATGAGGCAACAGAACTGATGGATAGAGACAGAGCAGGTGACATCATCTACCTGTACTTGGGCAAAGTGTTTGACACTGTCCCACACAACATCCTGGTCTCTAAACTGGAGAGACAAATTTGATGGATGGGCCACCCAGTGGATAAAGAATTGTCTGGGGGGCTGCATGCAAAGAGTTGCAGTGATGTGCAGATAGACTCCACAACTAGTTAAAGTTGTAAAGTAGGTATGCTTTTATTCAGGGCTGAGGTGCATGGGGATAGCTCCTCCAAAGCATGCACACCTCAGGGTTGTTCTCCCTTTACATTTATTCTCTTAAGGTATACATAGACGTGAGGTTGCTCAATACGCCTATATACATGTTTATTATC
Organism: Melopsittacus undulatus; assembly: GCF_012275295.1. Taxonomy (NCBI): domain Eukaryota; kingdom Metazoa; phylum Chordata; class Aves; order Psittaciformes; family Psittaculidae; genus Melopsittacus; species Melopsittacus undulatus. Next base: position 430,396 of record NW_022993947.1, on the reverse strand, counting down.
TATCCCCGCTTCGTATTATAATGAGTTGGATGGTCCTTTGCAACTGCGCAGTGCCCCTTCTGGTCATGGGCAGGGGTCTCAGGATGAGGTAAATGAGTCTTCCTCTTGTGAATAGAGGTCTTCAAGATGAAGTAAATGAGTCTTCCTCTTCTTAACCTTTACACCTTTTTATCTTCAGACATGGCCTTAGGGTTTGGTCGGCTCCCAGTCTGCTTCTCCCCCGCTTATCAGTAGAACCAAACATCTGCTTTTGTCCCTTACCAGTAGAGCTAAGCATCTGCTTCTCCCCCTCCAGCAGTAATCAATGCCTTGGCATGTTAGGTACTTAGGACAGACAATACTTTTGTTTAAGCAAAGGAATTCCTTTAACCCCCTTGTACAATTTCTCTGTATTACCCCCCTGTACATTGGTTACCCCTGTATCAGCAGTAAACGGCTCAGTGTCCAACTTGAGATGGGTAACAAGTGGCATCCCTCAGGGATCGGTGTTATGATCGATCCTGTTCAACATCTTTGTTGGTGACATAGACAGTGGGATTGAGGGCACCCTCAGCAAGTTTGCCAATGACACCAAGCTGTGTGGTTCAGTTGATAGGCTGCAGGGAAGGAAAGCCGTCCAGAGGGACCTTGACATGCTTGAGAGATGGGCCGATGCCAAACTCATAAAGCTCAACAGTGCAAAGTGCAAGGTCCTGATGAGAGGAATAGTAATGGAGTAAGGAAAGGGTTAAGAGTTTTCTTCAAACTATGTATTGTCTTAACTTAGTATAGGGAACAGGTATGTTCTTGTTCTTGCTATTCTTGTAGTTAAACTATAACCCAGAATAGTATAGGTAACCAAAACACATTGCTTAAAATCAGGGACCCTTTTCCCTCAAGAAGATGAATGTCTGACAGGAACGTGCGTCATGGTTTAAAACAAAACTTCACAGCTCGTGCACTCACTCCTCCCCCTTGCTCCCCCAACTCCCAGAGAGTTAGAAAGGAAAATCCAAAGGATGTGGCCCCCAGGGATTGAGATAATAACAGCTTAATAACTAAGGTATAACACAAATCACTACTGCTACCACTAATAATGATAAAAAAATAACAATTCAAGACAATACAACACCTCATCAGCCACTGAATCCACCCAGCCCGACCGAGTTCTGACCGATACCTACTCCATCCCCCAGAGTCCTAGCCCTTCCGGGTAACTCTCAGTTACATCCTGGGCATGACGTGCTATGGTATGGAATACCTCTTTGGCTAGCCTGGGTCAGGTGTCCTGTCTCTCCTTCCTAGCAGAGCATGAGGCTCAGAAAGTCCTTGGACAAACCAAACATTTGAGCAGTAACTCAGAACATACTTGCTATCAGCAACCGTTCTCAGCCTGGAAGTCAAAACACAGCACTGCACCAGCTACCAAGAAGGAGAAAAAATGACTGCTACTGCTGAACCCAGGACAACGTGTTTCAACTAGTCTCTACAAGACTTGAGGTTGCCAGCTGGGGACATTGTGCCACGGGTGAAATGTGCATAGCGAGGAAGACCTCTTACTTCATCCAGAAGACCCCGGCCAGCGATCACCAGATGGCAGTGTGCAGGCGTAGAGGGGAGGGGAATGGTATTAATAAGTTCATAGAACTAATTGTAATAATCTCCTCTGTCGTGGTTTAAAACCCCACCTCAGTCTCCCGCAGTACCACACACCCCTTTTATCCCCCACCTCCCCACTCACGGAGGGATGGGGAGGAGAACCAAAGGAATATAACTCCCAAGGGTTGAGATAAAAACCAATCCAGCAATTAAGGTATAACACAAATCACTACTGCTACCACTAATAAAAACGATAGAGGAAATAAACAAGGAGAGAGAATACGATACCACCTGCCAAAATGAGCCCAACCTGGAAGAGAGCTAACTCTCTTATAGGCCCAAGTGCCTATAAGGTTGTTCCAAAAATGAGTCCCATTGTCTGATTCAATTCTCTCTGGGGTGCCATGTCGCCACAAAATCTGTTTCTCAAGGCCCAGGATAGTGTTCCGGGCAGTGGTGTGGGGCAGAGCATATGTTTCCAGCCATTCTGTGGTTGCTTCCACCATGGTAAGCGCATGGCGTTTGACTTGACGGGTTGGTGAGAGTGTGATATAGTCAATTTGCCAGGCCTCCCCATATTTATACTTCAGCCATCGTCCTCAATACCAAAGAGGCTTTAACCGTTTAGCTTGTTTAATTGCAGCACATGTCTCACACTCATGAATAACCTGGGCAATAGTGTCCACTGTTAAATCCACCCCTCAATCACGAGCCCATCTGTATGTTGCATCTCTGCCCTGATGGCCTGAAGTGACTGCACCATCCAGTCATTCCCAGTAATGTCCGGAGCTCCTTGCTGGTTGATGGTTGAGGAGTCTGACAGATGGCTTCTTTTCTAGCAGCTCCAAGTTCTCTCTGTCCTCCTGCTATTTCATATCCTAGGTAGGAAACTAGGGTTTGCATTAGTTGGGCCTTTTGTCTGGATACCCAATAACCATTCAGTCCCAGAGAAGTTAATAATCCCACTGTCCACTGGATACATTCTTCCTTTATTTCTGTAGCAATTAAGAGGTCATGCACATATAGTAACAGAGTCCCCGTCTGAGTAGGTGGCTTCCACGATCCTAGTTCTCATGCTGATTTCCAGAAATTGCTGGACTGTTTTAAACCCTTGTCATGGGTTCAGCAGTAGCTCATGCTCTGCCAGGGAGGAGGGAGAGATAGGGTGCCTGGTCTGGGCTAGTCGGGGAGGTATTCCATACCACAGCACGTCCTGCTCGGGGAGGGGACTAGAAGCTGGCCGGAAGGGAAGGGGTTAACACCCTGGGCTGGGCTAAGGGAGGCAACTGGAAGTTGGCCAGGAGGGGAGGGGGGAGCTCTCTCTCTTCCGGGCTGGCCTATCGTATTCTCTCTCCGTGTTTAATTCCTCTAACATTGATTTATTATTGGTACCAGTAGTTATTTCTGTTATACCTTGATTGCTGGACTGATTTTACCTCAATCCGTGGGAGTTGTATTCCTCTGGCTCTCCTTCCCATCCCTCCGGAAGTGGGAAGGTGAGGGGGGGAGGGGAAACAAAGGGGGAACTGTGCAGATTTAGTTTAAACCACGGCAGTTTTTGGCGCCCAACGTGGGGCTCAAACCCACGAAATAACAACAAATCTGACAGGATTTATAGTCATTTGTCACAATGCTGTTTTATTGGCTCTCACAGTTTTTTCTCTTGATCTCACGGTTTCAGGATTTTACCAATTACTTTCAATATATATTAGCTGTGTTCCTGTTTATCAAGTATGGGGTTTGGGCTAAGGTTCTCGTCTCATTGTACTTTAGGTTAATGACTTGTAATACAAAAGAAGCATTCATCATGAAACTGATCTGGTTTATGCTCCCGGTATGATCACCAACTTTATATTTTGGGGGGTATATAATAGAAGTGCTTAGGAATTTCACATCTTTTTTCTCCTTCTCGGGTGGTCGACCTGTGAAGGAGACATTCTTCTATCCTCCCAGTGTTCTCTCCAGATGGTCAACAACATCATTTGAGAGTTTTGAAGTTTTTGAATGGCCTTTTAATACTGTTGAGACTTGTATGCTGATTGTGATGGGGATCACCATAGTAGCACGCATACAGAGTGTGTTTTGCTCACAGTTATTTCATCTGATTTCAAGAGTTAAGCAGAGTCAGGTCTGGTCCTGTATTGGGGTTAAACGACGAAATAGGAGGACCAGGAGATCTTCCCAGAGGCTGGACAGCCATGAGTGGCAAGGTGTGTGGGATAGTATGGGCAAGCATCTAGGTCAGTGGGCCCCTCCACTACTTTGGAATTTTACTCCCGAACAAGTGAAGAATCTGGAAGAATTAGTAAAACACCCAAATTAGGTGTGTTGTCGTCCTGGCCATACCAGAGATGGGCAAACTACGGCAACGTGCTGGGGCTTGGCCTATGTCTATAGGGCCTTGATCCACACTATCCAACACCTTCAAAAGGAAAAAAATGCCCCTGGATCTGATAGCAACGCAGAAGTCAGCGCAGCTGTTCCAACTCCAAGTACAGCAGCTACACCATCCCCAGTAGTAAGTACAGTTGCTACCCAAACTTCAGCTGTGACAGACAGTGCAGCTACCCCAGTAACGAGTATAGCGGCTATTCAACCCTCGATTGCGACATACAGTGCAGCTACCCCAGCATTAAGTACAGTTGCTACTCAAACTACAGTGATAATCACTGCATCTGAACTAGAGGACCAATTCGTACCAATATCGGTTGCTCCTGTACACAAGAGAAAAACTAGAAAGGAGGCAAGAAGGAGGAGGCAGGATGAAGAAACTACGCATCCACTACCTGGTCTAGTATCTGATCAGGGGTCATTATCACATGACGAAGAAGAAGAGATGACTTCTCGATTTCGGACCTCAACTGAGCTGCGGAATATGCGAAAAGATTTCACCCGTCAACCAGGGGAGCACATCATCACCTGGCTGCTCCGATGTTGGGATAATGGGGCCGATGGTCATGAACTAGCAGGTACAGAAGCCAAGCAGCTGGGATCACTTGCTAGAGAAGGGGGAATTGACAAAGCAATTGCAAGAGAGAAAAAGTCCCTCAGTCTTTGGAGGCGGCTTTTTTTTTACCCCAACTGAGAATGAGATTCTGGCAGCCTATGAAGGAATTCGAGCTGCTTCGGAAGTGATTGGCACTGAAGCACAGCTCCTTTTGGCACCTCGCTTGCCAGTGCTGGGCTGGATGTTCAAAGGCAGGGTCTCCTCTACACATCATGCAACTGATGCTACTTGGAGTAAATGGGCTGAACTAATTACACAGCAAGCTCGGATAGGAAATCCCAGTCGTCCAGGCATTCTGGAAGTCATCATGGACTGGCCAGAGGGCAAAGATTTTGGAATGTCACCAGAGGAGGAGGTGATGCGTGCCGAAGAGGCACCACCATATAATAAATTGTCAGAAAGTGAAAAGCAGTATGCCTTGTTCACTGATGGGTCCTGCCGTATTGTGGGAAAGCATCGGAGATGGAAGGCAGCTGTATGGAGTCCTCAGCGACGAGTTGCTGAAACTGCTGAAGGAGAGGGTGAATCGAGTCAGTTTGCCGAGGTGAAAGCCATCCAGCTGGCCCTGGACATTGCTGAGCGAGAAAGGTGGCCAGTACTCTACCTTTATACTGACCCATGGATGGTGGCAAATGCCCTGTTGGGGTGGCTGCAGCAATGGAAGCAGAGCAAATGGCAATGCAGAGGTAAACCCATCTGGGCTGCTGCATTATGGCAAGATATCGCTGCCCGGGTGCAGAAGCTGGTGGTGAGGGTACGCCATGTAGATGCTCACATACCTAAGAGTCAGGCCACTGAGGAACACCACAATAACCAACATTATGGCAGCCCATTTACTCCAAGTAGCATCAGTTGCATGATGTGTAGAGGAGACCCTGCCTTTGAACATCCAGCTCAGCACTGGCAAGCAGAGTGCCAAAAGGAGCTGTGCATCAGTGCCAATCACCTCCGAAGCAGCTCGAACCCCTTCATAAGCTGCCAATATCTCTTTCTCCGTTGGGGTATAGTTGGCCTCAGAGCCTTTGTATTCCCGACTCCAAAAACCAAGGGGTCGACTTCGAGTCTCCCCTGGAGTTTTCTGCCAGAGGCTCCAGGTAGGACCATTCTCCCCAGCTGCGGTGTACAGTACATTTTTTACATCTGGACCGGTCCGGACTGGTCCAAGGGCCATTGCATGAACTATCTTGCTTTTAATTTGCTCGAAGGCTTGTTGTTGCTCAGGACCCCATTTGAAATCATTCTTTTTCCAGGTCATATGATAGAGAGGGCTTACGATTGAACTGTAATTTGGAATGTGCATTCTCCAGAACCCCACAGCACCCAAGAAAGCTTGTGTTTCTTTCTTATCAGTTGGTGGAGACATTGCTGTTATCTTATTGATTACTCCTGTAGGGATATGTCTACATCCATCTTGCCATTTTATGCCCCAAAATTGAATTTCCCGTGCAGGTGCCTTGACTTTATTCCGCTTTATGGCAAAACCAGCTTTCAGCAGGATTTGGATTATTTCCCTCCCTTTCTCAAAAACTTCTTCAGCTGTATCACCCCACACTATAATGTCATCGATGTACTGCAAGTGTTCTGGAGCTTGCCCCTGTTCCAGTGCAGTCTGGATCAGTCCGTGGCAGATGGTGGGGCTGTGTTTCCACCCCTGGGGCAGTCAGTTCCAAGTGAACTGGACACCCCTCCAAGTAAAAGCGAACTGTGGCCTGCACTCTGTTGACAAAGGAATTGAAAAAAATGCATTGTCAATATCAATCGTGGCATACCACTTGGCTGCCTTTGACTCTAATTCATGCTGCAGCTCTAACATGTCTGGCACGGCAGCACTCAATGGTGGTGTGACTTCATTCAGGCCACGATAGTCTACTGTTAGTCTCCACTCTCCATTAGACTTTCGCACTGGCCATATGGGGCTATTAAAAGGTGAGCAGGTCCTGCTGATCACTCCCTGCCTCTCCAGTCTACGGATCAGATTATGGATGGGAATTAGGGAGTCTCGATTGGTGAGATATTGCCGTCAGTGCACTGTTGTGGTTGCAATTGGCACTTGTTGTTCTTCGACTTTCAGCAACCCCACAACAGAAGGATCCTCTGAGAGACCAGGCAAGGTGGACAGCTGCTCAATTTCCTCAGTCTCCAAAGCAGCAATACGAAAAGCCCACCGGTACCCTTTTGGGTCTTTGAAGTGCCCTCTACTGAGGTAGTCCATGTCGAGGATGCATGGAGCCTCTGGACCAGTCACAATGGGGTGCTTTTGCCATTTCCTCCCAGTCAGGCTGATTTCAGCCTCCAGTACAGTCAACTCTTGGGATCCTCTTGTCACTCCAGAAATATAGATGGGTTCCACCCCTTGACAGTTCGATGGCATCAGGGTACACTGTGCACCGGTAACAACTAGGGCCTTATACTTCTGTGGGACTGATGTGCCAGGCCATTTGATCCACACAGTCCAGTAAATATGATTGTCCCCTACCTCCACCTGGCTGTAGGCAGGGCCCCTCTAATAGTCATCATCATCACAATCTTGGACACCTAATTCATGTTGAGAGGGATTATTCTTCTTTATCACAGGAGCTGGAGTAAAATCAGCTCTTCCGCTCCATCTGGGAACCTGTTCACCAGAGACTGAAGCTGCAGCTCTCATGGGGCGATCAGTCTTGGCCCTTGCTCCTCTCTTCAATTCACCCACACGTTCCTCCAAGGCTGAAGTAGGTTTTCCATCCCACTTCGTCATGTCTTCTCCGTGATCCCGCAGGTAAAACCATAGGGTGGCCTATGTTGTGTATCTCATATATTTTCTCTCTTGAGCAATAGGACACCTTTTGTTAATAGCTGAAACGCATGTTGGCACACGTGAGGAGCTGGATAAATCAGACAGATTGTCCCTCAACTGTTTGAGATCTTGTTTGAGATCATGAGACAGTTTTTCCACAGCTGAGATGATGGAAGGGGTAAGATTGTCTTCGAATTCTCGGAGTTTATGAACCATTTCATCCACTGTTAGTGGTGCTATGTCATTCCAGGTTACCGTTGCCAATGGATGGGCATATGACGACGGTGCGTTCCGTGTGAGTTTTAGCCATATGGCTCGTGTGCATTTGACTTCATCTGGGTCTATGGGTACATTCCCATTATTCGGCTTGGTGTGGTAGATCATTTCTACCATAGCTGATTCCCTCAGGGACTGGATGCCTTTGTCTATAGTAGTCCACTTGGCCGAACGACTCATCATCCCTGTATGGGAACCTTTCTTTCACAGCTGCCAAAAGCCGCCTCCAAAGACTGAGGGACATTTTCTCTCTTGCAATTGCTTTGTCAATTCCCCCTTCTCTAGCAAGTGATCCCAGCTGCTTGGCTTCTGTACCTGCTAGTTCATGACCATCAGCCCCATTATCCCAACATTGGAGCAACCAGGTGATGATGTGCTCCCCTGGTTGACGGGTGAAATCTTTTCGCATATTCCGCAGCTCAGTTGAGGTCCGAAATCGAGAAGTCATCTCTTCTTCTTCGTCATGTGATGATGACCCCTGATCAGATACTAGACCACGTGGTGGATACGTAGTTTCTTCATCCTGCCTCCTCCTTCTTGGCTCTCTTTTTTTTTTCCTGTTTTGTACAGGAGCAACCGATATTGGTACAAATTGGTCCTCTGGTTCAGCTGCAGTGATTATCACTGTAGTTTGAGTAGCAACTGTACTTGATGCTGGGGTAGCTGCACTGTCTGTCATAGTTGAGGTTTGAATAGCTGCTGTACTTGCTGCTGGGGTAGCTGCACTGTCTGTCGCAGTCGAGGTTTGAGTAGCAACTGTACTTGCCGCTGGGGATGGTGTAGCTGCTGTACTTGGAGTTGGAACAGATGCGCTGACTTCTGCGTTGCCCTCAGATCCAGGGACATTTTTTTCCTTTTGAAGGTTTTGGATCATGTCAATCAGGGCCCTATAGGCATAGGCCAAGCCCCAGCATGTTGCCGTAATTTGTCCATCTCTGGTATGGCCAGGACGACAACACACCTCATTTAGGTGTTTTACTAATTCTTCCGGATTCTTCACTTGTTCGGGAGTAAAATTCCAAAGTAGTGGAGGGGCCCACTGACCTAGATGCTTGCCCATACTATCCCACACACCCTGCCACTCATGGCTGTCCAGCCTCTGGGAAAATCTCTTGGTCCTCCTATGTCGTCGTTTAACCCCAATACAGGACCAGACCTGACTCTGCTTAACTCTTGAAATCAGATGAAATAACTGTGAGCAAAACACACTCTGTATGCGTGCTACTATGGTGATCCCCATCACAATCAGCATACAAGTCTCAACAGTATTAAAAGGCCATTCAAAAACTTCAAAACTCTCAAATGATGCTCTAGACCATCTGGAGAGAGCACTGGGAGGATAGAAGAATGTCTCCTTCACAGGTCGACCACCCGAGAAGGAGAAAAAAGATGTGAAATTCCTAAGCACTTCTATTATATACCCCCCAAAGTATAAAGTTGGTGACCATACTGGGAACATAAACCAGATCAGTTTCATGATGAATGCTTCTTTTGTATTACAAGTCATTAACATAAAGAACAATGAGATAAGAAACTTAGCCCAAATCCCATGATTGATAAACAGGAACACAGCTAATATATATTGAAAGTAATTGGTAAAATCCTGAAACCGTGAGATCAAGAGAAAAAACTGTGAGAGCCAATAAACCAGCATTGTGACAAATGACTATAAAACCTGTCAGATTTGTTGTTATCTCGTGGTTTTGTGCCCCACATTGGGTGCCAAAAAGAACTGTCGTGGTTAAAAACCCCACCTCAGTCTCCCGCAGTACCACACACCCCTTTCCCCCCCCCCCCCACCTCCCCACTCCCGGAGGGATGGGGAGGAGAACCGGCGGAATACAACTCCCATGGATTGAGATAAAACCAATCCAGCAATTAAGGTATAACACAAATCACTACTGCTACCACTAATAAATCAATGTTAGAGGGAATGAACAAGGAGAGAGAATACGATACCACCTGCCGAAACGAGCCCAACCCGGAAGAGAGCTAACCCTCCCCCTTCCGGCCAACTTCCAGTTACCTCCCCGAGCATGACGTGCTGTGGTATGGAATACCTCCCCGACTAGCCCAGGCCTGGTGCCCGATCTCTCCCTCCTCCCAGCCTCCCCTCCTCCCTGGCAGAGCATGAGCTTAGAAAAGGCCTTGGACAAAAACCAAACATTTAAGCAGTAACTCAAAAATGTATGCGCCACCAGTAACCACTCCCAGCCTGAAAGTCAAAACACAGCACTGCACCAGCCACCAAGAAGGAGAAAAAATGACTGCTACTGCTGAACCCATGACAGCACCTTAGGTGCTGTAATAACCAATTTTAATATTATCGACAGGTATCCTTACGGAACCTGGATTAGAAGTTTTGCTAAACGGATAAAGTGAGGTTTTAACCCTATTATTGAAAGGCATACTGCATTTCATAGTTTCGTGAGAGGGCTAATTCCATCTCTGGGAATAAGTGAATTAGAGAAAGCAATAGTAAATATCTCAGCAACCATAGAGGAAATGGAAAGTAAAAACATTGCTATAATCCAGGCAGAACAACAAGATATAACCAACCTGTCTAAGGTGGTATTACAAAACTGAATGGCTCTAGACATGTTATTGGCATCACAAGGAGGAGTTTGTTCCATAATCAATGAAATTTGTTGATACTATATAGACCAAACTGGCAGAATTGAAACAGATCTGGAGGAAATTTGGAAACAAATGAAGATATTTCATGAAATGGCCATGGATGATACTTCCTGGGTTTGGAAGAAATATGGAAAAAGTTAACTTCATGGTTACCTAATCTTTCCTGATTGAGGCAACTGGTTGCAGGAATACTGATGTTAATTATTTTAATATTGATGACTTGTGGTATGATACAATGTTCCCTCTGGTGTTATAAATGATCTATGATCAATAATGAAGATTGAAAAAAGAATGAAATGAAGCACCAAGTAGAAATGGGAAATTATTTCAGAAGGACTTTTGATGGTAATGGTAATATATAAAATGTTGCAAAAGAATTTGCAAAAGGGCAGAAAAAGGGGGGATTTGAAACAAGGGGAACACAAAATGGAATATATAAACCTTTAGAATCAGTTTTAAGCAATGTTAAGTTTGATGCCTATGTAACAGTAGCAATGGAAAATTACTGAGGTGCATGATACATAGAAAAAAAACCTAGAGCACAGCTAGAGAACATACTGACAATTCCTGTACAAGATAAATCATTGACATAGTTTTAAGAAAAACAACCTAGAAGAGCAGGACACAGGGATAACGAGTATCTGGGACTGGCAGGTGTCCAGGATGGGCTACAGTTAAACTAACTGATAAGTAGGAGGATAGGAGGATTATTATGTCTGTGGTTGGTCAATGAGAAAATGAACATGAGTCATCAGTGTGCGCTTACAGCCCAGAAAGTCAAACGTATCAAAAGGAGCGTGATGAGCAGCTTGAAGGAGGTGATCCTGCCCCTCTGCTCTGCTCTCGTGAGACCTCACTTGGAGTACTTTGTGCAGTTCTGGTGTCCTCAACATAAAAAGGACATGGAACTGTTAGAAAAAGTCCAGAGGAGGGCCACGAGGATGATCAGGGGACTGGAGCACCTCCCATATGAAAATAGGCTGAGAAAGTTGGGGCTATTCAGCCTGGAGAAGAGAAGGCTACGTGGAGACCTCAAAGCAGCCTTCCAGTATTTGAAGGGGGCCTACAGGGATGCTGGTGAGGGACTAATCATTAGGGACTGTAGTGACAGGACAAGGGGTAACAGGTTGAAAGTTAAACAGCAGAGGTTTAGACTGGATATAAGGAATAAATTCTTTACTGTGTGGGTGGTGAGGTACTGGAATGGATTGTGAATGTTCCATCCCTGGCAGTGTTCAAGATCAGGTTGGATGAAGCCTTGGGTGATATGGTTTAGTGTGAGGTGTTCCTGCCCATGGTAGGGGGGTTGGTACTAGATGATCTTAAGGTCCTTTCCAACCCTAACTATTCTATGATTCTATGATTCTATGAAACTGGTATGAACACCTACTGCGCATGCTTCAGAGGCTGCCAGAAGTGATGAAGTTTGTTGGAAGAATTAAATGACCCTCAGAGACGACCACCACAATTCTGTATGCATGCGGGGAACTTTCTGGAAAACTATGTGTGGAGACAGTGTTCTCACAGGAGAATGGATGTTTGGTACATGAACTCTGAATAAGTCTGAAAGATACAGCAAGGCAATGAGAGGCCCAAGGAAGCTTAAGCAAGCAAGATAAGAAGTATCTGGAATTCACCGAGTTATGAGAACTGTGGACTGTTGGCAGGCTTTCAAGGTCGAGTTCTCACACCTGTGCTTAACCAATTATATGTTAGTCACTAAGGATCTTCAAGACAAGTATCCAATCATGATATGACAAATCGCTGTAGGTGTGGGTAAGCAATAGTATATAAGGAGTTAATGCTTTGCGATAAATGGCTTTTGGTCTGATCATATTGATCTCTGACTGAGTTCATTCCATGGCAATTATGTAATCCATATGTAGCCTCATGAATATGTATGTATGCCCAGTCGTTATATAAGGAGAGACACACGTTAGGAGGAGCTATCCCCTGTGTATTTCCCCGGTGCCGCAATAAAGAATACGTGTTTGTCAGCTTGAAAATTTTGTTGGCAAGTTTGTTCCTGGAGTTTTCTCTGTATTACTCCAGAGGGGGAGACTTCACAACCTCCCTGGCAGCCTGTTCCAGTGCTCTGCCATCCTCAATGTAAAGTTCTTCCTCATATTGAGGAACTTCACTCCCAGCCTCAAAGTTCACTAATGTATCACAATACCCAATTTCTGCAGTAGCACAAAAGGGCATCTCTGAAGTCATATCTGATTTGGAAAGTGAAAAATAATTTCCAGAACTCATTCCCTATATAATTCACCAGTTTGGCCAGTCAGGAAAACAGATGGAAGGTGGCAATTAACAATCAATTACTGGTGTTTAAATGATAATACAGCTCCTTTGACAAGGACCCATGTTATTATTTTCCTTCATTAAGTACATAGGAGGGCATAGTTTGAAAGCTACAGTGACAGAGCAGCTAGAACTGAGAAGACTATTAGCATCCTGCCATTAAAAAATTGCCATTAAAACCCACTCCTTTCTTAATCCGTAAAATTACCTGTGAAGTATTTGTCAATAGTTTGTTTGCTTCATTAGTTGTTTTTTCATTCTGTTTTGGTCTTTTTTACTCAACAAATTGCAGTGTTTTGAATTAGAAACTCATTTGCTTGGCGATATTTTCATTAAACATATGTGTAACTTGTAACCTTAGACCTTATACTAACAAGAGTGAGTGTACCTTTAACATAGTAGAATAGACCAAATAATTCTAACTTGCACATAGAGAGAAAGGAATATTCAGCTAATGGGGAAAGAAACATCATGGGACTGATAAGAACTAGGAAGACAGTAAATAAGACCAAGGATGTCAGCTTTCAAGATAACAGAGCAGTGCAAAGCATCAGAACAAAAGCAAGGACATACCAGCTGCTAACTCAACACTAGGACCTTGCAAGCGTGCACAAGCACTGGGGTCATTCAGTGAGGAAGACTATCAACAACCATCAAAGACCCCCCCATTCAGCAGGAAAGTGTTGATTAATTAAGATGAAAATATTATAATTAGTTCCTAGAAAAGCTATGAATATACATGAGTATGCTAAATATATAGCTGCTAATGGCAAGTATCAGGTGCACTCACCTATGTGAAATGGTTCGTGTGTGCGCCCAGCACTGCAATAAAGAATGCCTGCTTTCTAAAACTCCAAACTGAGTTTTAGAGAGTTTCATGGACCAACTTTTGCTGTAGCTATTTGGCACCCGAACAGGGACCCTCTGCCATGTTTCCTGTGGATCCTGTCAGTCTCTGGGACCTTCACGCTGTCTTTGGGGGAGTTTCCTGAAAGGAACCACAGCTCCCTGGACTGAAACAGGACCTCGGTAAGATCCCTGATTTTATTTCTTTAAAAAGGCATTCTTTTTGGTCCCTTTCCACGTAAGGCGCAGCAGGATGCCCTGAGCGGTGGGTAAAAGGTAGTTTGGTTTTGGTTATCCAGACTTTTGTATTTGGTGGAGGTCAGGATCATGGGTACCACTGCCTCCAAAGGGGGATCCTGAAAAGGTCCCTATTGGGTTGCATTTGGTAACAATCTGGGTGGAGGTCAGGACCACTGCCTCCACAGGGGGTTTTGAAGAAATCCCCATTGGCTTGCATTTTGCAACAATGGAAACAAATTGGTGAACCCCCGAGTGGCTTGGTCACTCGGGGGACTTTGAAACAAAGTGGTGGACCCCTGAGTGGTTCAGTCACTTGGGAGACTCTGGTAAAATACTGTAATCAGTGGTGGGTGCTATTCTTGAGGCGAGAAGGAAAGTGGGATGAAGTAGCTTATGCAGAAATGTTCTTCACTTTGAGATAATAACTGGAACGGCAGAAAGATTGTAGTTTTAATTTTGCACCTCAGGACCTGTTAGTATTTTTCTTTGAGAAAAATAGTAAGATTCCCTTAAATACTGTTGCTCTTTGTGCAGCATAGGACAGTTATGCACTAAACATCTGAGGAATGTGGAAGGGGATTTGGATTTGATAGTAGCCTTCCCCCCCCCCCCCCGAAGAAGTGGTATTGTGAATAATGGGGCCAAAGGTGCTGACAATGACAATCAAGCACAAGCACAGGCACAGGCACCAGAAAGGGAAATATTGGAGGCGGGGGCTGAAGGATTTAGCCCTATAGCAGGGGGAACTGGGGAAAAATGAGGGGAAACTGTGGTTGCGCCTTTAAGACAAGCTGTGGGCAATGATGGTTTGGTCATGATAAAGATTCCTTTTACCATTATAGATATGAATACTTGGAAATAGGTGGCTGGTAATTATAGAGAGAACCCAGATCAGGTTGCAAGTGCCTTTGAGACTATGATTTGGACTCAAGATCCTAACTGGCAGGACATACAAGCTATGATGTAACATGTTTTTGAGAGTGTTGATAGTGATATGATCGTTCATATGGTTCAGACCACGGTAGGGCAACAAATAACAGCAGGCAAGTTCAGTTAATCTTCATGTACCTGTCACCGATCCTATCTGGGACCCTAATTGGGACCAGGATAGGTAGGTTTTGAAGCAATATCAGAGGTGGATTTTATTCAGCATTAAGAATGCTGTCCTCAGGGCAGTGAACTGGTCTAAGCTGTATGAAATAGAACAAGACATAAATGAAACACCTTCTGGATTCATAGAAAGATTAAAAGAGGTGATGCTTAAATACACTACTATTGATTCTTGGGTGATATGGTTTAGCTTGGGTGATATGGTTTAGGGTGAAGTGTCCCTGCCCATGGCAGGGGGGTTAGAACTAGATGATCTTAAGGTCCTTTCCAACCCTAACTATTCTATGATTCTATGATTCTGAATTGGATGAAGGAAGGGATTGGTCAATTGCTGAGGTGATTGCTCCAGAGAGGACACCTTCAACACCTGAGTGGGGGGAAGCTCAGCGTCCAGGAGCTGCAACTCAGAGCAGCAAGAGCCACCAAGGGAGCATCAAGTCTGAGGGAGCGTCAAGTCTGAGGGAGCCTCAAGTCCTCAACAGGACTTGCCCAGGAGCCGACAGCACAGCTGACGCGAGCAGCTGACTCACAGGGGGCGGTGCCAGGAGGAGCGACACCAGCCCTGACTGATTAAAATCCCACCCCAGGGAGTGCGAGTGATCAGAAGTGTGGCAAACAGGGCAAGTCGAGGTAGTTAATATGGACAGGCGAGCAGGACGGTGAGCACTTGCCTTATGACTAGGGCCCAGTCTGGTAGCTCTACTCTGGCTGCCCTGGTAGTGGCCAGCGTAGACACCCAAACAGCCTATGAGAGGGGAGGCTGTAGTGCAGAGCTTGGAGTGTAGAGAGTGCCTGCACTGGTCTTGTGAGGTGAGGGTGCACAGTGGGCAGGGCTGCACTCAGTGCTCCTTGGTGGAGATCCTCCTGCAGCAGGTGCCTCACCTGCAGGATGCTGTCAATAGGCTGAAAGATGACATGAAAGCTGAGAGGAAGCAGGACTGCTTGCTCCAGGCACAAACTGTGCAGGGGAAAGAAGAAGGCCATTAACCCAGGAAGCCGGGAGCTAGTAACAAACAAAACTGTGATAAACACATAAATGTATTGGCTTTCGCAAATCACAGGTGTGGTTATGTGGATATAACTATACAAGTTTATAGTAACAAAAACAAAGCTCAAGATGAGCAAAATGGAGTCGCATAGTAGAAAAATCTGTAAAGGTAAAGAGAAGGGGGGGTGCATGCTTGATATAAGAAAAGTTAGTGCCTGTAAAATATAGAGTTAAAGTACTTTTTAGCTTAATTTAGGTTGTAGAAAGAGAACAATGTTTATGTTGTTAGCCTGTGGAATTTAGTGGCCCCACTAAATGTGAGTTAATTGTTTCATACTAGTCCTCTAAAGTATCTTTAGTTTTAAAGAACAGTGTTTGTGTTGTAAGTCTGTGGTGAGATAACAAAATTTGCCCAGGGGGGTTGTGGAGTCTCCTACATTGGAGATATTCAAGGCCCACCTGGACAAGTTCCTGTGTGATGTACTCTAGGTTACCTTGCTCTTGCAGGGGGGTTGGACTAGATGATCTTTCGAGGTCACTTCCAACCCTTGGGATTCTGGGATTCTGTGATTAGTGACTCCACTAAACATGAATGAGTTATTTCACACCATCCTTCTACTTATCAGTTAGTTTAGAGACAGAGCCTCCCAAACATCTGCTAGCTTGTGATACTCCTTGTCTGTTCATCCTGCTATAAATTTTGCAGGAAGGTCACACTGTTTTAAATCCTTGCTAGTTATCAGAATAATTACAGATATGACTGGTTTTAGCTAGCTGTGTGATTACTGGGGTGTTCAACTGTGCCAAAGGTGAAAAGTACACTGTGAGGAAGACTGCTTACTTCATCTTGAAGACCCCTACTCACATGAGGAAGATTGCTTACTTCATCCTCAAGATCCCTGCCCACAATCATTGAAGAGCAGTGCGCAGACGCCAAGAGAAGGAGACTTCTGTTAATAAATCACTGGACTTAGTTATAATGTTCCCTGCCTATACGCAGGAATTATGAATATGCATGTGACTAATGGAATTGTGAAAGTATGTAAACCTGTAACAAATACTAATCATTTGCGGCTCTGGCTATGGTCATGCACCCAGCGCTGTTTGCTTTTGCTTTATTGACTTTGTCCCTCAATAAAACCTTGTTCTGTTGTTTAGATGAGTGAATTCATATTTCACAAAACCAACAAAAAAAGGAGGCAGAGGACAAGTAAAAACAAGGTTCTTCCTCCTAAATCTGTTGTCCCCACCCAGAATCGGAAGATGTTGACCAACTAGGCAGCCTTTGGAAAGTGTGTATCTTAATGCTTGAAAGTTCCCCCATCAATTGCTCTCAGTGTAGTTTTTAACAGCCATTTGATTTTCCCAGAGGCTGGTGCATGGCAGGGGATGTGATAGTACCCACTCGATGCCATTCTCTTTGACCCAAGTGTCTATAAGTTTATTCCGGAAATGAGTCCCATTGTCTGACTCAGTTCTCTCTGGGGTGCCATGTCACCACAAAATCTATTTCTCAAGGCCCAGGATAGTGTTCTGGGCAGCGGAGTGGGGCACAGCGTATGTTTCCAGCCATCCGGTGCTTGCTTCCACCATGGTAAGCACATGACACTTGCCTTGGCATGTTGGTGGGAGTGTGATATAATCAATCAGCCAGGCCTTCCCATATTTACACTTCAACCATTGTCCTCCATACCAAACAGGCTTAAACCACTTGGCTTGCTTAATTGCAATACTTTTCACACTCAGGAATAACCTGGGCGATAGTGTCCATTGTTAAGTCCACCCCTCGATCACGAGCCCATTTGTATGTTGCATCTCTGCCTTGATGGCCTGAAGTGTCATGGGCCCACCGGGCCAAAAATAATTCACCTTTATGTTGCCAATCTAAGTCCATCTGAGCCACTTCAGTCTTAGCAGCTTTATCCACTTGTTGGTTGTTTTGGTATTCCTCAGTGGCCTGACTCTTGGGTATATGAGCATCTATGTGGTGTACCCCCACCACCAGGTTCTGCATCTGGGCAGTGATATCTTGCCACAGTGCAGCAGCCCAGATGGGTTTACCTCTGCGTTGCCAGTTGCTCTGCTTCCATTGCTGCAACCACCCCTACAGGGCATTTGCCACTATCCATGATTCAGTGTAGAGATAAAGCACTGGCCACCTTTCTCGCTCAGCAATGTCCAGGGCCAGCTGGATGGCTTTCACGTTGACAAATTGACTTGATTCAACCTCTCCTTCAGCAGTTTCAGCAACTTGTCGTTGAGGACTCCATACAGCTGCCTTCCATCTCCAATGCTTTCCCACAATACAGCAGGACCCATCAGTAAACAAGGCACATTGCTTTTCACTTTCTGACAGTTTATTATATGGTGGTGCCTCTTCAGCACGCATCACCTCCTCCTCTGCTGACATTCCAAAATCTTTGCCCTCTGGCCAGTCCATGATGACTTCCAGAATGCCTGGAATTTCCTATTCCATCTCGTTGTGTAATTAGTGCAGCCCATTTACTCCATGTAGCATCAGTTGCATGATGGGTAGAGGAGACTCTGCCTTTGAACATCCAGCCCAGCACGGGCAAGCGGGGTGGCAGGAGGAGGTGTGCTTCAGTGACAATCACTTCTGAAGCAGCTCGAACCCCTTCATATGCTGCTAGTATCTCTTTCTCGGTAGGGGTAGAGCTGGCCTCGGATCCTCTGTTATCCCCAACTCCATAATCTGAGGAGTCGACCTCGAGTGTCCCCTGGAGTTTTCTGCCAGAGGCTCCAGGTAGGACCATTCTCCCCGGCTGCAGTGTACAGTACATTTTTTACATCTGGATCGGTCCGGACTGGTCCAACGGCTACTGCATGAGCTGTCTCGATTTTAATTTGCTCGAAGGCTTGTTGTTGCTTAGGGCCCCATTTAAAATAATTGTTCTTCCAGGTCACATGATAGAGGCCTTTCAATCGAACTGTAATTTGGGATGTGCATTCTCCAGAACCCCACAGCACCCAAGAAAGCTTGTGTTTCTGTCTTATTAGTTGGTGAAGACACCACTGTTATCCTGTTGATCACATCTATGGGGATCTGGCGTCATCCAACTTTTAATTTTTTTCCCAAAAATTGAATCTCCTGTGCAGGTCCCTTGACTTTATTCCGCTTTATGGCAAAACCAGCTTTCAGCAGGATTTGGATTATTTCCCTCCCTTTCTCAAAAACTTCTTCTGCTGTATCACCCCACACTATAATGTCATCGATGTATTGCAAGTGTTCTGGAGCTTGCCCCTGTTCCAGTGCAGTCTGGATCAGTCCATGGCAGATGGTGGGGCTGTGTTTCCACCCCTGGGGCAGTCGGTTCCAAGTGAACTGGACACCCCTTCAAGTAAAAGCGAACTGTGGCCTGCAGTCTGCTGACAAAGGAATTGAAAAAAATGCATTCGCAATATCAATCATGGTATACCACTTGGCTGCCTTTGACTCCAGTTCATACTGGAGTTCTAGCATGTCTGGTACAGCAGCACTCAATGGTGGTGTGACTTCATTCAGACCACTATAGCCTACTGTTAGTCTCCACTCTCCATTAGACTTTCGCACTGGCTGTACGAGGCTATTAAAAGGTGAGCAGGTCCTGCTGATCACTCCCTGCCTCTCCAGTCTACGGATCAGATTATGGATGGGAATCAGGGAGTCTCGGTTGGTGTGATATTGCCACCGGTGCACTGTTGTGGTTGCAATTGGCACTTGTTGTTCTTCGACTTTCAGCAACCCCACAACAGAAGGATCCTCTGAGAGACCAGGCAAGGTGGACAGCTGCTTAATTTCCTCTGTCTCCAAAGCAGCCGTATCAAAAGCCCATTGGTACCCTTTTGGGTCCTTGAAGTACCCTCTCCTGAGGTAGCCTATGCCGAGGATGCATGGAGCCTCTGGACCAGTCACAATGGGGTGCTTTTGCCATTTCCTCCCAGTCAGGCTGATTTCACCCTCCAGTACAGTCAACTCTTGAGATCCTCCTGTGACTCCAGAAATATAAATGTGTTCCACCCCTTGAGAGCTTCATGGCATCAGGGTACACTGTGCACCGGTGTCCACTAGAGCCTTATACTTCTGTGGGACTGATGTGCCAGGCCATCTGATGCACACAATCCAGTAAATCTGATTGTCCCCTACCTTCACCTTGCTAGAGGTAGGGCCCCTCTAATAGTCATCACAACGTCGGACACTTAAGTCTTGTAGAAAGGGATTATTCTTTTTTTATCACAGGACCTGGAGTAAAATCACCTCTTCCACTCCATCTGGGAACGTGCTCACCAGAGACTGAAGCCTCAGCTTTCATGGGATGATCAGCCTTGACTCTTTTTCTCCTCTTCACTTCACGCACCCGTTCCTCCAAAGCTGAAGTAGGTTTTTCATCCCACTTTGTCATTTCTTCTCCATGATCCCTCAGGTAAAACTATAGGGTGGCCTTTGGCATATAACTTTCTCCTGAGTTTAGCAGTAGCAGTCAATTTTTCTCCTTCTTAGTAGCTGGTGTAGCGCTGTGTTTTGACTTTCAGCCTTGGAACAGAGCTAACACTGATGTTTAGTCTGACCAAGGACTTTGTGAGTGTCATGCTCTGCCAGGGAGGAGGGGAGGATGGGAGGAAACAGGAACAGGACACCTTGTCTCGAACTAGCCAAAGAGGTATTCCATACCACAGCCCATCATTCCCGGAGAGGTAACTGGGAGTTACCGGGAAGGGCACTCTCGGTCGGGCTTGTTTCAGCGGGTGGTATCATATTCTCTTCCCTAATTATTTCTCTTATCATTATTATTATTGGTGGTAGCAGTAGTGATTTGTGTTATACCTTAGTTACTGGACTGTTCTTATCTCAGCACTTGGGAGATACATTCTTTCGTTTCTCCTCCCCATTGATTCGGAGAAAACTCCAGGAACAAACTTGCCAACAAAGTTTTCAAGCTGACAAGCAGGTATTCTTTGTTGTGGCACCAGGAGACACAGGGGATAGCTCCTTCTAACGTGTGTCCCCGTATCGCTTCACAAGCCATCCTTATATAGTCCCTGGGCATACATACATATTCATGAGGCTACATATGGATTACATCATCTTCCAGAAAGTTTCCCACATTCTTACAAAAATGTAGTAGTGGTCTCTGAATGTCATTTACTTCTTCCAACAATCTTCATCACTTCTGGCAACCTTTGAAGCACGTGCAGTAGATGCTTATACCAGTTTAATTGGTTCGTTAGCACCAGAGACATAATTATCCTCCTATCTTCCTACTTATCAGTTAAACTGTAGCCCATCCTGGACCCCTGCCATTCCCAGAAACTCCTTATCCCTGTGTCCTGTTCTTCTAGACTGTTTTTCTTAAAACTATGTCAACTATAATGATTTATCTTGTACAAGAATTTTCAGTATGTTCCCTAGCTGTACTCTATTTTTTTCCTCTGTGAATCATGCACCTCAGTAATTTTCCATTGCTACTGTTACAAAGCCGTCAAATTTAACATTACTTAAAACTGATTCTAAAGGTTTATATATTCCATTTTGTGATTTTGTGCCCCCCCTTGTCTCATACCCTTTCTGGGCTTAAATGTTCTCAGTCTATTACTAGTGGCTGGAATATCCCATTGCGATACGCTCCCACATGGATATGCTCTTCATTGACTGGTTCTCCAAAAAGAGATCGGTTAACTTTGTACAGTTCCCACGCGTTAACTTCAGTGATGAATGAGCATCAATCTCCGTTGGCAGCCATTGCTTGTATAAACGGAGAGGTACATCACGCGGGGATCCATTAGGGTCCTCATTCTGTAAAGACACAAGCATAGCCTCTTCCCCAACATATTAACCTAAAAGGGCCTTCCCAGTTATGATTTTCCAAAGACTTTACCATTACTATAACAGGTTCTTTTACTGGTATCGGATCTGGACCTACATGGGTTAGTGCAGAAAAAGGCCTAATCATTGGGAGGATATTCATGCCTGTGCGTAAATCAGAACTGGATAATGTTAAAAAATTTAAGACAAGCAATGCTTTATTGATTTGTGCATTTGGGGTCTCCCCTATCATTCCCCCTTTTTGTTTTACTAGCATGTTTTATACAGTTTGGTGTGTCTGCTTTATCACTGCTTGACCTGTGTAATTAACGTAGCCACCCACTACTCCAGGCAGCATTATTTCAGTAAGATTAGTCTGATTTAAAGTCACTTGAACCTTTATAACATGTGGCATACCAGTGAATCCTACACACCATGTAACAGGTCGGAATAATGGGGGATTTAACAAATGTGTCCGGTATACTTGTCTATTACCCATGGTCACACATAATAGAACAGATATTACAAAGATTTCTGTCATTGTTGTTTCTTCATGTTGTTGAGTTCTGGGGCTTTATAGGTTTTGCTGGCAGTCAGTATGGTCCTGTCTATAGCTGTACACAGCCGCATCCTTAACCCCATGTCAGAAATTACACTGGTGCTTTCCACTCGTTATTATGTAGTTCTTTATATAGAACCGATGGTTTGGGCAAGGATTCAGCCATCAGATGTCGCAAGCAAGTATTGTGGAAAGAGAATCAAAACTAGAAAAAATTAAAGAATTTAGTACAAATTGTGCTTTTGCTAACTGTCCATGTGGAGAAAATCCTTGCATTCCCCTATTTTGTTTTATATATGTCCTGGGTTCAGCAGTAGAAGTCAATTTTTTCTCCTTAGTAGCTGGTGCAGTGCTGTGTTTTTGACTTTCAGCCTGGGAACAGTGCTGATAATACCAATATTTTTAGTTACTGCTCAAATGTTTAGTCTGACCAAGGACTTTGTGAGTCTCATGCTCTGCCAGGGAGGAGGGGAAGCCAGCAGGAAGCAGACAGGACACCTGACGCAAAGTAGCCAAAGAGTTATTCCATACCACAGCACGTCATGCCCAGGATGTAACAGGGAGTTGCCCGTAAGGGCTCACTCACTTCTTGGTCGGGCTTGGTATCAATGGGTGGTATTGTATTATCTTCCCTTGTTATTTACCTTATCATTATTATTATTGGTGGTAGCAGTAGTGATTTGCGTTATACCTTAGTTACAGAACTGTTCTAATCTCAAACCATGAGTTACATTCTTTCAATTTTCCTCCCCCGTCCCTCTATGAGTGGGGCGGGGGGGGGGGGGGGGGGTGGTGGGAAGAAAGCAGGGTGGGGTAGTGAGCCTGAGGGCTGTATGGCTCTGATTTATAGCCTGGGCTTAAAGCATGACAATATATCATTTAGATGACCCCACTTGAGCAGGGGATTTGAACTAGATCATATCTCCAACATATACCAACCACAGGCTGCTGGGCCTGCCCTTTTTCTCCTGGATGACTCTCTGATAACAGGGGAGGCCATCCCTCACATTAAGGTCTGGCATGGCATGTGTTCCCACCACTCAGTGCCTGCTGGGTTGCAGCCAACAGTGGAGCTGAAGTTTCTTCTTGGTGGCAAACACAGAGGCCAAACCAGTCTTGCCCTTGACTGTGGTAGCAGGCATTTGGCCAACCTCAGTCCTTGCACCTTGTTGTCAATGCAGAGTTTCACCTGCTTCATTCAGTAACAAGTCACTACTACAGCAAAGCACACACAGATTTACATTAGCAGAGTAACTATTACAGAGCGTATCAGCATGGGTTTTTTTTTATCTTCTTCACTCCTCAGCTCTGGTGTCTATCCTGGTCGTTCCACTGGGAGTTGAACTGGAGGGTAGCTTCTTTTGAACATGGTTACCAAACTCCTATCAAATGACTTTCTTTTTCCAAAGTCGCTCACCCTGCTTTGCACAGCTACAAATGCCGGCCTGCTCAGCAGCAGCCATAAATATCTCCCAGCAACCGCACTTTTGCATTAACTCTTTCTTGCCAGAAATATTAATCTGCTACCCATTAAAAACTTTTACGCAAACCATACAGCAAAAAATACAAAGAACACCATCTTCCCTCAACACACACACACACTAATGGGATCCACACAGCTACAATATTTGAAACACAAAATCCAAACAATCATTACCCTGACTACACGGCTCCACATATAGAATGTGGCACAGGGATCCTGTGAAGACAATCAGGAAACCAGCTCCAAGAAGAATAATCTCAGTGCGAGGTGGCAGGCTCAGCCTTAGTGGGCATCCCAGAAGAGGCTCTGCCTCTCCCAGATTTCATGAGGCTCTGAGCAAAATGCAGTTGTTCCAATGCAGGTGGTCAGCCTACGTTGGAAGAAGTAGCCAGCAATATCTATACAGATCTTCAAGGGTTGTTAGAAACATGGACATATTTATATGGCCGCACGCAGAGTTGTGGTCAATGGCTCAGTGTCCAGCTGGAGACCAGTAACGAGTGGTGTCCCTCAGGGTTCGGTATTGGGACTGGTCTTGTTCAACATCTTTGTCGGTGACATGGACAGTGGGATTGAGTGTACCCTCAGCAAGTTTGACTATGACACCAAGCTGTGTGGTTCGGTTGAAACACTGGAGGGAAGGAATGTCATACAGAGGGACCTCAACATGCTTGTGAGGTGGGCCAATGACAACCTTATGAAGTTTAACCATGCCAAGTGCAAGGTCCTATACCTGGGTCAGGAAAATCCCAGGCACAGCTACAGGTTGGGCAAAGAAGAGATTCAGAGCAGCCTTGCAGAGAAGAACATGGGAGTGTCAGTCGATGGGAAAATGAACATGAGCCAGCAGTGTGCGCTTCCAGCCCAGAAAGCCAACCGTATTCTGGGCTGCATCAAAAGGAGCGTGACGAGCAGGTTGAAGGAGGTGATCCTGCCCCTCTGCTCTGCTCTCGTGAGACCTCACTTGGAGTACTTTGTGCAGTTCTGGTGTCCTCAACATAAAAAGGACATGGAACTGTTAGAAAAAGTCCAGAGGAGGCCACGAGGATGATCAGGGGACTGGAGCACCTCCCATATGAAAATAGGCTGAGAAAGTTGGGGCTGTTCAGCCTGGATAAGAGAAGGCTATGTGGAGACCTCATAGCAGCCTTCCAGTATCTGAAGGGCGCCTACAGGGATGCTGGTGAGGGACTATTCATTAGGGACTGTAGTGATAGAACAAGGGGTAAAGGGTTGAAACTTAAACAGCAGAGGTTTAAATTGGATATAAGGAAGAAATTCTTTACTGTGAGGGTGGTGAGGTACTGGAATGGGTTGCCCAATGAAGTTGCGAATGCTCCATCCCTGGCAGTGTTCAAGACCAGTTTGGACGAAGCCTTGGGTGACACAGTTTGGAGTGAGTTGTCCGTGCCCTTGGCAGGGGGGTTGGAACTCTATGATCTTAAGGTCCTTTCTGACCCTAACTATTCTATGATTCTGTGATTCTATAAGTTAGGTTAGATATAAGGAAGAAGTTCTTTATTGTGAGGGTGGTGACGCACTGGAATGGATTGCCCAAGGAAGTTGTGAAAGCTCCATCCCTGGCAGTGTTCAAGGTTGGGTTGGACAGAGCCCTGGGGGACATGGTTTAGTGCAAGGTGTCCCTGTCCATGTCAGGGGGGTTGGAACTAGATAATCTTAAGGTCCTTTCCAACCCTAACTATTCTATGATTCTATGGTGGGTTTCACCAAACAGGCAAGTAAAAATTGCCCAGCCTCCTATGAAAAGAAGTCATTAAGAACCTCAGCCGTCTCCAAATCCGGGGTAGCCAGTTCTCCTGATAGCTTCCAGAGAGGGTCCACATTATTCCTAGTCTGTCTTTTATTTGCGATGTAATTATAGAATCCCTTTCTGATATAGAATCATAGAATAGTTAGGGTTGGAAAGGACCTTAAGATCATCTAGTTCCAACCCCCCTGACATGGGCAATGACGAAGCCTTGGGTGGCATGGTTTAGTGTGAGATGTCCCTGCCCATGGCAGGGGGGTTCGAGCTAGATGATCTTAAGGTCCTTTCCAACCCTAACTATTCTATGATTCTATGACACACTAAACCATGCCACCCAAGGCTTCGTCCAACCTGGGCTTGAACACTGCCAGGGATGGAGTATTCACAACCTCCCTGGGCAACCCATTCCAGTGCCTGACCACTCTAACAGCAAAGAATTTCTTTCTTATATCCAGTCTAAACCTCTGCTGTTTAAGTTTCAACCCGTTACCCCTTGTCCTGCCACTACAGTCCCTAATGAATAGTCCCTTCCCAGCATCCCTATAGGCTCCCTTCAGATACTGGAATGCTGCTATGAGGTCTTTAACTTCTCTAGTCACGTTTAATTCTGACTGTGCCTTAGCTTTCCTAGCCTGGTACCTAGCTTCCTGGACAACATCCCTGTATTCTTCCCAGGCCACCTGTCCTTGCTTTCACCTTTTATAAGCCTTTTTTTTCTGCTATAAGGTTCCTCAGCAGCTCCTTATCCATCCAAGGAGGTTTCCTGGTCCTCCTGCCATACTTCTTTCCTGTCCAGGGCAGTAAGCTTGCTGTGTGCCCTTTTCACTGCCCTGAGGATCTCTAACTCCACCATCTCATGGTTGCTGCAGCCAAGGTTGCCTTGGAGCATCACATTCTTCACCAGCCCCTCCCTCTTGGTGAGCACAAGGTCAAGCATGGCACATCTTGTTGGCTCCCCTATTACTTGCAAGAGGAAGTTGTCTTCACACAATTAAGGAACCTCCTGGATTGCTTGTGCTTGGCCATACCGTTGGTCCAACAGATATCAGGATGGTTGAAGACCTCCATGAAGGTAAGGGCCTGTGAGTGTGAGACTGCTCCTATCTGCCTATAGAGGGCTTCATCCAAGCAGTCCTCCTGAGTGGGCAGCCTGTAGCAGACCTCCACAGTAACGTCTCCCATCACAGTTCTCCCTTTGACCCTAACCCACAAACTCTCTGTTAACTGATCACCCATCCCTAGGCATAGTTACATACTCTCCAGCCAGTGACTGACATAACTACACCCCCTCCCTGTCTGCCCAGCTTGTCTCTCCTAAAAAGCCTATGAACTTCCATTTTGACACTCCAGTCATAGGAGCCATCCCACCCTGTTTCTGTAATTCTAATAATATCACATCCCTGTAGACATGTACACATCTCTAATAACTCTTGTTTATGCCCCACACTAGATGTGTTTTTATAGAGGCATCTGAGCTGAGCTCCAAATAAAGCTGACACATAGGCTGGAGCGGCTGAAATAGCTCTTCATGGCTCTGAGCATTCATTACAGTTGCTGGCATCTGACTGGTAGGGTTGGGATTGCTTGGTGCCCCACTCCCCCAACAAATCTAGTTTAAAGGTATTTCCATTACAGTTTTCACCCCTGATCCCGTTGTACTGATACAGGGGTAACCAATGTATGGGGGGTAATACAGAGAAATTGTACAAGCAGGTTAGAGGAATTCCTTTGCTTAAACAAAAGTACTGCCTGTGGTAAATACCTATCATGCCTACTAAACAATACCAAGGCATTAACTACTGATAAGGAGAGAAGCAGATGCCTGATTCTACTGATAAGGGGGAAAAGCAGATGCTTAGTTCTTAAGCCCCCACCAGGGGTGGGGCCTAGCTACCCCTCCTGCTGTCCTTCCTGTGTAAGCAGCTTAGAAAAGGGGGGGGGGTGTGTCCGTCTGCCCCTCTTGCTACGTTTTTCTGTCCTGTGTATCTTCTTGTCTGTGTACAATCATTAAGCAGCTCAGAAAGTCCCTGTGTGCCTTGTGGGAGTGTAACTGTATGTGATGTGTGGCATTTTGCATGGATATTGCAGCAGTGCTCCCGGTGCAGATTCCACTTTTACAGCCACGCAGGGTGCCAGTGGGGCAGGTACTACTCAGGGTGTCTTACGAAACACTGGCGGGTGGGAAATTATAGTTACCCAATTGGTAATTCTCTGAGACCAGAAATAAAAGGATTACTTTGTAGAAAAAGCCACAAAAGTTCCAGAGGACCTCTGGGAGGTTAGAAAGGAAAACTGGGAAAGGGTTTGTAAAAAGTATCAAAGAAAATTTGAAGAGGTGTGGTTACAAAGGAAATTTCGCTGGAACTGAAACTATGATCTAACAATAGGGGAGCTGATCTGCAAAACACAGAGATACTATTTTACTGATTCTCTTAAGAATATCATAAAACTTGTGTGTAGGTGCTCTCATATTTTCATAAGTGCATTTGCAGAGCAGTGGGAAAGAAAAGCTATAAATATTTGTAAAAGACTGGCTGAAATGGGAGCTGGTGAAAACAAGGGAATTCTGAAGAAAAGCCCATTGGGTTACATTTTGGCACATTGGAAAGAACTGAGAGGGTCTTCTGGGGCCTCTGTAAACAAGAAAACTTTGGTAAAATATTGTAACCAATGGTGACCTTTATATACTTTGGAAGATCAGGAGAAATGACCTAAAAATGGAATTCTGAATTATAATACATTGTTACAAGTATTGTTGGTTTTGAAGTGAAATAATGTATGCAGAAACCACCCGGAGTGAGAAACTAAATGCAAAATTAATATAGCTCTGCTAGATCCCATAATTTTTGCTTTGGAAAAGGACAGGGAAAAACTGAAAATTAAAAGGGAAAACCAAGAGGAGAGGGGAGCTCGAGCAGCTCCTGTGTTAGAGCATGGGATGGGTGCTGGGGTAGGCAAACAAGTGGAAACAGACATGTTGACAGATGGGACTGAGGGGTGTTTGAATAAATGTGGACGGGAGTAAAGGAGG
Organism: Melopsittacus undulatus; assembly: GCF_012275295.1. Classification (NCBI taxonomy): domain Eukaryota; kingdom Metazoa; phylum Chordata; class Aves; order Psittaciformes; family Psittaculidae; genus Melopsittacus; species Melopsittacus undulatus. The sequence goes on along the minus strand of NW_022993947.1, from coordinate 401,993 downwards.
AAACATGGAAAGCATATAAAAAGAAAAAGCTGAGTCGTGCTATAGCCACGGCAGTGCTGGTTGCTTTGAAACTGGTGGAGGAGGAATACTGAGCAGAGGTGGGGGAGTAGAATCATAGAATAGTTAGGGTTAGAAAGGACCTCAAGATCATCTAGTTCCAATCAATGTACAGGGGGGTAATACAGAAAAATTGTACAAGGGGGTTAAAGTAATTCCTTTGCTTAAACAAAAGTATTGTCTGTCATAAATACCTAACATGTCAAGGCATCAACTACTGATGAGGGGGAGAAGCAGATGCTTAGCTCTACTGGTAAGGGACAAAAGCAGATGTTTGGTTCTACTGATAAGCGGGGAAGAAGCAGACTGGGCACTGACAAAACCGTAAGGCCATGTGTGAAGATTAAAAGGTGAAAAGTTTAAGAAGAGGAAGACTCGTTTACTTCATCTTAAAGACCCCTACCCACAAGAGGAAGACTCATTTACTTCATCTTGAGACCCCTGCCCATGACCAGAAGGGGCACTGCGCAGGCACAAAGGACCTTCTAGCTCATTATAATATGAAGCAGGGATAAATAATAAATACGTATAGGCGTATCGAGTAACCTAATGCATATGTATACCTTAAGAGAATAAATGTAAAGGGAGAACAACCCTGAGGTGTGCATACATTGGAGGGGCTATCCCCATGCACCTCAGTACTGAATAAAAGCATACCTACAACTTTAACGAGTTGTGGAATCTATCCGCGTATCAATATAAACCTTTAGAATCAATTTTAAGTAATGTTAAGTTTGATGGCTTTGTAACAGTAGAAATGGAAAATTACTGAGGTGCATGATTCACAGAAGAAAAAAAATAGAGTACAGTTCTCTAGAACACACGGAGAATTCTTGTATAAGATAAACCGTTGTCATTTACGTAGTTTTAGGCCCTTATGACCTTAGTACAAAATGAGTATAAGAAGAACAGGACACAGGGATAAGGAGTATCTGGGAATGGCAGGTGTCGAGGATGGGCTACGGTTAAACTAACTGATAAGTAGGAGGACAGGATGATTGCTGTGTCTGTAGTGTTAACAAACCAATTAAGCTGGTATAAACATCTACTTCCAGGGCTTCAAAGGGTGCCAGAAGCGATGAAGATTGTTGGAAGAAGTAAAGACCCTCAGAGACCACCACCATCACATTTTTGTACACATGCGGGAAACCTTCTGGAAAATTATGTAATTTATACATAGCCTCATGAATACGTATGTATACCCAGTGGCTATATATGGGGCACACGTTAGGAGGAGCTATCCCCAGTGTCTCCAGGCGCCACAATAAAGAATACTTGCTTGTCAACTTGAAAACTTTGTTGGCAAGTTTGTTCCTGGAATTTTCTCCGAATCAGTGGTCACTTCATAACACACTAATTCTGCCACTCCTTCCTCCTCAGGGGAGGACTCCTCACAATCTTCCACTGCTGCAGCATGGGATCCCTCCCACAGAAGACCGTTCCTCACCAACTTCTTAAACATGAGTCCTTCCCTCAAGCTCAAGTTCTTCACGAACTGCTCCATCATGTGTCCCTTCCACATGTTGCAGTCCTTCAGGAACTGACTGCTCCAGGGTGGGTCTCCTATGGGATCACAAGTTGTGCCAGCAAACCTGCTTGACCTGGGCTCCTCTCGCACCGCAGGTCTTGTGAGGAGCCTACATCAGCACAGCTTCCCGCAGGGTCACAGCTTTCCTTGGGTATCCTCCTGCCCTGGCATGGTCCTCCACAGCCATCCTCTCCCTGGCTGCAATTGCTCCTGTGCAGTAACCCATTTCTCCTTAAATATTTTATCACAGAGGCACTATCATCATCTTCGAGCATAATGCTTACTTGGGAAGACAAATGCCATCAACTCCTAACACACCCTCCTTCTGCCCCAGCTTTATATGCTGAGCATTATGTTGCATGGTACAGGAGAGCCCTTTGGTTGGTTGGGGTCAGCTGTGTTTATAGTTGCTGCTTCCATATTCACATTACACTTGTTCTTCTATCCCTCTAAGCTAACACAACCACCCATCCACAAACATGGACCAAGTATATGATTAATTTCAAAAAATTTCCAAATTACAACAGCTGCAAGAAAAAGTGTTATGAAAAAGGCTCCTAAAAAAAAAGTTTTAGTGCATGTAATTCATATTAAAAACATCACAATGCCAACAAAAGTCTTTATTTATTTCCAAACATTAAAATTATTATGACATATATACCATTTAACTACTTATTTTAACATTAAGAAAATTACAGTTGGAAGGCACACATTTCCAGTGGCCTCTATGCAGTAGATAGCACCAGAACAAAACATGAAATATTCCACATGGTTAGAAAGATGACATCTGAGTTACCAAAATTACAATATTTATTCTGTTTGTTGAAAGATCACATATGTACATAACCAGGGAATTTCCTTTAACAGAAATATCAAACTTAGTACTGCAGTATAACTTCCATATCAACATCTCTACATAAGAGCAACACTGCACTCCAGTTTGTTTTCACATCACATATGATACTTCACATATGGTACTTTGGCACCTCTAAATGTGATATATTTTTCTTCCTAAGCTCTGTAGCATGTTTAATTTATATATCACTAATATGCCCAGCATAAATAACATTCAAATGCATCTTTTGCCACTTCAATGGGAATGAAAGTAGTGTTTCTACCTCATATTACAGTCTTTCCATACATGCACAATTTTCTTCCATGGACACTTCTACATGCATCCTAATTAACATTTTGTCTGCAATAATCTTTATTAAAACAGCCCAAACAAGCTAGCTTTCTTCTCAAATTAGAAAAACTACAGGCATAGACAATTAAATGACATCACTACCAACTATTTATTTCAAGATAACATTGAACATGTCAAATTTTTATCAAGTATCTAGCACATTAGTCTTCTAAGGTGCAATGAAATCCTTCACAATTAAACCCATCCTATTTTGAGTTCATTTGTGAAACTGACTAGTCTCTTAGTTACTTTTTGTAGGACAGTCATGCAGATGTTCAGACTGGTTCAGGTAAAATATAAGGTATTTTATCATTATTGCATGTAGAAATATAAATGGCAGATGGAAAACTATTTTTAAACACAAAATAAAATCAAACCACCCCAAGTTTTCTCAAATAATTATTATAAACTCAGCAAGGGTGTTATCTATAAGAGGAACTAGTAGTTCTTGGTTAACAAATACTAATTTGGATTTATGAATGGGTGAAATCTGGTTGCAAAATTTCAGATATAAAGGAAAATCATATATACATACAGCAAATAAAAAAAATAAATTAAAAAACCCCACCACACACAACCAAAACCACCACACACCTAGTATCTGTTGATAGTAATCTGAAGCAATTTATTTCATTCACTCACCTGTGAGAATTTTAGCATATATTTCATATTTATTTGGTCCAAATACCCCTAACATGCCATTAAGAGTCACTCAAATGTTGTGCCTAAAAACATCTCTTCACCTTTTTATTTAGCCTCAAGCAGCTCTTACAAACCTCATATTTCCTGAGCTATACAAAAACAGATCTTAACTTTATTTGAAACATTTAAACAATAGACAAGTTAAAAAGCAGCTAGAGGTATCTGACATTATATTTAAAGGAAATAATAAATATTTAAATTGATGAAACGGCCCTTCCTCACCCCTCAATATCCATTTGTATTGAGTTATAAACTGAGGCACAGTAACAGTTTGTGTATGACACCTAGCAGAACAGGAATTCCATGCATATCTGCAATATATGCAATTATATCAGCATATTCCAAAATTAAACAAATCCTGTTTACATATACAAAATTTTTAAAAAATACATTAAAATTAAACATCAAATGGAAACATTACAGACAAACCAGTGCATTGTACATTCACTACATAGTCTTGAAATGTCAATTTTCATGAAGCGTTTTTTTTCTATTAACTAATTAAGTCAGAAAAACTCTTCTCCAATTGTGCCAAAATACATTTCTTCACTGTAGTTATAATGTCAGCTACCTTCAATCTTACATTGTTATCTTCTGTACTGGCATGCCCCTTTTCTCCCCAAGTTTTACTCAAACATCATATTCTCATAGAATCATAGAATAGTTAGGGTTGGAAAGGACCTTAAGATCATCTAGTTCCAACCCCCCTGCCACGGGCAGGGACACCTCACACTAGACCATATCACCCAAGGCTTCATCCAAACTGGTCTTGAACACTGCCAGGGATGGAGCATTCACAACCTCCCTGGTCAACCCATTCCAGTACCTCACCACCCTCACAGTAAAGAATTTCTTCCTTATATCCAATCTAAACCTCTGCTGTTTAAGTTTTAACCCATTATCCCTTGTCCTGTCACTACAGTTCCTAATGAATAGTCCCTCACCAGCATCCCTCTAGGCCCCCTTCAAATACTGGAAGGCTGCTATGAGGTCTCCACACAGCCTTCTCTTCTCCAGGCTAAACAGCCGCAACTTTCTCAGCCTGTCTTCATACAGGAGGTGCTCCAGTCCCCTGATCGACTTCATGGCCCTCATCTGGACTTGTTCCAACAGTTCCATGTTCTTTTTATGTTGAGGACACCAGAACTGCACACAGTACTCCAAGCGAGGTCTCACGAGAGCAGAATAGAGGGGGAGGATCACCTCCTTTGACCTGTTGGTCACGCTTCTTTTGATGCAGCCCAGCATACGTTTGGCTTTCTGGACTGGAAGGGCACACTGCTGGCTCATGTTCATTTTCTCATCAACTAACACCCCCAAGTCCTTCTCTGCAGGGCTGCCCTGAATTTTCTTTTTGCCCAGCCTGTAGCTGTGTCTGGGATTGCTCTGACCCAGGTGTAGGACCTTACACTTGGCATGGTTCTCCCTTCATTACAATTTGTGACACCTACCACGAAGCCTTTCAACTGGGGCCGCATCTAGTCCAATAGATTTTCCACTGGACAGAAGCTTCTCTTAAATAAGCAGCTTCTTCACTAACAGACAAACTAAGTTTGCTAGAATTATGACCCACTATATACGAGTGCTCCATTGTAAGCACTAAGTATATTCTGTGAAAAAGATAAACCGGGTGTGCACATGTAAGCCACACAAAGAAAACTAAGTTAAATGGCTTAAGCAGGCAGCATGGACAGGGCAGAAGCATGAAAGCCAGACTTTTTGGCTAATTTTAACCCCATTTAACATGTGTTACAGCCTAGTTTAAGCTCATTGTTTACACAATACTTAAATGAACAAAAGCCCTACAAAGACAGGTTAACTGCTCTTTTCTACAGATTAACTAGTCATTATGCATTAAAGAACTAATTTAATGCAAAGCTTGAGAAGTGTACCTAACTAATAACCACATCCAGAGCTTTTGAATACTACCTTACTCCAAGGTATATATCTATTACTGTAAAAGTTTATGCATCACATTTTAAATCTAGGATCCAATAACAAAGACTAATTGTATTTTCTAAATCAAACAAACTACAGTAAAATGGAAAGCATGTAGCTTGTGTTCAAGTATTATTGTTCAGCATAACACTTTATGCAAGTAACACAAAGTCTGCATACTCAGGATTGTTTACATCTGAATAAATACAGTAAATTAGCAAATGCAGTATTTAAAATTATTTACAAAAATGTGTTTTACCAGGTATTCACTGCTTGTATCAAGTCTTAAAGCAGAAAGCTGCCAGGGCAAAACATAAAAGTATGAATTACTTTTTTTTTTTTTAAAGGAAAAAAAAGTTGATATATTAAATCTCTGCAGAAAACAAATTCATATTAACAGTTAACTAAACTGAAACTAAAGATTAAAGCTATTAGGTAGCCTTATCAGCAAACACCTTCAATCAACAGGCCATAAACACCTACGCTTTACATATTTGATTTATTTTATACCATGAGGTAAAAGCAACACATTTCCTTTTAGTAAAGTATACACATATAGTCTCACTCAGAATGCACTGTTAATGCACTTAAAAAGTACCTTTCTTATAAATTGTTTTGCAATCCAAATATACAATAACTTGGGAATCTGTACTTTAGAAAACAAAAGCTAATGTAAGAAGACAACTTAAAACAACTAAAATAATAAAGATTTCCATATGGCTCTGTATTTACAATTTTCTTACTGCATCATCAATATCAGAAATTTGTTCCTTCAGCTGGTTCCACTGTTCTGGATTTAGAGAAATACCTGAAATGCATTAAAAAAAATATACTTAGGACAAAAAGAGAATTGTAGTGCAGGATCTTGCATAATTACTGTCAAGGATGATTTCATACACGAAGTCTATGTCACAACTATTAATGCTTAAGCTACATCAGACTACAATCACCTCTGTTACAAAAGTAAACTACTCATTTGGAACACTAAAGCTAAGGTCTTAAATTAAACTTATCTCTGGACAAGTTAAACTTGCAAAGAAAACAAGTGCAGCATAACTAATTCTTTCACAAGTGTTAGACCAAACACAGGAAGTGAAATACAGCTTTGGCCTTGATAGAAGGCAGCACAAAAGAAATGTAGAAAATATCTTGCATTCCTGTTGGCTCCTAAAAGCCATACCTCTGTGGACTGAACTATGCACGTTTAAAGTACCATATTTTGGGGTGGGGGTCTCCCATGTCTTAAAGCACTGTGAATAACACCATCATGGTTTAAACCAGGCTGGCAATTAAGAATGACACAGCTACCTGCTCATTCCACTGTGGAATATAGGAAAAATAGGAAAGAGAAATGGTAAAACAGTAAAAACCAGCAGACAGAGATAAGAAATTTTTAATTGAAGTAAAATAACAGTAATGAAAAGAGAGGAGAATAAAACCAGAGAAAAAAAAAAAAGTGATGCACAGGACAACTGCCTACCACCCACTGACCAATATCCAGCAGACCTGCAAGCAGCAATTGGCAGCTCACAGCCAACTCCCCCCACTTTCTATACCAAGCATGACATGCTGTGATGTGGAATATCCCTTTGGTTAGTTTGGGTCAGTGTCGTGGTTTAAACCAAATCCTCACAATTCGCTCACTCACTCCCCCCCTTGCTCCCCCAACTCCCAGAGAGTTAGAAAGGAAAATCCAAGGGATGTGGCCCCCAGGGATTGAGATAAGAACGGTTTAATTGCTAAGGTATAACACAAATCACTCCTGCTACTACTACTACAAATAATAATGATAAAGCAAACAACAAGTGAAGAGAATACAACATCTCACCAGCCACCAACCCATAACTCACTCCACCCTGCCCGGCCGAGCACTGACCGATACCTTCTCCATTCCCCCCCAGCGCTCCACCCCTTCCGGCTCTCTCCCCCAGTTACATCCTGGGCATGATGTGCTATGGCATGGAATACCTCATTGGCTAGCCTGGGTCAGGTGTCCTGTCTCTCCTTCCTCCCGGCCTCCCCTCCTCCCTGGCAGAGCATGAGCTCAGAAAAAGGCCTTGGAAAAAAAAAAACATTTGAGCAGTAATTCAAAACATGCTCGCTATCAGCAAGCATTCTCAGCCCGAAAGTCAAAACACAGCACTGCACCAGCTACCAAGAAGGAGAAAAATGACTGCTACTGCTCAAACCAGGACAGTCAGCTGCCCTGGCTCTGCTCCCTCACAGCTTCTTGTGCCACTCCTCACTGGCAGAGCATAAGAGATTGAAAAGTCCTTGATCAGGGTAAGTGCTACTTAGCAACACACTGCTGTTTTAGTTATCAGCCTTATTCTCAGACTAAAGCCAAAACATAGTACTGTACCAGCTACTAGGAAGAAAATTAACTCTATCCCAGCCAAAACCAGGACAAGCATATAGTATAAGTAACACTTTGGAGACTATTTCACTCTCTAGCATTCACAAATCAACATGGAAAATACTTTTTTTCACTTTAAGTTCACTACAGTTTCTAATGATATTCAATCAATAATTATTCAATGGCCCACAACCCACCTCTTCAGTTATAAGTTCGTACTTCCACAAGTCCAGGCACAATTTTCCTTTGCGCTTTAGTCTCTTGATTCTTTCCCTAAAATCTCTCTGCCAGCTCTATGAACATACAGACTCACAAGCCTACATCTTCTACTATATACCCCCATTCTCCCAGTGATTAGTCTGCAGAAGCTATTCTAAACAGTTTTCCACCTGCCTTTAGAAAGCAGGCTTCATAAGAAAACAGGCCAGACATGCTAGCAATTATTAAAGGACCAAATGTCATTATGATGCCCCTGAACATAACAGATAAACTGCTGTCCTGGGATCAGTAGCGGTCATTTTGCTCCTTCTTAGTAGCTGGTACAGTGCTGTGTTTTTGACTCAAGTCTGAGAACAGTACTGATAACACACCACTATTTTTGCTTTTGCTAAGTAATTTTTACTCTGACCAAGGACTTTCTCAGTCTCATGCTCTGACAGGGAGGAACGTAAGCCAGGAGGAAGAGACAGGACACCTGACCCAAACTGGCCAAAGGGGTATTACATATCACAGCACATCATGCCCAGTATATAAATGGAATGGAGTTACCCAGAAGGGCTAGATCACTGCTCAGGTCAGCCTGGGTATCAGTGAGGGGGTGGTAAGCAATTGTATTTTCTCCCCTTGTTAATTTCCCTTATTATTACTATTGGTGGTGGTGGTAGTAGTAGTAGTTTTGTATTATACCTTAGCTACTGGACAGTTCTTATCTCAACCCATGGCAGTTACATTCTTTCTCTCCTGTTGCTCTGGGAACAGTGGGAGGAAGGGGGGGGAGTGAGGGAGTGGCTGTCTGGTTCTGAGTTACTGGCTGGCCTTAAACCACAAAGTACTTTGCAACGACCAACGTGGAGCATGAAGGGTTGAGATAATGACAGATCTGACCAGAGTGTATCTAATCATATGTGTGATAAGCATTCAGTGTTTCGGATTAATAGTCACTCATCACAATGTTGATTTATTTGCTCTCAGAGTTGTTGCGCTTGGTCTTAGACTTTCAGCATGTCATTCCTTACAGCCACTAACTGCTGTTTCAGTGTTTATCGGCTGGGGGGCCTGGGCTAAGGTTATTGTTTAACTGTACTTCATTATAATGACTTGTAATACAGTAGACTCATTGATCATGAAACTGATCTGTCTTGCATTCCCAGTGTGGTCATCACCTCTATACTTTGGGAGACATTTAATAGAATTTTATAGCAATTGCACATCTTCTTTTTTTAACTCTTCAGGGGTTCAACCTAAGAAGGAGACATTTGCTTATACCCCCCGCTCCCCCACTGTGCTGTTTACAGCAGCATTTGAGAATTCTAAAGGTTTTGGATGGCCTTTGAATACCCTTGAGACATGCCTGCTGCTTGTGCATTTTGCTACACATACAGTGTTTTACCCATGGCCTTCCCACCCGGAGAACTCCCTATTTTATCTGATCTCAAAGGTTAAGCAGGGTTGGGTTCAGGTCTAGTCTAGGGTTAGATAACAATATAGGAGGACCAAGAGATTTTCCCCAAAGCGGGACTGTCATGAGTGACAGGGTGTGTAGGATCATATGGGCAAGCACTTGGGCCAGTGGGCCCCTCCAGTGCTTTGGAACTTCACCCCTGAACAAGTGAAAAAACTGGAAAAATTAGCAGAATACTTAAACAAGTGTGCTGTCATTCTGCAATACCAAAGAGCGATAACTTGCTGCAACATGCTGGGGCTTGGCCTATGCCTACAGAGCCCTGCTCGACACTATCCAGCATCACAACTTACACAGAGTACACCATCATCATATGCCCACTCATTGGCATTAATGACCTGGAATGAAGAAGCACCACCAACAGTGAAGTGACTTGTCAACTCCAAGAGTTCAAAGACAATCGCAGCCCTTACATTATTTCAGCTGGGGGAAAACTGTCCCAGAAGTTCAAACAACTGAGAAATGACCTATCTGATCTATCCAGCTCCCCATGTGTATCAACCTGTGTCTCAGCTATTAACAGAAAGAGTCCTACTGCCCAAGAAAGAAGACAGAGGAGGTACATACTATTGGACATCCTATGGTTTTACCTATGGGATCACGGAGAAGACAAGAGAAAGCTGGATGGAAAACCTACCTCAGCTCTGGATGAACGGGTGCATGAATTGGAGAACGGTCAAGGATGATCCCCCCATGAAAGTTGCTGCTCCAGTCTCTGGTGAGCAGTTTCCCAAATAGATTGGAAGAGTTGATTTTACTCCAACTCCTGTGATAAAGAATACTAATCCCTTTCTACAAGACATAAGTGGACAATCTTATGATCAGTACTAGAGAGACACTGCCTCCAGCCAAGCGGAAGAGAGGGACAATCAGGTTTACTGGACTGTGTGGATCAGATGGCCTGGCACATCAGTCCCACAAGAGTACAGAGCTCTAGTAGAAGCCTGTGCATAGTGTACTCTGACACCATCAAACTATCAAGGGATGGAAACAATTTGTATTTCTGCAGTGACAGGAGGATGCCAAGAGTTGACAGTATTGGAGGCTGAAATCAGCCTGACTGGGAGGAAGTGGCAATAGCACCCTACTGTGACTGCTGCAAATGCTCCATGAACCCCTAGCATAGACTCAGGAGAGAGTACTTCAAAAACCCACAAGGATAGCGATGGCATTTTGGTATAACTGCCTTGGAGACACAGGAAATTAAGCAGCTGTCCACCTTCCTGGTCACTCAGAGGATCCTTTTGTTGTGGGATTGCTGAAGGTCAAAAAACAAGTGCCAATTGAGACCACAACAGTGCAACCATGGCCAACCAAGACTCCCTGATTCCCATCCATAAGCTGATCCATAGAGTGGAGAGACAAGGAGTGATCAGTAGGATCCATTTAAAAGTCTAACAGAGAGTGGAGACCAACAGTAGAATATTGTGGCATAAATGAAGTCACACCACCATTGAGTACTGCCGTACTGGACATGCTAGAACTTCAATATGAGCAGGAGTCAAAGGCAGCCAAGTGGGATGCCACAACTGATATTGCCAATGCATTTTTCTCAATTCCTTTGTCAGCAGAGTGCAGGCCACAATTTGCTTTTACTTGGAGGAGTGTCCGGGACACTTGGAACAGACTGCCCCAGGGGTGGAAACATAGCCCTAACATCTGCCATGGTAGACTGCATCCAGACTGCACTGGAACAGGGGCAAGCTCCAGAATACCTGCAATACATTGATGACATCATCATGTGGGGTGATACAACAGGAGTCTCTGAAAAAGGGTGGAAAATAATCCAAATCCTGCTGAAATCTGGTTTTGCCATAAAACAGAGTAAGGTCAAGGGACCTGCCCAGGAGATTGAACTTTTAGGAATAAAATGGCAAAATGGATGGTGCCAGGCCCCCACATATGTGACCAACACGGTAACAGCAATGTCTCCACCAACTAACAAGTAATAAACACAAACTTTCTTAGGTGTTGTGAGGTTCTGGAGAATGCAAATTCCAAATTACAGTTTGACTGTAAGCCCTCTCTATCAAATGAGCCAGAAGAATGACTTCAAATGGGGCCCTGAGCAACAACAAGCATTTGAACAAATTAAACGAGAAATACTTCATGCAGTAGCCCTTGGGCTAGTTTGAACAAGCAAGATGTGAAAAATGTGGTGTCGAGGTTTAAAACTCCACCTCAGTCTCCCGCAGTATCATACACTCCTTTTGTTTCCACTCCCTCCCCACCTTCCCACTCCTGGAGGGATGGGGAGGAGAGCCGGAGGAATACAACTCCCACGGATTGAGGTAAAATCAGTCCAGCAAATAAGGTATAATACAAATCGCTACTGCTACCACTAACAAATCAATGTTAGAGGAAATAAACATGGAGAGAGAATACGATACCACCCGCCGAAACGAGCCCAGCCTGGAAGAGAGAGCTAACCCCTCCCCTCCTGGCCAGCTTCCAGTTCGCTCTCCGAGCCCAGCCCGGAGTGTTAACCCCTTCCCTTCCGACCAGCTTCCAGTCCCCTCCCCAAGCAGGACGTGCTGTGGTATGGAATACCTCCCCGACTAGCCCAGACCAGGCACCCTATCTCTCCCTCCTCCCTGGCAGAGCATGAGCTACTGCTGAACCCATGACATTATCCACCCCTTATTCCATACCATTCACATCATGCTCAGATCCCACATTTTCAATATACCATCATATAGAGATATATATATATATATATGTACATCTGCATAGACCCAGACAGAGAGAAAGAAATCATTTCTTAATACATGGACGAATCCCTATAATGCTATTGAGTCCATTTGGTCCATGACATTAGGTTTGTAATAGTCTTTTGTAGCAAGAGAGTCTGTGTGCAGTGCTGGATTGTTGCCTGCTGATGTTGATCATTCCTTTACTGCAGAACTCATCTGGTTCTATCAAAGTTCATTCTCTGTTGGGACAATGGTTAGAGGGAAGTCAGGGCCAGTCGCTGGTGACCTGAAGATATCTAGTTGATGGACTATAAAAATATTACACAGCAAGCAACAACATATAATTAAGTCCATTGGCTGTTTTCTCCTAAAATCAAATCCCCTTGAGGTATACATCGGACTTCCCCATCTTCCTGCATTACCCACCAAGTATATCCGGGTCCTTGAGCAAAAGCAATCCCACGAGTGGGTTTGCCTTGGCCTGAAACAGGAGTAACCCAGACTGTCTTCCCTAGCAAATTTCTCATGTGCACTACAGGAACTTTGTCCCCCTCTACAATATGTAAAAGTTCTGACTGGGCTGGGCCAGCCCTGTTGGCAGATCCTCTGGTGTTGACCAACCAGGTGGCTTTTGGTAAATGTGTATCCCAATGCTTGAAAGTTTCCCCACCCATTGCTCTCAGTGTAGTTTTTAACAGCCCATTGTACTGCTGGATTTTCACAGAGGCTGGTGCATGGTAGGGGATGTGATATACCCACTCAATGCCATGTTCTTTGGCCCAAGTGCCTATAAGGTTGTTTCGAAAATGAGTCCCATTGTCTGACTCAATTCCCTCTGGGGTGCCATGTCGCCACAAAATCTGGTTCTCAAGGCCCAAGATAGTGTTCCGGGCAGTGGCATGGGGCACAGCATATGTTTCCAGCCATCCTGTGGTTGTTTCCACCATGGTAAGCACATAGCGCTTGCCTTGGCGGGTTGGGGGGAGTGTGATATAGTCAATTTGCCAGGCCTCCCCATATTTATACTTCAGCCATCGTCCTCCATACCAAAGAGGTTTCAACCGTTTAGCTTGTTTAATTGCAGCACATGTCTCACACTCATGAATAACCTGGGCGATAGTGTCCATTGTTAAGTCCACCCCTCGATCACGAGCCCATTTGTACGTTGCGTCTCTGCCCTGATGGCCTGAAGTGTCATGGGCCCACTGGGCCAAAAATAATTCGCCTTTATGTTGCCAATCTAAGTCCATCTGAGCCATTTCAATCTTAGCAGCTTTATCCACTTGTTGGTTATTGTGGTTTTCCTCAGTGGCCCAACTCTTAGGTATGTGGGCATCTACATGGCGTACCCCCACCACCAGGTTCTGCATCTGGGCAGTGATATCTTGCCACAGTGCAGCAGCCCAGATGGGTTTACCTCTGAGTTGCCAGTTGCTCTGCTTCCATTGCTGCAACCACCCCTACAGGGCATTTGCCACTATCCATGATTCAGTGTAGAGATAAAGCACTGGCCACCTTTCTCGCTCAGCAATGTCCAGGGCCAGCTGGATGGCTTTCACCTCGGCAAACTGACTCGATTCCCCATCTCCTTCAGCAGTTTCAGCAACTTGTTGCTGAGGACTCCATACAGCTGCCTTCCATCTCCGATGCTTTCCCACAATACGGCAGGACCCATCAGTGAACAAGGCATACTGCTTTTCACTTTCTGACAATTTATTATATGGTGGTGCCTCTTCGGCATGCATTACCTCCTCCTCTGCTGACATTCCAAAATCTTTGCCCTCTGGCCAGTCCATAATGACTTCCAGAATGCCTGGACGACTGGGATTTCCTATCCGAGCTTGTTGTGTAATTAGTGCAGCCCATTTACTCCAAGTAGCATCAGTTGCATGATGTGTAGAGGAGACCCTGCCTTTGAACATCCAGCCCAGCACTGGCAAGCGGGGTGCCAAAAGGAGCTGTGCTTCAGTGCCAATCACTTCTGAAGCAGCTCGAACCCCTTCATAAGCTGCCAATATCTCTTTCTCTGTTGGGGTATAGCTGGCCTCAGAGCCTTTGTATCCCCGACTCCAAAAACCAAGGGGTCGACCTCGAGTGTCCCCTGGAGTTTTCTGCCAGAGGCTCCAGGTAGGACCATTCTCCCCAGCTGCAGTGTACAGTACATTTTTTACATCTGGACCGGTCCGGACTGGTCCAAGGGCCATTGCATGAACTATCTCGCTTTTAATTTGCTCGAAGGCTTGTAGCTGCTCAGGACCCCATTTGAAAACATTCTTTTTCCGGTTCACATGATAGAGAGGGCTTACGATTGAACTGTAATTTGGAATGTGCATTCTCCAGAACCCCACAGCACCCAAGAAAGCTTGTGTTTCTTTCTTATCAGTTGGTGGAGACATTGCTGTTATCTTATTGATTACTCCTGTAGGGATATATCTACGTCCATCTTGCTATTTTATGCCCAAAAATGGAATTTCCCGTGCAGGTGCCTTGACTTTATTCCGTTCTATGGCAAAACCAGCTTTCAGCAGGATTTGGATTATTTCCCTCCCTTTCTCAAAAACTTCTTCAGCTGTATCACCCCACACTATAATGTCATCGATGTACTGCAAGTGTTCTGGAGCTTGCCCCTGTTCCAGTGCAGTCTGGATCAGTCCATGGCAGATGGTGGGGCTGTGTTTCCACCCCTGGGGCAGTCGGTTCCAAGTGAACTGGACACCCCTCCAAGTAAAAGCGAACTGTGGCCTGCACTCTGCTGACAAAGGAATTGAAAAAAATGCATTGGCAATATCAATCGTGGCATACCACTTGGCTGCCTTTGACTCTAATTCATGCTGCAGCTCTAACATGTCTGGCACGGCAGCACTCAATGGTGGTGTGACTTCATTCAGGCCACGATAGCCTACTGTTAGTCTCCACTCTCCATTAGACTTTCGCACTGGCCATATGGGGCTATTAAAAGGTGAGCGGGTCCTGCTGATCACTCCCTGCCTCTCCAGTCTACGGATCAGATTATGGATGGGAATCAGGGAGTCTCGATTGGTGCGATATTGCCGCAGGTGCACTGTTGTGGTCGCAATTGGCACTTGTTGTTCTTCGACTTTCAGCAACCCCACAACAGAAGGATCCTCTGAGAGACCAGGCAAGGTGGACAGCTGCTCAATTTCCTCAGTCTCCAAAGCAGCAATACCAAAAGCCCACCGGTACCCTTTTGGGTCTTTGAAGTACTCTCTCCTGAGGTAGTCCATGCCGATGATGCATAGAGCCTCTGGGCCAGTCACAATGGGGTGCTTTTGCCATTTCCTCCCAGTCAGGCTAATTTCAGCCTCTAGTACAGTCAACTCTTGGGACCCTCTTGTCACTCCAGAAATATAGATGGGTTCCACCCCTTGACAGTTTGATGGCATCAGGGTACACTGTGCACTGGTATCAACTAGAGCCTTATACTTCTGTGGGGCTGATGTGCCAGGCCATTTGATCCACACAGGCCAGTAAAAACAATTGTCCCCTACCTCCACCTGGCTGGAGGCAGGGCCCCTCTAATAGTCATCATCATCACAGTCTTGGACACATAAGTCATGTTGAAAGGGATTATTCTTCTTTATCACAGGAGCTGGAGTAAAATCAGCTCTTCCGCTCCATCTGGGAACCTGTTCACCAGAGACTGAAGCTGCAGCTCTCATGGGGCGATCAGTCTTGGCCCTTGCTCCTCTCTTCAATTCACCCACACGTTCCTCCAAGGCTGAAATAGGTTTTTCATCCCACTTTGTCATGTCTTCTCCATGATCCCACAGGTAAAACCATAGGGTGGCCCGTGGTGTGTATCTTATATATTTTCTCTCTCGAACAACAGGACACCCTTTGTTAATAGCTGAAACGCGTGTTGGCACACGTGAGGAGATAGATAAATCAGAGAGATCGTCCCTCAACTGTTTGAGATCTTGTTTGAGATCCTGAGACAATTTTTCCACAGCTGAGATGATGGAAGGGGTAAGATTGTCTTCGAATTCTCGGAGTTTATGAACCATTTCATCCACTGTTAGTGGTGCTATGTCATTCCAGGTTACCGTTGCCAATGGATGGGCATATGACGACGGTGCGTTCCGTGTAAGTTTTAGCCATATGGCTCGTGTGCATTTGACTTCATCTGGGTCTATGGGTACATTCTCATTATTCGGCTTGGTGTAGTAGATCATCTCTACAATAGCTGATTCCCTCAGGGACTGGATGCCTTTGTCTATAGTAGTCCACTTGGCCGAACGACTCATCATCCCTGTACGGGAACCTTTCTTTCACAGCTGCCAAAAGCCGCCTCCAAAGACTGACGGACTTTTTCTCTCTTGCAATTGCTTTGTCAATTCCCCCTTCTCTAGCAAGTGATCTCAGCTGCTTGGCTTCTGTACCTGCTAGTTCGTGACCATCGGCCCCATTATCCCAACATCGGAGCAGCCAGGTGATGATGTGCTCCCCTGGTTGACGGGTGAAATCTTTTCGCATATTCTGCAGCTCAGTTGAGGTCTGAGATTGAGAAGTCACCTCTTCTTCTTCGTCATGTGATGATGACCCCTGATCAGATACTAGGCCAGGTAGTGGATGCGTAGTTTCTTAATCCTGCCTCCTCCTTCTTGCCTCCTTTCTAGTTTTTCTCTTGTGTACAGGAGCAACCGATATTGGTACGAATTGGTCCTCTAGTTCAGCTGCAGTGATTATCACTGTAGTTTGAGTAGCAACTGTAGTTGTTGCTGGGGTAGCTGCACTGTCTGTCGCAGTCAAGGGTTGAATAGCCGCTGTACTCGTTACTGGGGTAGCTGCACTGTCTGTCACAGCTGAAGTTTGGGTAGCAACTGTACTTGCCGCTGGGGATGGTGTAGCTGCTGTACTTGGAGTTGGAACAGCTGCGCTGACTTCTGTGTTGCTCTCAGCCCCAGCACGTTGCTGTAATTTGTCCATCTCTGGTATGGCCAGGACGACAACACACCTCATTTAGGTGTTTTACTAATTCTTCCGGATTCTTCACTTGTTCGGGAGTAAAATTCCAAAGTAGTGGAGGGGCCCACTGACCTAGATGCTTGCCCATACTATCCCACACACCCTGCCACTCATGGCTGTCCAGCCTCTGGGAAGATCTCCTGGTCCTCCTATTTCGTCGTTTAACCCCAATACAGGACCAGACCTGACTCCGCTTAACTCTTGAAATCAGATGAAATAACTGTGAGCAAAACACACTCTGTATGCGTGCTATTATGGTGATCCCCATCACAATCAACATACAAGTCTCAACAGTATTAAAAGGCCATTCAAAAACTTCAAAACTCTCAAATGATGTTGTTGACCATCTGGAGAGAACACTGGGAGGATAGAAGAATGCCTCCTTCACAGGATGACCACCCGAGAAGGAGAAAAAAGATGTGAAATTGCTAAGCACTTCTATTATGTACCTCCCAAAATATAATGTTGGTGACCATACTGGGAACATAAAAGAAATCAGTTTCATGATCAATGCTTCTATTGTATTACAAGTCATTAACATAAAATACAATGAGACGAGAACCTTAACCCAAACCCCATACTTGATAAACACAAACACAGCTAATATATATGAAAAGTAATTGGTAAAATCCTGAAACCGTGAGATCAGGAGAAAAAACTGTGAGAGCCAATAAACCAGCATTGTGACAAATGACTATAAAACCTGTCAGATTTGTTGTTATCTCGTGGTTTTGTGCCCCACGTTGGGTGCCAAAAACTGTCGAGGTTTAAAACTCCACCTCAGTCTCCCGCAGTATTATACACTCCTTTTGTTTCCCCTCCCCCCCCCCCCCACCTTCCCACTCCCAGAGGGATGGGAAGGAGAGCCGGAGGAATACAACTCCCACGGATTGAGGTAAAATCAATCCAGCAATTAAGGTATAACACAAATCACTACTGCTACCACTAACAAATCAATGTTAGAGGAATTAAACACGGAGAGAGAATACGATACCACCCGCCGAAATGAGCCCAGCCTGGAAGAGAGAGCTCACCCCTCCCCTCCCAGCCAGCTTACCATTCCCTCTCCGAGCCCAGCCCGGAGTGTTAACCCCTTCCCTTCCGACCAGCTTCCAGTCCCCTCCCCGAGCAGGATGTGCTGTGGTATGGAATACCTCCCCGACTAGCCCAGGTCAGGCGCCCTATCTCTCCCTCCTCTCTGGCAGAGCATTAGCTACTGCTGAACCCATGACACGTGCTTTACACCGCAGCTGCGGAGAATGGTCCTACCTGGAGCCTCTGGCAGAAAACTCCAGGGGAGACTCAAGGTCGGCCCCTCGGACTTTGGAGTCAGGGATACAGAGGATCCGAGACCAACTATACCCCAACTGAGAAAGAGATACTGGCAGCCTGTGAAGGGGTTCGAGCTGCTTTGGAAGTGACTGGCACTGAAGCACAGCTCCTCCTGCCACCCTGCTGGGCTGGATGTTCAAAGGCAGGGCCTCCTCTACTCATCATGCAACCCATGCTACATGGAATAAGTGGGCTGCACTAATTACACAGTGAGCTCAAATAGGAAATCCCAGTCATCCAAGAATTCTAGAAGTCATCGTGGAATGGCCAAAAGGCAAAAATTTTGGAATGTCACCAGAGGAGGAAGTGATGCATGCTTAAGATGCTCTACCATATATAGAACTGTCAGAAAGTGAAAAGCAGTATGGCTTGTTTACTGATGGGTCCTGCTGTACTGTGGGAAAGCATTGGAGATGGAAGGCAGCTGTATGGAGTCCACAGCAACAAGGTGCAGAAAATGCTGCAGGAGAGGGTGAATCGAGTCAGTTTGCCAAGGTGAAAGCCATCCAGCTGGCCCTGGACACTGGTGAATGAGAAAAGTGGTCGGTACTTTATTCCTCTACTGACCCATGGATGGTGGCAAATGCCCTGTGGGGGTGGTTGCAGCAATGGAAGTAGAGCAACTGGCAACAGAGGTAAACCCATCTGGGCTGCTGCACTGTGGCAAGATATCGCTGCCTGGGTGCAGAACCTGGTGGTGAAGGTACACCACGTAGATGTCCACATACCCAAGAGTCAGGCCACTGAGGAACACAAAAACAACTAACAGGTGGATAAAGCTGCTTTGATTAAAGTAGCTCAGAAGGACTTAGATTGGCAACATAAGGGTGAATTATTTTTAGCTGGTGGGCCCATGACACCTCAGGCCATCAAGGCAGAGATGCAACATAGAGATGGGCTCCTGATTGAGGGGTGGACTTCAAAATGGACACTACTGCCCAGGCGTTGTGTTTTAAGCCCAGCACTAACTCAGAACCACACAGCCACTTGCTCACTCACTCCCTCCCTCCCTTCTCCCCACACTCCTGGAGGAGCAAGGAGAACTGAAAGAATGTAACTCCCACTGGTTGAGGTAAGAACTGTCCAAAAAATAATTAAGGTATTATACAAGACCAATAGTACTACCACCACCAATAATAATGATGATAAGGAAAATAACAAGAGGAGAGAATACAATTGCTCACCACCCACCAAACCATACCCAACCTGACCTGAGCAGCGATCTGGGCCTTCCAGGTAACCCCCCCCCCCCCCCCAGTTTATATACTGGGCATGACATGCTGTGGTATGGAATAACCCTTTGGCAAATTTGGGTCAGGTGTCCTGTCACTGCTTCTGCCCAGCTTCCCCTCCTCCCTGGCAAAGCACGAGACTCAGAAAGTCCTTGATCAGAGTAACAGTGGGAACAGTGTCGATAACACCAATGTTTTTCATTGGTCCTAAGTAATGCTTACGCAGAAGCAAGGCAGAAGCAGTGACAGGACACTGGACTGGATTACTGGACTTTTCCTATCTTAACCCATGGAGTTACTGTCTCTTGATTCTCCTTCTTGTCCCTCTAGGAGCAGGGGGAGGAAGAAGAGAGGGAGTGAGCAGCTGCATGGTTCTGAGCTACCAGCTGGGCTTTAACCATGACAACTGCATGCAATTTAGACCTGCTGTTGGAAACAATCTGACAAAGCAATTCTAAATTAGTGTAATATAGGAAAAAAAATCCAACATCTCAACTGTTCATACTGTTTTTAGGATAGATAGGTAAGGGGCTCAAGTGCATCAATGGAACATTAGACTCATGCTGTATCAGATTACTATTAATCTTAATAAAATTCAGATATGCTTATAGAATCATAGAATAGCTAGTGTTGGAAAGGACCTTAAGACCATCTAGTTCCAACTCCCCTGCCATGGGCAGGGACACCTCACATTAAACCATATCACCCAAGGCTTCATCCAACCTGGCCTTGAACACTGCCAAGGATGGAGCATTCACTAACTCCCTGGCCAACCCATTCCAGTACCTCACCACCCTTACAGTAAAGAATTTCTTCCTTATATCCAGTCTAAACTTCTGCTGTTTAAGTTTCAACCCATTACCCCTTGTCCTATCAATACAGTCCCTAATGAATAGTCCCTCACCAGCATCCCTGTAGGCGCCCTTCAGATACTGGAAGGCTGCTATGAGGTCTCCATGCAGCCTTCTCTTCTCCCGGCTGAACAGCCCCAGCTTTCTAGCCTGTCTTCATATGGGAGGTGCTCCAGTCCCCTGATCATCCTCGTGGCCCTCCTCTGGACTTGCTCTAACAGTACCATCTTCTTTTTATGTTGAGGACACCAGAACTGCACACAGTACTCCAAGTGAGGTCTCAGGGGAGCAGAGCAGAGGAGTAGGATCACCTCCTTTGCCCTGCTGGTCACACTCCTCTTGATGCAGCCCAGAATACGGTTGGCTTTCTGGGCTGGAAGCTCACACTGCTGGCTCATGTTCATTTTCTCATTGACCAACACCCCCAAGTCCTTCTCCGCAGGGCTGCTCTGAATTTCCTTTTTGCCCAACCTGTAGCTGTGCCTGGGATTGCTCCCACCCAGGTGTAGGACCTTATACTTGGCATGTTTAAACTTCATGAGGTTGGCATCAGCCCACCTCACAAGCATGTCAAGGTCCCTCTGAATGGAATTCCTTCCCTCCAGTGTATCAACAGAACCACACAGCCTGGTGTCATCGGCAAACTTGCTGAGGGCACACTCAATCCCACTGTCCATGTCACAGACAAAGATGTTAAACAAGACCGGTCCCAACACCAATCCCTGAGGGACACCACTCGTTACTGGTCTCCAGCTGGACATTGAACTGTTGACCACAACTCTTTGCGTGCGGCCATCCAGCCAGTTCTTCATCAACTGAGTGGTCCACCTATCAAATTGACATCTCTCCAATTTAGAGACAAGGATGTCGTGTGGGACAGTGTTGAATGCTTTGCACAAGTCCAGGTAGATGACGTCAGCTGCTCCACCCCTGTCCATCACTTTTGTAGCCCTGTCATAGAAGGCCACCAAATTGGTTAGGCAGGATTTCCCCTTAGTGAAGCAATGTTGGCTGTCACCAAGCACCTTGTTGTTTTTCATGTGCCCTAGCATGCCTTTCAAGAGAATCTGCTCCAAGATTTTGCCAGGGACGAAGGTGAGACTGACTGGCCTGTAATTCCCCGGGTCATCCAGTTTCCCCTTCTTGAAAATGGGGGTTATATTTCCCTTTTTCCAGTTGTTGGGAACTTCACCTGACTGCCATGGTTTTTCAAATATGATGGCCAGTGGCTTTGCAACTTAATTCGCCAGCTAAATGTGACAAAAACCATCTATCACATAATTTTTTTACTTGGCATACCCATCAAGTTTCATTGTAGTTTACCACTCAATCTGCATGTACTTACAATTTCCACCACAAAACACAGCTGTTTAAAGTCCTTAGATGTTGGAGTAATCTTTTTTTGTTAAGTAGCAGCAACAAACCCAAACCCAGAAATTTTCCTTTACAGTACTTATACAGCTGTTCATACAAACCTGGTATCAGTTGTTACTGAAGAGCTGTTGAAAACATCTCTCAGTCTCTCCAAACATCTATTTGCTCCTGGACATGCTAGGAAAATGTAACAAACCTTATGCTGATTCTAAATTAAAATGTCTTCCATCTCCAGGACAGGATGTTGCTTACCTCTTTCCTTGGTGCAATATGAAAAATTATTTAAAGTAAGCTTTTCTAACAGAAACAATGCAACATTAAGAACTACCATTGTAACTATCCTCACATCCCTGTCTTGCAGATAGCAGAGTTTTGAAAATGGTTTGAGTAAAAGCATGCCATAAAAGGTAGCTATGAGTATAGCAATTAAAGGTACAATGGCTTATTTTGTGCTGCAGATTAGAAGCACAATACCAAAACTTGAGGACTTAACATATTTTCACCTGAACATCTTGATTTTTTAAAAAAATTAGCCACATGAAGTATTTGTTATTTTTAATCTAAAATTTGATAGAAATTGAAGATATTTAAAAGAAATTACCATCTTATAAAAATTGATAACAATTTCAGTGACTTTTGATAAAGGAAACCCAAAAGCAAGAAATTGTGTTAAGTTAATCAATGGAAAAATGTATGGCTATGTATATAACTTCCATACCAAATTTGCTTGCATTTGTTGCCTTTTCCTTTATAAATCATGAGGTATCCATTTAGGAAAACAGACTCAAGCCAAAAAAAAACATTTTGTTTCTGTTCATCATCTACAGACAAAATTAATAATTTGTCAAAATATAAATGATAAAAAAAAAAGTTGAAGTACTCAAAATATCATGTAGTAGCAAGGTATAAAAAACCTGATAAACTAAGTTCTCCAGCAAACCACAGACAATGTTTTAATACACAAAGAACATGAAGCAGAACAATACCTTTTCTGCCAGGCTTCATTTCACCTTCTTGATCCATCCAATATTCTCTAATATCAATTAAGACTTTCCCTTTAAAGTCACGAACACTTACATACCTCATTTTGCCAATCTGTAAAACAAGGACATCTTTTAGATATTTTATGTATTTGGCCTGTGTTACCGGCTGGGCTTAAACCATGACAATTCTACAGCATTCCCTTTTCCCAGCAATACCAGACTTGGACATGTGACATCACATACTACAACTTAAAAGCCTACAGGAACAACATTTCTTGGTTTTACCCTATAACACTTCAGTGACTTTTAAAGTCACCTATAAACCAGCTTCAAATAGTAGTACTCCACAACACTTCATTTTTTAGGTCTATCAAAGAAAATTAGTGCATTGCCAAGTAATTCCAGATTTGCTCCAAGAAGTAAAACTCAATATAATATAGCAGATCAATGCTGCAAATACAGCAAAAGGATTTAGGTTTTGACTATTAAAGATAAGACTACATATCTTAATTCAACTACATCAAGGAAAGTGACAATAATAAAAAGTCCACATCATTTACTTAGTAAGTCTACCTTAAATGTAGACAGATCCATATGAAAACAATGAAATTACATCAGGTTATACACCACTGTCTAGATTTCAAGTGAATGCTCATATTAAATTTCACATGTTTAGTTGAACTCTATGCAAAACAGTTCATAGAATCATAGCATAGTTGAGGTTAGAAAGGACCTTAAGATCATCTAGTTACAACCCCCTGCCATGGGCAAGGATGCCTCACACTAAACCATGTTGCCTAAGGCTCTGCCCAGCCTGGCCTTAAACACTACCAGGAGCATTTACCACTCCTCTGGGCAACCTGTTCCAGTGCCTCACCACCCTCACAGTAAAGAACTTCCTCCTTATATCTAACCTGAACTTCCCCTGTTTTAGTTTGAACCCACTGCCCCTTGTCCTATTGCTACAGTCACTGGTGAAGTGACTCACCAGCATCACTGTAGGCCCCCTTTATATACTGAAGGCTACTGTGAGGTCTCCACACAGCTTCTCTTCTCCAAGCTGAACAGCCCAAATTTTCTCAGCCTGTCTTTGTATGGGAGGTGCCTGAGCCCCCTGATTATCCTCATGGCCCTCCTCTGGACTTGCTCCAATAGCAACAAATCCTTCTTACGTTGAGGACACCAGAACTGTACACAGGCTACAGTTTGAAAACCTCAACCAAAATATAGGTTTAAGCAAATAAATGTTTCTTGAAGTTCAGTTACCTACAATGCTGTTCACACAGCAACTGACAGTCCTAGAATAATTTCGTTGGACACCTGTGTATCTCTGTAACCACATTAGTGTTCCAAGGACTGTACCGATTTATAGCAGGGTAGTTACTACAGTCCAAACTTCATAGACAAGTTCATATGCTTTTTATTAAGTATCACAGCTCCTCAGATATACTATTCTATGGAATTAAATCAGAAAACATGAAAAATATTTTTCCAGGTTTCCATTTCTTAGAATAAAATGCACTGAAATGTGTCTAAGCTTTTTTTCTTTTCCACAGCTATACAACTAGATGACTCCTGAGTTTCAGCAACCATCTTCTTTACCATTTTTCCCTATTTTCAGTTTGCCTTGATTAAACTGCATACATACTGTAGAAGTAGAAACATCTATTTCTTAGCTTATAACTATACATACAGCGTCAGAAACAGTACAGTAAGTTAATATAAACTCCTAGAAGAGAGAGTCCTGTGAACAGCCAAGACCTGCAAAAAACCAAACTGATATACCATTGGAATCACAGGAACACGGTGGGATGGCTCCTATGACTGGAGTTTTGGAATGGAAGGTTACAGGTTTTTTAAGAAGGACAGGCTGGGCAGATGGGGGAGGAGGTGTAGCTATTTATGTCAGTGATAAGCTGGAGAGTATGGAACTCTGCCTGGGGACAAGTGATGGGCCAACAGGGACATGATATCATTGGTATCACAAAGATGGTGGAATGGCTCCTATGATTGGAGTGTTGGAATGGAAGGTTATAGGCTCTTTAGAAAAGACAGGCCAGGCAGATGGGGAGGGGGAGTTGCTATTTATGTCAGTGATAGGCTGGAAAGTATAGAACTCTGTCTGGGGACAGGTGATCAGTTAACAGAGAGTTTGTGGGTTAGGGTCAAAGGGAGGACTGTGATGGGGAACATTTCTATGGGGGTCTGCTACAGGCCACCCAGTCAGGAGGACTGCACAGATGAAGCCCTGTATAGGCAGATAGGAGCAGCCTCACGCTCACAGGCCCTTGGCCTCATGGGGGACTTCAACCACCATGATATCTGGTGGAAGGACAGCATAGCACAAGCAATCCAGGAGATTCCACAACTGTGTGGAAGACAACTTCCTCTTGCAAGTGGTAGAGGAGCCAACAAGAAGTGCCATGCCTGACCTTATGCTAACCAGCAGGGAGGGGCTGGTAGGGAATGTGATGCTGCAAGATGATCCTCATGGCAGCAAGAAGGGCACACAGCAAGCTCACTGCCCTGGACTTCAAGAGAGCAGACTTCAGCCTCTTCAGGAACCTGCTCTGTAAGGTCCCATGGGAAAAAGCCGGGGGGTGGGGTGGCAAGAACGCTGGATAATATTCAAGGATCACCTGCTCCAAGCTCAGGAACCTTGTGTCCAGACAACAAGGAAATGGAGCAAGAAGGCCAGGGGGCCTCCATGAATGGACAAGGAGCTACTGAGAAAACTCGGAAGGAAAAAAGAAGCTTACAAAAGGTTAAAGTAAGGACAGGTATCCTGGGAAGAATGGGCCATTGTCTGGGAAGCTAGGGATCAAGTCAGGAAAGCTAAGGACCACTTAGAATTGAGTCCAGCCAGGGATATTTAAGATAACAGTAAGGGTTTATATAGGTATGTTGTTGCCAAAAGAAAGACTAGTGATATTGGGGGCCCTCTCCAGAAGGAAACAGGAGACCTGTCTAGCCTGGATTTGGAGAAGGCTGAGGTTTTCAGTGACTTCTTTGCCTTAGTTTTCAATGGCAAATGCTCTAGACATGCTACTTAAGTCACTGAAGAGCATCTACAGTGATGCTGGAGAGGGACTCTGTCGTAGTTTAAACCAAGTCCCCCAACTCCCGGAGAGTTAGGAATGAGACAGACTCTTCATCAGTGACTGTAGCAATAGGACAAGGGGCAATGGGTTAAAGCTTAAACAGGGAGATTCAGGTTAGATATAAGGAGGAAATTCTTTACTATGAGGATGGTGAGGCACTGGAACAGGTTGCCCAAGGAAGTCATCAATGTTCCATCCCTGGCAGTGTTCAAGGCCAGGTTGGACAGAGACTTGTGTGACATGGTTTAGTGTTAAGTGCCCCTGTGTATGGCAGGGGGGTTGGAACTATATGAACTTATGGTCCTTCCCAACCCTAACCATTCTATGATTTAGCACACTAGTTCTGAAACTTAGGTTGTCAACAATGCATTTCACAATATATCACCTTCTAGAGTATCATAAACATTTTTATCTACTTTTAGAAGTCTATGATAGGTAAAGACATAACAACTTATTTCAAGTCAAAAACCAAATTCAACCCAAACTTTAACAAAACATACCCACCCAAACCCAAGAAGTCACTTGCAACAGAGATCATTTTACTACCACGGGGAAACAGAAAGGAGAATTGCTAGTATTACTAGTAGTCCTAATAGATCAAACAAAAACATACCTTAAAAATTAACACACATAAGCTGATATAGTATTAAAAGAATCACAGTGCTTCACAGAACACAATATAGATTTAAGCATTTTGTTGTTAAGCAACTAAAAGGCAAATGGACTAAGGAACACTGATAGTTTAGGTCAAGGCAATACTGAAATATTTTTTTTCCTATATTATATCTAACACTGGAAGAATCCTGCTCTTATCAGACTAACACAGGTCCCCTACTGTCTGTTTTTAGTAACTTTATTATCTCAGGTCAAAAAGAAATCAGAGCACAAATACTCCTGATTTAATTTCAAATAAAAGGGGTTTTGGGGTGGTTTTTTATGTTTGATTTTTTGGTTGGTTTGGATTGTTTTTTTGGGTTTGTTTTTTTTTGTGGTTGGTTTCCTGGCTGTTCCCCCTGTCCCCCCCCATCACATGAGCATTAAAAATTTTAACCATTTCATAGAATCATAGAATAGTTAGAGTTGGAAAGGACCTCAAGATCATCTAGTTCCAACCCCCCTGCCATGGGCAGGAACACCTCACACTAGACCATATCACCCAAGGCTTCATCCAACCTGGCCTTGAACACTGCCAAGGATGGAGCATTCACTAACTCCCTGGCCAACCCATTCCAGTACCTTACCACCCTCACAGTAAAGAATTTCTTTCTTATATCCAATCTAAACCTCTGCTGTTTAAGTTTCAACCCATTACCCCTTGTCCTATTACTACAGTCCCTAATGAATAGTCCCTCACCAGCATCCCTGTAGCAGCCTTCCAGTATCTGAAGGGCGCCTATGAGGTTTCCATGCAGCCTTCTCATCTCCAGGCTGAACAGCCCCAACTTTCTCAGCCTGTCTTCATATGGGAGGTGCTCCAGTCCCCTGATCATCCTCGTGGCCCTCCTCTGGACTTGTTCTAAGAGTTCCATGTCCTTTTTATGTTGAGGACACCAGAACTGCACACAATACTCCAAGTGAGGTCTCACGAGAGCAGAGTAGAGGGGCAGGATCACCTCCTTTGCCCTGCTGGTCCTTTTGATGCAGCCCAGAATACAGTTGGCTTTCTGGGCTGCCAGCACACACTGAAGCCGGCTCATGTTCATTTTCTCATCGACCAACACCCCCAAGTCCTTCTCTGCAGGGCTGCTCTGAATTTCCTTTTTGCCCAACCTGTAGCTGTGCCTGGGATTGCTCCAACCCAGGTGTAGTACCTTGCACTTGTCATGGTTAAACTTCATGAGGTTGGCATCAGCCCCCCCAAGCCTGGTATTTCTGAACCTATTACAAGCCTAACATAAAGGTTATAATGTAGTGGGGTTTTTTTTTGTTTGTGGTGGGGTTTTTCTTGGGGTGTTTTGTTTGTTTGTTTGTTTTTAGTTCTGACTGCAGTTCACCTCATTAGGTATAGAAGATACTATCTCATTTTTCCTACATGGATCAAAGCATACCTCAGCAGAACTAAAAATATGATATTCTTCTTTCAAAGTGGAAGTCCAGGCACTGATGCCCAGAGTCTTAAATTGAAGCTCTCCCCCACATGAAAAGCAAAGGGAGAATCTATACATTAAAACTAACCATCCTGTACTACAATATCAGTTAAACAGGTCTTCTCTCTAGATATGGTTGTTGTTTTTTTTACATAACTTATCCTTTGCCCCTTTCAAGCTAGCTAGTCAGAGACATTTATCAAATCTTGATTCACAACCCTAAAACAGGTAAATCTGAGATACATACATTATTCCGCAGCTTTCAGCACACATTGGTACTGCCTTAGCTAACCCTAGGAACTACAATACTCTGAACTCACAAATGCGTCATGCTATTGAAAAATAAACATTCATCCCATCTTAAAATTAAGGACAATATAAAATATTGCAATCCCTTGGGATTAGTAGTAGGGGACTCTACTTTGAAAAACACAGAGGAACCCACCTACTGGCCTGACCCAGTCTCAAGGGAAGTGTGTTGCCTATCAGGGGCTCTGAGCAGGGATGTTGCTGAGAGGCTGCCTGCTCTAGTAAGTCTCACTGACTACTACTCACTTCTAGTTGTCCATGTGGGTGTTAGCGACATGGACAGCAGTAGCCCAGAGAACATTAAGAAGAACTACAGAGCCCTGGGAGAGGTGGTTATGGGCTCTGGAGCTCAGTCTTTTCATCAATTCTCCAGGATAAAGGGGAGTACCTTAAAAAGGCTAGGTGGATTTACCAGGTTAATAAACAGTTAGAACAGTGGTGCCATAGTCAGGGGTTTGGGTATCTACAACATCGGACTCCATTTAGGAGGCCAGGTCTACTGGGGGCTGGTGGAACTGGTCAAACAACAAAAGGGAAGAGCGGTTTTGGTAGGAGGCTTTCCAGGCTGCTCAAGAAAGCTTAAAACTAGATGTATTGGTGGAAGGGGGCATCATTCCATCCCAACACACCTAGTTGGTTGCCAACACCTATAATAAATGCTCGGAACAATGTAGAGATATTCCAGCTGCCCCAGTCAATGAGCCAGCTACATTTGGAGCTCGGCTCAGATGCCTCTATACAAACGCCCATACTATGGGGAACACACAAGAGGAATTAGAGATGTGTGCACGTCTACGGGGGTAAGATATAATAGGCGTCAGAGAAACATGGTGGGATGGCTCCTATGACTGGAGTGTTGGAATAGAAGGTTAAAGGCTCTTTAGAAAAGACAGGCCTGGCAGACAGGGAGGGGAGTTGCCCTTTATGTTAGAGATAAGCTGGAGAGTATGGAACTCTCACTAGGGACAGGTGAGCAGTCAAAAGAGTTTGTGGGTAAGGATTAAAGGGAGAACAGCGATGGGGGCATAACTGTGGGGATCTGTTAAAGACTGCCTGATCAAGAAGACTGTGGATGAAGCACTCTACAGAAAGATAAGAACAGCCACATGCTCCCAGGCCCTTGTTCTCATGGGGGACTTGAACCACACTGATATCTGTTGGAGGGAGGGTACGGTCCAGCACAAGCAATCCAGGTTTCTCGATTGTGTGGAAGACAACTTCCTTCTGCAAGTAATAGAGAAGCAGACAAGGAGAGGTACTATGCTTGACCTTGTGCTCACCAACAGAGAGGGGCTGGCTGGAAATGTGACACTCCAGGGCAGCCTAGGTTGCAGTGATTATGAGATGGTTGAATTAGAGATCCTCAGGACAGTGAGAAGAGCGTGCAGCAAGCTCACTGCCCTGGGCTTCAAGAGAGAAGACTTCGGCCTCCTCAAGAACCTGCTTAGTGAGATTCCATGGGAAATAGCCCTAGAGGGCAGGGGGACCAAGACTCTTGGTTAATATTCAAGGATCACCTGCTACAAGCTGAGGAGTGTTGCATCCCAACTAGAAGGAAGTGCAGCAGGAGGGCCAGGAGACCCCCTTGGATGGATAAGGAGCAGCTGAGAAAAATTCACAGAAAAAAAGAGTCTTATAAAAGGTGGATGCAAGGACAGGTGGCCCAGGAAAAATACAGGGATGTTGTCTGGGAAGCTAGGGACCAGGTTAGGAAAGCTAAAGCCCAGTTAGAATTAAACTTGGGTAGGGATGTGAAAGATAACAGGAAGGGATTCTACAGGTTCGTGGCAAATAAAAGGGACAGACTAGGAAAAACGTGGGCCCTCTCTGGAAGCTGTCATGAGAACTGGCTACCCTGGATTTGGAGAAGGCTGAGGTTCTCAATGACTTCTTTGCCTCAGTCTTTGCTGGCAAAGGCTCCGACCACACCACCTAAATACTGGAAGGCAGACACAGGGACTGTGAGAATGAAGACATTAGGCCCACTGTAGGAGAGGACCTGGTTCAAGACCATCTTAAGAACCTGAATGTACACAAGTACAAAGGACTTGATGAAATCCATCTGTGGGTCCTGAAGGAGCTGGAAAATGAAGTTGCTAAGACACTGGCCATCATATTTGAAAATATCATGGCAGTCAGGTAAAGTTTCCAATGACTGGAAAAAGGTAAATATGACCCAAATTATCAAGAAGGGGAAAATGGATGACCCGGGGAATTACAGGCCAGTCAGTCTCACATTTGTCCCTGGCAAAATCTTAGAGCACATTCTCCTGGAAGGCATGCTAAGGCACATGAAAAACAACAATGTGGTTGGTCACAGCCAGCACGGCTTCAGTAAGGGCAAATCCTGCCTGACCAATTTGGTCACCTTCTCTGATGGGGCTACAGAGAACTGATGGACAGGGTTAGACCAGTTGACGTCATCTACCTATGCTTGTGCCCAGTGTTCTACACTGTTCCTCATGACATCCTTGTCTCTAAATTGGAGAAACATCAATTTGACAGGTGGACCACTCAGTGGATAAAGAAATGGCTGGATGGCTGCACACAAAGACCTGTGGTCAATGGCTCAGTGTCCAGCTGGAGACCAGTAATGAGTGGTGTCACTCAGGGATCGGTGTTGGGATCGGTCTTGTTCAGCATATTTTTTGGTGACACGGGCAGTGGGATAGTTTGCCAATGACACCGAGCTGTGTGGTTCAGTTGATACGCTGGAGGGAAGGAATGCCATCCAGAGGGACCTTGACACACTTGTGAGGTGGGCGGATGCCAACCTCCTGAAGTTCAACCAAGCCACATGCAAGGTCGTACACTTGCGTCAGGGTAATCCCAGGCATAGCTACAGGTTGGGCAAAGAAGAGATTCAGAGCAGCCCTGTGGAGAAGGACCTGGGGGTGTTGGTCGATGAGAAAATGAACATGAGCCAGCAGTGTGTGCTTGCAGACTGAAAAATCCAACCGTATTTTGGGCTGCATCAAAAGGAGTGTGACCAGCAGGTCGAAGGAGGTGATCGTGCCCTTCTACTCTACTCTCGTGAGACCTCACTTGGAGTGCTGTGTGCAGTTTTGGTGGCCTCAACTTAAAAAGGACATGGAACTGTTAGAAGTCAAGAGGAGGGCCACAAGGATGATCAGGGGGCTGGAGCACCTCCCATATGAAGACAGGCAGAGAAAGTTGGGGCTGTTCAGCCTGGAGAAGGTTGCATGGAGACCTCATAGCAGCCTTCCAGTATCTGACAGGGGCCTATAAGGATGCTGGGGATGGACTATTCATTAAGGACTGCAGTGGTGGACAATGGGTAATGGGTTCAAACTGAAACGGGAAGTTTACGTTAGATGTAAGCAAGAAATTCTTTACTGTGAGGGTGGTGAGGTACTGGAATGGGTTGGCCAGGGAAGTTGTGAATGCTCCATCCCTGGCAGTGTTCAAGGACAGGCTGGACAGAGCCTTGAGTGACATGGTTTAGTGCAAGGTGTCCCTGCCCATAGCAGGAGTGCTGGAACTAGATGATCTTTCCAACCCTAAGAATTACAGGTTTCTATGTTCAGGGAGAAAAATATGCATCATAAAGAAACAAGCAACATTTAATTCCAAGACACTGTCTTATAAGGCCGAAGCCAAGTTGCCCTTAACCTAAATAGGAATGAAGAGCCCATACTTTAGTTTCCAAGAAGAGCCCTAATAATAAAAATAAAATTAAGGAAAAAAAGTCCATGTAAAAGTCTGTTCTGATCTAAATATTTACAGTATACTCATGGCAAGTATTGCATTTACAGACAAAATGAGACAAAAAACAAACCCAGAGAGTTACCATGGGCAGAAGCATGACAGAATTAATTGCTAGAACTTGGATTCTTTTACTCTGCTAAAACCTAACACTATTTCTGAGCATCTCATCTGCATGCTGGAATCATAAGCTACTTTAGTCATGGCTTCAGAAGACCAAACACTATGTTATCAAGATATTCAGATTGCGTCACAAAATTTATACTAAATATCATGTAAATTATTACCTTAACCAGGCTTTAAGAGAGTCACCAATTTTACCTGAAACATATTCTCATTTCTGTCATTGCTTTGCTTAGAAGCAGTTGTGCCTTTGGAACTTTCACCAATCTTTTGTTTCTTTACAGGCTTTTCTGGAGCTGCTTGCTTTTTCCGCTTTACCTTGGAGCAAAAATAAAAATGCATGAACCACAACTAATTTTATTTAGGTTACAAAAAAGTATTTTATAAGTTAAAGTTTATATCAGAGGTCACAAAACAATGCTATGCAATACACATTATCATGTTCCTTCTGTGAAGGCACGAATCCAATAATGTACATTTAGACGGGGGGAGGGGGGGGATGACGACGACAGACGACAAATATGGATCAGTCTTCAAATTAGCCTATTTCTGTTCCCAGTCAAGTTTACCATTATACCTTAGCTTTAAAGATAACTGAATTAGAATACAAGTATTAGAAAGATACCAAATATTAGTCTCACCTGCTAGAATCATACTGTAGATAACCTCTTTTAAAGAAAAACAGTTCCAACAAATACTGGAGATAGTCATAAGAAAAACAAAACAAAACAACAAAACAACCCAACAACAAAGCCAAACAACTTTACTGCTCACTGAAGCAGACTGTTAGACTATGCCCTTTCAGGAATACATTTTTGAAAAAAAAGCCAACCAAACAAAAACCTAACAACAATAACAGAACAAAACCCACTAAACAAACACACCCCTGACCATTTCTTCTTATGCTAATTTGACAGAACACCTGATTTGCTAAGTGTATCCAAGTCACATTTGAATCAGTTTAGTAAAGCAGACAGCCTCCTCAAATACAGCACTAAAAAACTTGGTGTCTGCATTACCACAAAGCATTTCATAAAAATATAAGATTACTGTCATACTCAACTTGTATTCGTAACAACTAGCATATAAAACAGCTTTTAAGTGAGAATTAGCAGATAGTATTACAGTAAATATAAGAATCTGACACAGAATCATCAAAAGGTTAGGGTTGGAAAGGACCTTAAGATCATCTAGTTACAACCCCCTGCCATGGGCAAGGATGCCTCACACTAAACCATGTTGCCTAAGGCTCTGCCCAGCCTGGCCTTAAACACTACCAGGAGCATTTACCACTCCTCTGGGCAACCTGTTCCAGTGCCTCACCACCCTCACAGTAAAGAACTTCCTCCTTATATCTAACCTGAACTTCCCCTGTTTTAGTTTGAACCCACTGCCCCTTGTCCTATTGCTACAGTCACTGGTGAAGTGACTCACCAGCATCACTGTAGGCCCCCTTTATATACTGAAGGCTACTGTGAGGTCTCCACACAGCTTCTCTTCTCCAAGCTGAACAGCCCAAATTTTCTCAGCCTGTCTTTGTATGGGAGGTGCCTGAGCCCCCTGATTATCCTCATGGCCCCCCTCTGGACTTGCTCCAACCGCTCCATGTCCTTCTTATGCTGAGGACAACAGAACTGCACACAGTACTCCAAGTGGGGTCTCAGAAGAGCATAAGGTAGTAGTTCTATCACTTGCCACAGAGCAAAGAATTCCAGGAAGCTTATGGCTAGATAGAAACTATACAAAACAAAAACCCAAAAAAATCCAACCAACAAACAAACAAACAAAATGCCAAACAAACCCTTAGAAAAGCAAATGCAAGTTAAGAAAAAAAAAAGTTTATTGCAAAGCAAAATCATCTACCCAACCCCTAATCTTGGAGGGTGGGTTTTGTTTGGTTTTGTTGTTGTTTTAGGGTTGGGAGGGGTGTTTTTTTAAGTGTCTGTAAATCATGGAATGACATGCACCTTGTGACATAATGCTTGTCAAGTTCCCTAACCCCAGCCTGAAACATAAGTGTCAATACAGTAGTTTTAAACTGAGTATAATGTTCACCTTTTTGTCAACTTCACTATCTGAATCACTAGCAGATGAACTTGAAGACACAAGTTCCTTTGACTTAGGCATTCTAGGAAGAGAAAGATAACATGAGAACATTATACAATTAATAAATCCCATTATGGCTAGAAAGCCATCTTCAAACCTGTTTGTAAAGGCTTACCTTATTCAACCCACCCCCACCCTGGAACACTTTCCTGACTTTTCATAGAAGCTTTAAGACACGCTGCAGATATGATTTCAAACACCTTTTCTTCTTATATCTCTTCCCTGGTTTCATAAATCCCCATGTATGGTAGAAACCATCATGTAAAAAAATATAATATTGTCCTCCAGTTGAATTGTCAATATTACATTCATAAATATAAGCAATTAAGGCCCCAGCATTATCTATATTCTTAAGAGTATTTCACTTAGTCGAATTTGCAAGCAACAGCTGCACAATGATCATAAATGAAGTTAGAAATTCCCATCAATAATACAAAAGTCTGAAAAACCATCTTGAGTTAGTGAACTACAGTACTACAGCAGCTTCACCACAATCACTAGAGTCCATTCATTTACCAGACATTCAATTTTCCCCAAATGCATGCTGCCAGGTGCGCTTCTACATCTCTCTAATATGCAAATATGTGGTTAGATATAGCAGTTGAGCCTCTTGCCTGCTACTAGAAGCTCTTTGTAACAAATAAATAGCTCATTTGTTCTTTGAGAATAAAAATAACCATCACAGGGTGAAACTGCATAAACTAAACTACACCTTGGAAAGGGTAACAAAAGAACCGTATCTCAGCAATGCAAAAGGAATACCAGTCTTTTTAAGCTGGCAATGAAACAAACAATTTACAAAGAAAAAAAAAACAGAATTTGATTAATACTAATGGGTCAATGTAGGGCAAATTCCGTCGTAATAGTTTGGAGCACAACGACAGAAGCTGTAGTACTGAAAATGAAACAGGGTATGAGAAGCACACATAAGCCACGCTGCAAGATGGAGGCAAAAGAGAGCAGGACGGGACAACACAAAAATAATTACAGCCATAACCTGAAATCAGGAAACCGAACAAGAAAAGACTGATATGCGAAGGCACCAGCAGAGAATAACCCCAGAGTCCGCATCAGCATGAGGAAATAACAATACAGAGGAATGTGGGGACCGAAACTGGAGGAAAAAGAAATGGGGGGTGGTAGGTGCCCTTCGGGAGAAGCTGTCAGAGCGTGAGGAGACACCGAAGCACCAGAGAGACAGAGTGGAATAACACAGACCAAACGGGGTCTTGGGAAAGGAAGATGAAAATGACATGCAAGTACAAAGTAGGAACACCAGGTAGGCTGATCCCAGCCGCCATTTTCCTCCACTCTTTCCTAAGGCTCATATTATCCCTCAAGAGTAAAGAGCAAGGGCCCGATAGGGGGTCGCAAGCATGGACGCCCAGGTCCTCCTGGGGCAGAGTAGCAGCAAAAGGGGTATAGGTTACCGACAGCGACACACACAAAATAAATAAGTAAATAAATACTTAAATAGAGAGAGAGCCGCGGGGCTCCTCACCGCCATTTTCTTACTCAGTCAAATACTCTTTTCTGCCTCCCCCAACACAGCAGCGACTCCTCCCACCCCAGGTACGCTCGACGGCAAAGCATTCTTCCCGAAAAACGTAACAGACACTCGAGAAAAAAAAAGGAAAAGCTCATCCCACGCGGACCCAGCGTACCTCTCGTGCTCCAGGCCAGGAAACACCAAACAGGCAACAGCTGACAGTAGATGACAAGAAAACGACAGCGGCCCCAACAGGCCGCGAGGGGAAAAAAAAAAACAACCAAAATTTACATCCTACTCTACACCCTAAGAAAAACAGATCTGACGCATCGTGAAATCGAACCCTTGCCCTGTAACACGTTGGAGGGGGCGGAGGGAGATGCTTAAAGGGGCCAGGTCCCTTTCTTACTCATTCTTACCTCCCTTGCCCCTGCTGAGACAGCAGAAAAAATAAAACAAAAACTTTCCTATGGGGATAGTTCTTCCCTCCGCCGCTTCATGCCAATTGAGTCAGACCTGTGTGGCTGACAGTAGTATCCTGACACAGACCAGCTGCAAGCCCTCTACTGAGGTGCTGTGAGAGTGGGATACAAGGAATCATAGAATCATTGAATCAATCAGATTAGACAAGACCTTTAAGATCACCAAGTCTAACAATTACCTCAAGACTGCCAAGACCACAGCTAAAAAAAGATGTTTTTTTTTTAAGAAAGTGCTTTGAGAGCAGACTGTGATCTCTTCAGGAGCCTGCTTAGTAAGGTTCCATTGGACATAGCCCTAGAGGGCAGGGGGTGCCTAAGACTGTTGGTTAATATTCAAGGATCACCTGCTACAAGCTGAGGAGTGTTGCATCCCAACTAGAAGGAAGCGCAGCAGGAGGGCCAGGAGACCCCCTTGGATGGATAAGGAGCAGCTGAGAAAAATTCACAGGAAAAAAGAGTCTTATAAAAGGTGGATGCAAGTACATGCGGCCTGGGAAAAATCCATGGATTTTATCTGGGAAGCTAGGGACCAGGTTAGGAAAGCTAAGGCCCAGTTAGAATTAGAATTAAACTTGGGTAGAGATGTGAAAGATAACAGGAAGGGATTTTGTACGTACGTTGCGAATAAAGACATATTAGTGTGATAAACACATAAATGTATTGGCTTTCGCAAATCATAGGTGTGGTTATGTGGATATAACTATACGAGTTCATAGTAACAAAAACAAAGCTCGATAAAGACACAAGATGAGCAAAACTGAGTCATACAGTAGAAGAATCTGTAAAGGTAAAAAGAAGAAAGGGGGGGATTGCAAGCTTGATAGAAGAAAAGCTAGTGCCTGTAAAATATAGAGTTAAAGTACTTTTTAGCTTAACTTAGGTTGTAGAAAGAGAATAATGTTTATATTGTTAGCCTATGGAATTTAGTGGCCCCACTGAATGTGAGTTAACTGTTTCACACTAGTCCTCTAAAGTATCTTTAGTTTTAAAGAACAATGTTTGTATTGTAAGTCTGTGGTGAGATAACAAGATTTAGTGACCCCACTAAACATGAAGGAGTTATTTCACACCATCCTTCTACTTATCAGTTAGTTTAGAGACAGAGCCTCCCAAACATCTGCTAGTTTGGGATACTCCTTGTCTGTTCATCCTGCTATAAATTTTGCAGGAAGGTCACGCTGTTTTAAATTTGCTAGTTATCAGAATAATTACAGATATGACTGGGTTTAGCGAGTTGTGTGATTACTGGGGTGTTCAACTGTGCCAAAGGTGAAAAGTACACTGTGAGGAAGACTGCTTACTTCATCTTGAAGACCCCTACTCACATGAGGAAGATTGCTTACTTCATCCTCAAGACCCCTGCCCACAATCATTGAAGAGTAGTGCACAGACGCCAAGAGAAGGAGACTTCTGTTAATAAATCACTGGACTTAATTATAATGTTCCCTGCCTATATGCAGGGATTATGAATATGTATGTGATTAATGGAATTGTGAAAGTATATAAACCTGTAACAAATACTAATCATTTGCGGCTCTGGCTACGGTCATGTGCCCAGCGCTGTTTGCTTTTGCTTTATTGACTTTGTCCCTTAATAAAGCCTTTTTATCTTGTTTAGAGAAGTGAATTTGTATTTTACACTAGGGACAATGTGGGCCCTCTCTGGAAGCTATCAGGAGATCTGGCTACCCTGGATTTGGAAAAGGCTGAGGTTCTTAATGACTTCTCTGCCTCAGTCTTCGCTGGCAAATGCTCTGACCACACCACCCAAGTCTCGGAAGGCAGATGCAGGGACTGTGAGAATGAAGGCCTAAGACCCACTGTAGGAGAGGATCTGGTTCGAGATGAACTTAAAAACCTGAACATGCACAAGTCCATGGGACCTGATGAAATCCATCCGCAGGTCCTGAAGGAGCTGGCGAATGAAGTTGCTAAGCAGCTGTCCATCATCTTTGAAAAATCCTGGCAGTCAGGTGAAGGTGCCTGTAGAATAATTAGAAATTAAGCTTATATTTAAAATGTAGCATTGCTCATGCATGAAGATGCAGCTACTCCTGGTGTGCTAGGAATGTGCACTCCACAACAGTTCCTGTGGCAGCATCGACATAGGATGGAGCAGAGTGGAGATTCTTTTCTCAGGCTCTGTCCTAACACCAGCAGAGATGGGAACTAGGTGGTACTAGAAACTGATGAGCTACATAATTGCTACCCTGAGCCAACAGTCTCTCATCTTTTGACAAACTGCTGTCCTTTGTGCAAACTTTGCTTCATTATAATGCATTTTAATACATTATAATGCAAAACCACACCTCCATCTCTAATGCTACCTGCCTCCAAAGTGAGATCACCCCTCTTTGAGCATTCTCTTTGAATTCTTTGTCATAAAAGAAAAGCGAGAGAATTTTACACCAATAATAATAAAGGTATGTATGACTAGAGTCACTCAAGCTCTACCTTGGAGGTGAAAAACTGTATAAAATGGCCCAACAAAGGGGGAATATTAGGGAAGACTTCATCATGGACGAGTTGAGGAAAATTCCATTGGCAGATTACCCTTGACTTCTGGGACTGGTTGACGGGCTGGATCTTTCTTCCCCCCTCCATAGGGACGCCTTTGGGTAAGAATTGCACTGTACTAAGTGCTTCCCTGGGAAAATCAGGAATCTCTATATAGAGTTACTTTTCAGTTTTTACTTTTATATTTTAAAGCCAAGCTGTGTTATTCATAACTTTATTGCACGTTTGTATAACCTATTGTTTGCATGTGCTTTTTGCAAACAGTGTATTTATCACCGGCAATTCATAAGAACCTGTTTCTGTCAGAGAATCACAGAATCCCAAGGGTTGGAAGGGACCTCGAAAGATCATCTAGTCCAACCCCCCTCAAGAGCAGGGTAATCTAGAGAACATCATGCAGGAACTTGTCCAGGCGAGCCTTGAATAACTCCAACGTAGGAGACTCCACAACCCCCCTGGACAACCTGTTCCAGTGCTCTGTCACTCTTACAGTAAAGAAATTCTTCCTGATGTTAACGTGGAACCTCCTATGCTCCAGTTTACACCCATTGCCCCTTGTCCTATCACTGGATATCACTGAAAAAAGCCTAGCTCCATCATCCTGACACCCACCCTTTACATATTTGTAAACACTGATGAGGTCACCCCTCAGTCTCCTCTTCTCCAAGCTAAAGAGACCCAGCTCCCTCAGCCTCTCCTCGTAAGGGAGACTCTCCACTCCCCTAAACATCTTTGTGGCCCTGCACTGGACTCTTTCAAGCAATTCCCTGTCCTTCTTGAACTGAGGGGCCCAGAACTGGACGCAATATTCCAGATGCGGCCTCACCAAGGCAGAGTAGAGGGGGAGGAGAACCTCTCTTGACCTACTAACCACACCCCTTCTAATGCACCCCAGGATGCCATTTGCCTTCTTGGCCACAAGGGCACATTGCTGGCTCGTGGTCATCCAATAAACTGCAGTGTTTTAAGTAGGTAACTGTAATAGTTTTGTCATTGAAAGCAACCAAATCCTTCATTGTGGCTGTGTTAGTTCATAAGCACAATTAGACTGAAGGTGCAGTGTACTATTAGTGCATCCAGGATCGTGATTGTTCAATATAGCGAACATGACCGGATTGATAGTGGTAAATTGGGCATCATTCAGAATCTTAGTCACACCCAGCAGTTTTAATATCCGAGGACCAGCTGGAACGCAAGGAGGTTTATTTTCTGTAAAATTGTCTTGACTTTTAAAGCAACATTCCTGACAACTGGAAAAAGGTTAATATAACCCCCATTTTCAAGAAGGGGAAAATGGATGAACCAGGGAATCACAGACCAGTCAGTCTCACCTTGACACCCTGGAGGGAAGGAATGCCATCCAGAAGGACCTTGACATGCTTGTGAGGTGGGCCGATGCCAACCTTACGACGTTTAACCATGGTTAAAGTGCAAGGTCCTACACCTGGGTCGGGGCAATCCCAGGCACAGCTATAGGCTGGGTGCAGAAGAGATTCAGAGTAGCCCTGCGGAGAAGGACTTGGGGTGTTGGTCGATGAGAAAATGAACATGAGCTGGCAGTGTGTGCTCGCAGCCCAAAAAGGCTGCATCAAAAGGAGCGTGACCAGCAGGTCAAAGGAGGTGATCTACTCTGCTCTCGTGAGACCTCGCTTGGAGGTGTGTACACTTCTGGTATCCTCAACATAAAAAGGATATGGAAGTGTTGGAACAAGTCCAGAGGAGGGCCATGAGGATGATCAGGGGACTGGAGCACCTCCCGTATGAAGACAGGCTGAGAAAGTTGGGGGCTGTTCAGCCTGGAGAAGGGAAAGCTGCATGGAGACCTCATAGCAGCCCTCCAGTATTTGAAGGGGGGCTATAGGGATGCTGGGGAGGGACTATTCATTAGGGACTGTAGGGGTAGGACAATGGGTAACAGGTTCAAACTGAAACAGGGGAAGTTTAGATTGGATATAAGGAGGAAGTTCTTTACTGTGAGGGTGGTGAGGCACTGGAATGGGTTGCCCAGGGAAGTTGTGAATCCTCCATCCGTGGAGGTGTTCAAAGCTGGGTTGGACAGAGCCCTGGGGGACATGATTTAGTGTGAGATGTCCCTGCCCATAGCAGCGGGTTTGGAACTAGATGATTTTAAGGTCCTTTCCAACCCTAACTATTCAATGATTCTATGATTTCCCTGGGTTTGTGTTAATAAGAAAAACAATTGCCTAATATATCCTACTGTCCTGGTTTAAGCCCAGCTGGTAACTCAAAGCCACGCAGCTGCTCACTCACTCCCGCCCCTTCTTCCTCCCCCCACTCCCAGAGGGATGGGGAGGAGAATCAAAAGAATCTAACTCCCATGCACTAAGAACAGTCAGGTAATTAAGGTATAATATAAAACTACTACTGCTGCCACCAATAATGATAATGATAACGAAAATAACAAGGTGACAGAGCATATTCTTGAGCAATTTTGAGGTAATTTCTGATATGCATTTTGTTCACAAATCCAATAATGACCTTTTATTTCCGTGTTCCATTGGGGTGTGGACCATTTCAGGTCATTTAATCTCCTTTGGGAGCATCATAATACAGGATGCTGTTATGTCTGATGGAACCTCTTACTATAATATAGCAGCTGGCCTGCTTGCAAGAGCATCTCCATGTTCCTGCAGATGATTGCCAAATGCAACTACAACCCATCTGATTAGTACTGGACCAGAATTTTTGAAAACATGTTCTGGTTCCGTTTGAATGTTGCCATGCCCATCAGAATACCTGAGGCATATGTTTCTCAGGAGTGGTGTTTACTTGTTGGCAGGTTAGAGTTGCAGACTTAAGTGAGCAGTCCGCGCTAAGTTGTTTACATCCTTCTCTAAAGTTATTATATGAACATTTTACCTAATGGGTATTAGAACGTTGGGCATGAGTCTGATTCCACTTTTCTAGGTATTTAGAGCA
This sequence comes from Melopsittacus undulatus, assembly GCF_012275295.1. Lineage (NCBI taxonomy): Eukaryota > Metazoa > Chordata > Aves > Psittaciformes > Psittaculidae > Melopsittacus > Melopsittacus undulatus. The sequence goes on along the minus strand of NW_022993947.1, from coordinate 360,214 downwards.
ATTAAGTAGTGGGAAAGATTTGCTTAGACAGTCATTCCCAGGAGAGAATGTCCATTCACAAGTACTTTTATTTTCATCTACCCCTCCTTCCTTTGTTCTGTGTAAACAATAAGTCCCCTTACCAGGGAATCAGGGGTTGCCACAGACTGACTTCCTCAGTCCAAAATTCAGTTCCATTATGAACTGTGCTTAAATTGCTTACCCACCATTTAGGTTGGACCAGACAGGCCACCCATGTCCAGTCCTCAGATCATCCAGGACTTCCACAGACCCAACAATTTCTAAGATCAAATATTTCTACTCTCTTTTCCCCTATGTTATCGTAGGCTGACTTAATGGACAACTGTATGTGAACATGCAAGGCTTCCCTTGATGAGTACACTCTGGTTACTGATTTGGTCCACCTTTGCAGAGCATTAATCACAGTCTTCCATCCTTCTCCTTCAATTGAGAGGTCCAGACTTATGGGGCTTTGGAAACCTTGGCTATGATGGGTCCACCTGTATTCAGCTGTCTTAACTGCTGCTTCTGTGGTTAGCAACACTCTGTATGGACCATGCCACCTTACCACCAGTGGTGTTTCTTTCCATTCTTTGACCAATACCCAGTCTCTGGGCTGGATGCTGTGGACAGCAAAGTCTAAAGGCAGGGTCTGTGCTAGCTGAGCTTTCCGTCAAGGAGATTTCACAAGAGACAGTTATTCTGGCCACATAATGTTTTAGATACACATCACTTATTTCTATCTCCATACTGGGTTGAGAGTTAGCAGGGTAAGGTATTCCAAACATTAATTTGATGGGAGGTAGTTGAATATCACCTCTAGGTCTTGCTCTTATTCTAGCCAAAGCTAGTGGCAAGAGTCATGTCCACAGCATTTTAATTTCTAAGACCAATTTCAAAAGATGTTTCTTGATTTCTCCATTCATTTTCTCTACCAGGCATGAACTCTAAAGATGCCAAGGGGTGTGTAAGTCCCATTGTATCCCTAAAGTCACCATAACCCCCTGAAGAATTTTTTCCTGTAAAATGAGTTCCTCTATCTGAGTCTATTGCCTCTATTATTCCATATTTTGGAGTTATTTGTTCAAAAAAATACTTTAATAACTGACTCAGTAGTTGCTGAAGTGACCGGAAATGCTTCTGGCCACCCTGTTAGTTGGCATACTATTACCAAAAGATATTTGAGCCTTCCCGCTCAGGGCATTTCAGTAAAGTCCACCTGACATCTTTGAAATAGACATACAGCCCAGGGTCTTCCTTCCCTGGCAACTTTCTTTGTAACCCAGCTATTGGCTTTGGCACAAATCAAGCAACCTTCAATAGCTCGTTTTGCTAGAACAGAAAGACCCAAGGCAGCACACATTTTAAGGAAGGCTTCCACCAATCCTTGGGAGCCCCAATGACTCCCTTAATGAAGTTTTTTCAATATTTGTAGAGCCAAAGCCTTTGTTACCCATTGTTTACTGTCCTTCATAAACAAATTGTCCCCTCTTTCTTCAGTCCTACTATTTTTAATTATCTCCAACTGTTCTGTTGGAAAAGACATTTTATCCGGCAGCACTCAAGTCACTGGGAGCAAAGGGAAGATTTTAGATACTTCTGTCAAAAGTACTGCTTTCTGAGCTTCTTCATCTGCTAGCCAATTACCTATTGCATCTTCTGAATATCCTGCCTGATGTCCCCGAATAGGTATTATTGCCACCTTTTTTTTTTAAATTCACCACTTCCAATAGGCGAGTAATTAGTCTTGTGAACTAATATTTTTCCTCTGCAAGTTAATAAGCCTTTTTCTTCCCACAGTTTTCCAAACACATGTACTATCCCATATGCATATTTTGAATCTATAAATGTTTGCCACTTTGATACAATTTGGAGGCTCTTACTGAGACATGCGATTCTGCGGTCTGTGCTGACCATGTGGATGGTAGCTTCCCTCTCTCTTGCAACTTTCTTTTACTACAGCGTATACTGTAACTCATTTTCCTTCTATTACTCTTGAAGACCCATCAATAAACACATTTTCCCCATTTGGCTAAGGAGTATCCTGTAAATCTTCCCTAGCCTGGGTCTGGAGATCTATTACTTGAATACAGTCATGAGTTTCCTCCAAGTCTCCTCCCTCAGGACCAGTTAAACAGGAGGCTATGTTAAACCCTTCCCTGCTTCTTAATTCTAAATCCCCTGTTCCATTAAACAAGTTTCATACTGTAATAACCCAGCACTGGTCATCCATTTGGAAGCTCTTTCAGTCAACAAAGCATTAATTTGATGCAAGACAATAAGAGATCCTCCTGCTGTCAGTTTTCAGGCCTCAGTTACTGTTAAAGCTATGGCTGCACAATTTTGCAAACAATGAGGCCACTCCCTAGCCATGAGATCTAACATTTTGGAAATATAAGCTACTGGCCTCCAAGTACCCCTGTAGTCTTGCACTAAAATTCCTTTAGCATGGCCTTGTTTAACATCCATGTGTAATTTGAACTCTTTCTCCTGGTCTGGAAGGGCTAGAGCTGGAGACTCAGTCTGTTTTTTTCAGTGTTAAAACCCTATGCTTTCCCTCTGATGTCCATACCACCACATTGGGTCTGTCTTGCATTAAAAAGTCATACAGGGGTCAAACTGAAACAAAAATCTTCAATCCAGGTTCTGCAATATCCTACTAGCCCTAGAAATTGTTGCCATTCCTTTTTAGTTTCGGTTAATGGTACTTCTAAAATTCCTTGGACCCTTTCAGGGTCAATACATCGCAAGCCTTCAGTCAAAATATGTCCCAAATATTTAACTTTTTTCTCTACCATTTGTGCTTTCTTTTCAGATACTCTAAGCCCCTTTTTAGGTAGAAAATTAAGCAATGTTACAGTGGCTTCCTCAATCACTTCCTCTTGTTCTCCTGATATGAGTAAAACATCCACATACTGCAATAACCTAATCCCTGGGGGCAGAGTAAATTCCTGAAATGTTTTCTGCAAGCCTTTCTGGAACAGGACCAGTGCCTCTGTATACCCCTGCAGAAGGATCGTCCATGTCAATTCTTGCTTTACTATTTTCCCTTTTTCCTCTTGCTCCCATTCGAAGGCAAAATACTGTCCTCTGTAAGTGAGCATCCCCCAAAAGCATCCTTTAAATCAAGTACTGAATAGTAGTGGTGTGAGGAGGGAATCTGGTTCAGGATGGTATAAGGATCTGGGACTGTGGGATGCTTTGGTTTAACAATTTCATTTATTATCCTCAAGTCTTGTACCATTCTATAGGTTCTGACAGTTTCTTGACTGGTAGGATAGGAGTAATTATAAGGGGACATACAGGGCTCTAACAGGCCTGCCTTAAGTCAATAATAGATTGCAACCCTCTTCTCCCCTCTTTTGAAATAGGCTATTGTTTCTTAGACACTACTTGACCAGATTGTTTCAGAGTAATTTGTATAGGCTCCATTTTTAATTTTCCATAATTCCCCGGTACTACCTATACTTCTGGATTTAACCTGGCATAAGCACTATCAAATAATTTGCACAAGGTTATAACCATGTCTGCTCCTGCCCTTTTCAATGTTAATTTTCATTCCTAATTTATCCATTAAATCTCTCCCTAACAAATTGCAGTCACAATTTGGAATGAACAGAAATTCATGCATTTCATATTTGCCTCCCACATATACTAAAAGTGGTTGGAGGAACAATACTCGCTCATCTTTTCCACTTATTCCTTGGATAATTTGAGATCCTTTTGACAGTTGTCTGTCGTCGTCGTCCCTGTGTCCCATCCCGTCCCCTCCCCCCGGAACAAAATTCAAGGTTGATTGAAAGGCTCCTGTATCCACCAAGAAGTGCACCTTCTCCCTATCTGGACCCACCCTGCAGGTTATCTAGTGTTCCAATGCGGTGGGTCCCTGGTATAATGGGAGCCCCTGACACCCCTAGCAATCCATTTCCATCAGTCAGTGAACCTCTTCCTTATTAGGGTCCACTTGTCTCTGCGGACACTCGCTCTTCCAATGACCTTCCTTTTTGAAGACTGCATACTGATTCCTTCCCAATTTATACCTGAGTTGGCCATCCTTTACTGAAGGGGATACTTTTTTAACAAATTCTGGTGGTTGCCCCCTTCCCTTGGGCCCTGAGGCCCTTTGCATTTTCCCTCCCAGGGACTGCAAAAATTGAGCCATTACCTTTGCTTTTACTTTCACCTTTTCTTCATCCCTTCATACCTGCTCTGCCATCCTAACTAAATCTTCTAGGGACTTATCCTGCTACCCTTAATCTTTCTGTATCCTTTTTCTTATATCTGGCCATGACCTAGTAACAAATTGCACTTTTAATAGTGCATCAAAGGCTGGCCCTTCAGGGTCTAACCCCCCCTGTTTCCACAGTACATCCTTAGTTCGTTCCAGCCATTGGGAGGGGCTCTCATCTCTTTCCTGTTCTAGACATTTCCCTGGATATGTTATTAGTTCTAGGGACCACTGTCTTAATTGTCCTAATTAGATAAACTTGACAATTTTGAAGACAGGACAAACTGACTTGATTATTAGGGTCCCACTTTGGGTCCCCTTGGGGTATTTCATCATCCACCAGGGGTACATTTTGTCCTGTGCCTCCCGCCACCTGTGGATGGTCATCTTCCCACAGCTGATGGTCTTTTTGCAAGATCATTCATTTTTTCCTGCAGCCAGAACAAAATTCCTAACAGAAAATCCCAATACTTCCTTCCATGTGTAATCTGCATTTCCTAAATATTCATCTATTTTCTCTCCTACCCCTATTGGGTCATCTTAGTATGGGGCTAATTCTTTCTTTATTTCCCCTATATCCTGTGTGGTGGCACAATTACAAATCCAAATCCTGCTCCCTGTCTGCCTAATGGAATTTGGTGTAAGGGCATCTGGTGAGTTCTTGTCTCCTGATTCTTAGACACTGCTGAGGCCTTGTATCGCATTCCCCTCCTAGTCTTAGCAGGTGACATGACACTCAGCTCCTCCTCTTCATCACTTTTGCTTTCATTTATGGGAGTCATAGGGGCAACCCTTCTCTGTCTCCTTTGGTTTGGGACTTGAGGGTACAAGGGCCCAGATACCTCTCCTGGGTAATCTGGTGGGAGTGGTGGGGGAAGGTGTTGATGAATATACCATTCTTCATTTTCCTTCTCCTTTTTCCCTTTGGAGTTTATCTTCCTATCCTTTCCTTTTTCTCTAGCCACAGAGATCCCAGCCAGAGCTTCTCTTAACCGTATCCTTCCACATTCTTGTTCAACAAGTCCCTTCAAAACATCACTTAAATATAGGCATAGAGATTAGCATAGACTGGAATCGTCTGTCCCCAAGGAGAGACAATGGTACCCCTTCTGTAATTTATACTCTGGCTGTTCAAAATAACAGACCAAAACCATTATTTCCTTGGTTATTTCTATGGGAATGCCCAGGTCATCCAATACCTTAACATTCTCCCCAATAGGCTTGATGGGGGTATTTTGGGATAGTCATCACAACAGTCAGTTTTCCCTCCTGACTTCCTTTTACTACCCTCCCTGGGTGTCCTTTCCTGTTTACTCCCCAAAGACCCCATGTACTCACCACTGAGGTTTTCAGTGTCTTCTTCCTATGGTTTTCTTCACAGACTTTTCAGGTCTGCTATTCGTCTGTCTCCGGACAGTCTCAGGCACCCAATCAATCCCCCAGTGCAGGCCAATGCCAAAGGGAGCCTGTCACCAAATTGGGTGAGGCACACCATCAACTAACCCCGTAGCCTGCCATACTCCCAGAGGGTGGAGAGATCCTAGATGAGCCCCCACTTGTGTGGAAATGAACCTCATATTCACCAATTAATGTCCAAAAAAGAGACAGCAGAGTCTTTTAATGACTTTATTCAAATAAAGGGAGAGTCCACAGGGACATTCCCCAGTGGTCTCTCAAATTGGCCAGAAGACACAGCCTCTTTTAACCCTATCTACCTGGCCGCATAGCCCCTCTCACTTTTCCCATTGACTAAGGTACTCAGGAGGTACAAACTTCCTGATTCACCTCCTACATGTCCCCCCCTTAGCATGTACCCCCCTTTACTTCATGTCCTTAAACTGTGAAGTTCTGCAATAATTTCTTGTTTGCAGATAGCACTCTTTTTGTGAAGGCACACCTGTGTCTGTTCCTGTGTTGTTTGCTGATTACACAATTTCCCCAATGTATGTTGACATCCTTATTCCCTTTTGCCTCAACTTGTCTATTATACTTGTAAAGATACAATTGCTATCTGTCTTCCCAGCTGTCCTGGGTTCAGCTGCAACAGTTATTTTTATCCTCCTTAGTAGCTGAATGCACTGCTGTATTTTCAGCTTTAGTCTGAGAACAATGCTGGTAACACACCAATGTTTTAGTTGTTGCTAAGTAATGCTTACATGGATCAAGGGCTTTTCAGTCTATCGTGCTTTGCCAGTGAGGAGGGGCACAAGAAGCTGGGAGGAAGCAGAGAAAGGACACCTGACCCAAACTAGCCAAAAGGGTATTCCATACCACAGCACATCATGGTCATTATGTAAACTGTGGGAGAGACACCTGGAAGGCCTGGATCGCTGCTTGGATCGGGCTGGGTATCAGTCAGCGGGTAGTGAGCAGTTGTATTGTGCATCAATTCTGTTAATTGTTTTTTTCTTTCCCCTTTTAGTTTTATGTTCTCCTCCCTTGTTATTTCCCTTATAGTTATTGCTATTGGTGGTAGTAGCAGTAGATTTGTATTATACCTTAGTTACTGGACTTTTCTTATTTCAACCTGTGGGATTTACATTATTTCAGTTCTTCTCCCTATCCCTTTGGAAGCAAGGGGGAAGAAAGGGGGAAGTGAGCAAGCGGCTGCATGGTTCTGAGTTGCCGGTTGGGCTTAAACTACAACAGTCCTTTTTGGCATCCAACATGGGGCATGAAGGATTGCAATAACAACAGAAATGACTGGAGTATGTCCAATTGCCACAGAATGGACTCAGTCAGAGATCAATATGATCAGACCAAAAGCCATTTATTGCAAAGCTGTCCTGGGTTCAGCAGCAGCAGTCATTTTTTCTCCTTCTTGGTAGCTGGTGCAGCGCTGCATTTTGACTTCCAGCACGGGAACAGTGCTGATAGCTCTCATGTTTGTAGTTACTGCTAAAATGTTTACTCTGATCAAGGACTCTGTGAGTCTCATGCTCTGCCAGGGAAGGAGGGGAGGCCGGGAGGAAGCAGAGACAGGACACCCGATCCAAACTAGTGAAAGAGGTATTCCATATCACAGCATGTTATGCCTGCAGAGGTAACTGGGAGCTCGCCAGAGGGGCTCTGGCTTGCTCCCTTCCAGGTTGGGCACGTTTCAGTGGGTGGTATCGTATTCTCTCTCTTTGTTTATTTCCTCTATCATTATTTTTATTGGTGGTAGCAGTAGTGATTTGTGTTATAACTTAGTTACTGGACTGCTCTTATCTCAACCCATGGGAATTACATTCCTTCGATTCTACTCTCCATCCTTGGGGGGGGGGGGGGGGGCGGTGAGAGAGAGAGGGTGATGGGGTTTTAAACCACGACAGCTCTTTTTGGCGCCCAATGTGGGCCACAACAGGTTGAGATAACAACAGATCTGAAAAGATTTATAGTCACTCATCAAAATGCTGATTTATTGGCTCTCACAGTTGTTTTGCTTGATCTCACAGCTTCAGAATCTTGTAAATTGCTCAGGGCATGTATTTGCTGTGTTAGTGTTTATCAGGTGTGGGGCTTGGACTAAGGTTCTTGTCTTATTGTAATTTATGGTAATGGCTTGTAATACAATAGAAGCATTGATCATGAATCATAGAATCACAGAATAGTTAGGGTTGGAAAGGACCTTAAGATCATCTAGTTCCAACCCCCATGCCATGGGCAGGGACATATCGCGCTAAAAAGTATCACCCAAGGCTTCATCCAACCTGGTCTTGAACACTGCCAGGGATGGAGCATTCACAGCCTCTCTGGGCAACCCATTCCAGTGCCTCGCCACTCTAACAGTAAAGAATTTCTTCCTTATATCCAGTCTAAACCTCTTCTGTTTAAGTTTCAACCCGTTACCCCTTGTCCTGTCACTACAGTCCCTAATGAATAGTCCCTCACCAGCATAACTGTAAGCCCCCTTCAAATATTTCAAGTCCTTCTCTGCAGGGCTGCTCTGAATTTCCTTTTTGCCCAACCTGTAGCTGTGCCTGGGATTGCTCCCACCCAGGTGTAGGACCTTACACTTGTCATGGTTAAACTTCATGAGGTTGGCATCAGCCCAACTCACAAGCATGTCAAGGTCCCTCTGAATGGCATTTCTTCCCTCCGGTGTATCAACAGAACCACACAGCCTGATGTCATTGGCAAACTTGCTGAGGGCACACTCAATCCCACTGTCCATGTCACAGACAAAGATGTTAAACAAGACCGGTCCCAACACCAATCCCTGAGGGACACCACTCGTTACTGGTCTCCAGCTGGACATTGAACTGTTGACCACAACTCTTTGCGTGCGGCCATCCAGCCAGTTCTTCATCCACTGAGTGGTCCACCTATCAAATTGACGTCTCTCCAATTTAGAGACAAGGATGTCGTGTGGGACAGTGTTGAATGCTTTGCACAAGTCCAGGTAGATGACGTCAACTGCTCCACCCCTTTCCATCATTTCTGTAGTCTTGTCATAGAAGGCCACCAAATTGGTCAGGCAGGATTTCCCCTTAGTGAAGCAATGTTGGCTGTCACCAAGCACCTTGTTGTTTTTCATGTGCCCTAGCATGCCTTTCAAGAGAATCTGCTCCAAGATTTTGCCAGGGACGAAGGTGAGACTGAGTGGTCTGTAATTCCCCGGGTCATCCATTTTCCCCTTCTTGAAAATGGGGGTTATACTTCCCTTTTTCCAGTCGTTGGGAACTTCACCTGACTGCCATGGTTTTTCAAATATGATGGCCAGTGGCTTTGCAGCTTCATTCGCCAGCTCCTTCAGGACCCACAGATGGATTTCATATGTTCCCAGTGTGGTCACCACCTTTATACTTTGGGAGGTATATAATAGAAGTGCTTAGCAATTACATATCTTTTTTCTCCTTCTCAGGTGGTCAACCTGTGAAGCAGACATTCTTTTACCCTCCCAGTGCCCCCCCCCCCCCCAGACAGTTTACAGCATCATTTGTGAGTTTTGAAGATTTTGAATGGCCTCTTAATACTGTTGAGACTTGTATGCTGTTTGTGATGGGGATCACCATGGTAGCACGCATACAGAGTGTGTTTTGCCCACAATCATTTCATCTGATTTCAAGAGTTAAGCGGAGTCAGGTCTTGTCCTTTATTGGGGTTAAACGACGAAATAGGAGGACCAGGAGATCTTTCCAGAGGCTGGACAGCCATGAGTGGCAGGGTGTGTGGGATAGTATGGGCAAGCATCTAGGTCAGTGGGCCCCTCCAGTACTTTGGAATTTCACTTCCGAACAAGTGCAAAATGCAAAAGAATTAGTAAAACACCTAAATGGGGTGTGTTGTCATCCGGGCCATACCAGAGATGGACAAATCATGGCAATGTGTTGGGGCTCTCCTATGACTTTAGGGCCTTGTTCAACACTATCCAGCACCTTCAAAAGGAAAAATATGTCCCTGGATCTGAGGGCAATGCAGGAATTAGCACAGCTGATCCAGCTCCAAGCACAGCAGCTATACCACCCCCAGTGACAAGTACAGTCGCTACCCAAACTTTGGCTGCAACGGACAGTGCAGCTACCCCAGTGACAAGTACAGCAGCTATTCAAACCTCAACTGCAACAGACAGCGCAACTACCCCAGCTCCAAGCAGAGCAGCTACATCACGCCCAGCAACAAGTACAGTTGTTACTCAAACCACATTGATAATTACTGCAGCTAAACCAGAGGACCAATTTGTACCAATATTGGTTGCACAACACAGTGCTGTGTTTTGAGTTTTGGGCTGGGAACGGTTGCTGATAGCAAGTATGTTTTGTTACTGCTTGGGTGTTTGTTTTGTCCAAGGCCTTTTCTGAGCTCATGCTCTGCCAGGGAAGGAGGGAGGCCGGGAGGAAGGAGAGACAGGACACCTGACCCAGGCTAGCCAAAGAGATATTCCATACCATAGCACGTCATGCCCAGGATGTAACTGAGAGTTACCCAGAAGGGCTAGGACTCTGGGGGGATGGAGGAGGTATCGGTCGGTGCTAGGTCGGGCAGGGTGGCGTGAGTTATTGGTCAGTGGCTAGTGAGATGTTGTATTCTCTTCACTTGTTATTTGCTTTATCATTATTATTTGAAGCAGTAGCAGCAGTAGTGATTTATGTAATACCTTACTTATTAAGCTGTTCTTATCTAAACCCGTAGGGGCTATATTCTTCGGATTCTCCTTCCTAACTCTCCAGGAGTCGGGGGAACAAGGTGGGGAGTGAGTGAACAAGCTGTGCGGATTGGTTTTAAAGCACAACAAGCACTAACAGTGGATGAAATGGTTCATAAACTCCGAGAATTCGAAGACAATCTCACGCATTCCATCATCTCAGCTGTGGAAAAACTGTCCCAGGATCTCAAACAACTGAAGGACAATCTATCTGATTTATCCAGCTCCTCAGGTGTGCCAACACACGTCTCAGCTATTAACAAAAGGCGTCCTATTGTTTGAGAGAGAAAATATAGAAGGTACACACCATGGGCCATCCTATGGTTTTACCTGCGGGATCATGGAGAAGACATGACAAAGTGGGATGAAAAACCTATTTCAGCCTTGGAGGAACGTGTGTGTGAATTGAAGAGGGGAGTAAGGGCCAAGACTGATCGCCCCATGAGAGCTGAGGCTTCAGGCTCTGGTGAGCAGGTTCCCAGATGGAGTGGAAGAGCTGATTTTATTCTAGCTCCTGTGATAACGAAAAATAGTCAATTTCAACACGACTTAGGTGTCCAAGATTGTGATGACTATTAGAGGGGCCATGCCTCCAGCCAGTGGAGGTAGGGGACAATTGTATTTACTGGACTGTGTGGATCAGATGGCCTGGCACATCAATCCCACAGAAGTATAAGGCTCTAGTTGATACCAGTGCACAGTGTACCCTGATGCCATCGAACTGTCAAGGGGTGGAACCCATCTATATTTCTGGAGTGACAGGAGGATCCCAAGAGTTGACTGTACTAGAGGCTGAAATCAGCCTGACTGGGAGGAAATGGCAAAAGCACCCCATTGTGACTGGCCCAGAGGCTCCATGCATCCTCGGCATGGACTACCTCAGGAGAGGGTACTTCAAAGACCCAAAAGGGTACAGGTGGGCTTTTGGTATTGCTGCTTTGGAGACTGAGGAAACTGAGCACCTGTCCACCTTGCCTGGTGTCATGGGTTCAGCAGTAGCTCATGCTCTGCCAGGGAGGAGGGAGAGATAGGGCGCCTGGTCTGGGCTAGTCGGGGAGGTATTCCATACCACAGCACGTCCTGCTTGGGGAGGGGACTGGAAGCTGGCCGGGAGGGAAGGGGTTAACACTCCGGGCTGGGCTCGGGGAGGCAACTGGAAGCTGGCCAGGAGGGGAGGGGGAAGCTCTCTCTCTCTTCCGGGCTGGTCTCCTGGCGGCGGGTGGTATCGTATTCTCTCTCCCTGTTTGTCTCCTCTAACATTGATTTGTTATTGGTACCGGTAGTTATTTCTGTTATACCTTGATTGCTGGACTGATTTTACCTCAATCCGTGGGAGTTGTATTCCTCTGGCTCTCCTTCCCATCCCTCCGGAAGTGGGAAGGTGAGGGGGGGGAGGGGAAACAAAGGAGGAACTGTGCAGATTTAGTTTAAACCACGGCAGTTTTTGGCGCCCAACGTGGGGCACGAACCCACGAAATGACAACAAATCTGACAGGATTTATATTCATTTGTCACAATGCTGTTTTATTGGCTCTCACAGTTTTTTCTCTTGATCTCATGGTTTCAGGATTTTACCAATTACTTTTCATATATATTAGCTGTGATTGTTTTTATCAAGTATGGGGTTTGGGCTAAGGTTCTGGTCTCATTGTACTTTATGTTAATGACTTGTAATACAATAGAAGCATTCATCATGAAACTGATCTGGTTTATGTTCCCGGTATGGTTACCAACATTATATTTTGGGAGGTATATAATAGAAGTGCTTAGGAATTTCACATCTTTTCTCTCCTTCTCGGGTGGTCATCCTGTGAAGGAGGCATTCTTCTATCCTCCGAGTGTTCTCTCCAGATGGTCAACAACATCATTTGAGAGTTTTGAAGTTTTTGAATGGCCTTTTAATACTGTTGAGACTTGTATGTTGATTGTGATGGGGATCACCATAATAGCACGCATACAGAGTGTGTTTTGCTCACAGTTATTTCATCTGATTTCAAGAGTTAAGCGGAGTCAGGTCTGGTCCTGTATTGGGGTTAAACGACGAAATAGGAGGACCAGGAGATCTTCCCAGAGGCTGGACAGCCATGAGTGGCAGGGTGTGTGGGATAGTATGGGCAAGCATCTAGGTCAGTGGGCCCCTCCACTACTTTGGAATTTTACTCCCGAACAAGTGAAGAATCCAGAAGAATTAGTAAAACACCTAAATGAGGTGTGTTGTCGTCCTGGCCATACCAGAGATGGGCAAACTACGGCAATGTGCTGGGGCTTGGCCTATGCCTATAGGGCCTTGATCCACACTATCCAACACCTTCAAAAGAAAAACAATGTCCCTGAATCTGAGAGCAACACAGAAGTCAGCGCAGCTGTTCCAACTCCAAGTACAGCAGCTACACCATCCCCAGCGGCAAGTACAGTTGCTACCCAAACTTCAGCTGTGACAGACAGTGCAGCTACCCCAGTAACGAGTACAGCGGCTATTCAACCCTCGACTGCGACAGACAGTGCAGCTACCCCAGCAACAAGTACAGTTGCTACTCAAACTACAGTGATAATCACTGCATCTGAACTAGAGGACCAATATGTACCAATATCGGTTGCTCCTGTACACAAGAGAAAAACCAGAAAGGAGGCAAGAAGGAAGAGGCAGGATGAAGAAACTATGCATCCACTACCTGGTCTAGTATCTGATCAGGGGTCATCATCACACAACGAAGAAGAAGAGGTGACTTCTCGATCTCGGACCTCAACTGAGCTGCAGAATATGCGAAAAGATTTCACCCGTCAACCAGGGGAGCACATCATCACCTGGCTGCTCCGATGTTGGGATAATGGGGCCGATGGTCACGAGCTAGCAGGTACAGAAGCCAAGCAGCTGGGATCACTTGCTAGAGAAGGGGGAATTGACAAAACAATTGCAAGAGAGAAAAAGTCCCTCAGTCTTTGGAGGCGGCTTTTGACAGCTGTGAAAGAGAGGTTCCCATACAAGATGATGTTATGAGTCGTTCGGTCAAGTGGACTACTATAGACAAAGGCATCCAGTCCCTGAGGGAATCAGCTATTGTAGAGATGATCTACCACACCAAGCCGAATAATGGGAATGTACCCATAGACCCAGATGAAGTCGAATGCACACGACCCATGTGGCGAAAGCTTACACGAAACGCACCGTCGTCATATGCCCATCCATTGGCAACGGTAACCTGGAATGACATAGCACCACTAACAGTGGATGAAATGGTTCATAAACTCCGAGAATTCAAAGACAATCTTACCCCTTCCATCATCTCAGCTGTGGAAAAACTGTCTCATGATTTCAAACAGTTGAGGGACGATCTCTCTGATTTATCCAGCTCCTCACGTGTGCCAACATGCGTTTCAGCTATTAACAAAAGGCGTCCTATTGTTTGAGAGAGAAATTATAGAAGGTACACACCACGGGCCACCCTATGGTTTTACCTGCAGGATCATGGAGAAGACATGACAAAGTGGGATGGACAACCTACGTCAGCCTTGGAGGAACGTGTGAGGGAATTGAAGAGAGGAGCAAGGGCCAAGACTGTTTGCCCCATGAGAGCTGCAGCTTCAGGCTCTGGTGAGCAGGTTCCCAGATGGAGTGGAAGAGCTGATTTTACTCCAGCTCCTGTGATAAAGAAGAATAATCCCTTTCAACACGACTTAGGTGTCCAAGATTGTGACGACGATGACTATTAGAGGGGCCCTGCCTCCAGCCAGGTGGAGGTAGGGGACAATTGTTTTTACTGGCCTGTGTGGATCAAATGGCCTGGCACATCAGCCCCACAGAAGTATAAGGCTCTAGTTGATACCAGTGCACAGTGTACCCTGATGCCATCAAACTGTCAAGGGGTGGAACCCATCTATATTTCTGGAGTGACAAGAGGGTCCCAAGAGTTGACTGTACTGGAGGCTGAAATTAGCCTGACTGGGAAGAAATGGTAGAAGCACCCCATTGTGACTGGCCCAGAGGCTCCATGCATCCTCGGAATAGGCTACCTCAGGAGAGGGTACTTCAAAGACCCAAAAGGGTACAGGTGGGCTTTTGGTATTGCTGCTTTGGAGACTGAGGAAATTGAGCAGCTGTCCACCTTGCCTGATCTCTCAGAGGATCCTTCTGTTGTGGGGTTGCTGAAAGTCGAAGAACAACAAGTGCCAATTGCAACCACAACAGTGCACTGACGGCAATATCTCACCAATCGAGACTCCCTAATTCCCATCCATAATCTGATCCGTAGACTGGAGAGGCAGGGAGTGATCAGCAGGACCTGCTCACCTTTTAATAGCCCCATATGGCCAGTGCGAAAGTCTAATGGAGAGTGGAGACTAACAGTAGACTATCGTGGCCTGAATGAAGTCACACCACCATTGAGTGCTGCCATGCCAGACATGTTAGAGCTGCAGTATGAATTAGAGTCAAAGGCAGCCAAGTGGTATGCCATGATTGATATTGCCAATGCATTTTTTTTCAGTTCCTTTGGTAGCAGAGTGCAGGCCACAGTTCACTTTTACTTGGAGGGGTGTCCAGTTCACTTGGAAATGACTGCCCCAGGGGTAGAAACACAGCCCTACCATCTGCCATGGACTGATCCAGACTGCACTGGAACAGGGGCAAGCTCCAGAACACTTGCAATACATCGATGACATTATAGTGTGGGGCAATTTTGTGGAAGAAGTCCTTGAGAAAGGGAGGGAAATAATCCAAATCCTGCTGAAAGCCGGTTTTGCCATAAAACGGAGTAAAGTCAAGGGACCTGCACGGGAAATTCCATTTTTGGGCATAAAATGGCAAGATGGATGTAGGCAGATTCCCACAGATGTGATCAACAGGATAACAGCGGTGTCTCCACCAATTGATAAGAAAGAAAACCAGGGTTTTCTTTCGGGTGCTGTGGGGTTCTGGAGAATGTACATCCCAAATTACAATTCGTTTGTAAGCCCTCTCTATCATGTGACCTGGAAAAAGAATTATTTCAAATGGGGCCCTGAGCAACAACAAGCCTTCGAGCAATTTAAACGTGAGATAGTTCATGCAGTAGCCCTTGGACCAGTCTAGGCCAGCCCAGATGTAAAAAATGTACTCTACACCTCAGCTGGTGAGAATGGTCCTACCTGGAGCCTCTGGCAGAAAACTCCAGGGGAGACTCGAGGTCGACTCCTCGGCTTTTGGAGACGAGGATACAAAGGATCCGAAGCCAGCTATACCCCAATGGAGAAAGAGATGCTGGCAGCCTATGAAGGGGTTCGAGCTGCTTCAGAAGTGATTGGCACTGAAGCACAGCTCCTCTTGGCACCCTGCTTGCCCGTTCTGGGCTGGATGTTCAAAGGTAGGGTCTGCTCTACACATCATGCAACCGATGCTACTTGGAGTAAATAGGCTACACTAATTACACAACGAGCTCGAATAGGAAATCCCAGTCGTTCAGGCATTCTGGAAGTCATCATGGACTGGTCAGAGGGCAAAGATTTTGGAATGTCACCAGAGGAGGCGGTGATGCGTGCTGAATAGGCCCCACCATATAATAAATCACAGTGTTGATTAATTTGCTCTCACAGTTGTTGTGCTTGGTCTTGGAGTTACAGTATGTGTTGCGGTTTAAGCCCAGCCTGTAACTCAGAAGCACGCAGCCGCTCCGTCACATCCCCCCAGTTCTTCATACCCTCATTCCCACAGGGATGGGGAGGAGAATTGAAAGAATGTAACTCCCATGTGTTGAGATAAGAACAGTCCAGTAACTAAGGTATAATACAAAACTACTATTGCTACCACCAGTAATAATAATGAAAAGGGAAATAACAAGGGGAGAGAATGCAGTTGCTCACCACCAGCCATCCGATACCCAGCCTGACCTGAGCAGCGACCTATCCCTTCTGGGTAACTCCTTCCCCAGTAACATGCCCTCCACTAGGCATGTTGTGTTGTGGTATGGAATACCGCTTTGTCTAGTTTGGGTCAGGTGTCCTGTCTCTGCTTCCTCCCGGCTTACCCTCTTCCCTGGCAGAGCATGAGAAAGACATGTTGACAGACAGGACTGAGGGCTTGTTGGATAAATGTGGCCAGGAGTGAAGGAGAAATCATGGAAAGAGTATAGGAGTCGGGAACAAGTAGAAGAGAAAAAGCTGGGTTGTGCTATCACCATGGCTGCGGTGTTTATTTTGAAACTGGTGGAGGAGGAATGTCAGGCAGAGGTGGGGTTCTTCTGTGAAACCGGATCGGTGTGCGTGCTATGGGGAGTTTAGATGCTGGAAGTGAGACTGCCCTGAAAGGAGAGTGCCATGGGGTGTCTCTGCTGACTGAATTGGAAGTAGACTGACGGGGACCTGGGGAATCTACCCTAGCAGATTCAGTGGTTAAATTAAAACTAGGGACTAGAAGAAATAAAGAGGGATTATAGTGGATAGAGGAGCAACTTATTTGGTGTTAAATAAGAGAGAATCATAGAATAGTTAGAGAAAAGAATTTGTTGCAGATGTGGGAGCTACTGGCCACCAAGAAAAAGAGAAAAAAAAGACTTTCTTTCTGAAACCTTTAAAGTACAAATTGGGAAAAGGAACAGGAATGCATAAATTTTTATGCATGCCAAATTCTCTAAAATCTTTATTAGGGAGAGAAGCAACAATTAAAGAAGGCAGAATGGAATTTAGAGGTAAAAACAATCAGTTAATTGCAGTTTTGAGTTCATCTTTAATTCAACAGTAAAGCAAACAGAAGGACCTCCCTGAAATAGAAGAAAACCTTAATCAGTTATATCTGGGAGTATGGGCATCTAAAGTTCCAGGTAAGGTGAAAAATGCTTTGCCTGTTAAAGTGCAAATAAGAAGGGGGGCCCTGACCAATTAGAATAAAACAATATCCCTTAAAATTAGAAGATCAAAGGGAATAAAAAAGAAACTTTGATTAATTGAATATGAATTGGGATATAATACTCCTATCTGCACAGTAAAAAAAAATGATGGGAAAATTTGCAGATTGGTTCAAGATATCAGAGCAATCACCAAAATTGTAGAAGATATTCGTCCAGTAGTAGTTAATTTGTATGATTTATTGACTAAATTGAATAATAATCAGAAATTATTTGCCATCTTGGATTTAAAGGACTCTTTCTTTTGCTTACCATTGATCAAAGAAAGCCAAAATTTATTTGCTTTTGAATGGGAAAGTACTGACACAGGAAGGGAAACTCAATTAACTTGGACAGTATTACCTCAAGGGTTTAAAAAGAGTCCAGCAATTTTTGAAAATCAGTTAGCACTGGAACTAGAATCATGGAAGCCACCTACTCAGATGGGGACTCTGTTACAATATGTGGATGACCTATTAATTGCTACAGAAACAAAGGAAGAATGTATCCAGTGGACAGTGGAATTATTAACTTTTCTGGGACTGAATGGTTATCGGGTATCCAAACAAAAGGCTGTCATGGGTTCAGCCGTGGCAGTCATTTTTTTCTCCTTCTTGTAGCTGGTGCAGTGCTGTGTTTTGACTTCTGGGCTGGGAACAGTTGCTTGATAGCAAGCATGTTTTGAGGGTGTTTTTGTTCAAGGCTTTTTCTGAGCACGTGCTCCAGCCAGGTGGAGGAGGGGAGGCCGGGAGGAAGGAGAGGACACCTGACCCAGGCTAGCCAATGAGGTATTCCATACCATAGCACGTGATGCCCAGGATGCAACTGGGAGAGAGAGCAGGAAGGGTGGAGCGCTGGAGGAAAATGGAGGAGGGAGCACGAGGTGCTCGGCCGGGCAGGGTGGAGTGAGTTATGGGTCGGTGGCTGGTGGGGTGTTGTATTCTTTTCACTTGTTGTTTGCTGTATCATTATTATTTGTAGTAGTAATGGCAGTAGTGATTTTGTGTTATGCCTTAGCTATTAAACCGTTCTTATCTCAACCCGTGGGGGCTACATTCTTTGGATTTTCCTTCCTAACTCTCCGGGAGTTGGGGGACTTGGTTTAAACCATGACAAAGGCCCAACTAATCCAAACCTTAGTTTCCTACCTAGGATATGAAATAACAGGAGGACAGAGAGAACTTGGAGATGCTAAAAAAGAAGTAATTTGTCAGACTCCACAAGTGTCGACTGTCAAGGAGCTCCGGACATTACTGGAAATAACTGGATGGTGCAGACTTTGGATCACTGTACTCATGTCCCATGTTGTATCAGCAGTCCTGGAGCAGAAAGGAGCCCACTGGTTATGTCCTTCGCATTTTTTTTAAATACCAGGTCATCCCTGTGGAACAAGATGATGTAGAAATTGTAGTCACTAATGTTGTGAATCCACCATCCTTTTTGCAGGAATGATTGACAGAACCACTAACACATGACTGCTTGGCCACTGTATAGACTGTATATTCTAGCTGATCAGACTTGAAAGAAAAACCTCTGGAAGATGCTGATTCTTGGTTTACTAATGGTAGTAGCTTCATGAAAAATGGTGAACAAAAGGCAGGATATGCCATTACCACCACTTAATGGGTAACAGAAGCTAAACCTTTACACTCAAACACTTCTGCTCAGAAGGCAGAAATAATAATTTTAATGAGAGCCCTGGAATTGGCTAAAGATAAAAGGATAAATATTTCTAAATACAAATTTGGTGTAGTCCATGCACATGGTGCTATCTGGAAAGAACAAGGACTTTTGAACACACAAGAGAAACAGAATAAACATGCTACAGAAATTCTACGGCTACTGGAAGCTGTTCAGCTGCTTGCAGAAGTAACTATTATGCACTGTAGAGAGCATCAGCAGGATGATTCTGTTCAGGAAAATGGAAAGTGAGGGAAGGCTATCTCAGATATTATTGACCACCTTTATAGCAGTGAAGATAAAGGAGCAACCTGCTTGGACACATTATTCAAGAGCCAGAATATTCAGAGACAGAGAAGACATGGCAGACTGAACCTTCAAGGCCCTTATGTATGAAATTGCATTGGTTATAATTTGGATTTATATGATAACTGGCATACAAGCTTGGGACCAGAACTTATACCTGAAATTAGTGCAGAATGTTACTAAGGTTTTTAATCATAGTGACTGTTGGGTGTGTGCACAGTTGCTTAAATCAGGAGAAAATCTGGACCTTCCATTAATTGGACTTTCAATTCCTAACACTATCTCATGGACAAATTTGTGGGTGAACACTGGCAATCTACGTCTGAGGGAACGGTTAAAATTTGGAATAGTTAAATCCTAATACAGGTAATGAATATTTGTCGTGGTTTAAATCAAGTCCATGCACAGCTCGTTCATTCACTCCCCCCCTTTGCTCCCCCAACTCCCGGAGAGTTAGGAAGGAAAATCCAAAGAATGTAGCCCCCACGGATTGAGATAAGAATGGTTTAATAGCTAAGGCACAACACAAATCACGACTGCCACTACTACTACAAATAATAATGATAAAGCAAATAACAAGTGAAGAGAATACAACACCTCACCAGCCACCGACCCATAACTCACCCCACCCTGCCCGACCGAGCACCGACCGATACCTCCTCCATTCCCCCCCAGAGCTCCAGCCCTTCCGAGTCTCTCCCGGTTACTTCCTGGGTATGACGTGCTATGGTATGGAATACCTCTTTGGCTAGCCTGGGCCAGGTGTCCTGCCTCTCCTTCCTCCCGGCCTCCCTCCTTCCCTGGCAGAGCATGAGCTCAGAAAAGGCCTTGGACAAACCAAACATTTGAGCAGTAACTCAAAACATACTTGCTATCAGCAACCGTTCTCAGCCCAAAAGTCAAAACACAGCACTGCACCAGCTACCAAGAAGGAGAAAAAAATGTCTGCTACTGCTCAAACCAGGACAATATTATGCCTGTGCACAAAGATGTATTACACCAGAAACCAGGGTAGGAGATCATGTTTGTTTAAATGCCACAGATGTAGATCACTTTTCAAATTACAACTACAACAATATTTTAGTTCAGTGGTGGCCTGTTCCCAAAGAAAAAGGATGGTATTGGTTATGTGGAGAAAAAGCTTATAAGACTACCTCCCAACTGAAAGGGGGCATGCACCTTAGGTGCCCTGATGCCCAGTCTTACTATTATTGACATGTATCCTTGTGGGACCAGGATTAGAAATTTTGCTAAATTAGCAAATGCAGTATTTAAAATTATTTACAAAAATGTGTTTTACCAGGTATTCACTGCTTGTATCAAGTCTTAAAGCAGAAAGCTGCCAGGGCAAAACATAAAAGTATGAATTACTTTTTTTTTTTTTAAAGGAAAAAAAAGTTGATATATTAAATCTCTGCAGAAAACAAATTCATATTAACAGTTAACTAAACTGAAACTAAAGATTAAAGCTATTAGGTAGCCTTATCAGCAAACACCTTCAATCAACAGGCCATAAACACCTACGCTTTACATATTTGATTTATTTTATACCATGAGGTAAAAGCAACACATTTCCTTTTAGTAAAGTATACACATATAGTCTCACTCAGAATACACTGTTAATGCACTTAAAAAGTACCTTTCTTATAAATTGTTTTGCAATCCAAATATACAATAACTTGGGAATCTGTACTTTAGAAAACAAAAGCTAATGTAAGAAGACAACTTAAAACAACTAAAATAATAAAGATTTCCATATGGCTCTGTATTTACAATTTTCTTACTGCATCATCAATATCAGAAATTTGTTCCTTCAGCTGGTTCCACTGTTCTGGATTTAGAGAAATACCTGAAATGCATTAAAAAAAATATACTTAGGACAAAAAGAGAATTGTAGTGCAGGATCTTGCATAATTACTGTCAAGGATGATTTCATACACGAAGTCTATGTCACAACTATTAATGCTTAAGCTACATCAGACTACAATCACCTCTGTTACAAAAGTAAACTACTCATTTGGAACACTAAAGCTAAGGTCTTAAATTAAACTGATCTCTGGACAAGTTAAACTTGCAAAGAAAACAAGTGCAGCATAACTAATTCTTTCACAAGTGTTAGACCAAACACAGGAAGTGAAATACAGCTTTGGCCTTGATAGAAGGCAGCACAAAAGAAATGTAGAAAATATCTTGCATTCCTGTTGGCTCCTAAAAGCCATACCTCTGTGGACTGAACTATGCACGTTTAAAGTACCATATTTTGGGGTGGGGGTCTCCCATGTCTTAAAGCACTGTGAATAACACCATCATGGTTTAAACCAGGCTGGCAATTAAGAATGACACAGCTACCTGCTCATTCCACTGTGGAATATAGGAAAAATAGGAAAGAGAAATGGTAAAACAGTAAAAACCAGCAGACAGAGATAAGAAATTTTTAATTGAAGTAAAATAACAGTAATGAAAAGAGAGGAGAATAAAACCAGAGAAAAAAAAAAAGTGATGCACAGGACAACTGCCTACCACCCACTGACCAATATCCAGCAGACCTGCAAGCAGCAATTGGCAGCTCACAGCCAACTCCCCCCACTTTCTATACCAAGCATGACATGCTGTGATGTGGAATATCCCTTTGGTTAGTTTGGGTCAGTGTCGTGGTTTAAACCAAATCCTCACAATTCGCTCACTCACTCCCCCCCTTGCTCCCCCAACTCCCAGAGAGTTAGAAAGGAAAATCCAAGGGATGTGGCCCCCAGGGATTGAGATAAGAACGGTTTAATTGCTAAGGTATAACACAAATCACTCCTGCTACTACTACTACAAATAATAATGATAAAGCAAACAACAAGTGAAGAGAATACAACATCTCACCAGCCACCAACCCATAACTCACTCCACCCTGCCCGGCCGAGCACTGACCGATACCTTCTCCATTCCCCCCCAGCGCTCCACCCCTTCCGGCTCTCTCCCCCAGTTACATCCTGGGCATGATGTGCTATGGCATGGAATACCTCATTGGCTAGCCTGGGTCAGGTGTCCTGTCTCTCCTTCCTCCCGGCCTCCCCTCCTCCCTGGCAGAGCATGAGCTCAGAAAAAGGCCTTGGAAAAAAAAAAACATTTGAGCAGTAATTCAAAACATGCTCGCTATCAGCAAGCGTTCTCAGCCCGAAAGTCAAAACACAGCACTGCACCAGCTACCAAGAAGGAGAAAAATGACTGCTACTGCTCAAACCAGGACAGTCAGCTGCCCTGGCTCTGCTCCCTCACAGCTTCTTGTGCCACTCCTCACTGGCAGAGCATAAGAGATTGAAAAGTCCTTGATCAGGGTAAGTGCTACTTAGCAACACACTGCTGTTTTAGTTATCAGCCTTATTCTCAGACTAAAGCCAAAACATAGTACTGTACCAGCTACTAGCATTTTGCTACACATACAGTGTTTTACCCATGGCCTTCCCACCCGGAGAACTCCCTATTTTATCTGATCTCAAAGGTTAAGCAGGGTTGGGTTCAGGTCTAGTCTAGGGTTAGATAACAATATAGGAGGACCAAGAGATTTTCCCCAAAGCGGGACTGTCATGAGTGACAGGGTGTGTAGGATCATATGGGCAAGCACTTCGGCCAGTGGGCCCCTCCAGTGCTTTGGAACTTCACCCCTGAACAAGTGAAAAAACTGGAAAAATTAGCAGAATACTTAAACAAGTGTGCTGTCATTCTGCAATACCAAAGAGCGATAACTTGCTGCAACATGCTGGGGCTTGGCCTATGCCTACAGAGCCCTGCTCGACACTATCCAGCATCACAACTTACACAGAGTACACCATCATCATATGCCCACTCATTGGCATTAATGACCTGGAATGAAGAAGCACCACCAACAGTGAAGTGACTTGTCAACTCCAAGAGTTCAAAGACAATCGCAGCCCTTACATTATTTCAGCTGGGGGAAAACTGTCCCAGAAGTTCAAACAACTGAGAAATGACCTATCTGATCTATCCAGCTCCCCATGTGTATCAACCTGTGTCTCAGCTATTAACAGAAAGTGTCCTACTGCCCAAGAAAGAAGACAGAGGAGGTACATGCTATTGGGCATCCTATGGTTTTGTTATAAAGTACTCAGATAAAATCAAAGAATCAGTTGAGTAAAATAATATATATCAATTTATTACAATAAATTTGGCAAGTGATAGCAAGCAAAACAGTGCTGGGTGGCCGAGGAGACTCTGCTCCACCAAAGGCGCGCGCCCCCCTTCCTTGAGATTGTGGTTCTTATAGTCCTTTACTTCCGATATACGTGTTCTTCCGTGGTGTACTCTGCATCTGCGCCAGTCTGTTGTTAGGGGGTCTTTTCCTGCCTCCCGGTGGTCGCTAGGATGAAGGCCCCAAGTCTTTTTCTTGTAATTGTTTTGTGACCTTCGCTTAACAAATGGTAATTCATCATGTCTTGCAAAAATACAGAGCTTGCACAAGTATTCTTTACATTACCGGATATCTGTGGCTAATATAAGGCCTATTCCTTATCTATTTAAGGTTGACATCCGTTTTGGTTCAGTTTTCTTTTTCTTTCTTTTTTTTTTTTTACTAGTATAAGCATGATTTGATTAACAAGCATTATCTCTTTTATTACAATCCCCCCTTTTTCTATTTACCGTTTTGTTCATCAAATCGTGATAGCATTTCAGTTGCATTAATTAATTCTGTTTCTTCTCTATTTATTTGTTCATATTTAGTTCTAACTATCATTAAATGTGCTGCTTCTAATCTGCCTTTCACAATTGATATTAATTTATTGAAAATACATGGTCCAAAAGTAAGGCTTACAATTAACAAAATTAACGGTCCTGCTAAAGTTGACAATAATGTTGTTAGCCAAGGTGAATAATTAAACCACGATTCATACCAGCTTTGTTGTTGTTCCTTTTCTCTTTTTTGTTTTTCTAGCCCCTCTCGTAATTTTGTCATGATGTCTCGTACCGCACCAGTATGGTCAGCGTATACACAGCATTCTTCTTTTAAAGCGGCACACAGTCCCCCTTGTTGCAAAAACATTAGGTCTAACCCTCACCTATTCTGAAGCACCACTTCTGATAAGGATCTTAAGGATGTTTCTAGGGCACTTATAGACTTCTCTATTTTAGCCAAATCTTCATCTACTGCTATCCTAAGGGAATTGAATTCCTTGTGTTGGTTAACTATAGAGGCTATTCCTGTACCCAGTCCACCTGCCCCAATTGTTAATAATGTAGCAACTGTAAGAGCTGTAAATGGTTCACGTTTGGCTAAATGATGTTCTTGGACAGTATGATGGTCGTATACAAATTGTTCTGGATGATACACAATTTTTGGTGCTATCATTACCTGAATACAATAATCGTGATTTTCATCGAATAATTTTAGAGAGAGACAGGGTGTAACTCCGAGACTCGCGCAAACCCATCTAGTATTCACTGCAGGTAATAACCAATCAGCTGGCATTTCCCCTCTTATTGCTCGAGTTATCACTCCACACAGATGTTGTTTCTGTTTAGGTATGGAACCTATACATCTTCCTTTTCCTGTGACTTGGGTCAAAGTAATGCCTTGCTGATTGTTCTTGTCTTTTTTCCACAAACATTGTGCTAGGTTAGTACCATTCATTCGTCTAGCCTTTGTGGTGACTCCAACTGCCTCATAAAAAGGGGGTGTTATCTTATAGCATAACCAGCAATGTTCAGTTAGATTTGGGCTCGTAAGATTCAATACAGTATAGCTAGCTTGTACTAGTTTCCATAAGGAATTACTTTCCATGGCAGAAGGAGTGGGAGTTATCGGGGAAGGATTGTCAGATTCTGCTCTAAAAGTTTCATTTCTCATGGGGGTAGGTGTTGGGATCTTATCATTACCTCTTATTACTGCATTTGGACCTACTGGTTTAGGATCATTGGGTACAGGTTCCTTTTTTATATATAAAAGGCCTCCATGATCAGTTCCTGGTTCCCATAGTCTTACACCCCATGTTTTTCTCAAAACCACCCGGGGTCTTGGGGTGTGGATACATTTATATAAATATATTTGCAAGTTCCAATGGCTACAACGCTGCCAGGAGGACGTATTGTACGTCCACGAGGTTGACATCCAAAGGGTGCCCACCCTACCTTTAAGTGTGGGTCTCTCCCTCCACCAGGTATCCAATCAGGGGCGATCATTTCACAACCCCAATAAGCACAATAGTGGTAACCAGGATGGTTGCAATAACTTTTTCCAGGATTAGAACTAGGGCAAAAATAGAACACTACTTCATTGAGACATGGGTTTATGGGAACTAAATCACAAAGGTAATTGGTAAAACTGGGAGGTCCCGGTGTAATTACGGTCCTGAGTACTGCTTGGTCTTTCCATCTGTTCAAGGTCCATTTATAAGGCTGGTGTACATGATCACCCCGAGTTACCGAAATTAGCAGGAACAACAACAATAGAAGCGTGTACAGGAGTGGTGATGGGTCCTCAAATCTCCCTAGAAACTTCTTAGGTAAAGTTTTAAAATCTTTTTTACTGTGTCTATAGCAATGACCTTCTTGGAGTTTAGAGATATTTATTAGGGAGCTAGTACTAACAGCCAGGCAGTTCGTCCAATATTTGTTTATAGTCCCAAGGGTTACATATTGGATCTTCTTTCCCCACCTTTTTACTCCTCTGCCTCGCCCGTCGACTCGGTTGCTTCGAGCCACGGGGGGTACCTTCTTCTCGGCAGCAGGGGTATTCTTCAGGGGAGTTAATACTGCCATGTTTGAGCTGTCGTTTTGTATACTGCTCCCAGTTTTTATCTTTAACTCCTGGAGTGTCACACCTTATTCCAATTAAAGTTTTTCTACACTTAATTTTGATAATCTCTGTTATAAAAGGTGTGGGCTCGTTCAAATGATAGCAGTAGTTTTCGGGATTGATTCCCAATGCAAATATGTCCCACCACCTTTTAGACTCTCTTCCAAATTGTCCTGTTGATACACCCACTCTAAGGGCTAGATCAGTTAAATCCCGTTCTTTTCTATAGCATTCTACACATACCCCCCTGGGAGGATATCCATGACGGCTATGGACCCACCACTTCTCCTGGCACACTTTACACTTGTAACACACAAAAGGATAACAATTACAACTAAGGTTTATACATGTGATAGTTACATCTGAGTTCATCAATGCTCTTTCTTTAGAGTCAATTTGAGATCTCCAGGTTGGCCGCTGATTACCTTCCACCGGGATTCGAGGACCGGTCCTTTAACTCGGCTGGCATGTGTCCATCCCTGCTCGGCAGTTCTTATAGCTGTCTCTGTAGTAAGCAACACCAAAAAAGGTCCTTCCCAATGAGGAGTCAGAGTGGATTCCCTCCATGTTTTAACAAGTACTTTGTCTCCTGGTTTAATGTTATGTATTGAAACATCTAGTGGAGGTCTTTGAACTACTAAGCCCTTCTTTCGCAATTTCTCTCGCCTCTCCATAATTTGCAAAATATATGGCTGAATTTGTGAGTCTTCGATTTTAGGATGATCTATTGGGGACTCCAGATCATATGGCATTCCATAAAGCATCTCAAAAGGGGAAACCCCTATATCAGTTCGAGGCTGCGTTCTTATATTGAGCAATGCTAAGGGTAAACATTTTATCCAGGACATTTTAGTTTCTAACATAAGTTTAGTTAATTGTTTCTTTATTTCCCCATTCATTCTTTCTACCCGCCCCGAACTTTGGGGATGCCAAGGAGTGTGATATTCCCATTTAGTTCCTAATGAAGTAAGGGTCTCTTCAGTTACTTTGGAAATAAAATGCGGCCCTCTATCTGAATCTATGACTTCAATATTTCCATATTTAGGGACTATGTTCTCTAAGAGTATCTTAATAACATTCTGAGATGTTGCTCTAGCAGTAGGGAAAGCTTCTACAAAATGTGTTAGATGATCTATGATCACTAATAAATATTTGTATCGACCTACTTTTGGTAGTTCTGTAAAATCAACTTGTATTTTTGCAAAAGGTCGGTAAGCCAATTCCCTTCCGCCTAAAACTTTTTCCCAAAGTTGATGCTTATTCACCCACTGACACGTCATACAAATAGATACTAGTTGCTTGGCAATATTATAAACTCCAATGCTCATATATTTAGTAGCAAATTGATCTACTAGGGCTTGGACTACTCAGTGGGTCTGCTGGTGGAATTGTCTCATAATTCTCCAAGCCAAAGCTTTTGGTAGTACCTTTCGTCCATCAGGAAGCTCCGAATTCCCATTTTCTTTTTCTATTAATCCCATTTGTTTCAATTTACCTTTTTCTTGCTCTGTAAAACTTAAACGTGGATCTTGTGGCTGCACTGGGGTGTCTGGTGCCTTTAAACTTAGTAAGGCTGCCTTTTTTGCCTCCTCATTTGCTAAGTTATTTCCCCTGATCACAGGAGTTAACCCCTTTTGGTGTCCCCTTACATGCATCACTGCAATCTTTTTGGGTCCCCTTAAAGCTTGCAGTGTTTGTGTTATTAAATATTCATGTACTAATCCTTTCCCTTGTGAGTTTATCAAACCCCTTTCTTCCCATATTTTACCAAAGGTATGTACCACCCCGAAAGCATATTTTAAATCAGTGTATATGGTCCCTTCTTTATGTTTTAAAAGTTTTAAAGCTCTTAGTACTGCATATAATTCACATGCTTGGGCGGACCAGCTGGGGCTTAAGGAGCTTGATTCTAAAACTTGGTAAGTCTTTCTGTCTACAATGGCATATCCAGATTTTCGTTTTCCTTCTATAACTCGGGAAGATCCATCTACAAACAACTTTTCTCCTCTTTCTAGCTCTTCTTCTTCCAGATCTGGTCTAATTTTTGTTTGATTTTCTATGCTTAGGAGACAATCATGACTCAGTATGTCTCCCGGATCCCCATACAGAAATTGTGCAGGGTTTTGCCAACTGGTAGTTTCTATTTCTAGCTTTGGGGAGTGTATCAAAATTCCTTCACATTTTAGGAGTCGGGCATCAGTAATCCATTTCTCTGCCTTCTGCTGTAAGATTCCCCTGATGTTATGAGGGGTTAATACTTTTAACTCACCTCCCAAGGTGACTTTATTGGCCTCCTCTACTAGCAATGCTACTGCTACTACCGCTTGTAAACAGGTAGGCCATCCTCTACTGACAGGGTCTAATAATTTGGAAAAATATCCTACCGGTTTTCGTTTTCCTGCCCATTCCTGGGTTAAAACTGCAAAGGCTGTACCATCATCAGTATTAACAAAAAGATAAAATGGCCTTTTTATATCTGGCAAACTCAAGACAGGTGCATTAACCAAATCAGCTTTTAAGGTTTGAAATTGCTTTTCATCTTCTGGGGTCCATTTTAACATCCCCTCCTTTGTTAGCTGTTGATACAAAAATTTTACCTCCTTACTGTAATTCTCTATCCATTGTCTGCAGTATCCCAGAAGTCCCAATAATTGTCTAATTTGTCTCTTATTCTTGGGTGCTGATAAGGACAAAATCCCATTAACCCTGTCAGGATCTAGCTTCTTAGTACCTCCCTTTAACCAATGACCTAAATACCTAACTTCTTCTTCTACAAATTGTAATTTGGATTTGGATACTTCTAATCCTTGCAGGCTAAGAAAATTTAACAATTTTATGCTTTCTTCTCGAACAGCAGTCTCATTTGTCCCTGCTAGTAGTAAATCATCCACATATTGTACCAAGGTTACTACAGGATTTATCTCATATTTTTGTAAGATTTGTTCTAGGGCCTGACCAAAAAGGTTGGGGGATTCTGTAAATCCCTGAGGTAAAACTGTCCACCTAAGTTGTTGTTTCCAATGGGTCTCGGGGTCTTCCCATTCAAATGCAAAGTAATCTCGGCATTCTTTTTTCAAGGGGCAAGCCCAAAAGGCATCTTTTAGATCTATCACACTATACCACTGGTTTTCAGGACTTAATTGGCTTAACAGGGTATAGGGGTTGGCTACCACAGGGAATCGGGATGCAGTTCATTTATTTATTTCCCATAAATCATGTACTAGCCGGTAACTGCCATCGGGCTTTTTAACTGGTAAGATTGGGGTATTAAAAGGAGACATACATGGCTCTAATAGCCCTTTGTTAATTAACCTATCCATTTCAGGTTTTAACCCTTGTCTCCCTTCTTGAGATAATGGGTATTGTTTTATTCTTACTGGCATCTCAGGATTATTAATAGTGACTTCAAAGGGCTCAATTTTCAGTTTCCCGACCGTGTCCGGTGAATACCAGACTTCTGGATTTATCCTCTGTTCATCTGCAACTGTGAGTGAGCATAGTTTTATTGTTATTTCCTTTTTCTTAATCTCTAGGTTAATTCCCAATTCAACCATAAGATCTCTGCCTAATAGGTTATATTCAGCTTCAGGCACCAATAGTAATGATCCCATTCCAAATCGTGTTTGTGTTTCAAACTGCACATTTTTGATTATTGGGACCCCGAAGGGTTCTCCTTTTGCTCCTATTACTTGTATTTTCTCCGGCGATATAATACAACCCCGGGGTACTTGTTGGACAGTTGATCTTTCTGCCCCAGAGTCCACAAGGAACTCCATTTCTTGTTGCTGAGGACCCACTTTGATTTTTATCAAGGGCTCAGTGTTTCTCTGGGTCCCCAGCAGATAGAGCCCCTGACACCCCTAATCTTCTTTAAACATCTGTTCATCCCGCATCCTTTTTCTACAGTTCCGTTTAGTGTGCCCGAATTGGTGGCAATAAAAACATTCCACTTGGTTTTCTCCTACTTTCACAGGTCTTTTTATTCTGGGGCCGCCAGGTCTTCCCTGTCTGATAGGTATTTCCTGTCTTTGATGATTTACAGGGCTATTAGGGCCAGGACACTGTCCCTCTCTGACGGCGGCCACTAAGATTCGAGCCTGCTTTTTCTGGGCTTCCTCTTCCCTCCGTACATACACTTTCTGAGCTTCCCTTAATAGTTCTCCTAAATCCTTCTCTTGCCAATCCTCAATCTTCTCTAATTTCCTTCTAATATCTGTCCAAGATTTTGCCACGAATTGAGTTTTTAACAATGCCTGTCCCACTGCAGTGGTAGGGTCCAGGCCAGAATACAATTGCAAGTTTTTTCTTAACCTCTCTAACCATTCAGTGGGGGTTTCATCCTTCTTTTGATAATCACTTAGGGCTTTTCCGATATTCTGGCCCCTGGGCACGGATTCTCTGATGCCTTGAATAATCATACTTCGTAAATCAGACATATGGCCCCTGTCTCCTGCATCTTGGTTATTCCAATTAGGTCTTTGAATAGGCCATTTAGTGTCTGCAGCTGGACCTTGTTGGTGTTGTTGCTCCCAGAGTCTCATTCCAGCTCTCCTAATCATTTCTCTTTCTTCTCGAGTGAATAAAATATTCAAGATTGCTGTTAATTCATCCCAGGTATAAATATTAGGTCCCTGAAACTGATCTAATCTTTCTGAGGGTCCTCTAATAATTGCCCCATTTCCTTTTTGAATTCTCTAACGCCCCCTGAGTTAAGGGGAACAGCCACATACCCTACTCCAGGTTGGGGTCCTCCCATGGCCACTTCTCTTAAGGGGTATAACTTTTCCTGTTCTTTTCTCCATGTCTGGCTCCTAGTCTGAACCCCAGACACAGCTTGTTCAGTCTCTGATTCTGAACCTGACTCATTCTCCTCCAGAGGGGGAGCATTTGGAATGGGAGAATAATAAGGAGGAGGGGAAAGAGGGGTTTCCTCTGACTTAGTTTTAGTTTTTCTCCCTTTTTGTGACTTTTCTTTTAAGGCAAAAAGACGGACTGTTTTATCCTTTCCTAACCATAGGGCAGCATATTCACTTTCTTCTAATGAGAAAGGTTCCTTATTGTTTACATAAATGTTTAGTGCCTGGCAAATCCAATCTTCAAATGAACCGAAAACTGGCCAATATAAATTGTCGGCTCTAATATTCTGTCCTCCCCATACTTCTACACAATAACGTATCATTTTTCGTTTATCCTTCCCTTTCCTAGAAGGGAAGTCATTCTAGTACTTAATCATTAGTCCTAAAGGACTGTCAGGGGGTATTTCTGGGAGCTTCACCCGAGACTCCCTCCCCATGGACACAGACGGCTTGCCTTTCGTCTGATCCATCTACCGGAGTGCCCTCTTTCACACACTCACAAACTTCCCCTCGTTTGTGGCCCAGTCCCTCGGGGGAGTAGGGAACTGCACTACTAGAGGGTCCACACTCGCTTCGTCCAGAAGGACGTCTCACACAATCACACTCCGGGGAACCCAACCCCAACCGAACGGAATACCGGCCTATACTTATTCACTCCTGAGTCTTCGCTCGGTCTTCGTGCACAAAATTTAAGGGGTACACCGGTTTTCTTTTGCTTGCATATCAATTTGGAGGTTCATTGATCCAGTTGAGTGTAATGGGATATCCCGAGCCAGGGCCATCCGAAGACGGGGCGCCTCCCTGACACGAGAGCTCCGCACTACCTCGTCTTGGATCCAAGTCACGGCACCAAAATTGTTATAAAGTACTCGGATAAAATCAAAGAATCAGTTGAGTAAAATAATAT
The DNA here is from genome assembly GCF_012275295.1 of Melopsittacus undulatus. Lineage (NCBI taxonomy): Eukaryota > Metazoa > Chordata > Aves > Psittaciformes > Psittaculidae > Melopsittacus > Melopsittacus undulatus. The sequence continues at coordinate 328,460 of NW_022993947.1, read as the reverse complement.
ATATCAATTTATTACAATAAATTTGGCAAGCGATAGCAAGCAAAACAGCACTGGGCAGCCGAGGAGACTCTGCTCCACCAAAGGCGCGCGCCCCCCTTCCTTGAGATTGTGGTTCTTATAGTCCTTTACTTCCGATATACGTGTTCTTCCGTGGTGTACTCTGCATCTGCACCAGTCTGTTGTTAGGGGGTCTTTTCCTGCCTCCCGGTGGTCGCTGGGATGAAGGCCCCAAGTCTTTTTCTTGTAATTGTTTTGTGACCTTCGCTTAACAAATGGTAATTCATCATGTCTTGCAAAAATACAGAGCTTGCACAAGTATTCTTTACATTACCGGATATCTGTGGCTAATATAAGGCCTATTCCTTATCTATTTAAGGTTGACATCCATTTTGGTTTAGTTTTCTCTTTCTTTCTTTTCTTTTTACTAGTATAAGCATGATTTGATTAACAAGCATTATCTCTTTTATTACAGATTTACCTATGGGATCACAGAGAAGACAAGAGAAAGCTGGATGGAAAACCTACCTCAGCTCTGGATGAACGGGTGCATGAATTGGAGAACGGTCAAGGATGATCCCCCCATGAAAGTTGCTGCTCCAGTCTCTGGTGAGCAGTTTCCCAAATAGATTGGAAGAGTTGATTTTACTCCAACTCCTGTGATAAAGAATACTAATCACTTTCTACAAGACATAAGTGGACAATCTTATGATCAGTACTAGAGAGACACTGCCTCCAGCCAAGCGGAAGAGAGGGACAATCAGGTTTACTGGACTGTGTGGATCAGATGGCCTGGCACATCAGTCCCACAAGAGTACAGAGCTCTAGTAGAAGCCTGTGCATAGTGTACTCTGACACCATCAAACTATCAAGGGATGGAAACAATTTGTATTTCTGCAGTGACAGGAGGATGCCAAGAGTTGACAGTATTGGAGGCTGAAATCAGCCTGACTGGGAGGAAGTGGCAATAGCACCCTACTGTGACTGCTGCAAATGCTCCATGAACCCCTAGCATAGACTCAGGAGAGAGTACTTCAAAAACCCACAAGGATAGCGATGGCATTTTGGTATAACTGCCTTGGAGACACAGGAAATTAAGCAGCTGTCCACCTTCCTGGTCACTCAGAGGATCCTTTTGTTGTGGGATTGCTGAAGGTCAAAAAACAAGTGCCAATTGAGACCACAACAGTGCAACCATGGCCAACCAAGACTCCCTGATTCCCATCCATAAGCTGATCCATAGAGTGGAGAGACAAGGAGTGATCAGTAGGATCCATTTAAAAGTCTAACAGAGAGTGGAGACCAACAGTAGAATATTGTGGCATAAATGAAGTCACACCACCATTGAGTACTGCCGTACTGGACATGCTAGAACTTCAATATGAGCAGGAGTCAAAGGCAGCCAAGTGGGATGCCACAACTGATATTGCCAATGCATTTTTCTCAATTCCTTTGTCAGCAGAGTGCAGGCCACAATTTGCTTTTACTTGGAGGAGTGTCCGGGACACTTGGAACAGACTGCCCCAGGGGTGGAAACATAGCCCTAACATCTGCCATGGTAGACTGCATCCAGACTGCACTGGAACAGGGCAAGCTCCAGAATACCTGCAATACATTGATGACATCATCATGTGGGGTGATACAACAGGAGTCTCTGAAAAAGGGTGGAAAATAATCCAAATCCTGCTGAAATCTGGTTTTGCCATAAAACAGAGTAAGGTCAAGGGACCTGCCCAGGAGATTGAACTTTTAGGAATAAAATGGCAAAATGGATGGTGCCAGGCCCCCACATATGTGACCAACACGGTAACAGCAATGTCTCCACCAACTAACAAGTAATAAACACAAACTTTCTTAGGTGTTGTGAGGTTCTGGAGAATGCAAATTCCAAATTACAGTTTGACTGTAAGCCCTCTCTATCAAATGAGCCAGAAGAATGACTTCAAATGGGGCCCTGAGCAACAACAAGCATTTGAACAAATTAAACGAGAAATACTTCATGCAGTAGCCCTTGGGCTAGTTTGAACAAGCAAGATGTGAAAAATGTGGTGTCGAGGTTTAAAACTCCACCTCAGTCTCCCGCAGTATCATACACTCCTTTTGTTTCCACTCCCTCCCCACCTTCCCACTCCTGGAGGGATGGGGAGGAGAGCCGGAGGAATACAACTCCCACGGATTGAGGTAAAATCAGTCCAGCAAATAAGGTATAATACAAATCGCTACTGCTACCACTAACAAATCAATGTTAGAGGAAATAAACATGGAGAGAGAATACGATACCACCCGCCGAAACGAGCCCAGCCTGGAAGAGAGAGCTAACCCCTCCCCTCCTGGCCAGCTTCCAGTTCGCTCTCCGAGCCCAGCCCGGAGTGTTAACCCCTTCCCTTCCGACCAGCTTCCAGTCCCCTCCCCAAGCAGGACGTGCTGTGGTATGGAATACCTCCCCGACTAGCCCAGACCAGGCACCCTATCTCTCCCTCCTCCCTGGCAGAGCATGAGCTACTGCTGAACCCATGACATTATCCACCCCTTATTCCATACCATTCACATCATGCTCAGATCCCACATTTTCAATATACCATCATATAGAGATATATATATATATATGTACATCTGCATAGACCCAGACAGAGAGAAAGAAATCATTTCTTAATACATGGACGAATCCCTATAATGCTATTGAGTCCATTTGGTCCATGACATTAGGTTTGTAATAGTCTTTTGTAGCAAGAGAGTCTGTGTGCAGTGCTGGATTGTTGCCTGCTGATGTTGATCATTCCTTTACTGCAGAACTCATCTGGTTCTATCAAAGTTCATTCTCTGTTGGGACAATGGTTAGAGGGAAGTCAGGGCCAGTCGCTGGTGACCTGAAGATATCTAGTTGATGGACTATAAAAATATTACACAGCAAGCAACAACATATAATTAAGTCCATTGGCTGTTTTCTCCTAAAATCAAATCCCCTTGAGGTATACATCGGACTTCCCCATCTTCCTGCATTACCCACCAAGTATATCCGGGTCCTTGAGCAAAAGCAATCCCACGAGTGGGTTTGCCTTGGCCTGAAACAGGAGTAACCCAGACTGTCTTCCCTAGCAAATTTCTCATGTGCACTACAGGAACTTTGTCCCCCTCTACAATATGTAAAAGTTCTGACTGGGCTGGGCCAGCCCTGTTGGCAGATCCTCTGGTGTTGACCAACCAGGTGGCTTTTGGTAAATGTGTATCCCAATGCTTGAAAGTTTCCCCACCCATTGCTCTCAGTGTAGTTTTTAACAGCCCATTGTACTGCTGGATTTTCACAGAGGCTGGTGCATGGTAGGGGATGTGATATACCCACTCAATGCCATGTTCTTTGGCCCAAGTGCCTATAAGGTTGTTTCGAAAATGAGTCCCATTGTCTGACTCAATTCCCTCTGGGGTGCCATGTCGCCACAAAATCTGGTTCTCAAGGCCCAAGATAGTGTTCCGGGCAGTGGCATGGGGCACAGCATATGTTTCCAGCCATCCTGTGGTTGTTTCCACCATGGTAAGCACATAGCGCTTGCCTTGGCGGGTTGGGGGGAGTGTGATATAGTCAATTTGCCAGGCCTCCCCATATTTATACTTCAGCCATCGTCCTCCATACCAAAGAGGTTTCAACCGTTTAGCTTGTTTAATTGCAGCACGTCTCACACTCATGAATAACCTGGGCGATAGTGTCCATTGTTAAGTCCACCCCTCGATCACGAGCCCATTTGTACGTTGCGTCTCTGCCCTGATGGCCTGAAGTGTCATGGGCCCACTGGGCCAAAAATAATTCGCCTTTATGTTGCCAATCTAAGTCCATCTGAGCCATTTCAATCTTAGCAGCTTTATCCACTTGTTGGTTATTGTGGTTTTCCTCAGTGGCCCAACTCTTAGGTATGTGGGCATCTACATGGCGTACCCCCACCACCAGGTTCTGCATCTGGGCAGTGATATCTTGCCACAGTGCAGCAGCCCAGATGGGTTTACCTCTGAGTTGCCAGTTGCTCTGCTTCCATTGCTGCAACCACCCCTACAGGGCATTTGCCACTATCCATGATTCAGTGTAGAGATAAAGCACTGGCCACCTTTCTCGCTCAGCAATGTCCAGGGCCAGCTGGATGGCTTTCACCTCGGCAAACTGACTCGATTCCCCATCTCCTTCAGCAGTTTCAGCAACTTGTTGCTGAGGACTCCATACAGCTGCCTTCCATCTCCGATGCTTTCCCACAATACGGCAGGACCCATCAGTGAACAAGGCATACTGCTTTTCACTTTCTGACAATTTATTATATGGTGGTGCCTCTTCGGCATGCATTACCTCCTCCTCTGCTGACATTCCAAAATCTTTGCCCTCTGGCCAGTCCATAATGACTTCCAGAATGCCTGGACGACTGGGATTTCCTATCCGAGCTTGTTGTGTAATTAGTGCAGCCCATTTACTCCAAGTAGCATCAGTTGCATGATGTGTAGAGGAGACCCTGCCTTTGAACATCCAGCCCAGCACTGGCAAGCGGGGTGCCAAAAGGAGCTGTGCTTCAGTGCCAATCACTTCTGAAGCAGCTCGAACCCCTTCATAAGCTGCCAATATCTCTTTCTCTGTTGGGGTATAGCTGGCCTCAGAGCCTTTGTATCCCCGACTCCAAAAACCAAGGGGTCGACCTCGAGTGTCCCCTGGAGTTTTCTGCCAGAGGCTCCAGGTAGGACCATTCTCCCCAGCTGCAGTGTACAGTACATTTTTTACATCTGGACCGGTCCGGACTGGTCCAAGGGCCATTGCATGAACTATCTCGCTTTTAATTTGCTCGAAGGCTTGTAGCTGCTCAGGACCCCATTTGAAAACATTCTTTTTCCGGTTCACATGATAGAGAGGGCTTACGATTGAACTGTAATTTGGAATGTGCATTCTCCAGAACCCCACAGCACCCAAGAAAGCTTGTGTTTCTTTCTTATCAGTTGGTGGAGACATTGCTGTTATCTTATTGATTACTCCTGTAGGGATATATCTACGTCCATCTTGCTATTTTATGCCCAAAAATGGAATTTCCCGTGCAGGTGCCTTGACTTTATTCCGTTCTATGGCAAAACCAGCTTTCAGCAGGATTTGGATTATTTCCCTCCCTTTCTCAAAAACTTCTTCAGCTGTATCACCCCACACTATAATGTCATCGATGTACTGCAAGTGTTCTGGAGCTTGCCCCTGTTCCAGTGCAGTCTGGATCAGTCCATGGCAGATGGTGGGGCTGTGTTTCCACCCCTGGGGCAGTCGGTTCCAAGTGAACTGGACACCCCTCCAAGTAAAAGCGAACTGTGGCCTGCACTCTGCTGACAAAGGAATTGAAAAAAATGCATTGGCAATATCAATCGTGGCATACCACTTGGCTGCCTTTGACTCTAATTCATGCTGCAGCTCTAACATGTCTGGCACGGCAGCACTCAATGGTGGTGTGACTTCATTCAGGCCACGATAGCCTACTGTTAGTCTCCACTCTCCATTAGACTTTCGCACTGGCCATATGGGGCTATTAAAAGGTGAGCGGGTCCTGCTGATCACTCCCTGCCTCTCCAGTCTACGGATCAGATTATGGATGGGAATCAGGGAGTCTCGATTGGTGCGATATTGCCGCAGGTGCACTGTTGTGGTCGCAATTGGCACTTGTTGTTCTTCGACTTTCAGCAACCCCACAACAGAAGGATCCTCTGAGAGACCAGGCAAGGTGGACAGCTGCTCAATTTCCTCAGTCTCCAAAGCAGCAATACCAAAAGCCCACCGGTACCCTTTTGGGTCTTTGAAGTACTCTCTCCTGAGGTAGTCCATGCCGATGATGCATAGAGCCTCTGGGCCAGTCACAATGGGGTGCTTTTGCCATTTCCTCCCAGTCAGGCTAATTTCAGCCTCTAGTACAGTCAACTCTTGGGACCCTCTTGTCACTCCAGAAATATAGATGGGTTCCACCCCTTGACAGTTTGATGGCATCAGGGTACACTGTGCACTGGTATCAACTAGAGCCTTATACTTCTGTGGGGCTGATGTGCCAGGCCATTTGATCCACACAGGCCAGTAAAAACAATTGTCCCCTACCTCCACCTGGCTGGAGGCAGGGCCCCTCTAATAGTCATCATCGTCACAGTCTTGGACACATAAGTCATGTTGAAAGGGATTATTCTTCTTTATCACAGGAGCTGGAGTAAAATCAGCTCTTCCGCTCCATCTGGGAACCTGTTCACCAGAGACTGAAGCTGCAGCTCTCATGGGGCGATCAGTCTTGGCCCTTGCTCCTCTCTTCAATTCACCCACACGTTCCTCCAAGGCTGAAATAGGTTTTTCATCCCACTTTGTCATGTCTTCTCCATGATCCCACAGGTAAAACCATAGGGTGGCCCGTGGTGTGTATCTTATATATTTTCTCTCTCGAACAACAGGACACCCTTTGTTAATAGCTGAAACGCGTGTTGGCACACGTGAGGAGATAGATAAATCAGAGAGATCGTCCCTCAACTGTTTGAGATCTTGTTTGAGATCCTGAGACAATTTTTCCACAGCTGAGATGATGGAAGGGGTAAGATTGTCTTCGAATTCTCGGAGTTTATGAACCATTTCATCCACTGTTAGTGGTGCTATGTCATTCCAGGTTACCGTTGCCAATGGATGGGCATATGACGACGGTGCGTTCCGTGTAAGTTTTAGCCATATGGCTCGTGTGCATTTGACTTCATCTGGGTCTATGGGTACATTCTCATTATTCGGCTTGGTGTAGTAGATCATCTCTACAATAGCTGATTCCCTCAGGGACTGGATGCCTTTGTCTATAGTAGTCCACTTGGCCGAACGACTCATCATCCCTGTACGGGAACCTTTCTTTCACAGCTGCCAAAAGCCGCCTCCAAAGACTGACGGACTTTTTCTCTCTTGCAATTGCTTTGTCAATTCCCCCTTCTCTAGCAAGTGATCTCAGCTGCTTGGCTTCTGTACCTGCTAGTTCGTGACCATCGGCCCCATTATCCCAACATCGGAGCAGCCAGGTGATGATGTGCTCCCCTGGTTGACGGGTGAAATCTTTTCGCATATTCTGCAGCTCAGTTGAGGTCTGAGATTGAGAAGTCACCTCTTCTTCTTCGTCATGTGATGATGACCCCTGATCAGATACTAGGCCAGGTAGTGGATGCGTAGTTTCTTAATCCTGCCTCCTCCTTCTTGCCTCCTTTCTAGTTTTTCTCTTGTGTACAGGAGCAACCGATATTGGTACGAATTGGTCCTCTAGTTCAGCTGCAGTGATTATCACTGTAGTTTGAGTAGCAACTGTAGTTGTTGCTGGGGTAGCTGCACTGTCTGTCGCAGTCAAGGGTTGAATAGCCGCTGTACTCGTTACTGGGGTAGCTGCACTGTCTGTCACAGCTGAAGTTTGGGTAGCAACTGTACTTGCCGCTGGGGATGGTGTAGCTGCTGTACTTGGAGTTGGAACAGCTGCGCTGACTTCTGTGTTGCTCTCAGCCCCAGCACGTTGCTGTAATTTGTCCATCTCTGGTATGGCCAGGACGACAACACACCTCATTTAGGTGTTTTACTAATTCTTCCGGATTCTTCACTTGTTCGGGAGTAAAATTCCAAAGTAGTGGAGGGGCCCACTGACCTAGATGCTTGCCCATACTATCCCACACACCCTGCCACTCATGGCTGTCCAGCCTCTGGGAAGATCTCCTGGTCCTCCTATTTCGTCGTTTAACCCCAATACAGGACCAGACCTGACTCCGCTTAACTCTTGAAATCAGATGAAATAACTGTGAGCAAAACACACTCTGTATGCGTGCTATTATGGTGATCCCCATCACAATCAACATACAAGTCTCAACAGTATTAAAAGGCCATTCAAAAACTTCAAAACTCTCAAATGATGTTGTTGACCATCTGGAGAGAACACTGGGAGGATAGAAGAATGCCTCCTTCACAGGATGACCACCCGAGAAGGAGAAAAAAGATGTGAAATTGCTAAGCACTTCTATTATGTACCTCCCAAAATATAATGTTGGTGACCATACTGGGAACATAAAAGAAATCAGTTTCATGATCAATGCTTCTATTGTATTACAAGTCATTAACATAAAATACAATGAGACGAGAACCTTAACCCAAACCCCATACTTGATAAACACAAACACAGCTAATATATATGAAAAGTAATTGGTAAAATCCTGAAACCGTGAGATCAGGAGAAAAAACTGTGAGAGCCAATAAACCAGCATTGTGACAAATGACTATAAAACCTGTCAGATTTGTTGTTATCTCGTGGTTTTGTGCCCCACGTTGGGTGCCAAAAACTGTCGAGGTTTAAAACTCCACCTCAGTCTCCCGCAGTATTATACACTCCTTTTGTTTCCCCTCCCCCCCCTCCCCACCTTCCCACTCCCAGAGGGATGGGAAGGAGAGCCGGAGGAATACAACTCCCACGGATTGAGGTAAAATCAATCCAGCAATTAAGGTATAACACAAATCACTACTGCTACCACTAACAAATCAATGTTAGAGGAATTAAACACGGAGAGAGAATACGATACCACCCGCCGAAATGAGCCCAGCCTGGAAGAGAGAGCTCACCCCTCCCCTCCCAGCCAGCTTACCATTCCCTCTCCGAGCCCAGCCCGGAGTGTTAACCCCTTCCCTTCCGACCAGCTTCCAGTCCCCTCCCCGAGCAGGATGTGCTGTGGTATGGAATACCTCCCCGACTAGCCCAGGTCAGGCGCCCTATCTCTCCCTCCTCTCTGGCAGAGCATTAGCTACTGCTGAACCCATGACACGTGCTTTACACCGCAGCTGCGGAGAATGGTCCTACCTGGAGCCTCTGGCAGAAAACTCCAGGGGAGACTCAAGGTCGGCCCCTCGGACTTTGGAGTCAGGGATACAGAGGATCCGAGACCAACTATACCCCAACTGAGAAAGAGATACTGGCAGCCTGTGAAGGGGTTCGAGCTGCTTTGGAAGTGACTGCACTGAAGCACAGCTCCTCCTGCCACCCTGCTGGGCTGGATGTTCAAAGGCAGGGCCTCCTCTACTCATCATGCAACCCATGCTACATGGAATAAGTGGGCTGCACTAATTACACAGTGAGCTCAAATAGGAAATCCCAGTCATCCAAGAATTCTAGAAGTCATCGTGGAATGGCCAAAAGGCAAAAATTTTGGAATGTCACCAGAGGAGGAAGTGATGCATGCTTAAGATGCTCTACCATATATAGAACTGTCAGAAAGTGAAAAGCAGTATGGCTTGTTTACTGATGGGTCCTGCTGTACTGTGGGAAAGCATTGGAGATGGAAGGCAGCTGTATGGAGTCCACAGCAACAAGGTGCAGAAAATGCTGCAGGAGAGGGTGAATCGAGTCAGTTTGCCAAGGTGAAAGCCATCCAGCTGGCCCTGGACACTGGTGAATGAGAAAAGTGGTCGGTACTTTATTCCTCTACTGACCCATGGATGGTGGCAAATGCCCTGTGGGGGTGGTTGCAGCAATGGAAGTAGAGCAACTGGCAACAGAGGTAAACCCATCTGGGCTGCTGCACTGTGGCAAGATATCGCTGCCTGGGTGCAGAACCTGGTGGTGAAGGTACACCACGTAGATGTCCACATACCCAAGAGTCAGGCCACTGAGGAACACAAAAACAACTAACAGGTGGATAAAGCTGCTTCGATTAAAGTAGCTCAGAAGGACTTAGATTGGCAACATAAGGGTGAATTATTTTTAGCTGGTGGGCCCATGACACCTCAGGCCATCAAGGCAGAGATGCAACATAGAGATGGGCTCCTGATTGAGGGGTGGACTTCAAAATGGACACTACTGCCCAGGCGTTGTGTTTTAAGCCCAGCACTAACTCAGAACCACACAGCCACTTGCTCACTCACTCCCTCCCTCCCTTCTCCCCACACTCCTGGAGGAGCAAGGAGAACTGAAAGAATGTAACTCCCACTGGTTGAGGTAAGAACTGTCCAAAAAATAATTAAGGTATTATACAAGACCAATAGTACTACCACCACCAATAATAATGATGATAAGGAAAATAACAAGAGGAGAGAATACAATTGCTCACCACCCACCAAACCATACCCAACCTGACCTGAGCAGCGATCTGGGCCTTCCAGGTAACCACCCCCCCCCCCCCCCCCCCCCCCCCCCCCCCCCCCCCCCCCCCCCCCCCCAGTTTATATACTGGGCATGACATGCTGTGGTATGGAATAACCCTTTGGCAAATTTGGGTCAGGTGTCCTGTCACTGCTTCTGCCCAGCTTCCCCTCCTCCCTGGCAAAGCACGAGACTCAGAAAGTCCTTGATCAGAGTAACAGTGGGAACAGTGTCGATAACACCAATGTTTTTCATTGGTCCTAAGTAATGCTTACGCAGAAGCAAGGCAGAAGCAGTGACAGGACACTGGACTGGATTACTGGACTTTTCCTATCTTAACCCATGGAGTTACTGTCTCTTGATTCTCCTTCTTGTCCCTCTAGGAGCAGGGGGAGGAAGAAGAGAGGGAGTGAGCAGCTGCATGGTTCTGAGCTACCAGCTGGGCTTTAACCATGACAACTGCATGCAATTTAGACCTGCTGTTGGAAACAATCTGACAAAGCAATTCTAAATTAGTGTAATATAGGAAAAAAAAATCCAACATCTCAACTGTTCATACTGTTTTTAGGATAGATAGGTAAGGGGCTCAAGTGCATCAATGGAACATTAGACTCATGCTGTATCAGATTACTATTAATCTTAATAAAATTCAGATATGCTTATAGAATCATAGAATAGCTAGTGTTGGAAAGGACCTTAAGACCATCTAGTTCCAACTCCCCTGCCATGGGCAGGGACACCTCACATTAAACCATATCACCCAAGGCTTCATCCAACCTGGCCTTGAACACTGCCAAGGATGGAGCATTCACTAACTCCCTGGCCAACCCATTCCAGTACCTCACCACCCTTACAGTAAAGAATTTCTTCCTTATATCCAGTCTAAACTTCTGCTGTTTAAGTTTCAACCCATTACCCCTTGTCCTATCACTACAGTCCCTAATGAATAGTCCCTCACCAGCATCCCTGTAGGCGCCCTTCAGATACTGGAAGGCTGCTATGAGGTCTCCATGCAGCCTTCTCTTCTCCCGGCTGAACAGCCCCAGCTTTCTAGCCTGTCTTCATATGGGAGGTGCTCCAGTCCCCTGATCATCCTCGTGGCCCTCCTCTGGACTTGCTCTAACAGTACCATCTTCTTTTTATGTTGAGGACACCAGAACTGCACACAGTACTCCAAGTGAGGTCTCAGGGGAGCAGAGCAGAGGAGTAGGATCACCTCCTTTGCCCTGCTGGTCACACTCCTCTTGATGCAGCCCAGAATACGGTTGGCTTTCTGGGCTGGAAGCTCACACTGCTGGCTCATGTTCATTTTCTCATTGACCAACACCCCCAAGTCCTTCTCCGCAGGGCTGCTCTGAATTTCCTTTTTGCCCAACCTGTAGCTGTGCCTGGGATTGCTCCCACCCAGGTGTAGGACCTTATACTTGGCATGTTTAAACTTCATGAGGTTGGCATCAGCCCACCTCACAAGCATGTCAAGGTCCCTCTGAATGGAATTCCTTCCCTCCAGTGTATCAACAGAACCACACAGCCTGGTGTCATCGGCAAACTTGCTGAGGGCACACTCAATCCCACTGTCCATGTCACAGACAAAGATGTTAAACAAGACCGGTCCCAACACCAATCCCTGAGGGACACCACTCGTTACTGGTCTCCAGCTGGACATTGAACTGTTGACCACAACTCTTTGCGTGCGGCCATCCAGCCAGTTCTTCATCAACTGAGTGGTCCACCTATCAAATTGACATCTCTCCAATTTAGAGACAAGGATGTCGTGTGGGACAGTGTTGAATGCTTTGCACAAGTCCAGGTAGATGACGTCAGCTGCTCCACCCCTGTCCATCACTTTTGTAGCCCTGTCATAGAAGGCCACCAAATTGGTTAGGCAGGATTTCCCCTTAGTGAAGCAATGTTGGCTGTCACCAAGCACCTTGTTGTTTTTCATGTGCCCTAGCATGCCTTTCAAGAGAATCTGCTCCAAGATTTTGCCAGGGACGAAGGTGAGACTGACTGGCCTGTAATTCCCCGGGTCATCCAGTTTCCCCTTCTTGAAAATGGGGGTTATATTTCCCTTTTTCCAGTTGTTGGGAACTTCACCTGACTGCCATGGTTTTTCAAATATGATGGCCAGTGGCTTTGCAACTTAATTCGCCAGCTAAATGTGACAAAAACCATCTATCACATAATTTTTTTACTTGGCATACCCATCAAGTTTCATTGTAGTTTACCACTCAATCTGCATGTACTTACAATTTCCACCACAAAACACAGCTGTTTAAAGTCCTTAGATGTTGGAGTAATCTTTTTTTGTTAAGTAGCAGCAACAAACCCAAACCCAGAAATTTTCCTTTACAGTACTTATACAGCTGTTCATACAAACCTGGTATCAGTTGTTACTGAAGAGCTGTTGAAAACATCTCTCAGTCTCTCCAAACATCTATTTGCTCCTGGACATGCTAGGAAAATGTAACAAACCTTATGCTGATTCTAAATTAAAATGTCTTCCATCTCCAGGACAGGATGTTGCTTACCTCTTTCCTTGGTGCAATATGAAAAATTATTTAAAGTAAGCTTTTCTAACAGAAACAATGCAACATTAAGAACTACCATTGTAACTATCCTCACATCCCTGTCTTGCAGATAGCAGAGTTTTGAAAATGGTTTGAGTAAAAGCATGCCATAAAAGGTAGCTATGAGTATAGCAATTAAAGGTACAATGGCTTATTTTGTGCTGCAGATTAGAAGCACAATACCAAAACTTGAGGACTTAACATATTTTCACCTGAACATCTTGATTTTTTAAAAAAATTAGCCACATGAAGTATTTGTTATTTTTAATCTAAAATTTGATAGAAATTGAAGATATTTAAAAGAAATTACCATCTTATAAAAATTGATAACAATTTCAGTGACTTTTGATAAAGGAAACCCAAAAGCAAGAAATTGTGTTAAGTTAATCAATGGAAAAATGTATGGCTATGTATATAACTTCCATACCAAATTTGCTTGCATTTGTTGCCTTTTCCTTTATAAATCATGAGGTATCCATTTAGGAAAACAGACTCAAGCCAAAAAAAAAACATTTTGTTTCTGTTCATCATCTACAGACAAAATTAATAATTTGTCAAAATATAAATGATAAAAAAAAAGTTGAAGTACTCAAAATATCATGTAGTAGCAAGGTATAAAAAACCTGATAAACTAAGTTCTCCAGCAAACCACAGACAATGTTTTAATACACAAAGAACATGAAGCAGAACAATACCTTTTCTGCCAGGCTTCATTTCACCTTCTTGATCCATCCAATATTCTCTAATATCAATTAAGACTTTCCCTTTAAAGTCACGAACACTTACATACCTCATTTTGCCAATCTGTAAAACAAGGACATCTTTTAGATATTTTATGTATTTGGCCTGTGTTACCGGCTGGGCTTAAACCATGACAATTCTACAGCATTCCCTTTTCCCAGCAATACCAGACTTGGACATGTGACATCACATACTACAACTTAAAAGCCTACAGGAACAACATTTCTTGGTTTTACCCTATAACACTTCAGTGACTTTTAAAGTCACCTATAAACCAGCTTCAAATAGTAGTACTCCACAACACTTCATTTTTTAGGTCTATCAAAGAAAATTAGTGCATTGCCAAGTAATTCCAGATTTGCTCCAAGAAGTAAAACTCAATATAATATAGCAGATCAATGCTGCAAATACAGCAAAAGGATTTAGGTTTTGACTATTAAAGATAAGACTACATATCTTAATTCAACTACATCAAGGAAAGTGACAATAATAAAAAGTCCACATCATTTACTTAGTAAGTCTACCTTAAATGTAGACAGATCCATATGAAAACAATGAAATTACATCAGGTTATACACCACTGTCTAGATTTCAAGTGAATGCTCATATTAAATTTCACATGTTTAGTTGAACTCTATGCAAAACAGTTCATAGAATCATAGCATAGTTGAGGTTAGAAAGGACCTTAAGATCATCTAGTTACAACCCCCTGCCATGGGCAAGGATGCCTCACACTAAACCATGTTGCCTAAGGCTCTGCCCAGCCTGGCCTTAAACACTACCAGGAGCATTTACCACTCCTCTGGGCAACCTGTTCCAGTGCCTCACCACCCTCACAGTAAAGAACTTCCTCCTTATATCTAACCTGAACTTCCCCTGTTTTAGTTTGAACCCACTGCCCCTTGTCCTATTGCTACAGTCACTGGTGAAGTGACTCACCAGCATCACTGTAGGCCCCCTTTATATACTGAAGGCTACTGTGAGGTCTCCACACAGCTTCTCTTCTCCAAGCTGAACAGCCCAAATTTTCTCAGCCTGTCTTTGTATGGGAGGTGCCTGAGCCCCCTGATTATCCTCATGGCCCTCCTCTGGACTTGCTCCAATAGCAACAAATCCTTCTTACGTTGAGGACACCAGAACTGTACACAGGCTACAGTTTGAAAACCTCAACCAAAATATAGGTTTAAGCAAATAAATGTTTCTTGAAGTTCAGTTACCTACAATGCTGTTCACACAGCAACTGACAGTCCTAGAATAATTTCGTTGGACACCTGTGTATCTCTGTAACCACATTAGTGTTCCAAGGACTGTACCGATTTATAGCAGGGTAGTTACTACAGTCCAAACTTCATAGACAAGTTCATATGCTTTTTATTAAGTATCACAGCTCCTCAGATATACTATTCTATGGAATTAAATCAGAAAACATGAAAAATATTTTTCCAGGTTTCCATTTCTTAGAATAAAATGCACTGAAATGTGTCTAAGCTTTTTTTCTTTTCCACAGCTATACAACTAGATGACTCCTGAGTTTCAGCAACCATCTTCTTTACCATTTTTCCCTATTTTCAGTTTGCCTTGATTAAACTGCATACATACTGTAGAAGTAGAAACATCTATTTCTTAGCTTATAACTATACATACAGCGTCAGAAACAGTACAGTAAGTTAATATAAACTCCTAGAAGAGAGAGTCCTGTGAACAGCCAAGACCTGCAAAAAACCAAACTGATATACCATTGGAATCACAGGAACACGGTGGGATGGCTCCTATGACTGGAGTTTTGGAATGGAAGGTTACAGGTTTTTTAAGAAGGACAGGCTGGGCAGATGGGGGAGGAGGTGTAGCTATTTATGTCAGTGATAAGCTGGAGAGTATGGAACTCTGCCTGGGGACAAGTGATGGGCCAACAGGGACATGATATCATTGGTATCACAAAGATGGTGGAATGGCTCCTATGATTGGAGTGTTGGAATGGAAGGTTATAGGCTCTTTAGAAAAGACAGGCCAGGCAGATGGGGAGGGGGAGTTGCTATTTATGTCAGTGATAGGCTGGAAAGTATAGAACTCTGTCTGGGGACAGGTGATCAGTTAACAGAGAGTTTGTGGGTTAGGGTCAAAGGGAGGACTGTGATGGGGAACATTTCTATGGGGGTCTGCTACAGGCCACCCAGTCAGGAGGACTGCACAGATGAAGCCCTGTATAGGCAGATAGGAGCAGCCTCACGCTCACAGGCCCTTGGCCTCATGGGGGACTTCAACCACCATGATATCTGGTGGAAGGACAGCATAGCACAAGCAATCCAGGAGATTCCACAACTGTGTGGAAGACAACTTCCTCTTGCAAGTGGTAGAGGAGCCAACAAGAAGTGCCATGCCTGACCTTATGCTAACCAGCAGGGAGGGGCTGGTAGGGAATGTGATGCTGCAAGATGATCCTCATGGCAGCAAGAAGGGCACACAGCAAGCTCACTGCCCTGGACTTCAAGAGAGCAGACTTCAGCCTCTTCAGGAACCTGCTCTGTAAGGTCCCATGGGAAAAAGCCGGGGGGTGGGGTGGCAAGAACGCTGGATAATATTCAAGGATCACCTGCTCCAAGCTCAGGAACCTTGTGTCCAGACAACAAGGAAATGGAGCAAGAAGGCCAGGGGGCCTCCATGAATGGACAAGGAGCTACTGAGAAAACTCGGAAGGAAAAAAGAAGCTTACAAAAGGTTAAAGTAAGGACAGGTATCCTGGGAAGAATGGGCCATTGTCTGGGAAGCTAGGGATCAAGTCAGGAAAGCTAAGGACCACTTAGAATTGAGTCCAGCCAGGGATATTTAAGATAACAGTAAGGGTTTATATAGGTATGTTGTTGCCAAAAGAAAGACTAGTGATATTGGGGGCCCTCTCCAGAAGGAAACAGGAGACCTGTCTAGCCTGGATTTGGAGAAGGCTGAGGTTTTCAGTGACTTCTTTGCCTTAGTTTTCAATGGCAAATGCTCTAGACATGCTACTTAAGTCACTGAAGAGCATCTACAGTGATGCTGGAGAGGGACTCTGTCGTAGTTTAAACCAAGTCCCCCAACTCCCGGAGAGTTAGGAATGAGACAGACTCTTCATCAGTGACTGTAGCAATAGGACAAGGGGCAATGGGTTAAAGCTTAAACAGGGAGATTCAGGTTAGATATAAGGAGGAAATTCTTTACTATGAGGATGGTGAGGCACTGGAACAGGTTGCCCAAGGAAGTCATCAATGTTCCATCCCTGGCAGTGTTCAAGGCCAGGTTGGACAGAGACTTGTGTGACATGGTTTAGTGTTAAGTGCCCCTGTGTATGGCAGGGGGGTTGGAACTATATGAACTTATGGTCCTTCCCAACCCTAACCATTCTATGATTTAGCACACTAGTTCTGAAACTTAGGTTGTCAACAATGCATTTCACAATATATCACCTTCTAGAGTATCATAAACATTTTTATCTACTTTTAGAAGTCTATGATAGGTAAAGACATAACAACTTATTTCAAGTCAAAAACCAAATTCAACCCAAACTTTAACAAAACATACCCACCCAAACCCAAGAAGTCACTTGCAACAGAGATCATTTTACTACCACGGGGAAACAGAAAGGAGAATTGCTAGTATTACTAGTAGTCCTAATAGATCAAACAAAAACATACCTTAAAAATTAACACACATAAGCTGATATAGTATTAAAAGAATCACAGTGCTTCACAGAACACAATATAGATTTAAGCATTTTGTTGTTAAGCAACTAAAAGGCAAATGGACTAAGGAACACTGATAGTTTAGGTCAAGGCAATACTGAAATATTTTTTTTCCTATATTATATCTAACACTGGAAGAATCCTGCTCTTATCAGACTAACACAGGTCCCCTACTGTCTGTTTTTAGTAACTTTATTATCTCAGGTCAAAAAGAAATCAGAGCACAAATACTCCTGATTTAATTTCAAATAAAAGGGGTTTTGGGGTGGTTTTTTATGTTTGTTTTTTTGGTTGGTTTGGATTGTTTTTTTGGGTTTGTTTTTTTTTGTGGTTGGTTTCCTGGCTGTTCCCCCTGTCCCCCCCCATCACATGAGCATTAAAAATTTTAACCATTTCATAGAATCATAGAATAGTTAGAGTTGGAAAGGACCTCAAGATCATCTAGTTCCAACCCCCCTGCCATGGGCAGGAACACCTCACACTAGACCATATCACCCAAGGCTTCATCCAACCTGGCCTTGAACACTGCCAAGGATGGAGCATTCACTAACTCCCTGGCCAACCCATTCCAGTACCTTACCACCCTCACAGTAAAGAATTTCTTTCTTATATCCAATCTAAACCTCTGCTGTTTAAGTTTCAACCCATTACCCCTTGTCCTATTACTACAGTCCCTAATGAATAGTCCCTCACCAGCATCCCTGTAGCAGCCTTCCAGTATCTGAAGGGCGCCTATGAGGTTTCCATGCAGCCTTCTCATCTCCAGGCTGAACAGCCCCAACTTTCTCAGCCTGTCTTCATATGGGAGGTGCTCCAGTCCCCTGATCATCCTCGTGGCCCTCCTCTGGACTTGTTCTAAGAGTTCCATGTCCTTTTTATGTTGAGGACACCAGAACTGCACACAATACTCCAAGTGAGGTCTCACGAGAGCAGAGTAGAGGGGCAGGATCACCTCCTTTGCCCTGCTGGTCCTTTTGATGCAGCCCAGAATACAGTTGGCTTTCTGGGCTGCCAGCACACACTGAAGCCGGCTCATGTTCATTTTCTCATCGACCAACACCCCCAAGTCCTTCTCTGCAGGGCTGCTCTGAATTTCCTTTTTGCCCAACCTGTAGCTGTGCCTGGGATTGCTCCAACCCAGGTGTAGTACCTTGCACTTGTCATGGTTAAACTTCATGAGGTTGGCATCAGCCCCCCCAAGCCTGGTATTTCTGAACCTATTACAAGCCTAACATAAAGGTTATAATGTAGTGGGGTTTTTTTTGTTTGTGGTGGGGTTTTTCTTGGGGTGTTTTGTTTGTTTGTTTGTTTGTTTTTAGTTCTGACTGCAGTTCACCTCATTAGGTATAGAAGATACTATCTCATTTTTCCTACATGGATCAAAGCATACCTCAGCAGAACTAAAAATATGATATTCTTCTTTCAAAGTGGAAGTCCAGGCACTGATGCCCAGAGTCTTAAATTGAAGCTCTCCCCCACATGAAAAGCAAAGGGAGAATCTATACATTAAAACTAACCATCCTGTACTACAATATCAGTTAAACAGGTCTTCTCTCTAGATATGGTTGTTGTTTTTTTTACATAACTTATCCTTTGCCCCTTTCAAGCTAGCTAGTCAGAGACATTTATCAAATCTTGATTCACAACCCTAAAACAGGTAAATCTGAGATACATACATTATTCCGCAGCTTTCAGCACACATTGGTACTGCCTTAGCTAACCCTAGGAACTACAATACTCTGAACTCACAAATGCGTCATGCTATTGAAAAATAAACATTCATCCCATCTTAAAATTAAGGACAATATAAAATATTGCAATCCCTTGGGATTAGTAGTAGGGGACTCTACTTTGAAAAACACAGAGGAACCCACCTACTGGCCTGACCCAGTCTCAAGGGAAGTGTGTTGCCTATCAGGGGCTCTGAGCAGGGATGTTGCTGAGAGGTTGCCTGCTCTAGTAAGTCTCACTGACTACTACTCACTTCTAGTTGTCCATGTGGGTGTTAGCGACATGGACAGCAGTAGCCCAGAGAACATTAAGAAGAACTACAGAGCCCTGGGAGAGGTGGTTATGGGCTCTGGAGCTCAGTCTTTTCATCAATTCTCCAGGATAAAGGGGAGTACCTTAAAAAGGCTAGGTGGATTTACCAGGTTAATAAACAGTTAGAACAGTGGTGCCATAGTCAGGGGTTTGGGTATCTACAACATCGGACTCCATTTAGGAGGCCAGGTCTACTGGGGGCTGGTGGAACTGGTCAAACAACAAAAGGGAAGAGCGGTTTTGGTAGGAGGCTTTCCAGGCTGCTCAAGAAAGCTTAAAACTAGATGTATTGGTGGAAGGGGGCATCATTCCATCCCAACACACCTAGTTGGTTGCCAACACCTATAATAAATGCTCGGAACAATGTAGAGATATTCCAGCTGCCCCAGTCAATGAGCCAGCTACATTTGGAGCTCGGCTCAGATGCCTCTATACAAACGCCCATACTATGGGGAACACACAAGAGGAATTAGAGATGTGTGCACGTCTACGGGGGTAAGATATAATAGGCGTCAGAGAAACATGGTGGGATGGCTCCTATGACTGGAGTGTTGGAATAGAAGGTTAAAGGCTCTTTAGAAAAGACAGGCCTGGCAGACAGGGAGGGGAGTTGCCCTTTATGTTAGAGATAAGCTGGAGAGTATGGAACTCTCACTAGGGACAGGTGAGCAGTCAAAAGAGTTTGTGGGTAAGGATTAAAGGGAGAACAGCGATGGGGGCATAACTGTGGGGATCTGTTAAAGACTGCCTGATCAAGAAGACTGTGGATGAAGCACTCTACAGAAAGATAAGAACAGCCACATGCTCCCAGGCCCTTGTTCTCATGGGGGACTTGAACCACACTGATATCTGTTGGAGGGAGGGTACGGTCCAGCACAAGCAATCCAGGTTTCTCGATTGTGTGGAAGACAACTTCCTTCTGCAAGTAATAGAGAAGCAGACAAGGAGAGGTACTATGCTTGACCTTGTGCTCACCAACAGAGAGGGGCTGGCTGGAAATGTGACACTCCAGGGCAGCCTAGGTTGCAGTGATTATGAGATGGTTGAATTAGAGATCCTCAGGACAGTGAGAAGAGCGTGCAGCAAGCTCACTGCCCTGGGCTTCAAGAGAGAAGACTTCGGCCTCCTCAAGAACCTGCTTAGTGAGATTCCATGGGAAATAGCCCTAGAGGGCAGGGGGACCAAGACTCTTGGTTAATATTCAAGGATCACCTGCTACAAGCTGAGGAGTGTTGCATCCCAACTAGAAGGAAGTGCAGCAGGAGGGCCAGGAGACCCCCTTGGATGGATAAGGAGCAGCTGAGAAAAATTCACAGAAAAAAAGAGTCTTATAAAAGGTGGATGCAAGGACAGGTGGCCCAGGAAAAATACAGGGATGTTGTCTGGGAAGCTAGGGACCAGGTTAGGAAAGCTAAAGCCCAGTTAGAATTAAACTTGGGTAGGGATGTGAAAGATAACAGGAAGGGATTCTACAGGTTCGTGGCAAATAAAAGGGACAGACTAGGAAAAACGTGGGCCCTCTCTGGAAGCTGTCATGAGAACTGGCTACCCTGGATTTGGAGAAGGCTGAGGTTCTCAATGA
The DNA here is from genome assembly GCF_012275295.1 of Melopsittacus undulatus. Lineage (NCBI taxonomy): Eukaryota > Metazoa > Chordata > Aves > Psittaciformes > Psittaculidae > Melopsittacus > Melopsittacus undulatus. The sequence goes on along the minus strand of NW_022993947.1, from coordinate 307,702 downwards.
CTTCTTTGCCTCAGTCTTTGCTGGCAAAGGCTCCGACCACACCACCTAAATACTGGAAGGCAGACACAGGGACTGTGAGAATGAAGACATTAGGCCCACTGTAGGAGAGGACCTGGTTCAAGACCATCTTAAGAACCTGAATGTACACAAGTACAAAGGACTTGATGAAATCCATCTGTGGGTCCTGAAGGAGCTGGAAAATGAAGTTGCTAAGACACTGGCCATCATATTTGAAAATATCATGGCAGTCAGGTAAAGTTTCCAATGACTGGAAAAAGGTAAATATGACCCAAATTATCAAGAAGGGGAAAATGGATGACCCGGGGAATTACAGGCCAGTCAGTCTCACATTTGTCCCTGGCAAAATCTTAGAGCACATTCTCCTGGAAGGCATGCTAAGGCACATGAAAAACAACAATGTGGTTGGTCACAGCCAGCACGGCTTCAGTAAGGGCAAATCCTGCCTGACCAATTTGGTCACCTTCTCTGATGGGGCTACAGAGAACTGATGGACAGGGTTAGACCAGTTGACGTCATCTACCTATGCTTGTGCCCAGTGTTCTACACTGTTCCTCATGACATCCTTGTCTCTAAATTGGAGAAACATCAATTTGACAGGTGGACCACTCAGTGGATAAAGAAATGGCTGGATGGCTGCACACAAAGACCTGTGGTCAATGGCTCAGTGTCCAGCTGGAGACCAGTAATGAGTGGTGTCACTCAGGGATCGGTGTTGGGATCGGTCTTGTTCAGCATATTTTTTGGTGACACGGGCAGTGGGATAGAGTTTGCCAATGACACCGAGCTGTGTGGTTCAGTTGATACGCTGGAGGGAAGGAATGCCATCCAGAGGGACCTTGACACACTTGTGAGGTGGGCGGATGCCAACCTCCTGAAGTTCAACCAAGCCACATGCAAGGTCGTACACTTGCGTCAGGGTAATCCCAGGCATAGCTACAGGTTGGGCAAAGAAGAGATTCAGAGCAGCCCTGTGGAGAAGGACCTGGGGGTGTTGGTCGATGAGAAAATGAACATGAGCCAGCAGTGTGTGCTTGCAGACTGAAAAATCCAACCGTATTTTGGGCTGCATCAAAAGGAGTGTGACCAGCAGGTCGAAGGAGGTGATCGTGCCCTTCTACTCTACTCTCGTGAGACCTCACTTGGAGTGCTGTGTGCAGTTTTGGTGGCCTCAACTTAAAAAGGACATGGAACTGTTAGAAGTCAAGAGGAGGGCCACAAGGATGATCAGGGGGCTGGAGCACCTCCCATATGAAGACAGGCAGAGAAAGTTGGGGCTGTTCAGCCTGGAGAAGGTTGCATGGAGACCTCATAGCAGCCTTCCAGTATCTGACAGGGGCCTATAAGGATGCTGGGGATGGACTATTCATTAAGGACTGCAGTGGTGGACAATGGGTAATGGGTTCAAACTGAAACGGGAAGTTTACGTTAGATGTAAGCAAGAAATTCTTTACTGTGAGGGTGGTGAGGTACTGGAATGGGTTGGCCAGGGAAGTTGTGAATGCTCCATCCCTGGCAGTGTTCAAGGACAGGCTGGACAGAGCCTTGAGTGACATGGTTTAGTGCAAGGTGTCCCTGCCCATAGCAGGAGTGCTGGAACTAGATGATCTTTCCAACCCTAAGAATTACAGGTTTCTATGTTCAGGGAGAAAAATATGCATCATAAAGAAACAAGCAACATTTAATTCCAAGACACTGTCTTATAAGGCCGAAGCCAAGTTGCCCTTAACCTAAATAGGAATGAAGAGCCCATACTTTAGTTTCCAAGAAGAGCCCTAATAATAAAAATAAAATTAAGGAAAAAAAGTCCATGTAAAAGTCTGTTCTGATCTAAATATTTACAGTATACTCATGGCAAGTATTGCATTTACAGACAAAATGAGACAAAAAACAAACCCAGAGAGTTACCATGGGCAGAAGCATGACAGAATTAATTGCTAGAACTTGGATTCTTTTACTCTGCTAAAACCTAACACTATTTCTGAGCATCTCATCTGCATGCTGGAATCATAAGCTACTTTAGTCATGGCTTCAGAAGACCAAACACTATGTTATCAAGATATTCAGATTGCGTCACAAAATTTATACTAAATATCATGTAAATTATTACCTTAACCAGGCTTTAAGAGAGTCACCAATTTTACCTGAAACATATTCTCATTTCTGTCATTGCTTTGCTTAGAAGCAGTTGTGCCTTTGGAACTTTCACCAATCTTTTGTTTCTTTACAGGCTTTTCTGGAGCTGCTTGCTTTTTCCGCTTTACCTTGGAGCAAAAATAAAAATGCATGAACCACAACTAATTTTATTTAGGTTACAAAAAAGTATTTTATAAGTTAAAGTTTATATCAGAGGTCACAAAACAATGCTATGCAATACACATTATCATGTTCCTTCTGTGAAGGCACGAATCCAATAATGTACATTTAGACGGGGGGAGGGGGGGGATGACGACGACAGACGACAAATATGGATCAGTCTTCAAATTAGCCTATTTCTGTTCCCAGTCAAGTTTACCATTATACCTTAGCTTTAAAGATAACTGAATTAGAATACAAGTATTAGAAAGATACCAAATATTAGTCTCACCTGCTAGAATCATACTGTAGATAACCTCTTTTAAAGAAAAACAGTTCCAACAAATACTGGAGATAGTCATAAGAAAAACAAAACAAAACAACAAAACAACCCAACAACAAAGCCAAACAACTTTACTGCTCACTGAAGCAGACTGTTAGACTATGCCCTTTCAGGAATACATTTTTGAAAAAAAGCCAACCAAACAAAAACCTAACAACAATAACAGAACAAAACCCACTAAACAAACACACCCCTGACCATTTCTTCTTATGCTAATTTGACAGAACACCTGATTTGCTAAGTGTATCCAAGTCACATTTGAATCAGTTTAGTAAAGCAGACAGCCTCCTCAAATACAGCACTAAAAAACTTGGTGTCTGCATTACCACAAAGCATTTCATAAAAATATAAGATTACTGTCATACTCAACTTGTATTCGTAACAACTAGCATATAAAACAGCTTTTAAGTGAGAATTAGCAGATAGTATTACAGTAAATATAAGAATCTGACACAGAATCATCAAAAGGTTAGGGTTGGAAAGGACCTTAAGATCATCTAGTTACAACCCCCTGCCATGGGCAAGGATGCCTCACACTAAACCATGTTGCCTAAGGCTCTGCCCAGCCTGGCCTTAAACACTACCAGGAGCATTTACCACTCCTCTGGGCAACCTGTTCCAGTGCCTCACCACCCTCACAGTAAAGAACTTCCTCCTTATATCTAACCTGAACTTCCCCTGTTTTAGTTTGAACCCACTGCCCCTTGTCCTATTGCTACAGTCACTGGTGAAGTGACTCACCAGCATCACTGTAGGCCCCCTTTATATACTGAAGGCTACTGTGAGGTCTCCACACAGCTTCTCTTCTCCAAGCTGAACAGCCCAAATTTTCTCAGCCTGTCTTTGTATGGGAGGTGCCTGAGCCCCCTGATTATCCTCATGGCCCCCCTCTGGACTTGCTCCAACCGCTCCATGTCCTTCTTATGCTGAGGACAACAGAACTGCACACAGTACTCCAAGTGGGGTCTCAGAAGAGCATAAGGTAGTAGTTCTATCACTTGCCACAGAGCAAAGAATTCCAGGAAGCTTATGGCTAGATAGAAACTATACAAAACAAAAACCCAAAAAAACCCAACCAACAAACAAACAAACAAAATGCCAAACAAACCCTTAGAAAAGCAAATGCAAGTTAAGAAAAAAAAAAGTTTATTGCAAAGCAAAATCATCTACCCAACCCCTAATCTTGGAGGGTGGGTTTTGTTTGGTTTTGTTGTTGTTTTAGGGTTGGGAGGGGTGTTTTTTTAAGTGTCTGTAAATCATGGAATGACATGCACCTTGTGACATAATGCTTGTCAAGTTCCCTAACCCCAGCCTGAAACATAAGTGTCAATACAGTAGTTTTAAACTGAGTATAATGTTCACCTTTTTGTCAACTTCACTATCTGAATCACTAGCAGATGAACTTGAAGACACAAGTTCCTTTGACTTAGGCATTCTAGGAAGAGAAAGATAACATGAGAACATTATACAATTAATAAATCCCATTATGGCTAGAAAGCCATCTTCAAACCTGTTTGTAAAGGCTTACCTTATTCAACCCACCCCCACCCTGGAACACTTTCCTGACTTTTCATAGAAGCTTTAAGACACGCTGCAGATATGATTTCAAACACCTTTTCTTCTTATATCTCTTCCCTGGTTTCATAAATCCCCATGTATGGTAGAAACCATCATGTAAAAAAATATAATATTGTCCTCCAGTTGAATTGTCAATATTACATTCATAAATATAAGCAATTAAGGCCCCAGCATTATCTATATTCTTAAGAGTATTTCACTTAGTCGAATTTGCAAGCAACAGCTGCACAATGATCATAAATGAAGTTAGAAATTCCCATCAATAATACAAAAGTCTGAAAAACCATCTTGAGTTAGTGAACTACAGTACTACAGCAGCTTCACCACAATCACTAGAGTCCATTCATTTACCAGACATTCAATTTTCCCCAAATGCATGCTGCCAGGTGCGCTTCTACATCTCTCTAATATGCAAATATGTGGTTAGATATAGCAGTTGAGCCTCTTGCCTGCTACTAGAAGCTCTTTGTAACAAATAAATAGCTCATTTGTTCTTTGAGAATAAAAATAACCATCACAGGGTGAAACTGCATAAACTAAACTACACCTTGGAAAGGGTAACAAAAGAACCGTATCTCAGCAATGCAAAAGGAATACCAGTCTTTTTAAGCTGGCAATGAAACAAACAATTTACAAAGAAAAAAAAAACAGAATTTGATTAATACTAATGGGTCAATGTAGGGCAAATTCCGTCGTAATAGTTTGGAGCACAACGACAGAAGCTGTAGTACTGAAAATGAAACAGGGTATGAGAAGCACACATAAGCCACGCTGCAAGATGGAGGCAAAAGAGAGCAGGACGGGACAACACAAAAATAATTACAGCCATAACCTGAAATCAGGAAACCGAACAAGAAAAGACTGATATGCGAAGGCACCAGCAGAGAATAACCCCAGAGTCCGCATCAGCATGAGGAAATAACAATACAGAGGAATGTGGGGGCCGAAACTGGAGGAAAAAGAAATGGGGGGTGGTAGGTGCCCTTCGGGAGAAGCTGTCAGAGCGTGAGGAGACACCGAAGCACCAGAGAGACAGAGTGGAATAACACAGACCAAACGGGGTCTTGGGAAAGGAAGATGAAAATGACATGCAAGTACAAAGCAGGAACACCAGGTAGGCTGATCCCAGCCGCCATTTTCCTCCACTCTTTCCTAAGGCTCATATTATCCCTCAAGAGAAAAGAGCAAGGGCCCGATAGGGGGTCGCAAGCATGGATGCCCAGGTCCTCCAGCCTCTCCTTCTATCATCCATAGATTCTCTTTTTATAGAGTCATAGAATAGGTAGGATTGGAAAGGACGTCAAGATCATCTAATTTCAACCCCCCTGCCATGGGCAGGGACACCTCACACTAAACCACATTTTTCCACATGAATTTGCCCAGCAGTTCCCTGTTTAACCACACTAATCTCCTAGCTCCCTTACTTGATTTCCTACCCACTGGGACACTCTGATCCTGAGCTTGAAAGAAGTGGTCCTTGAGTGCTGACCAGCTGTCTTGAGCCCCTTTACCACCTAGTACCCTTTCCCATGAGATTTCCCTTAGCAGTTGACTGAAGAGGTCAAAGTTGGCCCTTTGGAAATCCAGAACTGTGGCCTTGCTAGATATTCTATTCCTCCCACAAAGGATCCTAAACTCCACCATCTCATGGTCACTGCAGCCAAGGCTTCCATTGACCATCACCACTTCAACCAGACCCTCCTTGTGGGTGAGTGCTAAATCTAGCAGCGCTCCTCTCCTAGTTGGTTTGTCCACCATTTGCATTAAGAAGTTATCATCAATGCACTGGAGGAACCTCCTAGACTGTGAATGATTGGCTGTGTGAGTCTTCCAGCAAATATTGGGGTAGTTAAAATCCCCCATGAGGACCAAGGCATGTAGTCGTGAGGCTGCTTCCAGTTGCCTGTAAAAAGCCTCATCAACTCCTTTGTCCTGATCAGGAGGTCTATAATAGACCCCCACGACTGTATCACCTGTACCAGTCTGTCCCTTAATTCGTACCCACAGATATTCCAATTTCTCCTCATCTGCCCCTGGACAGAACTCAATACATTCTAGTTGCTCTCTCACATAAAGGGCGACTCCACCACCTCGCTTTGCTGGCCTATCTTTCCTAAAAAGGACATAGCCATCCATGACAAAATTCCAGTCATGTGAGCTGTCCCACCATGTCTCTGTAATTGCCACCAGATCATAACCTTTAGACTGCACACAGACTTCTAACTCCTCCTGTTTATTCCCCATGCTGCGTGCATTGGTGTACAGGCATTTCAGGGAGTGAGCAGAGCATGCTGATGGCACCCTCGGGAGGCTGGAGGCCTTCTGGTCTTCATTAATACTAGAACAATGCCCCAATAGTTCAAACGCAGCTACAACCCCCTCGCACTTTGAATCTAACCTGAAGCTCTCTGAGTGAACTCTGCTAACTCTTGTCCTAGTACCCTTTTTCCCCTGCGGGACAGAGTCAAAACAACTATCCTTTCCCACAAATGAAACAATAGATTGATAGTCCTCCCTAGTCCACCATCCTTCAAGCCCTAGCATGTTTCTCTTGGGCTTGACCCCAACATGCCCAGTTAAATCTCCTCCCCCCTTCATATGTAGTTTAAAACCCTGTCAATAAGCCCTGCTAACCCCTGCCCCAAAAACCTTTTCCCCCTCTGGGACTGGTGTATCCCACCTGCCACCAGCAAACCAGGTGTCTCATACAGCAGCCCATGATTGAAAACCCCAAAACCCTGCCTTTGACACCAGTCACGTAGCCATACTTTAATCTGCAGACTCTTCCTATTTATCTCTTCACCCTTGCTTGTAACAGGTATGGAGACAAACACCACTTGTGCTCCAGACCCTTTAACCAGCCATCCCAGGGCCCTGAAGTCTCTCTTCATTGCCCTTGCCCTCCTTGTGATAATTTCATCACTGCCAACCTGAAAAACCAGCAATGGATAGTAGTCAGAGGTCTGCACCAGATCAGAGTTTCTTTTTAACATCTCTAATCTGAGCCCCAGGTAGGCAGCAGACTTCCCTGGGGGATGGATCCGGTCGACAAATGGGCCCTTCTGTCCCCCTCAGAAGGGAGTCACCCACCACAATTACTCTTCTTTTCTTCTTGGTTGGGGAAGTTCTAAGGCATGGGAGTGAGTGACAAGCCCTAGGTGACTCACTAGATAGATGTACCTCTCCATCTCCATTTACCTGGCCCTGTAGTTCCAAGACCTCATACCTGTTATTCAAGGGCAACAGGGAGGGAGGAAGGGATTGCGAGGGTTTTCGCTTACCCCTCCGAAGAGGGCCCTCCCTCCATACTGTCGACACAGGAGTCACAGACAACGCGGAGACGATCAGTGTGATCAAGTGATTGCCAAAGTTTATTCAGGTACAGTGCTCCTTTTATACCCTTACACCCTCAGGTTTCTTATGTAACAGCCTTGGATACTGAGCTCTAATTGGTTAGTCTACAGGTTACTATCCTTTACAAAGCTAATGTTTACAGCTTGTTATAATTGCAATTAAATACCTTACTCTAAAAATACAGTGGGAAACTACAACCTTGGCAGAGATCATTCTCTGCACGTTTTCAGTAGAAAATTACAGAGGCCTAACAAGACAATTGACCTTGCTTATGCCTGCCAAGAATCTTCTTACTTTACAGGAATAAGGCTCAGGGTATCAGGATCGCTCAGTACGTGGCCTTGGCTCTTTAAGAATTCCCACAAATCCCCCTTCTTGTTTTTGAGCGATCCAGATACTCTTTACAGCTTTTTCTGTAATACGTTGTATACATTGTAAGATATATGGAATAATCATTAAAAGTAGGATTAAAAATGTTAGTAACATTAAAACACCTTTAATAATATCTTTAATCCAACCCGTGATTCCTTAAAGAAGAAGCATTCTGATGCAAACAGAATGTGAAACAGCTGCAGAAATTAACTGCTTAGGAAAATATACAGAACACCATCTGCTCTCAACACACACACACACGGGATCCCAGAAGCACACTTCCCACAACTACAATATTTGAAACACAAAATACAGACAATCATTACTCCCACTACATGGTCCCACATACAGAACGTGGCACAAGGACCCTGTAAAGACTATCAGAAAACCATCTCTGAAAAGCATCCTTGCAGTGCGAGGTGGCAGGCTCAACCTTAGCGGGCGTCCCCGCAGAGTCTCTGCCTCCCTCACATCGCATGAGGCTTGGGCTTTTATACTGACCAAAATGCACACTCCTTCCGACACAGGTTGCCAGCCTATATCAGAAGAAGTGGCAAGCCATATCTATAAAGGTTTCCAAGGGTAAATAGAAACATGGACATACTTATATTTACCAACTTCTAGTACATGAGTATCACAGAGACTGTATCAAAAGAGTTGTATATGAGGTCCCAGCTGCACGGTCTGACACATTCTGCTCAATACCCCTGATAGGAGCATATACAAGAGACCTTCCCATCTCGGATGGGAAGCACACACACCATGGGAAACTGCAATACCTCTTTTCTGGATGAATAGGCTCCAGGTCAAAAGGACTATCTAGGTCAGCATCGGAATTATCAGGTGTCAGAATCTCAGGAGCAGCAACAGCAAACTAATGAACTTGCGCAGGCTCCTTGTCGGGGTCAACAAGGCCTGAGTCAAAAGGATCGTCTTCATCCCTGTCCTCCTCAGTCTTCGCAGCTGCGACGGCAACTGGCAGATGTTTGGGGGGGAGGCCGGGGGGGGTGGGGGTTGGGCACGCTGGTCTCTATGATCCCTTTTTTTGACTTTAACGTCTGTAAAACAGTTATCCAAATGACTAACAAACTTTTCACAGTGTCATTGCCTTCTGTTGCTGTGTCCCAGAGCTTAACTCCTGCACCATTCCATGAAGAGACTCAAATACAGTAGACTCAGTCTCTGGGTGACGTGTCTTCGACCATTTCAACATTAACTTTAAGTCTGTCTCTTTAAAGGTTGCTCCCTTCACCTTAAGAAGGACTGAAAACACCCATAAAACGAAGACTTCTTCCTTAGCATTTTTTTTCCCAAGTCTCGAGATTAAAGGCTTCACCAACCCCCACAATTAACTCCTTCTCCTTACTCCAGAGCAACAATCTTTTCAGCATAGCTTCTACATACTCTGTCCCTCTCACAGAGAGGATATGTTGGAAGAGCTTAAGTATTGCTTTTTCTTTTTTACTTAACTGGTTTCCCATCCATAAGCTCCTTTCCAACCATCCAGCTGCTCACCTTATTTGCACTGCGCAGTGTCTTCCGGGCTCACAAGGCTCCAGTCCGAGGATTTCACCTCTGAGGCTTCTGCCTCCTCGTCTTGGTCCAGCCAGATTGATTCCAGCCGATTTCTTCTGCTTTTTCTTTCCTGCCCATGGCACTGTGATTCACACCCTCTTCCATTTCAATGTGAATTTATAGAGGGTCCCTGTTTGGGCGCCATTTGCTGTGGAATAGACTCAGTCAAAGATCAATATGATCAGACAAAAAGCCATTTATTGCAAAGCATTAACTCCTTATATACTATTGCTTACACACACCTACAGCAATTTGGCATATCATGATTGGATACTTGTCTTGAAGACCCTTAGTGACTAACATATAATTGGTTAAGCACAGGTGTGAGAACTTGACAACTGCCAACAGTCCACAGTTCTCCTAACTCAGTGAATTCCAGCTTCTTATCTTGCTTGCTTAAGCTTCCTCGGGCCTCTCACGGCCTTGCTGTATCTTTCAGAGTTATTCAGAGTTCATGTACCAAATATCCATTCTCCTGTGAGAATACTGTCTCCACAACCAAGCCCTTTCAATCCCCCTGTTCTGTAGTTTCCCAACCTGCGCAGACATACAACGTTCAATCTCATTGGCCCCTGTAAAACTCTCCAGATAAGTAGTCCAATCACAGTGTTGCAGACCTTCTCACAACCCCCACATCCTCTGGCCTCCAACTGAGATTCCCACCACAACTACATCCTAGCCCATCCCCCCAAGTCTTGCTTGTTTGCCTTTCCTGTCTTTCAAGGCCCCAACTCATCCCTCCAGGGCTTGTCAAAACACCAAGCCCCAGAGCTCATTCCCAAACTGCTCTTCATGCAAATCTTGATGCCTTCACTCCCCACAATGACCACACTGGGAATGCAAGACAGATCAGTTTCATGATCTATGAGTCTATTGTATTACAAGTCATTACCATAAAGTACAGCAAAACAAGAACCTTACCCCAAGCCCCCCAGCTGATAAACACTAAAACAGCAAATATTGGCTGTAAATAAGGTATGACATGCTGAAACTCTGAGATCAAGAACAACAACTTTGAGAGCCAATAAATCAGCATTGTTACGACTGACTGTTAATCCAAAACAATGAATACTTATCATAAATATGTTTAGACACACTCTGGTCAGATATGTCATTATCTCAACCCTTTGAGCCCCACTTTGGTTGCCACAAAGAACTGTCATGGTTTAAGCCCAGCTGGTAACTCATAGCCACGTAGCTGCTTGCTCAATCCCCCCCTTCCTCCCTCTGCTCCTGGAGGGATGGGGAGGAGAACAGAAAGAATTAACTCCCACGAGCTGAGTTGAGAACAGTCCAGTAACTGAAGTATAACACAAAACCACTACCACCAATAATAATAATGATAAGGGAAATAACAAGGGAAGAGTATACAACAGCTCACCACCCACTGACCGATACCCAGCCCGATCCAAGCGGTGATCTAGCCCTTTCGGGTAACTGCCACCGGTTTATATACTGGGCATGACATGCTGTGGTATGGAATACCCCTTTGGCTAGTTTGGCTCAGGTGTCCTGTCTCTGCTTCCTCCTGGCTTCCCCTCCTCCCTGGCAGAGAGTGAGACTCAGAAAGTCCTTGGTCAGAGTAAACATTACTGAGTACCAACTAAAAACATTGGTTGGTTTTGTCCCCAGGCTGAAAGTCAAAACCACAGCACTCCACCAGGTATTAAAAAGGAGAAAAACGACTGCTACAGCTGAACCCAGGACACCTAGGTAATGAATTTTTAGCCAGTTTTTCAAGCGGTTGTATTGACGCAGCAGTCACAGACAACGCAGAGATGATCAATGTGATCAAGCGATTGCCAAACTTTATTAGATATAGTGCTCTTCTTATACCCTTACACCCTTATGTAACAGTCGTGGATACAGAGCTCTAATTGGTTAGTCTAGAGGTTACTATCTTTTACAAAGCTAATATTTACAGCTTGTTATAATTGCAATTAAATACCTTACTCTAAAAATACAGTGGGAAACTACAACCTTGGCAGAGATCATTCTCTGCACTTTTTCAGTGGAAAATTACAGAGGCATAACAAGACAACTGACCTTGCTTATGCCTGCCAAGAATCTCCTTACTTTACAGTAATAAGGCTCAGGGTATCGGGATAGCTCACTACATGGCCTTGGCTCTTTAAGAATTCCCACAAATCCCCTTTCTTGTTTTTGAGTGATCCAGATACCCTTTACAGCTTTTTCTGCTAGCAGTTCTCGTTTCAACTGAACTGCTCCTCCAAGTCTTGGATTTACCCCCAGGTTACAAACTGCCCCAATACTTTTCTTTTTCCCACTCCTCGGCTCCAATGTCCATCCCGGCCATTCCACTGGGGGGGCACTGGGAGCTGAACTGGAGGGCAGCTTCATCTGAACATGGGTATCAAACCTGTTTTTAGAAGTTGCTCACCCTGTTTTATGCGGCTACAAACGCTGGCCTGCTTCAGCAGCAACCATAAATATCTGCCAGCAGCCACGCTTTTGCATTAACACTTTCTTGCCCAAAATGTTAAACTGCTACTCATGAAAACTTCTACATGAATCTGACAACAAAAAATATGCAGAACACCATCTGCCCTCATCACACACACACACACACATATGGGATCCCAGAAGCACACTTCCCACAACTACAATATTTGAAACACAAAATCCAGACAATCATTGCTCCCACTACACGGTCCCACATGCAGAACGTGGCACAAGGACCTTGTGAAGACTATCAGGAAACCAGCTCCGAGAAGCATCACTGCAGCGCTAGGTGGAAAGCTCAACCTCAGCAGGCGTCCCCGCAGAGGCTCTGCCTCCCTCACATCGCATGAGGCTTGGGCTTTTATACTGACCAAAATGCACACTCCTTCCAACACAGGTTGCCAGCCTATATCGGAAGAAGTGGCAAGCCATATCTATAAAGGTTTCCAAGGGTAAATAGAAACATGGACATACTTATATTTACCAACTTCTAGTACATGAGTATCACAGAGACTGTATCAAAAGAGTTGTATATGAGGTCCCAGCTGCACGGTCTGACACATTCTGCCCGATACCTCTGATAAGAGCATACAAGAGACCTTCCCATCTCAGATGGGAAGAACACACACCATGGGAAATAGTGAAATACATCTGCGTCCCCCACCCGTCTTGCTTCTCCCTTTACAGCTGCCCATTTATCATGAGGATCTGGGGGATATAAATCAGGCTTCTTTTCCAGATGAATAGGCTCCAGGTCAAAAGGACTATACAGGTCAGCATCAGAATTATCAGGTGTCAGAATCTCGGGAGCAGCAACAGCAAACTGATGAACATGCACAGGCTCCTTGTTGGGGTCAATAGGACTTGGGTCGAAAGGATTGTCTTCATCCCTGTCTTCAGTCTTCGCTGCTGCAGCAGCAATCGGCAAAGGTTTGAGGAGTGGGAGTGTGCTGGTCTCCATGATCTCATTTTTTTACTTTAATGTCTCTAAAACAGTTCCTCAAACGACTAACAAACTTTTCACAGTGTCATTGCCTTTCGTGGCTGCATTCCGCAGTTTAACTCCTGCCTCATTCCACAAAGACATCTCAAATCCGGTAGACTCATCAATCTCTGGGTAATGCATCTTCAACCATTTCAACATTAACTTTAAGTCTGTCTCTTTAAAGGTTGCTCCCTTCACCTTAAGAAGGACTGAAAACACCCATAAATCAGAGGCTTCTTCCTTAGTAATTTTCTCCCAAGTCTCGAGATTAAAAGCTTTGCCGACTCCCACAATTAACTCCTTACTCCAGAGCAACAATCTTTTTAGCATAGGCTCTGTTCCGAGGCTTCCCCCTCCAAGTATGTTCCCATTACTGATCTTGTCCCACAGCATCTGTCCTATACGTTCCCATTCAGAAACTTCAAACGCTGTCTGCACAGTGAGCAGAAGACTACGGTCTCGGGACCATTTTAACAGCCTTTGTAAGGCGGCACTATCGTATTCTAGGCCTCTCTTAGAGAGAAAATGTTGGAGGAGCTCCATTACCGCCTGTTCATCTTTGGATAGTGAGTGCCTCATCTCCTCCCCGGCCGCTCACCTGATCAGGGCGAGATCCCAACTTTGCAGTTAGCTGACTTCCGCAGTGCTGGGGCAGTGCCGATTTCGGCTGGCTCCTACCCCCTCGTTCCTGATCGGACTTCAAACCCTCTGCAAAGGTTACCGATCTGAGGGTCCCTGTTTGGGCGCCACTTATATCGACGCAGGAGTCCCGGACAACGTGGAGACGATCAATGTGATCAAGCGATGGCCAAACTTTATTAGATATAGTGCTCTTCTTATACCCTTACACCCTTATGTAACGGCCTTGGATACTGAGCTCTAATTGGTTAGTCTAGAGGTTACTATCCTTTACAAAGATAATTTTTAGAGCTTGTTATAATTGTGATTAAATACTGTGATAAACACGTAAATGTATTGGCTTTCGCAAATCATAGATGTGATTATGGGGATATAACTATACAAGTTTATAGTAACAAAACCAAAACTCAATAAAGACATAAGATGAGCAAACTGGAGTCATATAGTAGAAGAATCTGTAAAGTTAAAAAGAAGAAAAGGGGGGGTTTTGTATGCTTGATAGAAGAAAAGCTAATGCCTATAAAATACAGAGTTAAAGTACTTTTTAGCTTAACTTAGGTTGTAGAAAGGGAACAATGTTTATGTTGTTTGCCTGTGGAATTTAGTGGCCCCACTAAATGTGAGTTAACTGTTTCACACTGGTCCTCTAAAATATCTTTAGTTTTAAAGAACAATGTTTGTGTTGTCAGTCTGTGGTGAGATAATAAGATTTAGTGACCCCACTAAACATGAAGGAGTTATTTCACACCATCCTTGTACTTATCAGTTAGTTCAAAGATAGAGCCTCCCAAACATCTGCTAGCTTGGGATACTCCTGTCCTGCTATAAATTTTGCAGGAAGGTCACACTGTTTCAAATCTTTGTTAGTTATTAGAATAATTACAGATATAGCTGGTTTTAGCGAGTTGTGTAATTACTGGGACATCCAACTGGGCCAAAGGTGAAAAGCACACTGCGAGGAAGACTGTTTACTTCATCTTGAAGACCCCTACTCACATGAGGAAGAGCCTCATCCTCAAGACCCCCGCCCACAATCATTGAAGAGCAGTGCGCAGACGCCAAGAGAAGGAGACTTCTGTTAATAAATCATTGGACTTAATTATAATGTTCCCTGCCTATATGCAGGGATTATGAATATGTATGTGACTAATGGAATTGTAAAAGTATATAAACCTGTAACAAATACTAATCACTTGCGCCTCTGGCTACGGTCACGCCCCAGCGCTGTTTGCTTTTGCTTTATTGACTTTGTCCCTTAATAAAAACTTTTATCTTGTTTAGAGAGGTGGATTCGTATTTCACAAATACCTTACTCTAAAAATACAGTGGGAAACTACAACCTTGGCAGAGATCATTCTCTGCACTTTTTCAGTGGAAAATTACAGAGGCATAACAAGACAACTGACCTTGCTTATGTCTGCCAAGAATCTTCTTTCTTTACAGTAATAAGGCTCAGGGTATCAGATTGCTCACTACATGGCCTTGGCTCTTTAAGAATTCCCACAAGGTTGCATGTAAGTATGAGCAGGCTGTTGCATTTACCATTCTTTTAAACTTTTGAGTTCTAGATACCCGTGAAAATCAGGCTTGTATCCCCTTTGTTTAGATAATTTTCCGCAAATCCTGCTTGCAGGCACACCCAATATTTTCTCATGTATTTAATCATTGCATGTATAGGCTGTTTTTTCAGGGCATGGTCATGTGTCTGGTACTAAAAGTCTTTCCTATTTGCTGGGAAAGGTAAGCAGGTAGTGGACCCTTCTGAAGAAAGAGATCATTATCCCATGGCTGATCTGTGATGGGTACCCCAGAAAACACACACGTGGAAGAATTTTTTATAGTGTAAACAACCCAAGAAGTCTTCATCAAGGAAGAAATTTGCACAGTCACGTGGTTTCCCTTTTGGGATTCCTTCCTTCTTTCTTAGTGCTTACACAGATAACTGACAAATCAGAGTCTTGTTCTTCCCTTCTTGCTTTTAAATGTCAGCTTGCATTGCAGCAGTGTTTTGGTGCTGCTCTATGCAAAAAAAAAAAAATTAGAAACTGCTTTTATACTCTTCTCTCTGCTACTTGCCCTAATCAAAGAAGTAACTGGGGGCTGAATTCAGATCTGTTATGTTATTGTAAGTCCCAGATTAACTCCACAAGCAAAAGCAAATTCCTTATGGAGCAGTTCTGATCAGACTCATGCTATATACATGTGTAGAGTCAGTCCTTATCCAGACTTATATTTTAATCTATTTATAAAAAATGTCTGGAGAATTTACAGCTCCCTCCCAGATGTATGCTTTCTGGCGTCAACCCCAGGAAGTAGAATATTAATCATAAAGTCTGGGAAACCATTCCAAAATGCTTGTTTTGGACCATGATACAGGTAAAAAGAGACAGTTTGCATTTGGGAAATGAGTCTTCAAGTTTGCAGCATGTACTTTCTGGAGTGGCAGCATGGTTATATGTTACTGTCTGTCCTGCTTGACTATGTCATTTGGTTTTTCCAGTGTTGTGTTTGGAGACAGGTCAAAGAACCTTGGGTTTGTGAATAGCTCTATATATAAAAAAAATGCTTTCTAAGAATAATTATTGCAAGTTTAGAAGGTTATGTCCTTACATCAAAGGCTGTAGACATTTCTCTACAGCTCCTGCAATGTGTAATGCTAAGGCCAAGGAAGCTGAGAAGATACAATACTGTACAGGGTGAGGCCTCCTGGAACTGTTTTTCAGCATCTGTTCTTGTAGGTTGTATTGCTACTCTAAAGAAAGGAGAGAACAGCCATGTGACTGAGAGCAAGTGGTGCTGGTGCCAGTGAGAGTTCTCTGAATTGAGATCAGGCCCCAGACTGGATGTTTATCTTTGTGACTGTGGTAATTGTACACTTGTGGGAACTTGTTTATTAAAACACACACATGAATGAATAAACTTTTTATTGTTCAGAATTGATTTTTGACTTGGAGGAAACCTGTTTGAGAAGTGAGACAGAAGATATTCTCTGAGAACGGGATTTTATTGTTAATGTTGATTTTTAATTCCTTCTTTCCTTTAAAAAAATAAAATTTTAAAAGGTGTCATCATTTGGAATAACAATGTGGGAGCTTTTTACAGAAGAGAAAAGAATGATTTCACATCCTGATGAAATTAATACTAGAGGTGCTATTCTGCAGGGTGATACTTTAAAATCCATGCCTAGTAAATACCTAGAAAACCTTACTCTCTGTTAGAATAAAAAGTCCAGTCAATATTAATTCAGTCTTACCTAAACGTTGCTGTTCTGCTTGGAGTTTTTCATCATGATTGGTGTGAGATTGTAATTTTTGATGGTGAATAAGTGCCCTCATTTTCCCTCTCCACAGAAGTCTGTCTCTGCACTTTACAACTACCTGCTGCCAGTTAAAGTGTACCAGTATGGTTGTGGGTTTAGGTTTTGCTGTTGTTTTCAGTGGTGAGCAGGTTTCTTATTTATTTATTTAGGCCCTGATTCTTCAACCACTAAATACATGTTAACACTGCCTATTTGAGAAGTTTTGCTCAGTTTGGTGGTGGTGTGTGTACTTTGTCAGATTCCTCAGCCAGAGTGAAAATGTGATAGATTAAGCCACAAGGGCAGAGAACACACAAAGCAAACCCCTGTTTTCTCTGCAGTTTGGCTTAAAGTTGCCTTTGTTTTGAGAGTTCTTGAGGTTGTTTTTGTTCTCTCTCATATGATGCTCAGTCTGTGGGTGAACATGTAGGAAGGCGAGTTTTCATTGCCTATCAGGAATGCCATTGACAGTTGCCTGGCTTTGTGTGAAGCTTTTGGATGTGACAGATGGAGTGCTGCTTGTTTCTGGAAACAGAAGTAGCACACTTAACTGAAAGGTCAGGAAGGCTTGAAAGAACAGGACAGCATAAATACTCTTTAATGTGTAATAATATCAATGATTTGTTTTGTGGCAATGCTTTTGTTCTTGAGGAAATCGAAGTAATCTACAAAGTCTTCTCACTAGTTTGATGTTGTATCGTATCTGCAGGTGGATGAGCGAAGATGCTATGGGCATGTGATTTCCTAAGACATGGAAAGAGAGTGGATGTCAGAGCCAGTGTCTGGCTCTTCCTTGGTACTTGGAGAAAACATTTCTGTCTGGAGTTCCTTTCCTGCAATTTTGGGAGTGAATTGCTATTCATTAAACTCTCCTGACAAATTAATTTCTGAGTCAGCAGAAAAGTCTTCAAGACTTTGGGTGCTGCTAGAGACTTGTTGGCTTATCACTAGGAATAAAATTGTTACTGCAAAATGCCTGTTTTGCAAATACCAGGAGGTACAGGAAGAGCACACATACTGTTCTGGAGAAAAGCATATATATGCATTAGGGCAATGATATTCCCCATGGTTTCCCATTCCAGGAAAACAGAAACTGGATTCAAACAGCTCAGCTACCAATTACTTTAATAAAAATGGACTGACACACTAACAGAAAAGGGAATTTTGCTAATAGATGGAATTTCTTTGTGTTTCAGGGCATCAGGAGGTCCCTCTGGACAAAGTGGACATCGAATGGTTGCTTTTCAAAAGACAGCTGATCATCTTCAGAGGTTTCCATGAGAGCACAAGGTGGGTTACTGCAGGATGGATGGTGGTATTGAATCCCTTCTAAAAAAGACAACATAATTTCATCAGTAACAGAAAGCTGGGCTTTAATGGAGGGATTATCCTCAGCAGTACTGTTACTGAACTACACTTTTATTTTAGAAAGACAAGTGATCTTGTTTTGAAGTCTTCAAGTGTTTGAGAAATCATTGTACCACTTAGCTAATCACTGAAGTAGCTGCTCATCCTTGTAGTTAAAGCTCAATACATCACTTTTGGCCTCTGAATCTTGTCAGAGCTTTGTCTTCCTAGAAACATCTTCAGTAGGCTCTCACATACGTGAGGTCACAGCTACACTGTCATGGGGACTGTGAAGAGAGCTAAGCTACATAGTGTCTCAGAGACAGTAAGCAGCATAACCACAGTCCCCGAGAGCACAGTGCAAGTTGCAAAGCCCACCCTAGGTTTGACTGTGTCCTTAGAAGTTTAACCTGTGCAGAGCATTTTCCAGTAGCAGTATGTGAGCTGGCTAGTAGATGGAGAACAGGGCATATGTATTTTTTCCCCACCCCTCTAGACAGACATAGCTCTAATTTGCTTTGATTTTTTGTGTTCTGGTTTAAGTTACCAATGGACAGCTCCATCTAAAATGTACCTCAAAACCCCGCAAAGAACTCAGACTTGCTCTTCTGCTGATCTTAAAGATGTTCTTACCTGTTTCTGATGCTGCGGATGGGGCTTGCTGCAGCTGTATAAAGCAATGAGACCTCTCTATTGCTAGGCAATGTGAGCACACTGTGCCTGACTAGCATGGAGGCTAATGGTGCTCTACCTTGCAGGTGCAAGCAACCTACAAGACATGGGAGGGCTGGCATTACATGTGTACAAGGCTTTTGGATGCCAAAGATAACTAGAATGTGGATGTTTCTTTTTGTTTTAGGGTGTTGGGTTTTTTTAGCTGTAAGCTTTGCAAAACTGAATTGGATTCTGCTGGGAGATTGCTTGTGACAGGGCTAAAGTGTTTGCCTGAACTGCAAGGTCTGGTGGGACTGATTCCCTCTGTAGTTCTGCCTGCTAAGGGGTTCTGCTAATTGGATGTATTTTGCCACTGTTGATCTCTCTTACCAGATGTGTTTAGTAAGTTATATATACATGGGGAATCCCGTTCATCTCAAGAACAGTTTTCTGTGCCTCAGTCCCTTGCTCTTCGAAAGGGGATAAACAGTCATCTTGCTGTCTAGTACCTCTATGTGCAAACAATAGGCTGTGGATATCCAAGACAGTTTTGTGCTTGAAAGCAAATGCCTGGAACTTCAAGGCAAGAAGGACAGTGGGGGGGGGGGGGGATGGAAAGGACCCTCTTGTGACTGACAGAGCAGTTTGCTCAGGGCAAGAAGGTGTCCTGGACACAAGGTGATTGATGTCTCCAGCAGCAGTGTACTTCTTGCTGGTGAAGTGCCTGCTTTTGAGCCAGTGTGAGTTGGAGAAAACAGGCACCTCCTACAGTGGTGTTGCATAGTGCTGCTTTCAAATACTGCATGTTGCTATGAGCACTGGAGTACAAGGGCTTACATTGAAAGGAGCAAGGGGAAAATCATATTTAAAATTGCGCATTTAATTGCTTCAACTGAGGCTTGATTCTGCTCTTGCTGTTGCCTTTAGCAGGGGTAGATACAGGGTTCCTCTTTGGGAGAAAAAACTGTTACTCAAGGCTCTGTGGGGCCCCAAATGCTAAAACTGACAGCTGCAGTCGGGCTGTGGTGCGGAGAGCAAACTGTCACATCTGTTGCTCCTGTAGTGGGATGGAGATGAGTGGATGGCAGGGACTGAGAGTCTGTGTGATAGTCAGAGATCTGTACTTAAACTTGGGCCTTGCAAATGACAGAGCACAGGTGCTCTTAGCTTCTGCTCAACAGTCAGGGACAGAAATCCCAGAGGGTCTTGCAAGTCACACGTAAAGTTCTTGTGTGACACTTGGGTGGAGTGGGTATCTGCTCTCTTTTACAGCTAGAGAAACAGAGTCACAGATGTTAAATTAGACCATTGAGAGTGCCTGATACGGTCTGTGGTCAAAGTACAAGGCAGGAAGATGGGTCTCCTGTTCCGTTCCCCATTGTCACAGGTAGGAGTTTGATGCAGCTCATCATGGGAAGTACATGGAAATTTACAATGTTCATTTTTGTTGGGGTGATGATCAGAGGGACTACACACATAGCTCACTAGCATGAGCAGTCCTGGTGTCTCTCCCCAGTCAGACCCCAGCCTGCACACTGGAGCCATCACACATAAACCTCCCACCTGGGGAGGAGGGCTTGAGCTGGAGGTAAATAGCCACTAATGCAACATAACACAAATGTTTCTTTCAAGTGAATCCCAGGCACTAACAAAGGGGCACAACCTGCATGGAAAAGCACACAGAAAAGCCATTAGGATACACGTCATACTTTTAAAGTGCTGTAGCTGTAAAGTGGCATGTTCAGTTTTCTCACATTCATAACTGAGGGTGGAACAGATGGTGAAGGTTTAGGAGGAAGCTAATATAATACAGAGGAAGATATAATATGTGGATTTAAAGAACCTACAATGCCAGCAACAATTTGTTCTAGCAAGAGTTGTACTGTGCTAGCAGGGTTTTGTTCCAGTGGCCTGGCAGAGAGGGGTGGTTGGACAGGAGTAGGGGATGGAGGTGTAGGAGAGGAATGGGAGGTGCAGTGATTTGTGTTCCAACCTCTTGCCCAATGGCATAACCTTGCCTGTACCCAGCAGGACCTCAAAGCATTTCATACTCCATTGAGCATAGTGAGTCCCTGAGAAAGAGGAGGGGAAGGCTGAGGGGATTCATACCACAGATCCCACATCCACCTCTCTTGTTGCACACTCAGTGACACAGGGCACTCAGATTCTTAGTTCTGCAGAAAAAAACCACTGCAACCTCATGCTCCAGGTCTTAAGGCTCCCCAACTTCCCCAAATCCCTATTTCTCATGCTATCCTGAGACATCCCTCCTCTTTGGACTGCCAGCAGCTCGCCTCCAGCCCGCAGCTCCCGGAAAGGGCTGGCTGTGCGCAAGCATGTGCATGCACATGTGCGTGCCCACGCTGTTTCAGCTTGCATAATAGCCTGCTTCCCTGTGATCCACAGCACTGCCATCTGTGAAGCTGTTCCCTGGAAAGGGCATTTCTCATCTCCCAGACAGCTGGGCTGTTTCAGAAAGGTGCTGCCAATTAACAGGAAGGGTGCTTTTAGCTGAGTAGGGCTATTTTTGCCCTACCTGGAGTATCACTGCACAGAGCTGAGGTCAACCTCACAGCTTAAGCTTGTTTTAAAAATAATATGCCAAAATGCAGCACTACACATGTCATCAGTGAGGCTGGTGGGCTGGCTCTGTGTTGGAGTGCCAGCTCCTGCTCTGAGAGCAAGCACACCTCTGGCAGGGGTCATGGGAGTGGGGTGGGGATGCAGGTCTTGCAAAAATGCAGTCTTAAAATTATCACTGGTCTTGATTTCTATCTTAGAAACAAGGCTGGATGGGCCGTAGAGTCCCTTGGAGTCCAGCCTCTTGCAGTGTGTGCCCCAGTGGGGATGCAGACCTCTGTAGAGGAGTCAGACGTATAGATTGCTATATGAGCTACGGGAACATTGTTCTTAGTCGTTTTTCACCAGTCTCATAAAAAGATGCTTCTAGAACCCCTCTTCATTGGGGTTGCACATCAGTAATTGAAAATTGATCTTATAGAGGTCATTTCGTGAGGCCAGCGCTCAATAACATTGATGAAATTCTGCACTGGTATTAGCTGTCAGGGGACTAAGGGGTTTCAGGGTCATCAAGCTCACACTACAGTCATACAAGTGCTTTAAAATTACATTTAAAGCCACCTGATCTTTCTGTGTCTCTGAGTGCACTGACGCCTGCACGCATAGAACAAACTCACATCAATTGTCACTGTTTGGGCAGATGAAAATGGAAACTGACATGCCAGGAAGTGTTGGTGTTATTGGATTAAGGGACTTTATGGGACCATCACCATCCTCTCTGGTGTTAAAGGTCCACGAGGTGCAAAGCTCAAGCCTGTGTCTGAATGCTTCAGAGGTTCTGTCATGGTTTGAGCATGTTTTGAGGGTGTTTTTGTTCAAGGTTTTTTCCAGCCAGGTGGAGGAGGGGAGGCCGGGAGGAAGGAGAGACAGGACACCTGACCCAGGCTAGGCAATGAGGTATTCCATACCATAGCACGTGATGCCCAGGATGCATACTGGGGGAAAGAGAAAGCTGGAGGGGTAGAGCTCTGGAGGAAAATGGAGGAGGGAGCATGCGATGCTCGGCCAGGCAGGGTGGAGTGAGTTATGGGTCGGTGGCTGGTGGGGTGTTGTATTCTTTTCACTTGTTGTTTGCTGTATCATTATTATTTGTAGTGGTAATGGCAGTAGGGGTTTTGTGTTATGCCTTAGCAATTAAACCGTTCTTATCTCAATCCGTGGGGGCTACATTCTTTGGATTTTCCTTCCTAACTCTCCGGGAGTTGGGGGACTTGGTTTAAACCACGACATTTTTTGGCGCCCAACGTGGGGCCCGAGGGTTTGAGATAAGAACAGATCTGAGCGGATTTATGGTCTCTTGTCACAATGCTGATTTATTGGCTCTTAGAGGTTTTTCTCTGGATCTCGCTGTTTCGGGATTTTGCCGGGTACTTTGTGTATGGATTGGATGTGTTTGAGGCTTGGGCTAAAGCTTTTGTTTCACTGTACTTTGTGTCGGAGGCTTGTAATACGGTGGGGCTCCGGCAGCAGGGGGGGATGGACGTGGCCGTGGACTTGTACCAGGCCGTCCCGCTGCTCTTCGCCGTCCTTGTCCTTATCCTCGTCGTCGTCTGCGTGGAGCTGCGTGAAGCCAGGAAGGAGCGGCCCCGGGAGCTGCCGGCAGCTGAGGCTGCCAGGGAGAGCGGCACGGGGAGCCAAAGAGCTGTGGCAGAGCAGCAGGAACAGGCGGGGGAGGAGCGGAGCAGGGCGGTAGCTGAGCAACGGGACCAGGCAGCGGGGGAGGTGAGTCCCACGGCCGTTCCCGACCCTCCGACGGCCGAGAGTGTCCCCCGGAAGTCGCCCGCCGACCCCCAGCAGGATGCAGGAGACTACGCAGCACTTCCCAGCAAGGCAGTGGAGGAAGATCCGGACTCGGGAGAAGAGAAGCTGATAGTGGGAGAGCTGGCAAGCACGGCAGCTACATCAGCCCCAGTGACAAGTGCAGCAGCATCATCTGAGAGTTCTGATGGTTTTGAATGGCTTTTGGGTGCCCTTGGGACCTGCCTGCTGATTGTTATAGGGGTCAGCATGGTGGCACACACACAGAGTGTGTTCTATCCACAATCATTTTGTCTGATCCCAAAAGTTAAGCAGAGTTAGGTTTGGGTCTTGTCTAGGGTTAGACAAGGATATAGGAGCACCAGGAGACTGTCCCCAAGGCTGGACAGTCATGAGTGGCAGGGCATGTGGGACAGTATGGCCAGGTATCTGATCCACTGGGCCCCTCCAGTGCTTTGGAAGCATTGGAAGTGGAAGGCAGCTGTATGGAGTCCCCAGCAGCAAGCTGTAGAACTGCTGAAGGGGACAGTGAATGATTTTGAGCCTGGTGGGCCCAGATACTTCAGGCCATCATTCCAGAGATGCAACGTAGAGATGTCTCCTGATCGAGGGGTGGACTTAAGAGTGATGGTGTATTGAAAATGTGGGATCTGGGCATGACGTGAATGGTATGGAATAAGGGGTGGATAATGTCATGGTTTGAGCATGTTTTGAGGGTGTTTTTGTTCAAGGTTTTTTCCAGCCAGGTGGAGGAGGGGAGGCCGGGAGGAAGGAGAGACAGGACACCTGACCCAGGCTAGGCAATGAGGTATTCCATACCATAGCACGTGATGCCCAGGATGCATACTGGGGGAAAGAGAAAGCTGGAGGGGTAGAGCTCTGGAGGAAAATGGAGGAGGGAGCATGCGATGCTCGGCCAGGCAGGGTGGAGTGAGTTATGGGTCGGTGGCTGGTGGGGTGTTGTATTCTTTTCACTTGTTGTTTGCTGTATCATTATTATTTGTAGTGGTAATGGCAGTAGGGGTTTTGTGTTATGCCTTAGCAATTAAACCGTTCTTATCTCAATCCGTGGGGGCTACATTCTTTGGATTTTCCTTCCTAACTCTCCGGGAGTTGGGGGACTTGGTTTAAACCACGACAGGTTCCTAGAGTCTTTGAGAAGATCTAAAACAGGAAAGGAAAAAAGGAATTGCTGAGACACTGGAAAAGGAGAGAGGCTTTCTAAAATGCCAGCAACCCTTTAATCTGTCAGCACAAAACACATCACATTTTTAGGGTTGGGAAAAACAACCCAGAAGAATACTTCTCCTTTTCCACAGGTGCTGAACATCTGCAGCTTTTAAAAGGGAAAATAAGTGGTTTAGGTACAGAGGTCCTCAATGTGTTTGCAAGAAGGGCCAGTGTTCGGGCACGAACGGAGCCTGATTAATCCGCTGTCCTCATTTAGCAGTAGCAAACGTGGACATTTAGATGAAGACTTCTAGGGACATGTTGTGGTCTCACTAAAGGCACCCTGGAGATGTGAGTAGTCTTGAGACTTGGCCCTTTAAAATCACCCTGTCTCATATAATTGAGAAAGCCCAATGGTAGGGCAGTAGCCAAAACAGCGCACCACAGCCACTCCTAACATGTTCTTCCATTGTCACATGCTGTCAGATAAAATCTCCATGCTCTCATCCTTTTGCCAACGGTACTGCCTCTTACTGAAAACAAACCAAGGCAAACAGTTGCAGCAAATGGGACCTCAGAGAGACCCCCTTGCCACCTCCAGGTACCCGCTGGGGATTCAAGAAGGGATTCCAGCAGCTGCAGCATCTTCCTTGCTTGCTTACTGCTCGAGGGGCATATTTTCCATCAAGATATTCTGAGAAGGTTCTGCTATCACTGGGGAAGGTGAGGAGGAGGCAGCCAATCTGCAGCCAGTACAGCCTCTGCTGGAGCACACCATGCAACTAGAGCTGGGCCAAGGGAGGGTACCAGGGCAGCAGCCTCAGCCTGGGCTTTGGTGGAGCAAGGTGGGGGAGATGGGGCATGGCACTTGCCCCCAAAATGGCACAGCACTTGCCTCAAAAATTACACCTCCTTGCTGATGTGGGTGATGGATGCTTCCTTATCCAGCAGCTACGGGATTATTCTTGAAGGGTCTGACCTCGAGGTGGAGTTCTTTCTTCAGAAAAGTTAGTTAACCGTAAAGAATATTGTCATGGTTTAAGCCCAGCCGGCAACCCAGAACCACGCAGCCTCTCTCTCATGTTAAATTTGATGGCTTTGTAACAGTAGCAATGGAAAATTACTGAGGTGCATGATACATAGAAATAATATAGAGAACAGCTAGAGAACATACTGAGAATTCTTGTCCAAGATAAATCGTTATAGTTGATGTAGTTTTAAGAAAAAACAGTCTAGAAGAACAGAACACAAGGATAAGGAGTATCTGGGAATGGCAGGTGTCCAGGATGGGCTACAGTTAAACTAACTGATAAGTAGGAGGATAGGAGGATTATTATGTCTCTGGTGCTAAGGAACCAATTAAAATGGTATAAGCATCTACTGCATGCTTCAAAGGCTGCCAGAAGTGATGAAGATTGTTGGAAGAAGTAACCGACCCTCAGAGACCACCACCACATTTTTGTACGCATGCGGGGAACTTTCTGGAAAATAATGTAATCCATACGTAGCCTCATGCATATGTATGTATGCCCAGGGACTATATAAGGATGGCTTGTGTAGCAATAGGGAGACACACGTTAGGAGGAGCTATCCCTCGTGTCTCCTGGTGCCGCAATAAAGAATACCTGCCTGTCAGCTTGAAAACTTTGTTGGCAAGTTTTTTCCTGGAGTTTTCTCCGAATCAGTACAGACATCACAGGCATTACCAGTAACAACATGACGTAAATTATGTTCAGAGAGAAACATGATGTTTAACGTGACAGGATCCTTTTAAAACCCTTTTACTCTCAGGAACCCTTTGATGTATGGCCTATGGCCTTACCATCCTGGAAACACCTGATCTTGTCTAATCTCAGAAGCAAAGCAGGGTTGGGCTCGGTTAGTACTTGGATGGGAGACCATCTGGGAATCCCAAATGCTGTAGTCTTTTTTTTTTTTTTGAGTTCAAACTTAAACAGGGGAAGTTTAGGTTAGATATAAGGAAGAAGTTCTTTACTGTGAGGGTGGTGAGGCACTGGAATGGGTTGTGAGTGCTCCATCCCTGGCAGTGTTCAAGGCCAGGTTGGATGGGGCTTGGGTGACATGGTTTAGTGTGTGATATCCCTGCTCATGACAGGAGAGTTGGAACTAGATGATCTTAAGGTCCTTTTCAACCCTAACTATTCTATGATTCTATGATGTACCTGAAGAGAGCACCTCACTGACTTTGCTCCTGTCATCCTGGCTTCATTTTAGGGTTTTGAGCCCAACTCCACATTTTCTAGCTTTGGAGAAGTTGAGGTTGAACGTGAGCTTTTGACTGCGGGAGATCCAAAAACTTTAAAAACACATGTACATGTACAGCTCCAAACATAGAGCTTCCTCCTGGCCACACAGGCACCTGTAACATTAGGACTGAACCATGGGTGATAAAACAATTCATTAAGAGACACCAGCTTGGGATAAACACTCACGTTTACTTTAGCCACTTCTTTTCTGCAGGTTTTTCTGTGCCTCAATAGCACAATGGTATCAAGTACCCGTTCCTCTTGCACGGGCACATTCAGCATCTCCTGGACTCCCTTCCTTGAGTCACAGGAGATGCTGTAATATGCTGGGGTAAGCAAAGTGAACCCCCTATGTTTCTTTTGCTAAATGCTCTTTAACTGTTTCACAGCAGCCTGTTCCTGCCAATTGTGACAAATCAGCACAACTGTCACAGAGCTGCTAAGTTTTCAGCATTTTCTGCAGTGCTGAGGCTGGAAAACAACGCATATATATTTTTTGCTGATCCAAGTCCTTATAAATTATACTTAAAGGATCCCAGAGGGATTCCTAGGTAACCTGCACTATGGTTTCCATGGCAGAGAGGCAGAGCTTGTACCCTGCGATAACAGATA
This sequence comes from Melopsittacus undulatus, assembly GCF_012275295.1. Taxonomy (NCBI): domain Eukaryota; kingdom Metazoa; phylum Chordata; class Aves; order Psittaciformes; family Psittaculidae; genus Melopsittacus; species Melopsittacus undulatus. The sequence continues at coordinate 280,394 of NW_022993947.1, read as the reverse complement.
ACGAACGCTTAAATTAATTATGCTGCAGCTGTATTTGTAAATCAGCTGTCCCTTGTATTCCCAGTAAGACTCGAGTCTTACTGCTTTAACACAACAGTTAAAGAATGAAAACAAACAAGACAGAGGGGCATGAATGGTGGTGCTCTGCTGCAGCCACCATTGGAGCTGCAGAGTGCCAGAAGAAGAAGAACAGACTGGAAGAAACCTTCACTCATTGCTTTTACAGCTCTGATTGCTGTTATTACCTCTGTGCCATAACAAGGGTTTATTTACATTTTAGTGTTTAGGGTTTGGGTCTATGTTCCAACTCTCTAAATTTTGGAGGAAAATTTGAAAGTCCTTGAAGGCTATCCCTGCTGATACAAACGTATTCTTTCAGCTACCTGATACTGGCATATCATCACTGGGCCCATCCTTGGCAGATGTTTTTCTCCTATGAAGGACTCCAGAGATCTTTTATAAAAAATAAAAAGAAAGACCCCAGAGCTGCCTCATTTTGCTGATGAAATTCACTATCATCCGGTCTGCTGGATGATGCTTCAGCACACCAGAACTTGATTTAATTTTTCCTTTCCTGGAGCCAGGCTGGTAACCATTCTGAGTGGAATTCATCTCACAGCACTTAGCCTGCAGACAGCCTAGATGGTTAGCAGCGACTAGATGTCTAACATTTAGACAGCTGAAATTGTGTGAGAGGACGCTGCCAACTGGCATCTGTTTCCCAGTGAAGCGGGTTCTGGACTTGCGGACACAGTGCTGGGAGGTAGTACGGTGTTCCACAGTGGATCCCTGTCTTCCGAATGACAGGCAGGGTGGTTTAAACAAATCTCTGCAGTTCCTGATGGCCTGCTTTAGCACTACTATTTCAGGGCTAAAAAGAGATAAAAAAGCAAAGCTTTGCAGGCTGCTTGTTGTCTTTGACACACAAACACCAGGCTCAGAAAATCAGCTTGACCTCTGTCTTTCTAGCACCCCAGAACCTGAGATACTGCTGGGCTTGGGGATTTCTTCGGGTTTCTCTAAGTCTCATGGAGGCCAAAGATGAGATAAAGCACCACTGAACTACTAAAGCGACATGCAAAATTGCAAATCAACGGCTACGGCTCTTCCTGCTACATGTGGATGGCGTACGTTATAGAGCTAGCATGTGGCATGATGAGTTGTAAAAGCCGCTAGTTCTAAAATACTTTCTGTAGCTGCAGTAAAAGGGAGTTCACTGACCTATTGCCGGGCTGTGCTCAGCAAAATATCTCTTCTGAAGCACAAACCCAGAAGTGATTCATCTTCTGCCTGGGCACTGAGCAGGAATCGCTTCTTAGAAACAGATGACACATATCCCAGGAAATTCTTGCCATCAAAGGGGAGAAGAGCAAGTATTTCCTCTGGGCAGAGGTTAAGGCACAAAGACCTTACAAGTTAGAAATAAGCCAGCCATAAGCATTTAGAAGTGCAGCAAGATTCGCAATTGGAGCTAAAATGGAAGCTTCAAAGTCGCAAAGCTGCTTATTCACCAGCTGCCACAGGCAAGACTCCAGCCCCTGCCAAGATATGCTGGGGGAAGCAGCTGTACCTGCAATTGCCAAGTGGAGAGTCCTTGTTGGAGTTAGTGCAGGGAAGAGGGGGTTAAAAAGAGTTAACTAAAAATGAAGCAGAATGTGTAGGTTGTCAGACAGCTGGATTTGAGCTATTTAGTTTGCAGACCCCCCTCCCCTCCCTGGTCATCCTATTTCTGGGATGCATTTTCTGGCAAACATGGAAGACCCCGCATATGCAGTGGCAAAGCAAGCATTTTCTCCCACCCCTGCATTGAACAGGGGGTGTGAGATGTAAACAGGTGCTGGCTGAATCAGGGAGCTGAGCAAAACATCTGTCCACAGGAATCCAGTTGCTGCTGATGCAGGCAGGTATGTGTGTGTTGACCTCCCCCATTTTGCTAGATGAGGGCACAACTTTGATGTATTGGTGTATAAACGAAGGACATGCTCCCTCCCTGGACACCATCCCATCATCATCCTCTGAACACAAGTACCAAAGGTTTGTGATCTTGGTCAGGCCAACAGATCCATCCCAAAGTGTCCATGTCTGTGAGGGCAAAGCTCAAACACCAGGGAATTACGAGGCAGCCAGTCCTGCTCTATGCCTTTTGTTAGCCTCCAGATTATCTGGGAGGCTGGTATACAACTTCCTTCATGGTACTGAAGCAATCCAGTGGCCTGAGCAGAGCAGGGGCAGAAATGGTCTCTGCTGCTTTGGCAGGGGACATCAGACGATGAGCGGATCAAGGCTAATGCCATCACGAGGGAGAGCAGTTAAGTACTCCCATGGCTGCAAGGTGGAGGGAACCAAATGCATTTTGTGCCTCTGTGGTGCCCTGCCAACAGAAACAATGACAATGATAATCACTTGCAATCTGTTATTATATTAACAAGAGCTCAAAAATTGTAAAACCCAATAATCTTCTGAAATAAAGCTAATCCCCCCCCCCATCCCCCAGTGTAAATAACACACACTGCATCGCAGTGCTTGGCAGTGGCAAGTCTGGGAGGGAGGGAAGGTTCTGGTTTTGAAAGGTTTGGTGTGGCGCAGGCAGAGGGATTTGCTGGATACCTGCCTGCTAGGAGAGGCTCTCTGCAATCCCTCCATTTGGTTGGCTTCCTTTGACCTTGTTGCTAAGCTACAAATACGACTTTCCAGCAAGCTCCAGAATCCTCACTCCCACCCACTCCCAAACGCAAACTGAATCAGCCTGCTCAGAAAAGAAGCCATCTCTGGCTATAAATGAGCTTTTTTTCCTTTTTTTTTTCCCCCACCAGTATCTCTACAGAGTGGTACTTGGTTAGAAAGGGCGTCCACCCTGCCCCATGCCAACCCAACAGCCACAAGAACTTTGTTAGGACAGGAGTGTGGAGAAAAGCATTTATACCATACCAGGTGATGAAACCTGGCACAGCTCTGTTGCAGCAAGAATAGGTGAAGATACTAGCTACTCTGAGAAATAGCTACCACCTCACCTGCACAGGTGCTTGCTCACCCTGATGCAAGCCATGTTAACACTTTAGGAAATGTTAAAAACATGTTTAACATTTTAAAATGTTAGAACATAAAACATTTTGCAAATGTTTTATGGCAGGGACAAGGGGGCAGGGTGGATGTTTTTCTGACCAGTGTTCTTTTTAATTGGCCACCAACTGATTTTAGTTATTCTTTTAAGGCCAGATTTCTGATCTGCATAACATGGGGGTGCCCATAAGTAACTGCTGTCTTAATCAATGGAGTCAGTGAGTCTGCATCCAGGTGTTTGCTTGGCAGATGTTGGGTCTGGAGCTCACATTAGGACTTAGATGCCATTTGTGCTAATGTATGACAGTAAACAGAGTCTGCCCCCAGACTTGCAGGTATACATGTCTATTGAGGCAAATGGATGGAAAGTAATTGTTGAAGTGGCTCAGAAAAACAGGAGTCCAGCAGCTTTGCTGTCACTCAGGGATAAGAGGGACAGAGTTGCCAGGGATGCTTCAGGCCCCAAGAATGCCTTGGGCTATGGGTCAGTGTGGGAAGGGAGCAAAGGGGCTTCTGGCAGAGCCTGGTTCCTTTCTGGTGAACCAGGATAGGTATTTTGTCTGCCTTTGCAGAAATGGAGATTGCCTTAGAAGGATGCTTTGCTTGGATGAAAGAGCTGGGAGCAACCTATTTTTTGTCCCAGGGACAGGGGCAGTGGATCTGGGTTTAGTCCCTGCTTCCACTATTTGCCCACCTCCAAGTGGGAGATCTTTATTCACACCTTCCTCATGGAAAAAATCAGCAAGGGTTCCAAGCACTGTGGAATCATTCCCTTGAGGGTGTAAATGGGCTATTTGGGGTCTGCCCGCCCTGCAGTATCCTGGGCCCAGCACAGCTCCCAACCCTGCTCCAAGGCAGCCTTAGACAGACTTTCAACACACCTTCTAACTCCTCTCCTTCTCTTTCTCTTCCAGGGCTCAGCTCCCATCCTGGTAGTCATGGTGATCTTACTAAATATTGGAGTCGCCATTTTGTTTATTAACTTTTTCATCTAATTCAAGACTGCCTTGTTTGCAAAAATGTTACATGTGTGAATGGGGGGGGGGGAACCAAACAACAAGAAAAAGGGAAAAAACGTAAGTCGAACTGTCCTACAACAATTTCCAAGTCTTTTCACAGAAGAACAACAAACAATCGAGTCTCACTCACAGTTTGCCTTTTTTCCTGGGTAATGTTTTTTGGATTTTAGCCAAAACTCTTTGCTTGTATAACACTATGCTGTGTGGCATGGCAAAATGTTATCAACACTCTGCTCCCCCAACATGGGAAAGGATGAGAAGGAATCTCAAAAAAATAAAACCTCATTTCCTTTCCCCTCACCCTGTAAAAATATATTCGGAACAACAGCAATGAAACCCAAAGTGGAGACTAGATGAGGGGACCATGGGGAGATTTTGTTTGATGTATGGGTCCTGGGATACTCCAAGCTGAGCTTCCCAGGGAAATCCACAGCAGCTTTAATGATAAATGGGAGAGAAAAGCATAATCAGGCTTTTCTTCCTTCTCCCGTTGCAAATGGAGAAGCATTGCTGTAAGGAGGAAAAACACAGCGAAGGCACGAACCCTGCCTGGATGCGAAAGATGGGAGAAGGGCAATAGGCCCTATTTTGTTGCTTGTTTTTTATTTTTAAAACAAAGTAGCAATTGGTGCTTTGTTAAATTTCTTGGGGTGAAGGGGGGTGGGGGGATAGGGAATAGGGAACACAAGGTGTAAGCAGCAGTCCCGCTACACTCCTGCCTTCACTCCTCCTCCCCAGGCTGCTCCCCACTGTGGCAGGGCTGGAAAACCACCCACTGCTACTTTCAATTCACAGCAAATTTCTCATGGATAAAAATACCTACCCGGATTCCCCCTGAAAAAAAACTTGGAGGCAACCTTCAGCAACACAAATTGAGTAGCTGCTGGTCATTGTGCTGTGCTCACTGCCATGTGAGGAGCAGCATTAACTCGAGCATCCCATCCCAAACACATGCATGAACAGAGATGCCGGGGAGCAGACTGGTGGGGAGGGACTGGGGGGAGAGGGCTCGATTCTGAGCCACTTTGGATAACAATAAAACACAATAAAGCAAAATAAGGTAAAACTGTTCTTCAAAGGCATCTGGAGAGGAGCACTGGAGCATGTCCCAAAGAGGGTGAGGGTTGTTGGGTTTGTCTCTTACATCTTGCTGTGGACTGTTTCAGACATCATGCTTGGACTCTGAGCATGTAGTATTTTGCACTTTGTAATGGAGGATGTATATTCCAGCTTCCAAAGTGTCCCCATAAAAAACAAACAAACTAACAAAAAACACAAAGCAAAAAAAAAAAAAAAGGAAAGAAAAACAGGAAACGTCAGAGAGAGAGAAAACAGAAAAAAATACAAAAAAGATTAAAAAAAAAAGAAAACCAAAAAACCAAATATCATTGGCAATGGCATCCTTTAAGGATGTATTCTTCTTTTCTTTTTCTATGTCACTTAATTTGTTTGTTTATACCATCTTTGTTATTTGCCTTGATTTTCTCCCCTCCCCTGTCCCCAACGATAATATGAATACTCATCCCTGTTCTGAGCTGTTACGGTCCCCATCACACGAGTGCATTCTTAGCTCGATCGCTTGGAAGTGGCCTATAGCCCCTCACTTCTCAAAAATGACTGTACTGGTTCCTCGTCTTTTCCTACCATGGAGATTGTCCTTGCCAGTGATCCACCACTACCAGGTACAGTTCAAATGGCTTCATTTGGGATTTGGTACATCCAGGGACCAAATTCCACCCTCAGTTCAACCAATTGCACCGTTCAGCAGGAGAAGGGATGTGAGCATGGCAGCAACCCGAGGGTGAGATGAATCCCTTCCACAGGTATATTTGGGGGGAGGAAGGAGGGAACAAATCCTCCTCGACATTACACATACAGAATTGTTTGGTATGGCCCTGACCTGTGGACTCAGCTTTGCTTCGCTTCTGTTTTAGCTGTTTCTCTGCTACCTTTTCAGCAGATTTCTTATTACACTGCACTGGATTGCTATATTTTTAACCAGAAATAAACTAAGGATTAGAGCATGTTCTAGTTAAATTCAGTTCTTTTCCTTACATGGTCTTACTCCCTCCTGTCGCAGTTTCTCTTCCTCTTTTTTTTCCTTTCCCTTTTCAGGCAGAAGGGCTACAGGTAGACAGGGTAAATGAGAAATGAAGGCAGTGAGACCCCGTGCAACTTTTATTTCATTTTCCACAGTAACTGTCCATCATCTTCATACATTTTATGTTTTGTTTAGTTTGTTTTGTTGGGTTTTTTTTCTCCTTTTAGTTCCTTAGTCATCTTTTTTACTCCTGAATGGTTGCTGCATACTTGAACCAAATAACAGTGTTGTTTGCAGCCCTAGGAACTCATCTGTGTGTTTTGTAACTCTTTGTAAAGACTGTCAAGGACTTTGGTTTTGTACATTCAGGTGCGTGACAGAAAGGTTCCACCAGGAGCAGGTTAAACAGTTACATACAAACACAGTACAATATCTATCTATATATATATAAGAAACATCAAAAAATCGCTTCTTGGTATCAATCAAATAAAAATACTAGTGATTTCAGGACTAGCTTTTTCACACTGCTGACTGATTCCTGCTCTTGCTCATGTACCAGCAGTTCTGTACAAACACAAATGCAACTCTGATTTTTCATCACTTTGTTCCACAGAATAAAACTCAATGGAGCTGAGGTTTGTTCAACATGAGACACAAACAAAAAACTATGTCGTGGTTTAAGCGCAACTGGTAACTCAGAATCACAGAACCGCTTGCTTACTCACCCCCTTATTCCCCACCACTCTGGGAGAGATGGGGAGGAGAATCAAAAGAATGCAAATCCCATGGGTTGAGATAAGAACAGTCCAGTAACTAAGGTATAAAATAAGACTACTACTACCACCAAGAACAATAATGATAAGGGAAATAACAAGGGGAGAGAACAGGAAACTAAAAGGAGAAAGTAAAAAAGGAAAACAATAAGCACAAGTGATACACAACACAATTGCTCATCACCCACTGACCGACACCCAGCCCAACCCGAGCAGCAATCTGGGCCTTCCGGGTAACTCCCCCAGGTTCATATATTGGGCATAACATGCTGTGGCATGGAATACCCCTTTAGCTAGTTTCGGTCAGGTGTCCCGTCTCAGCTTCCTCTCAGCTTCCTGTGCCCCTCCTCACCAGCAGAGCATGAGAGACTGAAAAGTCCTTGATGGGGGTAAGCATTACTTAGCAACAACTAAAACACTAGTGTGTTATCGCTGTTGTTCTCAGACTAGAGTCAAAACCACAGCACTGCACCAGCTACTAAGGAGAAAAATAACTGTTACAGCAGAAACCAGGACAATATCCACCCCTTATTCCATACCATTCATGCCATGCTCAGATCCCACATTTTTCAATATACCATTGCTTTTTGTCTCATATATATAGATATATATATATATATACACGCAATCACAAACAGACATATATCATTCCTTAGTCCATGGACCAATCCCGATAAAGCTGCTAAATTCATTCAGTCCATGATATCAGGCTCCATCTCTTGGAACAGTCTTTTAGGGCAGGAGAGACGGTGTGTAGTGTTGGATTGTTGCCTGCTGACGAAACCGCTGAACTTGTTTCATCACTGCTGAGGTCATATGGTTGCAAAGTTCATTCTTTGCTGGGGCGATGATCAGAGGGAAGTCAGGGTTGGTCGACGGTGACCTGTGGACAGTTCTGGGAGACTCCAGCTGCTGCTGCCCCCGCCAGCTTTTCCCATGACTTAATTCTCTGATGATGATCACGACAGCACATATCTTCTTTTCAAAACCCAGAGTGGTGGAGATGGACATCTAGCTGATAGGCTATGAAAGTGTTATATAGCAGGCAACAGCATATAATTGAGTTCATTGGCTGTTGTCCCCCAAACTTAAACCCCCTTGAGGTACATATTGGACTTTCCCATCTTCCTGCATTACCCACCAAGTATATCTGTGTCCCTGAGCAAAAGCGATACCACAAGTGGGTTTGCCTTTACCTGAAGCAGGAATAACCCAGACTGTCTTCCCCAGCAACTTCTGTATGTGCACCACAGGAACTTTATCCCCCTCTACAGAAAGTAAATGTTCTGATTGGGCTGGGCCAGCCCTGTTGGCAGATCCCCTCGTGTTGGTCAACCAGGTGGCATTCGCTAAATGCATATCCCAGTGTTTGAAAGTCCCACCACCCATGGCTCTAAGTGTAGTTTTTAACAGCCCATTGTACTGCTGGTTTTCCCAGAGGCTGGTGCATGATAGGGGATGTGATATACCCACTTGATGCCATGTTCTCTGGTCTATAAGGTTGTTCCAGAAATGAGTCCCATTGTCTGACTCAGTTCTTTATGGGGTGCTGTGTTGCCACAAGACTTGCTTCTCAAGGCCCAGGATAGTGTTCCTGGCAGTGGCGTGGGGCACAGCGTACGTTTCCAGACAACCGGTGGTTGCTTTGAGTACGGTAAGCACATAGTGCTTGCCTTGGCAAATTGGTGGGAGTGTGATATAGTCAATCTGCCAGGCCTCCCCATATTTGTACTTCAGCCATCGTCCTCCATACCAGAGAGGCTTTAACTGCTTGGCTTGCTTAATTGCAGCACGTTTCAAATTCATGAATAACCTGGGCAATAGTGTCCATTGTCATGTCTGTTATAAAAATTTCCCATAAACAGGGCTTTATCCAAATTAACTTTATTTACAAATGATTAATAATTTGAGAGACAATAAGCAAAGCAGTGCTGGGTGCACAGGGGAGTCTCCGCTCCACCAACAATGCACAAATGTTCTCCTGGTTTCCATCCTTTTATACACTCTTATATCCGGTCCACATCCTGTATACGTGTCCTTTCATGGTATCGTTTGAGTCTGTGCCATCCTGTTGCTAGGAGTCTTATTCTGCCTTCTTGAAGGCTCCTCAATCTTCTTCCTCATTCCGTGACCTTTAAGCAACGAACCATATCTTTGCAGCAGTGCTAAGCTTGCCCAGGCATTGTCTATCTGCAGTTAGCATAAGACTTATTACAATCTTGCATAAGCACATATTAATCTTTTTACCCCTAAATAACTGACACGAATCAAAAGTCATTTTCTTCACAATTCCCCCATTTGTCTTTTTGTAACTTATTGATTCGTGTCTTATTTTCTAACTTAATAACTGCTTTTCGAGCTTCAGACAATACTGGTATTGTCTTGTTTCTTAGTACCATCAAAGAATGAATTTTCCCGTTAGAGATTATCTCTGAGTCTAACAGAACAGCTGTAATTTTCGTGTTTTGTACAATGGTATGTATCAGTCTAGTAAAGCATGGAATTATACATGGAATTCTTAATAAGCCCCCGAATATTCCTAACAGTACTATACCCATCTTTGTAATCCAATCTCCATTAAAAAATTGTCCCCAAGATCCTAGTCCTCTGAGGTTGATTCCATTACAGGTTTGTACCGGGACGCGACCTATTTTCTTTATTTCTCTTACCAATTCGTTTATAGCATTACCTTCATCATCTATTTCCAAACAACAATTACTAAGGTTGAATTTTCCACAAACCCCGTCTTCTTGAGTTAACAGATAATTCAAAGTTAGACGATTCTGATATATTGTAGTTCTCATTTTGGTATTCTGTTTTGTAATGTATTTCCTATTTTATTTACTACTATTTCTATTACAGCTTGTAATCTTATAATTCTATTCAACATATATATAAGAGTCCTGTATCCCCAGGACCCATCTTCGGCCCAAATAGTTGGGTCATAATAAGAAATTATTCGTTCAGGTGGCCACTCATTTTTTTTTCCAATTTCTTATTTGTAATTCTCTTTTATACCGTTTTCTCCTTAATTCTTCAGTTTCAGTGTATAATTGGACTCCTAAACGTTCCCCTTGGCTTATAGGTAATAAAAAGAAACTAGGTTTAATCGTTCCTAATATACATGATCCTGTCCAATTTTGAGGCAAAAATGCAAAAGCTATTTTACCACAAATCCAATAATGTCCATCTGGAGTAGGTCAACCATTCGGTATGTTGGTTCCATTAGTCCAGTTACGAAATTGTGTATTCATTTCTATAGGATTTCCCCATTTTTTCCCAGCTTTTCTTTGGTTTATTCCATGTGTAACCCCCTTCACAAAGTAAATTTCCTATAGGTTTTCCATTGTTTTCTAGATTTTGTCAATAACTTCTCCCCACTATACTTGTCTGTAAGATCCATTGCTGTTTTCTTTGATTTTTTTTTTTATTTTTCCAAATTGTGGGGTCACTTATATTACTCTCCATTGCCTCCCAGGGCCATCTGTCTCCTTGATTGGTCCCTCTGCAAACATAACAATTAGTTACTTTCAATGCTTTAGCTATGTTTTCTGCAAGGTTTACAAAAAGAGTTTTAGTAACTGTGGGAATTTCATATTGAACTCCAGTTTCTATTTCATGGTAAAAGGAATTGAATAATAAGTGGTGTTGCACTAACTCTCTAGATTTTTCTTTGATCATTACTTGTAAAACCACCCCTGGATCTTCTCCAGATCCATAAATCAATAGTCCAATTTTAACCTCTTCTTGTCTGGATTCCAGATAGTTAAATTGACAGGGTTACAAAAATGGGCTGTGCAATAGCAACACACAGTTCGATTGTCTTTCTCTTTACACATATCATATTTGGTTTGATTGTGTATACAACTACCCACTTTTGTTCCTTTACATTCATAGATGATGTGGTATACCAATGTTTTTAAAATTATTCTCCCTCTCCTAGTTGTGGTTATGCATGTGTTACAGTTGTTTTGATGACTTCCAAGAGCCACAGCCTCTACCCATACAGCTCCTGTCAGAAGCAGCACCAAAAGAGGTCCGGTCAGGCTCATAGTGCTCAGCGGTCACAGCCCCAGGGGTTGCAGCCCTTGGCAGACCTTTTCGGCTGCAGCATCGATTCCCTCCAGTCTTGCCCTCTCTGGTAACTTAAAGGTATACTCCTTATTGGCTGTAGCAGCAGTAGTAGTCGACCCACAACACTTTGTTTCAGGGAGGTGATAATATTACACCAGATGTAAAGGAACAACAATCTATCCTTCTAGAATTATTCCTAAGTTCCCCTACGTTTCTCTTATCATTATTCACAGGAGTCAATATAGATTCCCCCAGTTATCTATTTAAAGCTCTTCTGAGAGTTAATAATTACAATTCTCTAAATACAATGCCCAAAAGGTATCTTAAGATAATAATAACACCGATTTTCCTATAATATTCACATTCAACAAAACATCAATCAGTTTTACTTGTACATATTTTATCAGTTATCTGATTCACGTGTGAATCTCAGCTTCAATTCACCAGGTAATGATGTTACTTTCCAATTCTTCAATTCAGTTGTTTAGAGAGGTCCTTTAACTCGGGACGCATGAGTCCATCCCCTCTCCGCCGTTCGAATCGCGGTTTCTGTGGTTAAGGGAACAAGAAATGGTCCCTCCCAACGAGGGGTTAAACTACTTTCTTTCCAATTTCACTGGAGCCGCCCCATGGCACTCCCCCCAGGGCAGTCTCACTTCCAGGGTCCAGACTCCCCCTAGAGGAGCCTACTCCCCCACCTCTGCTCAACATTCCTTCTCTTTTGTTTTCCTTGTTTTGACCGGCTCCCATTTCAGCCAATCTTTTACAAATTTCTATAGCTTCTCTTTCTCAGTGATCTGCAAATATACTTATGAAAATATGAGAACACCTACACACAAGTTTTATGATATTCTTAAGGGGATCAATAAAATAATATTTCTGGGTTCTGCAGATCAGCTCCCCTGTTGTTAGATTATAGTTTCAGTTACAGCAAAATTTCCTTTGTAACCATGCCTCTTAAAATTTTCTTTAATACTTTTTGCAAATCCTCTCCCAGGTTTTTTTTTTTTCTTTTAACTTTCCGGAAGTCCTCCAGGACTTTGTGGTTCTCTCCACAAAGTAATCTTTTTCTTTCTGGTCCAAAATAACTGATTGGATAACTATAATTTCCCACCCGCCAGTGTTTCGTAAGACACACTGAGCAATATCTGCCCCACTGGCACCCTGCGTGGCTGTTAAAGTGGAATCTGCACCGAGAGCATTGCCACAAAATCTGCGCAAAATGTTACCTGTCACATACAGTTACACTCCCACAAGGCACACAAGGATTTTCTGAGTTACTTAATAACTGTACACACACAAGAAGATACACAGGACAGAAAAACGCAGCGAGAGGGGCAGCCAGACACTCCCGCTCCCCCCTTTTCTAAGCTGCTCACCCAGACAGGACACACAGGTTTACACAGAAAGGACAGCAGGAGGGGCAGCCAGGCCCCCCCGCTTACAGACATGACACACAGGACCAAAAAAAAAACATAGACACTTCGTCCGTCTCCGGCCGCTCTCCTGGCGGAGACCGTGGACTGGGACTCCACACTCACTTCGTAGCTCTGCTACGTCTCAGTTACACAGAAACACAAACACACAGGATCCCACACACACTATGGTTCCGCCTACCCTTCTCCAAAACATGGATTGTCGCTTGCAAGCCCTACCTATCAAGGGGAATTTCGCTGTGCGCCAGACATCTCTGCACGCCTTACCAGCAGCCCCAGGCCATACGTCAGGCCGAATTTCCTCTTTAGTCCACACTTCCATACTGTAATGGACCTTCTTTTTTTTTTTTCTTACTTTTGCCTTCCTGGGACAGCCAAGAGCCCCAGTACTTGATCATTAACCCCAGGGGACTGTCCGGGGGTATATCTGGTAAGCTGCTCCCTGCTTTATTCATAGGACCTCTCCATGGGTCCTTTCCTGGGTTAGAATTACAACTCTTATTCTGACCCATTGTATTACTTCTGGGACCTCTGCCTGGGCCCCTGGGACTGGGACCTCTACCTGGGCCCCTCCCTTAGGTTAGAGTTACAACCACTACTCTGACCCGTTTGCCAGGTGTATTCTCTTTCACTCAATTACTATCGCTTCCCTCCTTCAGTGGCCAAGTCCCTCGCGGGAGTTTGGAAACGCACCTAGAAGAGGTCCACACTTCAAGAATCCTGATAGCCTGACCTGTGTCTTGACAGATTCAGGGTACCTGGTTCATGTCTCACTATGCACTCCTTCTCTTCACTGATTGGTTCCCCTACTGGAACCACGGTTAGAGGAAAACCACACAACCTTGTTGCGTCTCACACACACACACTGGCTTTTTCCTCCCAACCGAACGATACTTACAGTCCATTGTTCTCGTCCGGGTCTTCGTGCACAAAATTACGGGGAATTTTATACTGCAGTTTTCAGGGAGCTCGATTCCTTTGGTTATTGTCTCTCTGTTCGTTGATCTCGTGGAACTGCTCAGGCCTAGAACCCCCGAGCCACAAAGTGTGGGGCGCCTCCTCGTAAGAGCTATAGTCCCCAGCAGCCACACAGAGATCACGTCGGGGTCACCAAATTGTTATAAAAATTTCCCATAAACAGGGCTTTATCCAAATTAACTTTATTTACAAATGATTAATAATTTGAGAGACAATAAGCAAAGCAGTGCTGGGTGCACAGGGGAGTCTCCGCTCCACCAACAATGCACAAATGTTCTCCTGGTTTCCATCCTTTTATACACTCTTATATCTGGTCCACATCCTGTATACGTGTCCTTTCATGGTATCGTTTGAGTCTGTGCCATCCTGTTGCTAGGAGTCTTATTCTGCCTTCTTGAAGGCTCCTCAATCTTCTTCCTCATTCCGTGACCTTTAAGCAACGAACCATATCTTTGCAGCAGTGCTAAGCTTGCCCAGGCATTGTCTATCTGCAGTTAGCATAAGACTTATTACAATCTTGCATAAGCACATATTAATCTTTTTACCCCTAAATAACTGACACGAATCAAAAGTCATTTTCTTCACATGTCCACCCCTCGATCACGAGTCCATCTATGTGTTGCATCTCTGCCTTGATGTCCTGAGATGTCATGGGCCCACAGGGCTAAAAATAATTCACCCTTATGTTGCCAATCTAAATTCATCTGAGCCACTTCAACCTTAGCAGCTTGATCCACCTGTTGGTCGCTCTGGTGTTCCTCAGTGGCCCAACTCTTGAGTACATGAGCATCTATGTGGCATACCTTCACCACCAGGTTCTACACCCAGGCAGCGATATCTTGCCATGGTGCAGCAGCCCAGATGGGTTTACCTCTGTGTTGCCAGTTGCTCTGCTTCCATTGCAGAACCCCCAACAGGGCATTTGCCACCATCCATGAGTCAATAAAGAGATAAAGTACTGGCTCCTTTTCTCGTTCAGCAATGTCCAAGGACAGCTGGATGGCTTTCACCTCTGCAGACCCTCTCCTTCAGCAGTTTCAGCAACTTGTCAGAGGGGACTCCATACAGTTGCCTTCCATCTCCGATGCTTTCCCACAATACAGCAGGACCCATCAGTAAACAAGGCATACTGTTTTTCATTTTCTGACAGTTCATTATATGGTGGGACCCCTTCAGCACACATCACCTCCTCTTCTGATGACATTCCAAAACCTTTGCCCTCTGGCCAGTCCATGACGACTTCTAGAATTCCTGGACGACTGGGATTTCCTATTCGAGCTTGTTGTGTAATTAGTGCAGCCTACTTACTCCATGTAGCATCAGTTGCATGATGTGTAGAGGAGACCCTGCCTTTGAACATCCAGCCCTGCATGGGCAACTGGGGTGCCAGGAGGAGCTGTGGTTCAGTGCCAATCACTTCTGAAGCAGCTCGAACCCCTTCATAGGCTGCCAGTATCTCTTTTAGCTGGGGTATAGCTGGCCTTTGATCCTCTGTATCTGTGACTCCAAAAGCTGACGGGTTGACCTTGAGTCTCCCCTGGAGCTTTCTGCCAGAGGCTCCAGGTAGGACCATTCTCCCCAGCTGCAGTACGGAGCACATTTTTCACATCTGAACCCAGTTCAGACTGGTCCAAGGGCTACTGCATGAACTATCTCTCATTTAATTTGTTCAAAGGCTTGTTTTTTCTCAGGGCCTCATTTGAAATAATTCTTCTTCCAGGTCATATGATAGAGAGGGCTTACAATCAGACTGTAATTTGGGATGCACATTCTCCAGAACCCCACAACACACAAGAAAACTTATAATTATTTGGTGGAGACATTGCTGTTATTTTGTTGATTGCATCTGTTGGCATCCTGCCATTTTATCCCCCAAAATTGGATCTCCTGTGCAGGTCCCTTGACCTTACTCTGTTTTATGGCAAAACTGGCTTTCAGCAGGATTTGGATTATTTTCCTCCCTTTCTCAAAAACTTCTTCTGCTGTATCACCCCGCACAATGATGTCATCAATGTATTGCAGGTGTTCTGTTCCAGTGCAGTCTGGATCAGTCCATGGCAGATGGTAGGGCTGTGTTTACACCCCTGGGGCAGTCAATTCCAAGTGTACTGGAAACCCCTGCATGTAAAAGCAAAGTGTGGCCTGCACTCTGCTGCCAAAGGAATTGAGAAAAATGCATTGGCAATATCAAGTGTGGCATCCCACTTGGCTGTCTTTGACTCCAGTTCATACTGAAGTTCTAGCATGTCTGGTACGGCAACCCTCAAGGGTGGTGTGACTTCATTCGGGCCAAAATAGTCTAGTTACTCTCTACTCTCTGCTGGACTTTTGCACTGGCCATATGGGGCTATTAAAGGGTGAGTGAGTCCTGCTTATCACTCCAGTTGACGGATCAGCTCAAGGACAGGAATCAGGGAGTATCGGCTGGTGCGATATTGCCACCAGTGTACATTTGTGCTCACAATTAGCACTTGTTTTTCAAACTTCAGCAATCCCACAACAGAAGGATTCTCTGAGAGACCAGGAAAGGTGGACAGCTCCTTAATTTCCTCTGTCTACAAAGCAGCAATACCAAAGGCCCATTGGTACTCTTTTAGGTCTTTGAAATATCCTCTCCTGAAATAGTCTATGCCAAGAGACTTGGAGCTTCTGGACCAGTGCTTTTGCCACTTCCTCCCAGTCAGTCTGATTTCAGCCTCCCATACAGTCAAATCTTGGGATCCTCCTGTCACTCCAGAAATACAAATGGGTTCTACCCCTTGATAGCTTGATGGCATCAGGGTACACTGTGCAATGGTATCTACTAGAGCCTGATACTCCTGTGGGACTGATGTGCCAGGCCATCTGATCCACACAGTCCAGTAAACCCAATTGTCCCTCTCCTCCACCTGGCTGGAGGCAGGGGCCCTCTAATACAGATCATGAGATTCTCCATTTACATCTTGTATAAAGGGATTGTAATTATTTATCATAGGAAGTGGAGTGAAATCAGCTCTTCCACTCCACCTAGGAAGCTTCTCACCAAAGACTGGAGCAGCAACTTTCTTGGGAGGATCATCATTAACCGTTGTTTTCCTTTTCAGTTCACGCACCCATTCCTTCAGAGCTGAGGTGGGTTTTCCATCCCACTTTCTCAAGTGTTCTCCATGATCCCACAGGTAAAACAGTAGGGTGCCCCGTGGCGTGTACCTCCTATATCTTCCCTCTTGGGCAACACGGCACCTTCTGTTAATAGCTGAGACGCAGGTCAGAACACGTGGGGAGCTGGATAGATCGTCTCTCAATTGTATGAACTCCTGGGGCATTTTTTCCACAGCTGAAATGAAGGAAGGAGTGAGATTGTCTTCAACCTCCCAGAGCTCATGGCTCACTTCATCTACTGTTGGTGCTGCTGCCTCATTCCAGGTCACTGATGCCAGTATGTAAGGCCACAAGAGTCTACTGTTAGTCTCCACTCTTCATTAGAATTTTACCCTAGCCATATGGGGGTATTAAATGCTGAGTGGGTCCTGCTGATCAGTCCCTGGTTCTCCAGTCTACAGATCAGTTTATGAATGGGAATCAGGGAGTCTCAGTTGGTGCGATATTGCCGCCAGTGCACTGCTGTGGTTGCAATTGGCACTAGTTTTTCTTTGACCTTCAGCAGCCCCACAACAGAAGGATCATCTGAGAGACCAGGCAAGGTGGACAGCTGCTTAATTTCCTCTGTCTCCAAGGCAGCTATACCAAAGGGCCTATTGGTACCCTTGTGGGTCTTTGAAGTACCCTCTCCTATGCCAAGGATGCATGGAGCCTCTAGAAAAGCCACAATGGGGTGTTTTTGATATTCATTCCCAGTCAGGCTGATTTCAGCCTCTAGTACAGTCAACTCTTGGGATCCCCCTGTGTCATGGTTTTAGCTCAGTCATAAATCATGCATGCGCTCTCTCACTCCCCCCCCCCTTTTCTTCCCCCTGCTCCTGGAGAAATGGGAAGGAGAATTGAAAGAACATAACTCCCACGGGTTCAGATAAGAATAGTTTAATAACTGAGGTATAACATAAATCACTACTGCTACTACCAATAATAATAATAATAATGATAAAGGAAATAACAAGTGAAGAGAATACAATACCTCACGACCCACTGACCGATAAAACCCAGCCCAACTGAGCACCGACCAATATCCAGTCCAACCCTGTAGTGCCCTAGCCCTTCTGGGTAACTCTCAGTTACATCCTGGGCATGATGTGCTGTGGTATGGAATACCTCTTTGGCTAGTTTGGGTCAGGTGTCCTGTCTCTGCTTCCTCCCGGCTTACCCTCCTCCCTGGTAGAGCATGAGACTCAGAAAGTCCTTGGTCAGTCTAAACATTTGAGCAGTAACTAAAAACACTGTTGTTATCAGCGCTGTTCCCAGGCCGAAAGTCAAAAACATAGCAGTGCACCAACTACTAAGAAGGAGAAAAAATACTTCTACTGTTGAATCCAGGACACCCTGTCACTCCAGAAATACAAATAGGTTCTGCCCCTTGATGGCTTGATAGCATTAGGGTACACTTATCACTGGTGTCTACTACTCCTATGGAAATGATGTGCCAGGCCATCTGATCCACACAGTTCAGTAAACTTGATTGTCCCTCCTCTCCACCTGGCTGGAGGGAGGGCCCCTGTAATAGTGATCATAAGATTCTCCACTTATGTCTTGTAGAAAGGGATTAGTATTACTTATCACAGGAGCTGGAGTAAAATCAGCTCTTCCACTCCATCTGGGAAACTGCCACTAGAGACTGAAGCAGCAACTTTCCTAGGAGGATGGCCATTCACAGTTGTTTGTCCTTGCAATTCATAGAATCATAGAATAGTTAGGGTTGGAAAGGACCTTAAGATAATCTATTTCCAACCCCCCTGCCATGGGCAGGGACAACTCACTCCAAATTGTGTCACCCAAGGCTCTGTCCAGCCTGGCCTTGAACACTGCCAGGGATGGAGCATTCACAACTTCCTTGGGCAACCCATTCCAGTGCCTCAGCACTCTAACAGCAAAGAACTTCCTCCTTCTAAATTCCAATCTGAATTTCCCCTGTTTAAGTTTTAACCCATTACCCCTTGTCCTGTCACTACAGTCCCTATCAAATAGTCCATCCCCAGCATCCCTGTAGTCCCCCTTCAGATACTGGAAGGCTGCTATGAGGTTTCCACGCAGCCTTCTCCAGGCTGAACAGCCCCAACTTTCTCAGCCTGTCTTCAGATGGGAGGTGCTCCAGACCCCTGATCATCCTAGTGGCCCTCCTCTGGACTTGTTCCAACAGTTCCATGTCCTTTTTATGTTGAGGGCACCAGATCTGCACACAATACTCCAAGGGAGGTCTCACAAGAGCAGAGTAGAGGGGCAGGATCACCTCCTTTGACCTGCTGGTCACACTCCTTTTGATGCAGCCCAGGATACGGTTGGCTTTCTGGGCTGCGAGCTCACACTGCCAGCTCATGTTAAGTTTCTCATCGACCAACACCCCCAGATCCTTCTCTACAGGGCTGCTCTGAATCTCTTCTCTGCCCAGCCTGTAACTGTGCCTGGTATTGCTCTGGCCTAGGTGTAGGACCTTGCACTTGTACAGGAAATTCACATACCTTTTCCTCCAGAAATGAGGTAGTTTTTCCATCCTGCTTTCTCATGTCTTCTCCATAATCCTGCAGGTAAAACCATAGGGTGCCCTGTGGCATGTAACCTTCTGTATCTTCCCTCGCAAGCAGGAGGGCACTTACTGTTAACAGCTGAGAATTTGGTCTGTACAAGTGAGGCCAGAATAAGAACACACAACCACTGAGTGCTGCCGTACCAGACATGCTAAAACTTCAGTATGAACCCAAGTCAAAGGCAGCTAGGTGGCATGCCACAAGTGATATTGTCAGAATATTTCTCTTAATCCCTGTGGCAGCAGAGTGCAGGCCACACTTTGCTTTTACCTGGAGGGGTATCCAGTAAATTTGGACTCAAATGCCCCTGGAGTGGAAATACAGCCCTAGCATCTGCCATGGACTGATCCAGATTGTACTGGAACAGGGGCAAGCTCCAGAACACCTGCAATATATTGATGATATCATCATGCGGGGTGATACAGTAGAAGAAAGGGAAGAAAATAATCCAAATTCTTCTGAAGGCCGCTTTTGCCATAAAACAATGTAACATGAAGGACTGGCACAGGAGGGAAATAACAAGAGAAGAGAATAGAATTGCTCAACACCCACTGACTGATACCAAGCTCAACCTGAGCAGTGATATGGGCCTTCCAGGTAACTGCCCCCAGTTTATATATTGGGCATGATGTGCTGTGGTATGGAATACCCCTTTGGCTACTTGGGGTCAGGTGTCCTGTCACTGCTTCTGCACAGCTTCCTCTCCTCCCTGGCAAAACATGAGACTGAGAAAGTCTTTGTTGGGAGTAAACGTTACTTAGCAATAACTAAAAACATTGGTGTGTTATCAACACTGTTTTCAGATTGAAGTAGGAAAAACAGCACTGCACCAGCTACTAAGAAGGAGAAAAATTACTGCTACAGCTGATCCCAGGTCATGGGGTCCTGAGCAATGAAGAACCTCTGAACAAATGAAATGGGAGATAGTTCATACAGTAGTCCTTGGGACAGTCCAGACAGGGCAAGATCTGAAAAATGTGCTTCACACCACAGCTGTGGAGAAAGGTCCTACCTGGAGCCTCTGGCAGAAAGCACCAGGGGAGACTTGATGTTGACCCCTTGACTTTTGGAATCAGGGATATAGAGGATTGAAGGCCCACTATACTCCAACTGAAAAAGAGATACTGGCAGCCTATGACGGGGTTCAAGCTCCTTTGGAAGTTATTGGTACTGTAGCACAGCTCCTCCAGGCACTGTGATGGGCTGGATGTTCAAAGGCATGCATACAGAGAGTATTTTACCCACGACCATTTTGTCTGATCTTGAAAGTTAAGCAGAGTCTGGTTTGGGTCTTGTCTAGGGTTAGATGACAATATAGGAGGACCAAGAGATTTTCCCCGAGGCTGGAGAGTGGCAGGGTGTGTGGTATAGTATAGTCAAGTATCTAGGCCAGGGGGCTCCTCCAGTGCTTTGGAACTTCACCACTGAACAAGTGCAAAATTCATAAAAATTAGTAAAGTGCTTAAATAATGTGTATTGTCATCCTGGCCATACCAGAGAGGGACAAATCATGGCAACATGCTGAGGCTTGGCCTATGCTTACAGAGCCCTGTTCAACACTATCCAGCACTTTCAAAGGGAAAAAAATATCTCTGGATCTGATGGCAACACAACAGACAAGAAAGCTACTCCAACTCCAAATACAGCATCTACACCAACTCTAGTGACAAGTACAGCAGCTACTCAAACTCTTACTACAACAGAGAATGCAGCTATTCCAACTCCAAATACAGAAACTACACCAAGCCCAGCTCCAAGCCCAGCAGCTACACCAGCCCCAGTCACAAGTACAGCAGCTACTCAAACTCTGACTCAACTAAATACATTGGTCTTATCAGCGTTGCTCCCAGGCTGAAAGTCAAAAACACAGCACTGCACCACCTACTAGGAAGAAGAAAAATGACTGCTACTGCTGAACCCAGGACAAGAGGCTAAAATAATGCCTAGTTTCCAAACAATGTTTTAGCTTCAGGAAAATGTCAAAAAGTGCATGGTTGTCAGTTTCTTTTAACACACTTCAAGGAAGTAATGGTAAGAATCGAACAACATATTCTGAGTCACAAACAATATTTAAGGATTCTTCAGGGAACAGCTGTAGCACATGTAAGACTACAGCAATTTCAACCAGCTGTACAGAGCCATCCACATGTATAACAGAGGATTGCCAGGAATAATTTTCAAACCAAACTATAGCAGCTTTGCCAGTTTTTCAAGAGCCATCAACAAAAATTGTTTTAGCATCCTGAATGGGTTGCAATTTGTTTTTGTAGATAAAAATCTGAAAAAGGTCTTAGCAATTTATGTTTTGGAGTACCATAAAAAATTTTTACCATAAAGTCTGCTAATGCTATTTGGAAAGAAACAGACTGAGCAAAAAGGAACCGAAAGCCTGTTACAGTTAATGGTAAATACATTTCTGCAGGTTTGTTGCCTGTTAAACATTGAACCTTCGTGTGGCCTTTGGCAATTAAGTCAACAATCATATCTAATGGTTCTGTCACAATCTTTCTCTGGGTATGTGGTCAAAAAAAAGCATTCCAAAAAGTAAACAGAGTTACTGTCAATTTTACATATAACTCCTAATGGCCTTCGTTGCATGTTAGCAACAAGCAGAGAAATTGGCAAGTGTAAATTCACTCTATCTGCCTGTAGCATCTCAATTGTTTGAGTCACTATATTCAACGCATCAACAGCTTTAGGGGGTAAGCTGACAAGGAGAATTCAAGTCTGAGTCCCCTCATAATAAATCAAAGAGTGGTTCAAGGTTGGCATTAGTAATACCCAACATAGGACGCACCCAATTAATAGTACCTAAGAGCTTCTGTAAATCATTCAAATTTGTGGTTTTGTTTGCCAGTTCTAGCTTCTGAGACTTTACTGTCCTTTCAGTTAGCACCCACCCCAAATATTTCCAGTGTGGCATTCTTTGGATTTTTTCCTGGGCAATTTGTAGTCCAGAACAACATAAATTTACTGATAAATGATTAACAGTAGTTTCTAAATATTGTCCTGTTTCTGCACAGACCAAAATGTCATCCATATAGTGATAAATTATTGATTCTGGAAATGTGCTCCTAGTTAGTGATATAGCTGTGGAAAATACTGACAGATTGTTGCATTGTTCATCATTCTTTGCGGCAAAACAGTCCATTGGGTGCAAGGGAGCACCACAGTTGACTGAAGGCACAGAAAAAGCAAAATTATCACAGTCTGCAGGATGCAAAGGAATTGTAAAAAAACAACCCTTCAAATCAATAATGAAAAGACACCAGTCAGCTGGAATCATAGTAGGATTAGGCAAACCTGGTTGTAAAGCCCCCACAGGTCGTATTACATTATTAATTGCAAACAGATCTTGCAAGAATCACCATTTCCCTGATTTAATTGGAATTACAAAAATGGGTGTGTTCCAGGAACTAGTAGACGGAACAATATGTCCTGCTTTCAGTCTCTCTTCAACTAATAAATGTGCTTGCTCCAATTTTTCCTCTTTTAAAGGCCACTGATCAACCCAAACTGTTTTTTTCCATTAACCATGACGATCTGAGCAGGGGCTTAAGATCAGCGACCGTTAGGATAAATTTGCACCATCTGTGCTAAGTAACAAATTCAATTGAGTTTGCAAATCTCACCCCCACAGGTTCATAGAAACTGACAGTATATGTATGGTTGAAAATCAGCCACAGCACCATCGGGTGTAATAGCTTTGAGGACTTGAGTACTTTTAAAAGGAGACTGTATACCTCCTATTCTGGCTACTATTGCTAAAGCCTTTTCAAAGAGCCAATCAGTCGGCCACTGAGATAGTGAACTAATCAAAACACCTGCCTCAGTGTCTATTAACCCACTAAAGACGCTATTCTCTATTTGCAAATTCAATAAAGGTTGTTTCTGAGTAATCTCCTGGGTCCAGTAAACATCAGCTTTCCCAGAGCTTCCAAATCCAGAGGTATGGCTTGTGTTAATTTCTAATTTTGGCACCCAGTATGGACTCAAAACAAGTTGTGCTAGTTTTTGACCTTTTGGAATTTTACAACTGTCATTTAAGGCAGATCACAGAATCACAGAATCCCAAGGGTTGGAAGGGACCTCAAAAGATCATCTAATACAACCCCCCTGCAAGAGCAGGGAAACCTAGAGTACATCACACAGGAACTTGTCCAGGGGGGCCTTGAATATCTCCAATGTAGGAGAATCCACAACCTCTCTGAGCAACCTGTTCCAGTGCTCTGTCACTCTTACAGTAAAGAACTTCTTCCTGAAGTTAACGTGGAACCTCCTATGCTCCAGTTTACACCCATTGTCCCTTGTCCTATCACTGGATATCACTGAAAAAAGCCTAGCTCCATCATCCTGACACCCACCCTTTACATATTTGTAAACACTGATGAGGTCACGCCTCAGTCTCCTCTTCTCCAAGCTAAAGAGACCCAGCTCCCTCAGCCTCTCCTCATAAGGGAGGTGTTCCATTCCCTTCATCATCTTTGTGGCTCTGCGCTGGACTCTTTCAAGCAATTCCCTGTCCTTCTTGAACTGAGGGGCCCAGAACTGGATGCAATACTCCAGATGCAGCCTCACCAAGGCAGAGTAGAGGGGGAGGAGAACCTTTCTTGCCCTACTAACCACACCCTTTCTAATGCATCCTAGGATGCCATTTGCCTTCTTGGCCACAAGGGCACATTGCTGCCTCATGGTCATCCTCCTATCCACCAGGACCTCCAGGTCCCTTTCCCCTTCACTACTTTCCAGCAGGTCAACCCCCAACCTTTACTGGTACATAGGGCTGTTCTATCCCAGATGCAAGAGTTTACACTTGCCCTTGTTGAATTTCATCAAGTTTCTCCCTGCCCAACTCTCCAGCCTGTCCAGGTCTCACTGAATGGCAACACAACCTTCTGGTGTGTCAACCACTCCTCCCAGTTTAGTGTCATCAGCGAACTTGCTGAGGGTACACTCAGTTCCATCCAGGTCGTTGATGAAAATATTAAACAGCACTGGTCCCAGCACCAACTCCTGAGGGACTCCACTACTCACAGACCTCCAGCTAGATTCTGCTCCATTGACCACAACTCTCTGCCTTCTTCCTTTCAACCAGTTCTTGATCCACCTCACTACCTGATCGTCAAGCCCACACTTCCTTAGCTTGTATATGAGAATGCTGTGGGAGACAGTATCAAATGCCTCACTGAAATCAAGAATAACCACATCTACCGCTCTACTGTCATCCCTCCACCTAGTAACTTCCTCATAGAAGGCTTTAAGGTTGGTCAAACATGACTTCCCCCTCATAAAACCATGTTGTCTGTTCT
Organism: Melopsittacus undulatus; assembly: GCF_012275295.1. Classification (NCBI taxonomy): domain Eukaryota; kingdom Metazoa; phylum Chordata; class Aves; order Psittaciformes; family Psittaculidae; genus Melopsittacus; species Melopsittacus undulatus. The sequence continues at coordinate 256,029 of NW_022993947.1, read as the reverse complement.
TAATGACCCCCTCATCCTTGATATGCCTAGAGATGGCGTCAAGAGTATGTTGTCTTGGCAAGGGATGTTAAAGATAACAGGAAGGGATTTTATAGGCATGTAGCAACTAAAAAACAGACTAAGGACAAAGTAGGCCCCCTCTGGAAACGTTTGGGAGAACTGGCTACACAGGAATTGGAGAAGGCTGAGGTTCTGAATGGCTTCTTTGCCTTGGTCTTCACTTGCAAAGGCTCTGACCGCAGCACCCAAGTCTTGGAAGGTGGACACAGGGACTGTGAAAACCTAGACCTTGGGCCCACTGTACATGAGGATCTGGTTCGAGACCATCTTAAGAACCTGAATGTACACAAGTCCATGGGACCTGATGAAATCCATCCGCGGGTCCTGAAGGAGCTGGCGAATGAAGTTGCAAAGCCACTGGCCATCATATTTGAAAAATCATGGCAGTCAGGTGAAGTTCCTGATGACTGGAAAAAGGGAAATATAACGCCCATTTTCAAGGAGGGGAAAATGGATGACTCGGGGAATTACAGACCAGTCAGTCTCACCTCTGTGCCTGGCAAAATCTGGGAGCAGATTCTCTTGGAAGGCATGCTAGGGCACATGAAAAAGAGAAAACTGCTTGGTGACAGCCAGAATGCCTTTACTAGGGGAAAATCCTGCCTGACCAATTTGGTGGCCTTCTATGATGGGGCTACAAAAGTGATGGACAGGGGTGGAGCAGTTGACGTCATCTACCTGGCCTTGCGCAAAGCGTTTGATACTGTCCCACATGACATCCTTGTCTCTAAATTGGAGAGACATCAATTTGATAGGTGGATAAAGAACTCGGTGTATAAAGAACTGGCTAGATGGTCGCAATCAAAGAGTTGTGGTCAACAGTTCAATGTCCAACTGGAGACCAGTAACGAGTGGTGTCCCTCAGGGATCAGTGCTGGGACCAGTCTTGTTTACTATCTTTGTCGCTGACATGGACAATGGAATTGAGCGTGCCCTCAGCTAGTTTGCCGATGACACCAAGCTGTGTGTTTCTGTTGATACGCTAGAGGGAAGGAATGCCATTCATAGGGACCTTGACACGCTTGTGAGGTGGGCTGATGCCAACCTCATGAAGTTTAACCATGCCAAGTGCAAGGTCCTACACCTGGGTCAGAGCAATCCCAGGCACAGCTACAGGTTGCGCAAAAAAGGAAATTCATGGTAGTCCTGTGGAGAAGCACTCGGGGGTGTTAGTCAATGAGAAAATGAACATGAGCTAGCAGTGTGCACTCACAGCCAGGAAAGCCAACCGTATCCTGGGCTGCATCAAAAGGAGTGTGACCAGTAGGTCGAAGGAGGTGATCCTGCCCCTCTACTCTGCTCTCGTGAGACCTCACTTGGAGTATTGTGTGCAGTTCTGGTGTCCTCAGCATAAAAAAGACATGGTACTGTTAGAACAAGTCCAGAGGAGGGCCACGAGGATGATCAGGGGACTGGAGCACCTCCCGTATGAAGACAGGCTGAGAATGTTGGGGCTGTTCAGCCTGGAGAAGGCTGCATGGAGACCTCATAGCAGCCTTCCAGTATCTGAAGGGGGCCTACAGGGATGCTGAGGAGGGACTATTCATTAGGGACTGTAGTGATAGAACAAGGGGTAATGGGTTGAAACTTAAACAGCAGCAGTTTAGACTGGATATAAGGAAGAAATTCTTTACTGTTAGAGTGGTGAGGTACTGGAATGGGTTGGCCAGGGAGGTTGTGAATGCTCCATCCCTGTAGTGTTCAAGACCAGGTTGGATGAAGCCTTGGATGATATGGTTTAGTGTGAGGTTTCCCTGCCCATGGCAGGGGGGTTGGAACTAGATGGTCGTCAGGTCCTTTCCAATCCTAACTATTCTATTCTATTCTATTCTATTCTATTCTATTCTATTCTATTCTATTCTATGTTTCATCACCTTTCCAGGGACAGAGGTAAGGCTGACCGGTCTATAATTACCCGGGTCCTCCTTCTTGCCCTTCTAATAGACTGGTGTAACATTTGCCATCCTCCAGTCCTCAGGCACCTCTCCCGTTTTCCACACCTTCCCAAAGATGATGGAGAGTGGCCTAGCAATGAACTCTGCCAGCTCCTTCAGCACCCGTGGGAGTATTCCATCTGTATTCATTGATTTATAGATGTCCAGATTGCATAGCCGACCCCTAACCCAATCCTCACCTACAAAAGCAAACTCCTCCTTTGTCCTGACTCCTTCTGGGGCTATAGGAATCTGGTACCCCCGGGGAGAGTCTGCAGGAGTAAAGACAGAGGCAAAGAAGGCTTTCAGCACCTCTGCCTTCTTTATATCCTCTGTCTCCAGGGCACCCACATCGTTCAGCAGTGGGCCTATATTGCCTCTTGTGTTAGTTTTATTCGCTATGTATTTGAAGAAGCCCTTTCTATTGTCCTTAACAGGACTAGCAAGATTAAGTTCCAAGGAGGCCTTAGCTGTCCTAATTGCCTCCCTACATCTTCTAACAACTGTCCTATATTCCTCCCAAGTGGCCAGCTGCTCCTTCCATCATCCATAGATTCTCTTTTTCCACACGAGTTTGCCCAGCAGTTCCCTGTTTAACCACACTGATCTCCTAGCTCCCTTACTTGATTTCCTACCCACTGGGACACTCTGATCCTGAGCTTGGAAGAAGTGGTCCTTGAATGCTGACGAACTATCTTGAGCCCCTTTACCACCTAGTACCCTTTCCCATGAGATTTCCCTTAGCAGCTGATTGAAGAGGTCAAATTTGGCCCTTCGGAAATCTAGAACTGTGGCCTTGCTAGGTATTCTATTCCTCCCACACAGGATCCTAAACTCCACCATCTCATGGTCACTGCAACTAAGGCTGCCATTGACCATCACCACTTCAACCAGACCCTCCTTGTGGGTGAGTGCTAAATCTAGCAGCACTCCTCTCCTAGTTGGTTTGTCCACCATTTGCATTAAGAAGTTATCATCAATGCACTGGAGGAACCTCCTAGACTGTGAATGATTGGCTGTGTGAGTCTTCCAGCAAATATTGGGGTAGTTAAAATCCCCCATGAGGACCAAGGCATGTAGTCGTGAGGCTGCTTCCAGTTGCCTGTAAAAAGCCTCATCAACTCCTTTGTCCTGATCAGGAGGTCTATAACAGACCCCCACAACTGTATCACCCGTACCAGTCTGTCCCTTAATGTGTACCCACAGACATTCCACTTTCTCCTCATCTGCCCCTGGACAGAACTCAATACATTCTAGTTGCTCTCTCACATAAAGGGCGACTCCACCACCTCGCTTTGCTGACCTATCTTTCCTAAAAAGGACATAGCCATCCATGACAAAATTCCAGTCATGTGAGCTGTCCCACCATGTCTCTGTAATTGCCACCAGATCATAACCTTTAGACTGCACACAGACTTCTAACTCCTCCTGTTTATTCCCCATGCTGCGTGCATTGGTGTACAGGCATTTCAGGGAGTGAGCAGAGCATGCTGATGGCACCCTCGGGAGGCTGGAGGCCTTCGGGTCTTCATTAATACTAGAACAATGCCCCAACAGTTCAGCTATGACCCCCTCACACTTTGAATCTAACCTGAAGCTCTGTGAGTTAGCTCTGCTAACTCTTGTTCTAGTATGCTTTTTCCCCTGCAGGACAGGGTCTAAACTATCCTTTCCCACAAATGAAACAATAGATTGATAGTCCTCCCTAGTCCACCATCCTTCAAGCCCTAGCATGTTTCTCTTGGGCTTGTCCCCAACATGCAGAGTTAAATCCCCTCCCCCCCTTCATATCTGGTTTAAAACCCTGTCAATAAGCCCTGCTAACTCCTGCCCCAAAATCCTTTTCCCCCTCTGGGACTGATGCATCCCACCTGCCACCAGCAAACCAGGTGTCTCATACAGCAGCCCATGATTTAAAACCCCAAAACCCTGCCTTTGATACCAGTTACGTAGCCATACTTTAATCTGCAGACTCTTCCTATTTATCTCTTCACCCTTGCTTGTAACAGGTATGGAGACAAACACCACTTGTGCTCCAGACCCTTTAACCAGCCGTCCCAGGGCCCTGAAGTCTCTCTTCATTGCCCTTGCCCTCCTTGTAATAATTTCATCACTGCCAACCTGAAAAACCAGCAACGGATAGTAGTCAGAGGGCTGCACCAGATCAGAGAGTTTCTTTTTAACATCTCTAATCTGAGCCCCAGGTAGGCAGCAGACTTCCCTGGGGGATGGATCCGGTCGACAAATGGGCCCTTCTGTTCCCCTCAGAAGGGAGTCACCCACCACAATTACTCTTCTTTTCTTCTTGGTTGGGGAAGTTCTAAGGCATGGGAGTGAGTGACAAGCCCTAGGTGACTCACTAGATAGGTTTACCTCTCCATCTCCATTTACCTGGCCCTGTAGTTCCAAGACCTCATGCCTGTTATTCAAGGGCAACAGGGAGGGAGGAAGGGATTGCGAGGGTTTTGCTTACCTCTCCAAGGAGGGATCTCCCTCCATACCTCCTTCTCCCTTGAGTTCTCTCCTTCTGTCTGATGGTAGGAGGGAAGGGGATCCATCACTTATTTAATCAGTTCCCTCTGCCCTTGCCTTAGGGCGTGGCTCCACCAATCTATTTCACTTTCCTGTTCTCTGATGGCTCTCAACCTTTCTACCTCCTCCCTCAGTTCAACCACCTGCCTGAGCGGATCATTTATTTGCTCACAGGGAACACAAGCAGTGTCACTGGCTCCCTCCAATACAAGTGCCAGGCTCAGGCATTCTCTGCAGCCAGAGACCTGCACGGCCGCATGTCTGCAGGAAGGCTCAGTCTGGATACCCACATTATTACTCACTACCGCTTTTGAACATGTTGTAACCATGATCTATCTGATCGATCAATCCGTCTACGTCTCTCCACATAAACAAGCACTCCCTCCTCCTGTGCTTCAGGCGAGTCCTCTTGATTGAGGCGGTTATCCCCCTCGTCTGCTGCCGCGGCCAGGTGGAGGGGAGAAAACACCGATACGATGTAGATTCACAAAATGCTCCGTTTATTGATTACAAGGCTGCTCTTAATATACTGTCTTACATGCAATCACGCATTACTTGATTGGCTGCTTCACTTTGCCCGCGAGAGGTACACGCTCCACTTTGCCTCTCCTGATTGGTTTCACACCTTCGCTTCAGCTTAGCGTTACATCATGCTTCTGGCATCTTGTTATTGCGCTCCTGTTTTGCTGACCTTGACGCTTCCTCTTCCAGCCTGGGGTCAGAGGTTCACTTTCTCACAGCTTGCTGCAAACCTGTTAAAGCGCCCATGCTCGACCCCCAACATCTCCCCCTCTTTTTTTCAAATAAGGCGTTCGTCATCTGCTGCATGCGTTGCATAATACATTGTAACAAACAAGGTCCAAAAAACAAAATTAACAACATAATCATTATTGGTCCACTAAACATCATGATTAAACTCCTTAACCAACTACTTATTCCTAACGATTTTAACCAAGAGTCTATAGGATTTGTTTCTACAGTATTTTCTTTAAGCTCAAACAATTTCTTGTGAATAGATTCAGAATGATCAGAAAGATTGTGAAGGATGTAAAGCAGCTGCAGAAGTAAACTGTACAGTGTTAACAGTCAAGGAGTTTGCTCCATCATTACACTCCCCCCTTTTTTTTTTTTTTTTTTTTTTTTGGTTGTCAACCATAAATACCTGCTGCACTTGTGCATTGACCCTTTCTTGCCCAAAATGTTGAACTGCTACCTGTTAAAACTTTTACATGAACCTGACAACAAAAAATATACAGAACACTGTCTGCCCTCATCACACACACACACAAACACACATATATGCATATATGGGATCCCACATACACTCTCCACAGAACTACAATATTTGAAACACAAAATCCGGACAATCATTGCTCCCACTGCACAGTTCCACATACAGGACGTGGCACAAGGACCTTGTAAAGACTATTAAGAAACCAGCTCCAAGAAGCATCATCGCAGTGCAAGGTGGCAGGCTCAACCTTAGCGGGCGTCCCCACAGAGGCTCTGCCTCCCTCACATCACGTGAGGCTTGGGCTTTTATACTGACTAAAATGCACACTCGTTCCAACACAGGTGGCCAGCCTGTGTTGGAAGAAGTGGTCAGCCATATCTATAAAGGTTTTGTGAGATACCAGAGGGACTCCAATCAAACATGTTCGAAATGGATCAGATGGGGTTGCTATAGATAAACAAAAGGAATCCTGCCCTATCTCATTAACCCATGTTACCCACATGTTTTGCCGATGATCCATGTTATGTGACATCATACTTCCCTGTTCCATCAGAACCACAGGTGCTGCCAGACCTAATATCTTCATTTCGTTTTTCTTCCAAAAGTTCCCTAGCTAGATTCCACAAATAGTTTATTAAGACACCGTCTGCTGTCCTCTCGTTTCCTCAGAATCTCCCTTCTTTTCCAGCCACGGTTTTACCCATTTAGCTGGGACCCATCGAGGTGGGTCATCACCTGTAGAGACACAAGCATATCCCCGTCCCCAGGTGAATAAAGTTTCTTTTTCTGTTCCCCAGGCCCCTTTTTTAGGGTCCCAAGTACGGACAGGCATTTTTAAAACAGAATTTTGTGAAGTATAGTGCAAATGTATCGGAATAACAGTTTGCTTATCATTGGTTGAAACAGGATTTTTCCAATTTAAAACATAACATGCTTTAGCTAACATATCGTGTGGCGAGAGGGTTATCTCCCCCTCTTTTTTCAAAGCGCCAAGCAAGCGTTTAATATCCTGATGTCGTCTTTCGACAATGCCCTGGCCAGTAGCATTGTAAGGTATGCTTGTAACATGTTTAACACCCCATTGCTTTAGAAATTGTTCACTCCAGTGTCCTACATAACTTGGCGCATTGTCTGTCTTTATCATTTCAGGAACCCCTAGGACAGCAAAAGCCTGTAACCAGTGTCGTTTCACTGCTTTAAAGGCTGTTGTAGTTAGTGCTGAGGCCCATACTGCATGACTATGAGTATCAACTGAGACATGTAAATATTTCAGTCGACAAAAAGGGGGGTATTCTGTAACATCAGTCTGCCATACTTTTCTTGGGCCTAAGCCTCGCGGGTTAACTCCATGTTGTTGTAATGGAGCAATACGGGCGCAATCAGGGCAGGCTGCGACAATATTTCGAGCCTGAGACCTAGATAGTCCAAATTCCTGCTGTAGACCTCTTGAGGATTGATGAAAAAACTCATGTGACTGACGAGCCGCTTCAAAGTTCCGTAGCACGACTAGTCCTGCAACCGCTCGGTCAATTACAGCATTACCCTGGGAAAAGATACCAGGTAAGTTGGTATGACTTCGCATGTGGCAGCACCAGATGGGCTCCTTACGTTCTTGAATTATACCCTTTAGGCGAATTACCAATTCGTCAATTTCCAATGTTCCAATTTTACCTATTTTTGTACAGTCAATACGATTGACTACACTGACTGCATATGCTGAATCGGATACAATATTTAAGGCTTGTGAGGAAAACCAATTTAAGGTTTCAACAATGGCTTGTAGTTCTAAGATTTGCACTGATTTTCCTGTGTCAGTCCATATCTTTAGTTTCCAATTTTGATTGTCTTGCCATGCGAAGCCATATTTCCCAGTATGTCCACTGGCATCAGTGAATACAGTAAGTGCATTTGATATAGGTTTTTGTTTCACAATAGGCCCTCTCATTATAATAGAGGTTGTTTGAAACAGCGGATGAGAGGGATAATGTGTTGACAATTGTACCCCATTAACTGCAAGAGCAAAGGTCATAGAACATAATGACCATTCTTGGATTAAATCAGTAGTTTTCCAAGGTAGTACAAATACAGAAGGATCAACACCAAACACCAACCTGACACGTTCTTTGGCTTTTAACAATAGGGACCCAATATAATCCTGGAGCGTGGTAACAGATGCAGAAGGCTGATACGATGGGAAAACCCATTCTAGGATCGCTAAGTGTTTTTCAATTTGTTGCGCTATAATAGCAGATCTGTATTGCTGTGATCCATAAACCAAAACCATAACTGGATATTCAGGGTCATATCTATAAACCTGTTGTTGCTCAATTTTTGTCTCAATTACTTTAAGAGAGTCATCACCGTCACCGTTTTCATTATTCTCTGTGACCTCTGAATTCTTGATTTCTGCTAATGGATCCCTTGAGGAGCCTACTCCAAAGCCATACTGGAACTCTAGTTCTTCATGAACTAGCTCATCTTCACCTGTCAACTGGTGTGGCTCATTCCACATCGCATCAAATTCTGCTCTCATCTCTGGTAAAATCTGGTTTTCCCTCAAAGTCATTACCTTTTTATTGGAGACATTGTCTTCATCAGGCTTTTGCCTTACATCTGTAGTGGCTTTAGCCTCATAAAGTTGCTTCTCATTTAATTCCTTGACGAGAGAATTCAGTTTCTGAATCTTTCCACGTGAGGACTGTTTTACTTGTTTATATTGCTCAGCTTCCTTGAGCTGCTCTTCTGCATCAGAAAGTTGCAACTTAAGCCCATCAATCAAACCCTTGTATTTAGTTTCAATTTCAGATTTTTCTCTCTCAAAGTCTTCCTGTTGGTTCTCAAGTCTCTTCCTCAAAGATTCTTTATTAACTTCAGACTCATGAAGACTCTTATTTAAGTCAATTATTATGCCATTCAAAGTCTGAACATGCTCTTCAGAATTCAGAGCACAGAGCTCTCTTTTTAGCTCTTCAAGTTCATTCTTATATTTCAAAACCATTTCTTCTTCATATACCTGCCTGGCTTCTGCAATTTCCCTTCTTGTGGCACTTCTCCAGCTCAGCCCTCAAGTTCTCCAACTGTCTGCAAATATCCTTCTCATGGCTGATTGTCAGTTCTTCAACATGTTGTTGTTCTTTCATTTTGCATAAAGCTATTTCATTTTTCAATTCTCTTATTTCTGAGTCCCGGACAGAAAGGGCACATTGTAATACAGACAACCTTTCTGATGCCACTAGATCTTGGAGACTTTTAACATCTTGTTCTTTTTCTTCCGTGCTTTCGCATAGCTGTTGAATTGTATCTTCCATATTCTCTTCCATTTGGGCAAATGTATTTTCTTTATCTTTGGCATTCTTTTGAGAAGACTCAAGCTGTACTTCCAGGTCATGTGCTTTCTCACGCAGCATCTCCAAATGTGCATTTTGCTCTCTGATACAGTTCTGAAACAAGGACATCTGTTGCTGGGCTTCTAATGCTTCATTTTTCTCAGGGCTTGTACTCCTCAGCACCTCATTAACCTCTGTCTCTGTTGCTGTCTGTAGTAGGTTGGCATCTTCAGCCTTAAATTCTAGTAGGTTGGAGTCTCCAGTCTTAATCTTGAGCAGGTTGGCATCTCCAGCCTTAATCTCGAGCAGGTTGGAGTCTTCAGCCTTAAACTCTAGTTGTTTTAGCTCTAAGCGTTCCTGCCACTTTACCAGAAACATTGTAAAAGCCGTAGCCCCTAGGAGAGTTTCCATAAGCAATCTAATATTGGCAGGAACAAGCTCCTGGTATTTCATAAAGGCTGTCATCTGTCTTCGTACAGCCGAATTAGTGGCTCCGTAGGCCATAACACTTTGTTGTAATTTTGAGACCAAATTCCAGTCTAAAGGTGTCCATTCTGCTCCATTCTGTGTAACCCGTACTGGAGCAGATATTAATGGTTCTAAAGTAACCTCCCCATTCAAATTAGCTTGTGTGATAACTCCTTTCCATCTCCGCCCCATGTCAAAAGAATGATCTGTAGGGATATATTCGTTTACTCTTTTAGGGATGTACCCCTTTGCCCTCTCATCCTCTAACATTCCTTCATCTAAATCATCCTGTAAGTCTCTTTTTTCTTTTTCTGTTAATCCTTCCCCTGCTCCATACAAGCGTTTTATTTTTTCATGACCTTCTTTAATCGTTAGCTTTCCCTGTCTAATTGCCCTCTTGATCCCTTCTCGTCCCCCGGCGTCTAATTTCTCCTTTTGGTCCAACTGTCTTTCAATATTCTTGATTCCTTCTTTAATTGCCTCCATGGCTTTTTTATACATTTCTTTCTTTTTACCCGTATCACCATCCTTGTCTAAATTTTTCACAGCTATCATTAACCTTGCCATTTGGTGGCGCTGTTACCTTAGTTCTTTCACAAGTTCAGCATAAGGCGATTCTTTTTGTAGTTCGTCAGACGGCAAGGGTACATTTTCGGGCAGTACCTCCATAGGTTCTGGCTCAGGGGGTGCAGATGGTTGCGTGGGCAACTCATCTGAGGGGTCCCAGGGGATAATTAAGTCATCAAACTCCCCCTTCTTATGCACTGGTGCAGCAATTTTTGTTTTTTCAGGGGAGGTACGGGGGGGCACTGGATCAGGGAGGGGGCCCCACTCGATTAAGTCCGTTTCCCCCAAGTCCGAGTTTTTCGTACTCTCATTCAAGGCACCCTTCGACGCAGCTGCGATTTCCGCCTCTGCATGCATTTGATCAATCATGAGCTTAATGGAGCGGTAAGTGCGTGTTAATTCCTTCGCCCCTTTATGCTCTGTCTGAACGCTCTCCCACAATTCTTCTCCTATCTTACGCCATTGATCTTTGGAAAATAACTGTGCCGTATTTTCTAACAACCCCCTTCGTCGGCACCAAAATAAAAAGTCCACAAGTTCCTGTCGGGGTATCGAGTACCCTGTTTTCTTCGCTACGCATAGCAATCCCTCTATCGTAGCCTTTTCTATCGCTGATACAGCGGAACCCATCCCGAACCAGACCGCAGTCTGCCTGACTCACCGGTCAGCCGTGGCCACGTAATTTGAGCTCCTTTCCTGCCTCTCTCGGACAGCCTGCCTCTCTCGGGCAGCCGGGATCTCCACCTTCTCTCGTCCGCGGTCTCTCTCTCTCCTGGTATCACGTCGGGGTCACCAGAATGCCGCGGCCAGGTGGAGGGGAGAAAACACCGATACGATGTAGATTCACAAAATGCTCCGTTTATTGATTACAAGGCTGCTCTTAATATACTGTCTTACACGCAATCACGCATTACTTGATTGGCTGCTTCACTTTGCCCGCGAGAGGTACACGCTCCACTTTGCCTCTCCTGATTGGTTTCACACCTTCGCTTCAGCTTAGCGTTACATCATGCTTCTGGCATCTTGTTATTGCGCTCCTGTTTTGCTGACCTTGACGCTTCCTCTTCCAGCCTGGGGTCAGAGGTTCACTTTCTCACAGCTTGCTGCAAGCCTGTTAAAGCGCCCATGCTCGACCCCCAACAGTCTGCCCACGTGAACTGCCGTGCGAACTGCCTCAACCCGCTCTGTTTGCCCACTCTGTTCGCCGCAGTCCTGTTCGCCGTGCTCCCTGGGTAAATTTTTAACCACTCACAGTTGCTGCCACCCAGTCTCCTGGCTCCGCCCCCGGTGAGTCAGTTCCTCACGTGTGCTGAGCAGCCGGCTCCTGGGCAAGTCCTGTCGAAGACTTGAGGCTTCCTCCTCGGTGGCTCTTGTCACTCTTGGCGTGAGATAGAGAACACGGAATAATAAATAGTCCTTTAAATGAAAGCCTATTGCAGTGTTGGAAATAACTACTATTTCAGTTATATTTTCATCATATTTTTTTAACCTTAAAGAAAGAAATAAACTGAGTTGAAGTTATCCATTCCTGGTCACTGGGCAGCCACTGAATTTTTAAATTAATTTTCATGCATGTGAGTGTATTCTAGTTAATTTTAAATGCAATGTGTTACTGGATTCGGACTGGCCCTGGTTCAGGGCTGGCTGTGTCTTTAATCTCTCTCACTCTCCCCTGGGACATTTAGGTGACTGGTCTCCAGTCTCCACCACATTATAGCAAAACCTCCTAGCTCATCCCTCACTCTCAGGGCAGCAGCCCCTCCCCTGCTGCCTGCATTTGCCTCACAGGCTCAGCCTGATGCACCTGTCTTGCAAGACATCCTTTTGGGAGCATTGATCCCAAACCAGGCTTTTCATAAGAGCATCATTAATTTCTATAGAGGTTACTGCAGCAAACAGCTCGCACTCCCAGAAGGCGGAAAGGCTCCTTTAAGTCTGTGCCTGAGGGAGGGGTTGGGTGGCTCGTTCACCCAGCCTCAGAGATCCACAGCAGGGAGATTTTACAGACTGGCTCCAGCCGACTGCACCCCTGTTCATGCCCCAGTTCTGCTGTCAAGTGACTTGCTCACCTCAGGACTGGGCACCAGGGCTGGGCAGGGAGCAAAATGACTTCTACATCCGCACCCTCCTTCAGAATAGGGACTCAGGCTTATCTGACCCTGCATCAACACAAACGGTGCAATTACCCTGGCATCTTTAGCAGTGGCAGGTGAAGCTTCACATTTGACAGTCAAGTAGAAAATGGGAGCCCAAATTAAACATCCCAATGTAATCCCATTTTAAAAATCATTGGGTGCTTTATTACTCTCACTTGGGTACATTTTGCATTACAGAGTACCAGCCATACAGTATGGCAGCGTCAGAGACAACTGCTGGCACTGGGGCACGTGCTCTACCAACTAACCTGTTCATCCTGACAAGTGTAGGAATTATGTAGCTCTACAAACTTCCACTGATGACAGAATGCATGCAGTGAAAATCAGTTTGTCAGTACAGTCCTTTCCCCCTTGTAGTGCTGATGGGGTTTGTGCTTGCAACTAGCTTCCCTAAAACACAGCTAAAACCATCTGCTTGCTTTTCTCCTTTTGACATTAAGTGCATAAACCATCTAAATAGCAGAATCTGACTCATGTTTTATGCTGATTTAACAACTTACTGTTGGTGGAGGCACTGGAGGATCAGGGTCTCCTCAAAAAATGTACTGTCTGATAACAGTGCTGATGTTACATCCATAATGTGGTAGATACAGAGCAGTTTATAATATGCAAAGTGCAATCATCAAATTTCCATGCTGAACTGCTAGCATTAGACAAGTGGAAATTCAGCTCCCCCAGTACTTCCCTGGTAACAAAGGAGAAAGACATGCCTAGAGAAAAATGGTGGAGCAATATTTTTCAGATACCACATTAAGGCCTGTCCTGGGTTCAGCAGTAGCAGTCATTTTTCTCCTTCTTAGTAGCTGGTACAGTGCTGTGGTTTTGATTTCAGCTTGGGAACAGCACTAATAACACTGATGTTTTTAGTTGTTGCTAAGTAATGTTTACTCTGACCAAGGACTTTCTGAGTCTCATGCTCTGCCAGGGAGGAGGGGAAGCCAAGAGGAAGCAGAGACAGGACACCTGACCCAAACTAGCCAAAGGGGTATTTCATACCACAGCACATCATACCCAGTATATAAACTGGGGGCAATTACCCGCAAGGCCCAGATTGCTGCTCGGGTTGGGCTGGGTACCGGTTGGCGGGTGGTGAGTGGTTGTATTCTCTTCCCTTGTTATTTCCCTTATCATTATTATTATTGGTGGTAGCATTAGTGGTTTTGTGTTATACCTTAGTCACTGGACTGTTCTTATCTCAACCCGCGGGAGTTAGTTACATTCTTTCAATTCTCCTCCCCATCCCTCTGAGAGTGGGGGGAGGAAGAAGGGGGGGAGTGAATGAGCAGCTGCATGTTTCTGAGTTACTGGCTGGGCTTAAACCACAAGGCCAAATGTTTCCCAACTTCTGCTGAAGACCTTCTGAACATTACAGCTGATTCAATAAAGTCTTTTCAAATAGGCTTATTCTTTTGCAGGCAGTTGCCCAAGCAGATGCTTGGAGCAATCAATCCCAGCCCATGGAACCAGGTTTCTGCAGGCTGCTCACTCTTAGCCACAAGATAAACTGCAGCTGGCTCTGTGTCTGCATAAAAGGTGAGCACCTTACAGCAGACATAGTAGATACTCCCCTTGGAAAGGCAACTTTGGGACAGAGGAGTGAACAGGAGTGGCTGTTTTTCAGTTGTTGTGGGACTGGTGAAATCCTCATGGGTTGGAGACTGAGCCTCCCCATGCCATTGGGGTCTCCTACACTCATGCAGTATGTTAACGCAAAGTCTGCTCTCAAAGACCCCATCCATTGTGGATGTACAAAATTTGCCTTTAGTACAAGAAAATCCGACATGCAAGCAAGCCAGCTGATCAGGGAAGTGCCAGTCAGTAGGTACAAACATTTTGTAATATGCCAAGTCCACCATTAGGTTGTTCCAAAAGCCTCTATCATATTTTGTCCTCTAGCCCTACTGCTGTATGGAGCACCTTGTGGATTTCCTTAGCTTTCAGTCAACCACCACGTGTCAGTTAAGCCTGTAGTGCACAATTAATTTCACTCACTAAGAGGCATCTACAAGAGCTGACAGCTCAATATGACCTGGACATAGTTTATTATAAGGATAACAAGCTTTGGTTTGCTATTTGTGCTTCTTGCAAACCTGCCCTCATTTTCTGATATTTTAGTTATTATAGCTGTTTAATCAAGGCAGAGGAAAATTAAAACATTTTGTCATCAATCATAGCTGGTAAATGTAAAAAAAGTAATTTTAAGCCCTTTTTTTTGCCATTAGGGAGAGAGGTCAGAAGGTTGACCCTTTGAAAATGTTGAGATGGCTCTGGCAGATAGGGAGAGCAGATGATCTCCCAGGCTTCTTCCAGCCATACGGTTCTCTGATTCTGCAAATAATAAAGTAACTTCCTAAAGCCAGTTGTGATGCTTGCACTTATAGATATTGTTAATTCATGAGATTGTCCATTAATAATAAAGCAGAACATCACTATGGAGAGAATATTGTACTTATTACCAACAATTCTCCAAAGATCTGCAGGATGCAGGATTCTGCTTCCCTTAATAAATAATATATAACTCTGTTATTTCTATAATATAATTTCACTAAAGAAGACCTTATTTAACCATCTCTGCTCATCATATTTCACCTGCTGTATAATTGTTGTGGTTTGCTTAGAGAGGATTACTTATCTCCCATTGCCTCCTCCATAAAATCTTGTCTCCTGACTTTTACATCACTCCTTTTTCCAAGGGGACATTTATATTGCACCTGATATATTATCCAATATCCAAATGAAAAGCTGAACTTGGCCAACATATTTCCACAGATCATTTCATCATGCTCCTGAATGCTTGTACATGTCCATACTGAAATACATAGCTTAAGTTGCTTTATAGTAACACACTGTATTGTTTCCTGTCTCATATAAGAGAACATGAAGAACCTGAATGTGCACAAGTCCATGGGACTTGATAAGATATACCCAAGAGTCCTGAGGGAACTGGCAGATGAAATTGCTAAGCCACTATCATATTTGAAAATCTGTGGCAGTCTGGTGAAGTTCCCAGAGATGGGAAAAGGGGAAAAATAACCCACATTTTTAAAAAGGAAAAAAAAGGAAGACCCAGGGAACTATAGGCTGGTCAGTCATACCTATGTGCCCATCAAGATCATGGAGAAGATCCTCCTGGAAACATGAAAAAAAGAGAGGAGATTGATGAGATCCAGTGTGTCTTTATGTAGGGCAAATTGTGCCTGACAACTTTTGTGGCCTTCTACAACTCTTTGAGTGTGACCATCCAGCCAATTCCTTATCCACCGAGTGGTCCATCCATCAGATCCATGCCTCTCCAGTTAAGAGAAAAGGATGTCATGCAGGACAGTGTCAAATGCCTTGCAGAAGTCCAGGTAGATGACATCAGTTGCTCTTCCCTTTTCTGTTGGGGGTCGAGCATGGGCGCTTTAACAGGCTTGCAGCAAGCTGTGAGAAAGTGAACCTCTGACCCCAGGCTAAAAGAAGAAGCGTCAAGATCAGCAAAACAGGAATGCAATAACAAGATGCCAGAAGCATGATGTAACGCTAAGCTGAAGCGAAGGTGTGAAACCAATCAGGAGAGGTAAAGTGGAGCGTGTATCCCTCGTGGGCAAAGCGAAGCAGCCAATCAAGTAATGCGTGATCGCGTGTAAGACAGTATATTAAGAGCAGCCTTGTAATCAATAAACGGAGCATTTTGTGAACCTACATCGTATCGGTGTTTTCTCCCCTCCACCTGGCCGCGGCATTCTGGTGACCCCGACGTGATACCAGGAGAGAGAGAGACCGCGGACGAGAGAAGGTGGAGATCCCGGCTGCCTGAGAGAGGCAGGCTGTCCGAGAGAGGCAGGAAAAGAGCTCAAATTACGTGGCCACGGCTGACCGGTGAGTCAGGCAGACTGCGGTCTGGTTCGGGATGGGTTTCGCTGTATCAGCGATAGAAAAGGCTACGATAGAAGGAGTGCTATGCGTAGTGAAGAAAACAGGGTACTCGATACCCCGACAGGAACTTGTGGACTTTTTATTTTGGTGCCGACCAAGGGGGTTGTTAGAAAATACGGGACAGTTATTCTCCAAAGATCAATGGCGTAAGATAGGGGAAGAATTGTGGGAGTCAGTGAAGCTTTTAATCTCGAGACTTGGGAGAAAATTACTAAGGAAGAAGCCCCTGATTTATGGATGTTTTCAGTCCTTCCTAAGGTGAAGGGAGCAACCCTTAAAGAGACAGACCTAAAGTTAATGTTGAAATGGTCGAAGACATGTTACCCAGAGATTTATGAGTCTACCGAATTTGAGATGTCTTTGTGGAATGGGGCAGGAGTTAAGCTGTGGAATGCAGCCACAAAAGGCAATGAAGCTGTGAAAAGTTTGTTAGTCATTTGGAGAACTGTTTTAGAGATGTTAAAGTAAAAAAAAAAAATGAGATCATGGAGACCAGCGTGCCCCCCCCCCCCGCCCCCCCCAAACCTCCGCTGGTTGCTGCCATGGCTGTGAAGACTGAAGATGGGGATGAAGATGATCCTTTCGACTCAGGCCCTATTGACCCCGAGAAGGAGCCTGTGCACGTTCATCAGTTTGCTGTTGCTGATCCTGAGATTCTGATGCCTGATAATGCCGATGCTGACCTGGATGGTGCTCTTGACCTGAAGCCTATTCATCCGGAAAAGAAGCCTGATTTATATCCCCCATATCCTCATGATAAATGGGTAGCTGTAAAGGGAGAAGTGAGATGGGTGGGGGATGTGGATGTATTGCATGGTTTCCCTGTGGTGTATATGCTGGTTCAAAACCCGCAGTGGGAAAGTCTCTTGTATGCTCTTATCAGGGGTATCAGGCAGAATGTGTCAGACCGTGGAGTTGGGACCCCATATACAACTCCTTTGATACAGTCTCTCTGTGATACTCATGCCAGAAGTTGGTAAATATAAGTATGTCCATGTTTCTATCGACCTTTGCAGACCTTTAGAGGTATTGCTGGCAACTTCTTCCAACATAGGCTGGCCACCTGTGTCGGAATGAGTGTGCATTTTGGTCAGTAAAAAAAACCTAAGCCTCATGCGATGTGAGGGAGGCAGAGTCTCTGCGGGGACGCCTGCTAAGGTTGAGCCTGCCACCCCACACTGTGATGATGATTCTCGGAGCTGGTTTCCTGATAGTCTTTACAGGGTCCTTGTGCCACGTCCTGCATGTGGGACTGTGCAGTGGGAACAATGATTGTCTGGAATTTGTGTTTCAAATATTGTAGTTGTGTGGAGTGTGCTTGTGGGATCCCATATGTGTGTGTGTGTGTCTGTGTGTGTGTGTGATGAGCGCAGACAGTGTTCTGTATATTTTTTGTTGTCAGGTTCATGTAAAAGTTTTAACAGGTAGCAGTTTAACCTTTTGGGCAAGAAAAGGTTAATGCAAAAGTGCAGTTGCCGATAGGCCGGTGGATTTAGCTGTGCAAAGCAGGGTGAGTGACTTTGAAAAAAAAAAAAAAAAAAAAAAAAATAGAAAAAAAAATAGAAAAAAAATAGAAAAAAATAGAAAAAAAAGGGTAATGATAACACATTCTAGCTGTTATTAATGACTGTAGTTTTGATGTATATTGCTTCAAGCTTGTATTCCAGACAATATGCATGTGTAATCAAAAAAAAAAAAAAAAAAAATCACTTGAGGGCAACTGAAAATTAACAGCTTGAATATGTGTGCTTGTAAAGTAGCTATTATTAGAGGTTGTGATTTTGCATATATAAAACCACCTGTATTTACTAGCCAGTTGCTAATAAGAAACTATACCTTTTATTGTATGGATTTAAAAGAGATATTAGAACATGCAAATTTGCAGCAGCTGCCAGAAAATGCTAAGGTTAAAGCTAGAAAGATTCTAATATGATGGTAGTGTTATAAAGCAGATAATGGAACAAATTAAGAGGGTGGGAGAACTCCACTGTAAGAAATTGCTTTGGTTAGTCACTCACTGTCATTAGCATCTTCAACATGCTGATGCACTCTGTAATAGTTACTCTGCTAATGTAAATCTGTGTGTGCTTTGCTGTAGTAGTGACTTGTTACTGGGTGAAGCAGGTGAAACTCTGCATTGACAACAAGGTGCAAGGACAGAGATTGACCAAATGCCTGCTACCACAGTCAAGGGCAAGACTGGGTTGGCCTCTGTGTCTGCCACCAAGAAGAACCTTTAGCTTCGCTGCTGGCTGCAACCCAGCAGGCGTAGAGTGGTGGGGACACATGCCATGCCAGACCTTGATGTGAGGGATGGCCTCCGCTGTTATCAGAGAGCCATCCAGGAGAAAAAGGGTAGGCCCAGCTGTGTACAGCTATCAACAGGACCATACTGACTGCCAGCGAAAAGTATAAAGCCGCAGAACAACATAAAGAAACAGCAATGATAGAAATCTTTGTAAAATCTTTGTAATATCTGTTCTATTATGTGTGACCATGGGTAATGGACAAGTATACTGAGCACATCTGTTAAATCACAATTATTCCAACCTGTTATATGGTGTGTAGGATTCACTGGTATGCCACATGTTATAAAGGTTCAAGTGACTTCAAATCAGACCAGTCTTACTGAAATAATGCTACCTAGAGTAGTGGGTTGTTATGTTACACAAGTCCAGCAGTGTTAGAGCAGACACACCAAATTGTAAAAAACTTTTAATAAAACTAAAAAGGGGGAGATGTGGAGACAGTGTTTTCACAGGAAAATGGATATTTGGTACATGAGCTCTGAATAACTCCGAGGGATACAGCAAGGTCGTGAGAGGCCCGAGGAAGCCTAAGCAAGCAAGATAAGAAGAAGCTGTAATTCACTGAGTTATGAGAGCTGTGGACTGTTGGCAAGCATTGGAGGTCAAGTTCTCACACCTGTGCTTAACCAATTATGTTAGTCACTAAGGGTCTTCAAGACAAGTATCCAATCATGATATGCCAAATTGCTGTAGGTGTGTGTAAGAAATAGTATATAAGGAGTTAAAGCTTTGCAATTAATGGCTTTTTGTCTGATAAAAAAAAAAAAAAAAAAAAAAGGGGGAGTGTAACTCCTTGACTGTTAACACTGTACAGTTTACTTCTGCAGCTGCTTCACATCCCCTTTGCATTAGAATGCTTCTGGGCATGTGTTGTATGAATCTTTCTGATCATTCTGAATCTATTCACAAGAAGTTGTTTGAACTTAAAGAAAATATGAAAAAACTTACTGTAGAAACAAATCCTATAGACTCTTGGTTAAAATCGTTAGGAATAAGTAGTTGGTTAAGGAGTTTAATCATGATGTTTAGTGGACCAATAATGATTATGTTGTTAATTTTGTTTTTTGGACCTTGTTTGTTACAATGTATTATGCAACGCGTGCAGCAGATGACTAGCGCTTTATTTGAAAAAAGAGGGGGAGATGTTGGGGGTCGAGCATGGGCGCTTTAACAGGCCTACAGCAAGCTGTGAGAAAGTGAACCTCTGACCCCAGGCTAAAAGAAGAAGCATCAAGATCAGCGAAACAGGAATGCAATAACAAGACGCCAGAAGCATGATGTAACGCTAAGCTGAAGCGAAGGTGTGAAACCAATCAGGAGAGGTAAAGTGGAGCGTGTATCCCTCGTGGGCAAAGCGAAGCAGCCTATCAAGTAATGCGTGATCGCGTGTAAGACAGTATATTAAGAGCAGCCTTGTAATCAATAAACGGAGCATTTTGTGAACCTACATCGTATCGGTGTTTTCTCCCCTCCACCTGGCCGCGGCACTTTTCCACCAGTGCTCTAGCCCTGTTGTAGAAGACCACCAATTTTGTCAGGCATGATTTGCCCTAAGTGAAGCCATGTTAGCTGTCACCAATCACCTCCTTATTGTCCATGTGCCTTAGCATAGTTTCCAGGAGGATCTGCTCCATGATCTTGCCAGGCACTGAGGTGGCGAGACTGACTGGCCTGTAGTTCCCTGGGTCTTTATTTTTTCCCTTTTGCAGTCAGCAGGAACTTCACCAGGCTGCTATGACTTCTCAAATGATGGATAATGGTGTCATGGTTTGAGCATGTTTTGAGGGTGTTTTTGTTCAAGGTTTTTTTTTTTCCAGCCAGAGGGAGTCTGGGAGGAAGGAGAGACAGGACACTTGACCCAGGCTAGGCAATGAGGTATTCCATACCATAGCACGTGATGCCCAGGATGCATACTGGGAAAGAGAAGGCTGGAGGGGGGCTGTGGAGGAAAATGGAGGAGGGAGCACATGGTGCTCGGCCGGGCAGGGTGGAGTGAGTTATGGGTCGGTGGCTGGTGGGGTGTTGTATTCTTTTCACTTGCTGTTTGCTGTATCATTATTATTTGTAGTAGTAAATGGCAGTAGGGGTTTTGTGTTATGCCTTAGCAATTAAACCGTTCTTATCTCAATCCGTGGGGGCTACATTCTTTGGATTCTCCTTCCTAACTCTCAGGGAGTTGGGGGACTTGGTTTAAACCACGACATTTTTTGGCGCCCAACGTGGGGCCCGAGGGATTGAGATAAGAACAGATCTGAGCGGATTTATGGTCTCTTGTCACAATGCTGATTTATTGGCTCTTAGAGGTTTTTCTCTGGATCTCGCTGTTTCGGGATTTTACCGGGTACTTGGTGTATGGATTGGATGTGTTTGTGTTTGTGTCGGAGGCTTGTAATACGGTGGGGCTCCGGCAGCAGGGGGGGATGGACGTGGCCGTGGACTTGAACTTGTACCAGGCCGTCCCGCTGCTCTTCGCCGTCCTTGTCCTTATCCTCGTCGTCGTCTGTGTGGAGCTGCGTGAAGCCAGGAAGGAGCGGCCCCGGGAGCTGCCGGCAGCTGAGGCTGCCAGGGAGAGCGGCACGGGGAGCCAAACGGCTGTGGCAGAGCAGCGGGAGCAGGCGGGGGAGGAGCGGAGCAGGGCGGTAGCTGAGCAGGGGGATCAGGCAGCCGGGCGGGTGAGTCCTGCGGCCGTTCCCGACCCTCCGACGGCCGAGAGTGTCCCCCGGAAGTCGCCCGCCGACCCCCAGCAGGATGCAGGAGACTACGCAGCACTTCCCAGCAAGGCAGTGGAGGAACCGAGTCCTGCCGCCGTTCCGAACCCCGCAGCATCCGAGAATATTCCCCGGAAGTCACCCGCCGAGCCCCAGCAGGATACAGGAGACCAGGCAGCACTTCCCAGCAAGGCAGAGGAGGAAGATCCGGACTCGGGAGAAGAGAAGCTGATAGTGGGAGAGCTGACAAGCAGGGCAGCTACATCAGCCCCAGTGACAAGTGCAGCAGCATCATTTGAGAGTTCTGACGGTTATGAATGGCTTTTGGGTGCCCTTGGGACCTGCCTGCTGATTGTGATGGTTTTCGGCATGGTGGCACACACACAGAGTGTGTTCCATCCACAACCATTTTGTCTGATCCCAAAAGTTAAGCAGAGTCAGGTCTGGGTCTTGTCTAAGTTTAGACAAGTACATAGGAGCACCAGTAGACTGTTCCCAAGGCTGGACAGTCATGAGTGGCAGGGCATGTGGGACAGTATAGCCGGGTATCTGATCCACTGGGCCCCTCCAGTGCTTTGGAAGCATTGGAGGTGGAAGGCAGCTGTATGGAGTCCCCAGCAGCAAGCTGTAGAACTGCTGAAGGGGACGGTGAATGATTTTGGTGGGCCCAGATACTTCAGGCTATCGGTCCAGAGATGCAACTTAGAGATGTCTCATGATCGAGGGGTGGACTTAAGAGTGATGGTGTATTGAAAATGTGGGATCTGGGCATGACGTGAATGGTATGGAATAAGGGGTGGATAATGTCATGGTTTGAGCATGTTTTGAGGGTGTTTTTGTTCAAGGTTTTTTTTTTTTCCAGCCAGAGGGAGTCTGGGAGGAAGGAGAGACAGGACACTTGACCCAGGCTAGGCAATGAGGTATTCCATACCATAGCACGTGATGCCCAGGATGCATACTGGGAAAGAGAAGGCTGGAGGGGGGCTGTGGAGGAAAATGGAGGAGGGAGCACATGGTGCTCGGCCGGGCAGGGTGGAGTGAGTTATGGGTCGGTGGCTGGTGGGGTGTTGTATTCTTTTCACTTGCTGTTTGCTGTATCATTATTATTTGTAGTAGTAAATGGCAGTAGGGGTTTTGTGTTATGCCTTAGCAATTAAACCGTTCTTATCTCAATCCGTGGGGGCTACATTCTTTGGATTCTCCTTCCTAACTCTCAGGGAGTTGGGGGACTTGGTTTAAACCACGACAAATGGCTTGACAGCTTAATCCGCCAATTCATTCAGGATGCATGGACACATCTTGTCAGGTCCCATGGACTTGTTCTTTAGATGATTTCCAACCTGATCTTCTCCTACAGCAGGCAGTTCTCCATTTTCCCAGTCCCTGCCTTTGCCTTCTGTGACATGAGTAGTGTGGCTGGAGCTCTTGCCATTGAAGACCGAGGCAAAAAAGTTGTTGAGTACCTGGTCCTTTTCCATGCCATGCATAAGCAGGTCTCCCTTTTCCTTCTGAAGAGCACCCTCATTTTCCCTCATCTTCCTTTTATCTCCAATGTACCTATAGAAGCTTTTCTTGTTTCCCTTAATGTCCCTGGCCAGATTTAATTCTGTAAGGGCTTTAGCTTTCCTAACCTAATCCCTGGCTGCTCTGACATTTTCTCTGTATTCTTCCCTGGCTACCTGTCATTGCTTCCACCCTCTGTAGGCCTCCTTTTTATGCTGGAGTTTGTCCAGGATTGACTCGTTCATCGATGCAGACCTCCTGATATTCTTGCCTGACTTCCTCTTTGTTGGGATGCATCACTCCTGAGCTTGGAGGAGGTGATCCTTGGTTATTAACCAGCTTTCTTGGGACTCTCTTCCTTCCAAGGCTTTATCCGATGGTACTCCACCAAGCAGATTCCTCTCCTGAAATCCAGGGCATAATGCTTGCTGCACACCATTCTCGGTGCCCTAAAGATCTCAAACTCCATCATTTCATGGTCACCGCAGCCAAGGCTGCACCTCAGCTTCACATTCCTCACCAGCCCCTCCACTGCTGGTGAGGACAAGGTCCAGCATACCTCCTCTCCTCATTGGTTCCTCTATCACTTGGAGAAGGAAGTTATCATCAACACATTCCAGGAACCTCCTGGATTTCTTGTGCGTTGCTGTGTTGTCCCTTCAACAGATATCAGGGTGGTTGAAGTCTCCCATGATGACCAGGGCCTGCAAACACAAGGCCGTACCTATCTGTCTGTAGAGGGCCTTATCCACTCCATCTTCCTGGTTGGGTGGCTTGTAGCAGACCCCCACTGTAAAGTCACCTGTCCCTGCCCTCCCTTTAATCCTGATCCATAAGCTCTTGTTTGTCTCCTCATCTATCCTCAGGAAGAGCTCTATCCATTCCAGTTGGTTATTGACATAGAGGGTGACACCCTCACCTTGTCTCCCTAGACTGTCTTTCCTTAAGAGCTTGCATTCTTGCATTCCAACACTCCAGTCATAGGAAGTTCACTGCTAAGTCAAAGGGTTGCAGTCAACAGCTAATTGTCTGGGTGGAGACCACTGACAAGTAGTGACCCTCAGGGGTCGGTACTGGAATCAATATTATTTAACATCATTGTTGAGTACATGGACAGCAGCATTTGGTCACTTGCTGAAGTGAGTAGCTCGAGAGAGGACGCCTTCACCACCCGAGCGGGGGGAGATCAACGCCTAGGAGCCTCAACTCAGAGGCAAGAGCCACTGAGGGAGCCTCAAGTCTTCGACAAAACTTGCCCAGGAGGAGCGGCAGCATATTTAAACCAGGCATGATCGACTTTTCCCAGTCACTTGCTGAGGTGAGTAGCTCATCAGAGGACGCCTTCACCACCGGAGCAGGGGGAGATCAACGCCTAGGAGCCTCAACTCAGAGAGGCAAGAGCTACTGAGGGAGCTTCGAGTCCTCGACAAAACTTGCCCAGGAGCTGGAAGCTCAGCTGACACAAGCAGCTGACTCACAGGGGGCAGAGCCAGGAGGAGCGGTGTTAGCCATAAATGGTTAAAAAGTGCCCCAGGAGCACGGCAAACAAGCTGGGTCGAAAGAGTCTGCGCAGGATGGTGAGCACTTGCCGTATGGCCAGGGCCTGATCTGGGAGCTCTGCCCTGGTGGTGGCCAGCATAGGCACCCAGACAGAACCGATGAGATGGGAGGCTGAAGTGCAGAGCTTGGAGTATAGAGAGTGCCTGCACTGGTCTTGTGAGGGAAAGATGCAGAATGGGCAGGACTGCAGTCCGTGCTCCCTGGTGGAGATCCACCTCCAGCAGGTGGCTGAGCTGCGGGATGCTATCAATAAGCTGCAAGATATCAGGGAAGCTGAGAGGAAGCAGGACTGCTTGCTCCAGGCCCAAACAGTGCAGGGGCCTCAAGCTTCCCCTCTAACTCATGGAGGAAAGAAGGAGGCCGTTAACCCAGGAAGCTGGGAATTAGTAACAAAAAAAAAACAACAAAAGGAGGAAGACGACAACTAAAAGAAAGAGGCTTCCTCCTAAATCTACTGTACCCACCCAGAACCACTTTGCAGTTCTGCAGGGGGCTGATGAGGAAACGCACTTGCACGAGAAACAGCTAGCTAGTGCACTGGTACAGAAGATCTCTACTGGTGCCACCAGGAAAAAGCGGCGGGTCGTAGTAGTAGGGGACTCTGCCTTGAAAGGGACAGAAGCGCTCATCTGTCGGCCTGACCCGGTCACAAGGGAGGTGTGTTGCCTACCTGGGGCACGGATCAGGGATGTTGCAGAGAGGCTGCCTGCTCTAGTAAGTCCCATGGACTATTACCCGCTTCTAGTGATACATGTGGGTTCTAGGATAGTAGTAGCCTGGGGAGTATAAAGAAGGGCTACAGAGCCCTGGGAGAGGTGGTTAGAGGCTCTGGAACTCAGATAGTCTTTTCATCAATTCTCCAGGACACAGGGGAGGACCTTCCAAAGGTTAGGAGGATTGGACAGGTTAATAAATAGTTAAAAGAGTGGTGTCATAGTCAAGGGTTTGAGTGTCTTGAACATGGGGCCCAAGTTTGTAGGCCCCCCTACTGGGGCCCCCCCTACTGGGGGCTGGAGGAGCTGCTCTGATAAAGAAAGGGGAGAGTGATTTTGCTGGGAGGCTTGCCAGACTTGTCAAGGATGCTTTAAACTAGATGTGTTGGGGGAGGGGGGCATCAGTCCATTCCAACACACCCAGTAGTTGCCAGCACCTATAATAAATGCTCGGAACAATGTAGTGATATTCCAGCAACTCCAGCCAATGAGCCAGCTTCATTTGGATCTTGGCTCAGATGCCACTATACAAATGCCAGTAGCATGGGGAACAAACAAGAGGAAGTAGAGATGTGTGCACGTCTACGGGGGTATGATATAATAGGCATTACAGAAACATGGTGGGATGGCTCCCATGACTGGAGTGTTGGGAATGGAAGGTTACAGGCTTTTTAGAAAAGACAGGCCCGGTAGGAGGGGAGGGGGACTTACCCTTTATGTTAGGGATAGGCAGGAGAGTATGGAGCTTTCACTGGGGACAGGTGATTAGTTAACAGAAAGTTTGTAGGTCAGGATTACGGGGAAAACAGTGATGGGGGACATTACTGTGGGGATCTGTTATAGACCGCCTGATCAAGAGGAACCTGTGGATGAAGAACTCTACAGACAAATAGGAAAAGCCTCACACTCACAGGCCCTTGTTCTCATGGGGGACTTGAACCACCCTGATATCTGTTGGAGCGACCGTATGGCCCGGCACAAGCAATCCATGAGGTTTCTTGATTATGTGGAAGACAACTTCCTTCTGCAAGCAATAGAGGAGCTGACAAGGAGAGGTGCCATGCTTGACCTCGTGCTCACCAACAGGGAACGGCTCATTGGAAATATGACACTCCAGGGCAGCCTTGGATGCAGTGATCATGAGATGGTCGAATTTGAGGTCCTCAGGACAGTGAGAAGAGCGTGCAACAAGCTCACTGCCCTGGACTTCAAGAGAGCAGACTTTGGTCTCTTCAGGAGCCTGCTTAGTAAGGTTCCATGGGATAAAGCCCTAGAGGGCAGGGGGGCCCAAGACTCTTGGTTAATATTCAAGGATCACCTGCTACAAGCTCAGGAGTGTTGCGTCCCAACTAGAAGGAAGTGCAGCAGGAGGGCCAGGAGACCTCCTTGGATGGATAAGGAGCTGCTGAGAAAAATTCACAGGAAGAAAGAGGCTTATAAAAGGTGGAAGCAAGGACAGGCGGCCTGGGATGAATACAGGGATGTTGTCTGGGAAAATAGGGACCAGGTTAGGAAAGCTAAGGCCCAGTTAGCATTAAACTTGGGTAAGGATGAGAAAGATAACAGGAAAGGATTCTATAGTTACATTGCAAATAAAAGGGACAGACTAGGGACAATGTGAGCCCTCTCTGGAAGCTATCAGGAGAAGTGGCTACCCTGGATTTGGACAAGGTCAAGATTCTGAATTACTTCTTTGCCTCGGTCTTCACTGGCAAAGGCTCTGACCACACCACCCAAGTCTTGGAAGGCAGACACAGGGACTTTGAGAATAAAGAGCTTAGGCCCACTGTAGCAGAGGATCTGGTTCGAGACCATCTTAAGAACCTGAATGTGCACAAATCCATGGGATCTGCTGAAATCCATCCGCGAGTCCTGAAGGAGCTAGCGAATGAAGTTGCTAAGCCACTGGCCATCATCTTTGAAAAATCATGGCAGTCAGGTGAATTTCTCGACGACTGAAGAAAGGGAAATATAACCCCTATTTTCAAGAAGGGGAAAAAAGGATGACGCAGGGAATTACAGACCAGTCAGTCTCACCACTGTGCCTGGCAAAATCTTGGAGCAATTCTCCTGGAAGGCATGCTAAGTCACATGAAAAACAAGGTGGTTCGTGACAGCCAGCATGGCTTCACTAAGGGGAAATCCTGCCTGACCAATTTGGTCTCCTTCTATGATGGGGCTGCAGAGAACTGATGGACAGGGTTATACCCGTTGATGTCATCTACCTGGACTTGTGCAAAGCATTTGACACTGTCCCACATGACATCCTTGTCTCTAAATTGGAGTGTCATCAATTTGATAGGTGGACCACTCGGTGGATAAAGAACTGGCTGGAAGGTTGCACTCAAAGCGTTGTGGTCAACGGTTCAATGTCCAGCTGGAGACCAGTAACGAGTGGTGTCCCTTGGGGATCGGTGTTGGGATAGGTCTTGTTTACCATCTTTGTCTGTGACATGGACAGTGGGATTGAGTGTGCCCTCAGCTAGTTTGCTGATGACACCAAGCTGTGTGGTTCAGTTGATATGCTGGAGGGAAGGAATGCCATTCAGAGGGACCTTGACATGCTTGTGAGGTGGCAGATGCCAACCTTATGAAGTTTAAGCATGCCAAGTGCAAAGTTTTACACCTGGGTCAGAGCAATCCCAGGCACAGCTACAGGTTGGGCAAAGAAGAGATTCAGAGCAGCCCTGGGGAGTCCAGAACTAAAGAAAATCTGTCCCATCTTTTTTCTAGGGATTGAGGTGAGGCTGACTGGCCTGTAGAGACCAGGGTTCTCCTTTCCGTTTTTGAAGATTGGGGTGACATTTGCTGCTTCAAAAGACCAAGGATTATTCTCAGTCTCATGCTCTGGCAGGAGGAGGGGAATTTGGGAGGAAGAAGAAACAGGATACCTGACATAAAACATCACGGAGGGGAAGTTGGATGGAAACAGATACAGGGCACCTGACATAAACTGGCACGTCATGGCCACTATATAAACTTTGGGGAATTAGCCAGAAGGCCCAGATTGCTGCTCTGATTGGGCTGGGTACTGGTCGATGGTTGGTGAGCAATTGTATTCTCTCCCCTTGTTATTTTCCCTTATTATTACTATCGGTGGTAGCAGTAGTAGTTTTGTATTATGCCTTATCTACTGGACTGTTCTTTATCTACCTGTGGGGGTTAAATTCTTTCGATTCTCCTCCCCTTCACTCCGGGAGCAGGGGGAAGAAGAAAGGGGGATGTAAACAAGTATCGGCATGGTTCTGAGTTACCGGTTGGGTTTAAACCTCAAGAACTATGGAAAAGATAGAGGAGCATGTTGGGACAGAACATTCCTTGCCTACCAGCATTCTTGATCTCACCATCACCCCTGAAGGGTACAGGAGGACTCATGTTCACTGAGTTTCCCCACTGATATAACTCTCCAATTTATTTGGGGATCAGCAGCCTCTAGAGTAATTACAGTCTCTGTTATGTCTTCTTCTTGTTTACTTGTACTAAACAAGAGGTCTACAAAGAACTTGAATAGCTGAATGTCCTGGGTTCAGCAGTAGCAGACATTTTTTCTCCTTCTTAGTAGCTGGTGCAGCGCTGTGGTTTTGAATTTCAGCCTGGGAACATGCTAATAACACTGATGTTTTTAGTTACTGCTCAGATGTTTAGTCTGGCCAAGTACTTTTTGAGTCTCGCACTCTGCCAGGGAGGAGGGGAACCTGGGAGGAAGCAGAGACAGAACACCTGACCCAAACTAGCCAAAGGGATATTCCATACCACAGCACGTATGTAACTGGGAGTTACCTGGAAGGGCTGTTTCACTGCAGGGTGGGGGGAGTTATGTGTTGGTGGGTGGTGAGGTGTTGTATTATCTTCCCTTTTTATTTCCCTTATTATTATTATTGGTGGTAGCAGTAGTGATTTGTGTTATATCTCAATTACTAAAATGTTCGTATCTCAACCCATGGGAGTTACATTCTTTTCGATTCTCTTTTCTATCTCTCTGGGAGCTGGGGAAAGGAAAGAAGAGGGGGGAGTGAGAGAGACACTGTGTGGCTGATTTATGTCTGACTGGGTTTAAACCATGACACTGAAAAACTGTGATCTTTAAAGAAAGATACAAAGCTATTTCATAGAATCATAGAATCATAGAATCGTAGAATAGTTAGTGTTGGAAAGGACCTTAAGATCATCTAGTTCCAAACCCCCTGCCATGGGCAGGGACATCTCACACTAAACCATATCTCCCAGGGCTTCATCCAACCTGGCCTTGAACACCACCAGGGATATATCCTGGGTTCAGCAGTAGCAGACGTTTTTTCTCCTTCTTCGTTGCTGGCGCAGTGCTGTGTTTTGACTTTCGACGTGGGAACGGTGCTGATAGCACCTATGTTTTTAGTTATTGCTCAAATGTTTACTCTGACCAAGAACTTTGTGAATCTCATCCTCTGCCAGGGAGGAGGGGAGGACGGAAGGAAGCACAGACAGGACAACTGACCCAAACTAGCCAAAGAAGTATTCAATACCATAGCACGTCACGCCCAGGATGTAACAGAGAGTGACCCGGGAAGGGGTAGTACTCTGGGGGATTGGAGGAGGTATCAGTTGGTGCTTGGTCAGGTGGGGTGGGGTGAGTAATGGGTCGGAGGGTGATGAGGTGTTGTATTCTCTTCCTTTGTTATTTCCTCTATCATGGAATCATAGAATAGTTAGGGTTGGAAAGGACCTTAAGATCATCTGTCGATGCAGGAGTCCCGGACAACGCAGAGACGATCAATATGATCAAAGGATTGCCAAACTTTATTAGATACAGTGCTCTTCTTATACCCTTACACCCTTATGTAACAGCCTTGGATACTGAGCTCTAATTGGTTAGTCTAGAGGTTGCTACTGTTTACAAAGCCATTCCACCGGGGGGGCACTGGGAGCCGAATTGGAGGGCAGCTTCATCTGAACATGGGTACCAAACTTTTTTCAAAGGTTGCTCACCCTGCTTTGCACAGCCTGCTCTGCGGCAGCTACAGCTGCTACAGCTGCCTGCCTTCTTGGAAGCAGCAACCATAAATCCCTGTCGCAATTTTGCATTAACTCTTCCTTGCCCGAATTGTTAAACTGCTATCTGTTAAAAACTTTTATATGAACCTGACAACAAAAAAATATACAGAAAACTGTCTGCCCTCATCACACACACACACACACATGGGATCCCACAAGCACACTCCACACAACTGCAATATTTGAAACACAAAATCCAGATAATCATTACTCCCTCTACACAGTCCCACATGCAGAAAATGACACTAGGACCTTGTGAAGACTATCAGGAAACCAGCTCCAAGAAGCATCACTGCAGCGCGAGGTGGAAAGCTCAACCTTAGCGGGCGTCCCCGCAGAGGGTCTGCCTCCCTCACATCGCATGAGGCTTGGGCTTTTATACTGACCAAAATGCACACTCCTTCCGACACAGGTGGCTAGCCTATGTTGGAAGAAGTGGCAAGCCGTATCTATAAAGGTTTCCAAGGGTTGATAGAAACATGGACATACTGTTATTTACCAACTTCTAGTACATGAGTATCACAGAGAGACTGTATCAAAGGAGTCGTATATGGGGTCCCAACTCCACAGTCTGCTACGGTCCACCTGATACTCCTGATAAGAGCATACGAGAGACCTTCCCACCGTGGTTTTTGATCCAGCATATACACCACACGGAAAGCACACAATACATGAATTCAGCACACACACCATGGGAAACCGTGCAATACATCTGCATAGAATCACAGAATCATAGAATAGTTAGGGTTGGAAAGGACCTCAATATCATCTAGTTCCAACAGCCCTGCCATGGGCAGGGACACCTCACACTAAACGATATCATCCAAGGCTTCATCCAACCTGGCCTGGAAAACTGCCAGGGATGGAGCATTCACGACCTCCCTGGGCAACCCATTCCAGCATCTCACCACCCTAACAGTAAATAATTTCTTCCTTATATCCAGTCTAAACCTCTGCTGTTTAAGTTTCAACCCGTTACCCCTTGTCCTATCACTACATTCCCTGATGAACAGTCCATCCCCAGCATCCCTGTAGGCCCCCTTCAGATACTGGAAGGCTGCTATGAGGTCTCCATGCAGCCTTCTCTTCTCCAGGCTGAACAGCCCCAACGTTCTCATCCTGTCTTCATACGGAGGTGCTCCAGTCCCCTGATCATCCTCGTGGCCCTCCTCTGGACTTGTTCTAACAGTACCATGTCTTTTTTATGCTGAGGACACCAGAACTGCATGCAATACTCCAAGTGATGTCTCATGAGAGCAGAGGAGAGGGGCAGGATCACCTCCTTTGACCTGCTGGTCACGCTTCTTTTCATGCAGCCCAGAATACGGTTGGCTTTCTGGGCTGTAAGCACACACTGCTGCATCACCCACCTGTCTCGCTACTCCCTTTACAGTTGCCCATTTATCATGAGGATCTGGGGGATATAAACCACGCTTCTTTTCCAGATGAATAGGCTCCAGGTCAGAAGGATGATCCAAGTCAGCATTGGAATTATCAGGGGTCAGAATCTCAGGAGCAGCAACAGCAAACTGATGAACATGCACGGGCTTCTTGTCAGGGTCAATAGGACTCGGGTCGAAATGACATCTTCATCCCTGTTCTCATTCTTTGCTTCTGCGGCGGCAACCGGCAGAGGTTCAAGGAGGGGGGGCGCGCTGGTCTCCGTGATCTCATTTTTTTACTTTAACGTCTCTAAAACAGTTCTCCAAATGACTTGCAAATTTTTCACAGTGTCATTGCCTTTCGTGGCTGCATTCCACAGTTTATCTCCTGCCTCATTCCACAAAGACATCTCAAATCTAGTAGACTCATCAGTCTCTGGGTAACGCGTCTTCAACCATTTCAACATTAACTTTAAGTCTGTCTCTTTAAAGGTTGCTCCCTTCACCTTAAGAAGGACTGAAAACACCCATAAATCAGAGGCTTCTTCCTTAGTAATTTTCTCCCAAGTCTCGAGATTAAAAGCTTCGCCGACTCCCACAATTAACTCCTTACTCCAGAGCAACAATCTTTTTAGCATAGACTCTGTTCCGAGGCTTCTACCTCCGAGTACGTTCCCATTACTGATCTTGTCCCACAGCATCTGTCCTATACGTTCCCATTCAGAAACTTCAAACGCTGCCTGCACAGTGAGCAGAAGACCACGGTCTCGGGACCATTTTAACAGCCTTTGTAAGGCGGCACTATCGTATTCTAGGCCTCTCTTATAGAGAAAATGTGGGAGGAGCTCCATTACTGCCTGTTCATCTTTTGATAGCGAGTGCCTCATCTCCTCCCTGGCCGCTCTCCTGATCAGGGCGAGATCCCAGCTTTGCAGCTAGCTGACTTCCGCAGTGCCAGGGCAGCGCCGATTTCAGCCGGCTCCTACTCCCTCGTTCCTGATTGGACTTCAAAACCTCTGCGAAGATTACCGATCTGAGGGTCCCTGTTTGGGCGCCACTTGTATCGACGCAGGAGTCCCAGACAACGCAGAGACAATCAATATGATCAAAGGATTGCCAAAATTTATTAGATACAGTGCTCTTCTTATAGCCTTACTCCCTTATGTAACAGCCTTAGATACTGAGCTCTAATTGGCTAGTCTAGAGGTTACTATCGCTTACAGAGCTAATGTTTACAACTTGTCATAATTGTGATTAAATACTTTACTCTAAAAATACAGTGGGAAACTACAACCTTGGCAGAGATCATTCTCTGCACGTTTTCACTGGAAAATTACAGAGGCCTAACAAGACAATTGACCTTGCTTATGCCTGCCAAAAATCTTCTTACTTAACATTAACAAGGCTCAGGGTATCAGGATTGCTCACTACATGGCCTTGGCTCTTTAAGAATTCCCACAATCATCTAGTTCCAACCCCCCTGCCATGGGCAGGGACACCTCACACTAAACCATATCACCCAAGGCTTTGTCCAATCTGGCCTTGAACACTGCTAGGGATGGAGCATTCACAACCTCCCTGGGCGACCCATTCCAGAACCTCACCACCCTAACAGTAAAGAATTTCTTCCTTATATCCAGTCCAATCCTCTGCTGTTTAAATTTCAACCTGTTGCCCCTTGTCTTATCACTACAGTCCCTAATGAATAGTCCCTCACCAGCATCCCTGTAGGCCCCCTTCAGATACATGGGCTGATGCCAATCTCATGAAATATAACCATGACAAGTGCAAGGTACTACACCTGGCTTGGAGCAATCCCAGATACAGCTACAGGTTGGGCAAAAAGGAAATTCATTGCAGCCCTCCGGAGGAGGACTTGGGGGTGTTGCTCTATGAGAAAATGAACATGAGCCAGCAGTGTGAGCTTGTAGCCTAGAAAGCAAACACATACTGAGCTGCACCAAAAGAAGCGTGACCAGCAGGTTATTATTTGTGGCAGCAGTAGTGTTTTGTGTTATACCTTAGTTATTAAACTGTTCTTCTCTGAACCCAGGGGAGCTACATTCTTTTGATCCTCCTCCCCAAGTCTCCGGGAGTTGAGGGAGCAAGGGGGCGATTGAGTGAACGAGCTGGGTGGCTGGGTTTAAACCACGAAAGAATGGAGCATTCGCAACCTCCCTGGGCAACCCATTCCAGTACCTCACCACCCTAAACAGTAAAGAATTTCTTCCTTATACCCAGTCTAAACTTTCCCTGTTTAAGTTTGAAACTGTTACCCCTTGTCCAGTCGCTACAGTTCCTATCAAATAGTCCATCCCCAGCATCCCTGTAGGCCCCCTTCAGATACTGGAAGGCTGCTATGAGGTCTCCATGCAGCCTTCTCTTCTCCAGGCTGAACAGCCCCAATTTTCTCAGCCTGTCTTCATATGGGAGGTGCTCCAGTCCCATGATCAACCTTGTGGCCCTCCTCTGGACTTGTTCTAAGAGTTCCATGTCCTTTTTATGTTGAGGACACCAGAACTGCACACAATACTCCAAGTGAGGTCTCACGAGAGCAGAGTAGAGAGGCAGGATCACCTCTTTCGACCTGCTGGTCACACTTCTTTTGATGCAGCCCAGGATACAGTCGGCTTTCTGGGCTGCAAGCGCACACAGCTGGCTCATGTTCATTTTCTCATTGACCAACACCCCCAGATCCTTCTCTGCAGGGCTGCTCTGAATTTCCTTTTTGTCCAACCTGTAGCTGTGTCTGGGATTCCTCCGGCCCAGGTGTAGGACCTTGCACTTGGCATGGTTAAACTTCATGAGGCTGGCATCAGTCCACCTTACAAGAGTGTCAAGGTCCCTCTGAATGGCATTCCTTCCCTCCAGCATATCAACTGAACCACACAGCTTGGTGTCATCGGCAAACTTGCTGAGGGCGCACTCAATCCCACTGTCCATGTCACAGACAAAGATGTTAAACAAGACCTATCCCAACACCGATCCCTGAGGGACACCACTCGTTACTGGTTTCCAACCGGACATTGAACCGTTGACCACAAGTCTTTGCACGCGCCCATCCAGACAGTTTTTATCCACCGAGTGGACCACCTATCAAATTGATGCCTCTCCAATTTAGTGACAATGATTTCTTGTGGGACAGTGTCAAACGCTTTGCACAAGTCCAGGTAGATGACATCAACTGCTGTACCCCTGTCCATCATTTTTGTAGCCTCGTCATAGAAGGCCACCAAATTGGTCAGGCAGGATTTCCCCTTAGTGAAGCCATGCTGGCTATCACCAAGCACGTTGTTGTTTTTCATGTGCCCCAGCATCCCTTCCAGGAGAATCTGCTCCAAGATTTTGCCAGGCATAGAGGTGAGACTGTAATTCCCTGGGTTATCCATTTTCCCCTTCTTGAAAATGGGGGTTATATTTCCCTTTTTCCAGTCACTCCAACAGATATCAGGGTGGTTGAAGTCCCCCATGAGAACAAGGGCCTGTGAGTGTGAAGCTTTTCCTATTTGTAGAGTTCTTCATCCACAGGTTCCTCTTGATCAGGCGGTCTGTAACATATCCCCGCAGTAATGTCTCCCATCCCTGTTTTCCCTGTAACCCTGACCCACAAACTTTCTGTTAACTGATCACCTGTCCCCAGAGAGAGTTCTATACTCACCAGCCTATCCCTAACATAAAGGGCAACTCCCCCTCCCCTCCTACCGGGCCTGTCTTTTCTAAAAAGCCTGTAACCTTCCATTCCAACACTCCAGTCAAAGGAGCCATCCCACCATGTTTCTGTGATGTCTATGAAGAAGAATGATTTCAAATTGGGCCCTGAACAGCAGCAAGCCTTTGTACAAATTAAATGAGAGATAGTTCATGCAGTAGCCCTTGGGCCAGTTTGAACATGTCAAGATGTGAATAATGTGCATTATACCCACAGTGGGGGAGAATGGTCTTACCTGGAGCCTCTGTCAGAAAGGTGCAAGTGAGACTAGAGGTTGACCCCTTGGCTTTTGGAGTCAGGTATACAGAGGATCCAAGGCTAGGTATACTCAAATTGAAAAAGATATATTGGCAGCCTAGAAGTGGTGCAAGCTGCTTCAGAAGTGGTTGGTACTGAAACACAGCTCCTCCTGGCACCTCATTTGCCTGTGCTGTGCTGGATGTTTAAAGAGACCATCTCTTCCACACATCATGCAACTGATGCTATATGGTCTATGTGGGCCATACTAATTTCATAATGAGCTCAAATAAGAAATCCCAGTTGTCCAGGAATTCTAGAAGTTATCATGGACTGTCCAAAGTGTACTGATTTCAGATTGGTAGAGGAGGAGTTGATAAATGCAGAAGAAACACTAATGCATAACAGTCAGCAAGTGAGAAGCAGTATGCCTTGTTTACTGATAGGTCCTGCCATATTGTGGAAAAGCATCAGAGATGGAAATCAGCTGTATTGAGTTTTCCACTACAAGTGTTAGAAACTGCTGAAGGAGAAGGCAAGTTGAGTCAGTTAGCAGAGGTGAAAGCCTGGCCTTGAACATGGCTGAATGAGAAAAGTGGTCAGTAATTTATCTCTATACTGACTCATTGATGGTGATAAATGTGTGTGTGGGTGGTTGTAGCAATGGTAGCAGAGTAACTGGTAATGCAGAGGTAAACCCATCTGGGCTGCTGCACTGTGGCAAGATATCACTGCCCCTATGCAGAACATGGTGGTGAAGGTACGTCATGTACCCAAGAGTCAGGCCACCAAGGAACATCAGAAAAACCAACAGGTGGATCAAGCTGCTAAGACTGAAGTGGCTCAGATGGACTTAGATTGGCAACATAAAGGTGAATTATTTTTGGTCCGGTGGGCCCATGACACTTCAGTCCATCAGGGCAGAGATGCAACATACAGATGGGCTTATGATCAAGGGGTGGACTGAAACAATGGGAACACAAAATCATAAAATGGAATATATAAACCTTTAGAATTAGTCTGAAGCAATGTTAAATTTTATGGCTTTGTAACAGTAGCAATGGAAAATTACTGAGTTGAATGATACATATAAAAAAAAGAGAGTACAGCTAGAGAACATACTGAGAATTCTTGTACAAGGTAAATCGCTATAGTTGACATAGACTTAAGAAAAACAGTCTAGAAGAACAGGACACAGGGATAAGGAGTATTTGGGAATGGCAGGTGTCCAGGATGGGCTACAGTTAAACTAACTGATAAGTAGGAGGATAGGAGGATTATTATGTCTCTGGTGCTAAGGAACCAATTAAACTGGTATAAGCATCTACTGCACATGCTTCAAAGGCTGCCAGAAGTGATGAAGATTGTTGGAAGAAGTAAACGACCCTCAGAGACCACTACCACATTTTTGTACGCATGCGGGAAACTTTCTGGAAAATAACGTAATCCATACGTAGCCTCATGAATATGTATGTATGCCCCAGGGACTATATAAGGATGGCTTGTGTAGCAATAGAGAGACACACATTAGGAGGAGCTATCCTCCGTGTCTCCTGGTACCGCCATAAAGATTACCTGCTTGTCAGCTTGAAAACTTTGTTGGCAAGTTTGTTCCTGGAGTTTTCTCCGAATCATGT
This sequence comes from Melopsittacus undulatus, assembly GCF_012275295.1. Classification (NCBI taxonomy): domain Eukaryota; kingdom Metazoa; phylum Chordata; class Aves; order Psittaciformes; family Psittaculidae; genus Melopsittacus; species Melopsittacus undulatus. The sequence continues at coordinate 219,045 of NW_022993947.1, read as the reverse complement.
GTCACTGTACTTTAAGGTATGAAATGCTGAAACTGAGATCAAGAGAAACAACTTTGAAAGCCAATAAATCAGCATTATGACAAGTGATTATTAATGCAAAACAATGAATGCTTATCACAAATACGATTAAACACACTCTAGTCAGATCTGTCATTATCTCAACCCTTTGTGCCCCGCGTTGGTCGCTGACATTCCCCCCTGCTATGTGACTGGGCTTAAACCATGACAAGGACAATGGCTGAAGTGCAAATATGGGGAGTCCTGGCATGCTGACTATATCACACTCTCACACACCTGCCGAGTGCTGTGTGCTTACAATGGTGAAAGCAATCACTGGATGCTATTCTCTGATTCTATGCCTGGAAACACTCTGTCCCACGCCACTGCCTGGAACACTATCCTGGGCCTTGAGAAACAAGTCTTGAGGTGACACACCTCACGAAGAATTGATTCAGACAATGGGACTCATTTCCTGAATAACCTTATAGACACTTGGTCCAAAGAGCATGGAATCAAGTGAGTATATCATATCCCCTACCATTCATTAGCATCTGGGAAAATTGAACCAAGGACTGTTAAAAACTACACTGAAAGAAATGGATGGTGGGACTTCCAAACATTGGGATACACATTTAGCAAAATTCACCCTGTTGATCAACACCAGAGGATCTGCCAACAGGGATGGCCCAGCCCAAGCAGAACATTTACATACTGTAGAGGGGGATAAAATTCCTGTGGTCTATATAAAGAATTGGCTGGGGAAGACAGTCTGGATCATTCCTGCTTCAGGTAAGGACAATCCTGCTTGTGGGATTGCTTTCACTCAGGGACCTGGATTTACCTGATGAGTAAGGTGGAAGATAGCTAAATCTGGTGTGTGCCTCAAGGGGTTTTAATATGGGAGGGAAACAGCCAATGAACTCAGTGCTGTTGCCTGCTATATAACACTTTTGTAGCCCATCAGCTAGATGCCCATCTCCATCACTCTGGGCTTTGAAAAGAAGATATGTGCTGTCATGATCTTCAGCAGAGAATGAAGTCATGGGAAAAGCCAGAAGCAGTAATTGGAGTCTCCCAGAACCGTCCTCAGCTCACCATCTCCTGAACCTGCCTTCCCTCTGATAGTCACCCCAAGAAAGAATGAAATTTGATGAAACCAGATGAGCTCAGCAGTGATCAGACAAGTTCAGCAGTGTCATCAGCCAGCAACAATCCAACACTACACACCATCTCTCCTCCCTGAAAGACTGTTACAACAGATGGAGCCTGACATGGACTGAACGTGCAAGTTTTGTATGGATGGTCCATGGACTAGGAAATGATATCTGTCTCTTTGTGCGTGCACGTGTGTGTGTATTTATGTATGTCATGAGACAAAAAGCGATGATATATTGAAAAATGTGGGATTTGAGCATTACGTGAGTGGTATGGAATAAGGGTTGGATATTGTCCTGGATTCAGTTGTAACAGTTATTTTTCTTCTTCTTAGTAGCTGATGCAGTGCTGTGTTTTCAACAATGAGAACAATCCTGAGAACACACCAACGTTTTTGTTATCAAGTAATGCTTACCCTGCTCAAGGACTTTTCAGTCTCTCATGCTCTGCCAGGGAAGAGGGGCACAAGAATCTGGGAGGAAGCAGAGACAGGACACCTGATCCAAATTAGCCCAAGGGGTATTCCATACCACAGCATGTCTTGCTCAGTATGTAAACTGGGGGGAGACACCCGGAAGGCACAGATGATTGCTCGGGTCAGGCTAGGTATCATTCAGCAGGTGATGAGCAATTGTATTGTGCTCACTTGTGTTTACTGGGGTTTTTTTCCCTTTTCCCTTTTAGCTTTATATTCTCTCCCCTTGTTATTTCCTTTATCATTATTATTAGTAGTGGTAGTAGTTTTGTATTATACTTTAGTTATTGAACTGTTCTTCTCTCAACCCATGGGATTTACATTCTTTCAGTTCACCTCCCCATCTCTCCAGAAGTGGGGGGGGGGAAGAAGGAGGGGAGTGAGTGAATGGCTGCATGTTTCTGAGTTACTGGTTGGGTTTAAACCATGACAGACTCTTCATCAGGGACTGTAGTGATAGGACAAGGGGTAATGGGTTCAAACTAAAACAGAGGAAGTTCAGTTTAGATATAAGGAAGAAGTTCTTTGCTGTTAGGTTGGTGAGGCACTGGAACAGCTTGCCCAAAGAAATGGTAAATGCTCCATCACTGGCAGTTTTCAAGGCCATGTTGGATAGAGTCTTGGGTGACATGGTTTAGGGTGAAGCATCCCTGCCCATGGCAGGGGGGTTGGGACTAGGTGATCTTAAGGTCCTTTCCAACCCTAACTATTCTATGATTCTATGATTCTGTGATTCTATGACCACAACCCCAGTTCCCTATCCCCTTGTGCTCCTTGGGTGGAGGAGGTTAGAGAAGCAAAGTGTCAAGTTAAGCATGGGGGGAAGGTGTATTAACATTTGTTTTTGTTTCCCATTATTGTACTCTGTTCTTGATTGGCAATAAATTAATTTCCCCAATTCAAGCCTGTTTTGCCTGTAATGTTAACCACTGAGTGATCTCCTTGTCTTTATGTCGACCTATAAGCCTTTCATTATATTTTTTCTCTCCATTGTCCAGTTGTTGTTGAGGGAGTGATAGAGAAGCTTTTGTGGGACCCTGGTGTCCAGACAATGTCAACCCACCACACAGTAGAATGGACTTCTAGTCTGTGTGTTTGTGTCTGTGCACATTCTACCCAATACTGAATTACATTGTTTTCACTGACAGTGTTAGGTGATAAGCTGAAAACTTGTCTGCTCTAGGAGCAGACAAAGGCTGCAATTTTATTGTACCCCTCTAGAGCAGGTAAGTAAGTGTGGCTCTAAGCATGACAATGTTTTCATGTCTTTTGTCTTGGTATAGCTAGGTTTTACAGTGTTGATCATGAATTAACTATTCAAACAAATCTAACATTGTTGGGATGGAGTGATAAAGCTTAATATGTAGGCAGATACAGGTAATGGGTAAAATGCATCTGTGCATTAAAGCAATATTAATCATAGAATCATAGATTTTAAGGCTATGTGGGAGAGCAATTAAAAAATCTGGAAGCACATTTGTGTATTCATGTTTCTTCTTTGAAGCTATGGATTTCACTGAGTGCTGCTATTTCAGCTGAAGCAGCTGAATCATAGACTCATAGAACAGTCAGGGTTGGAAAGGACCTTAAGATCATCTAGTTCCAGCTCCCCTGCCATGGACAGGGTCACGTCACCCTAGACCATGTCACCCAAGGCTCTGTCCAACAGCTTTGAACACTGCCAGTGATGGAGCATTTAACATTTTTTTGGACAACCTGTTCCAGTGACTTACCACCCTCACAGATACTGTACAAATGGTTAATAACCACTTCCTATCTAGACCTTTGAGTCTTTTAGTGTCGTTGGACTGCATGGTAGTTCCTAAACATATATATTCCCTGATGCTTGCTGGTTCACAGAATCATGTGTTTTGGGTGGGAAGGGACCTTAAAGATCATCTACTTCCAACCCTCTTGCTATGGGAAGAAACACCTTCCACTAGACCAGGTTGCTCAAAGCCCCATCCAAGCTGGCCTTAAACACTTACAGGGATGTAGCATCCACAACTTCTCTGGGTAACTTCTCTGATTTAAGCCCAAACAGCAACCCAGAACCATGCAGCTGCTCGCTCACTCCCCACCTTCCTCCTCCCCCCCTAGCCCGGAGGGATGGGGAGGACAATTGAAAGAATGTAACTCCCATGGGTTGAGATAAGAACTGTCCAGTAACTAAGGTATAACACAAAACCACTACTGCTGTCACCAGTAATAATGATGATGGTTTGACTTTGCAAACGAAGATTTGGGAAGGGCTTTACTCATGCTTAATACAAGTGCGCTGATGACTAAAAAGGCCAATGTGGGATAGGCAAATCTGGTTGCAAAAAGCACAGTGAAAGGTCTCCTTCGATGGTATAGGCGAGGCACGATTCTTTCTACTTTGTCTTTTCTCCTCGAGACTAATTCTGCATGTGTTCTCAAAGGAGACAACAGCATTATGTATAGTATGTCTCCAAGTCTCCTGATTGGAGGCCAAGGTGGACCACTGATGATAGTCAATATGACCAAGGCTGAGGTATTGTTTCAGGGAGTCCTTATATCTCCTCTTTGAGGTGGGAGCCGGTGGCAAGTTCACTGTAAAACACAATTTTAGGGAGGCAGGGATCCTCCATCCTGGAGATGTGCCCTGCTCAGCGCAGCTGTGATTTCAGCAATATGGCCTCGATACTGGTGACCCCTGCCTGTTCAAGGACAGTAACGTTTGACACATAGTCCAATGGATGTTTAGAATTGTACAGAGGCAGTGCTGATGGAAGCGTTCAAGGACTCACAGATGATGACGGTAGATAACCCATGATTCAGACACATAAAAGAGTAGACAGTACAATGGCTCTATATACACTAATCTTTGTACTTTTCTTCAGGTGTTTGTTGTACTAGACTCTTTTATGGAGTTTTCTGAAGGCTCTGTATGCCTTTGCTATTCTGTTATCTATCTCTTTGTCGATCGTGGGGTCTGAGGAAATAATGCTTCCCAGATAGCTGAACTGCTGAACTGACTTAAGCTCTGACCCGCCAATGGTAATGCGGGGATGATGGTAATTTTATTGTGGTGCAGGTTGGTAGAGAACAACTGTCTTCTTCAACCTGACTTCCAGCCCCAAAAGCTCATCTGCCTTCACAAAGCAAGATGTTAAGCGCTGCAGAGCTGCTTCTGTGTGGGCAACAAGAGCGGCATCGTCAGCACAAAGCAGTTCACCGACAAGATGATTTAAGGTCTTAGTGTGGGCCTTCAGTCACCTTAGATTGAATAGGCTCCCATCAGTACAATATCAAATATAAATGCCATTTTGTTCGTTGAGGTCTACCATAGCCCTTTGGAACATCATGCTGAAGAAGATTGGGAATGAAGCTGGTGCAAGAACACAACCTTGTTTCACACCATTGGTTATTGGGAAGGGCTCAGAGAGTGCACTGCCATATCTGACTTGGCCTTGCTGATCCACATGTAACAGAATAATCATTTTGAGGAACTTGGGGGCACAATCTAGTCGTTCCAAGATCAGCCACAGGTCTTTTCTGCTCACAGTGTCAAAAGCTTTGGTGAGGTCAACGAAAGTGACATAGAGCCCTTTATTCTGTTCTCTACACTTCTCTCACAGTTGTCTGAGAACAAATAGGTAGATGATGTCAGTTGCACTTCTCTTATCCACCAATGCCATGGCGCCATTATAGAATCATAGAATCATAGAATAGTTAGGATTGAAAAGGACCTCAAGATCATCTAGTTCCAATCCCCCTGCCATGGGCAGGGACACCTCACACTAAACCAGAAGGCCACCATATTGTTCAGGCACTATCTCACCTTAGGGAAGCCATGTTTGCTGTCAAAAACCAATCAACCCCTTATTGTCCATCTGCTTCATGATCTTGCCAGGAACTGGAGGTGAGACTGACTGGCCTGTAGCTCCCTGAGTCTTCCTGATTTCCCTTTTTAAAAATGGGTGTATATTTCACCTTTTCCAGTCAGCAGTAACTACACCTGACTGCCACAACTTCTCAAATATGATGGATAATAGCTTGGCAACATCATCTGCCAGTTCCCTGAGGACCCGTGGATGCATCTCATCAGGTCCTGTGGATGAAGAACTCTACAAAGAGGAGAAGCCTCACACTCACAGGCCCTTGTTCTCATGGGGGACTTGAACCACCCTGACATCTGTTGGAGCGACCGTATGGCCTGGCACAAGCAATCCAGGAGGTTTCTTGATTGTGTGGAACACAACTTCCTTCTGCAAGCAATAGAGGAGCTGACAAGGAGAGGTGCCATGCTTGACCTCGTGCTCACCAACAGGGAACGGCTCGGTGGAAATGTGATGCTCCAGGGAAGTCTTGGATGCAGTGATCATGAGATGGTCGAATTCGAGGTCCTCAGGACAGTGAGAAGAGGGTGCAACAAGCTCACTGCCCTGGACTTCAAGAGAGCAGACTTTGGTCTCTTCAGGAGCCTGCTTAGTAAGGTTCCATGGGATAAAGCCCTAGAGGGCAGGGGGGCCCAAGACTCTTGGTTAATATTCAAGGATCACCTGCTACAAGCTCAGGAGTGTTGCGTCCCAACTAGAAGGAAGTGCAGCAGGAGGGCCAGGAGACCTCCTTGGATGGATAAGGAGCTGCTGAGAAAAATTCACAGGAAGAAAGAGGCTTATAAAAGGTGGAAGCAAGGACAGGCGGCCTGGGATGAATACAGGGATGTTGTCTGGGAAAATAGGGACCAGGTTAGGAAAGCTAAGGCCCAGTTAGCATTAAACTTGGGTAAGGATGAGAAAGATAACAGGAAAGGATTCTATAGTTACATTGCAAATAAAAGGGACAGACTAGGGACAATGTGAGCCCTCTCTGGAAGCTATCAGGAGAAGTGGCTACCCTGGATTTGGACAAGGTCAAGATTCTGAATTACTTCTTTGCCTCGGTCTTCACTGGCAAAGGCTCTGACCACACCACCCAAGTCTTGGAAGGCAGACACAGGGACTTTGAGAATAAAGAGCTTAGGCCCACTGTAGCAGAGGATCTGGTTCGAGACCATCTTAAGAACCTGAATGTGCACAAATCCATGGGATCTGCTGAAATCCATCCGTGGGTCCTGAAGGAACTGGCGAATGAAGTTGCTAAGCCACCGGCCATCATCTTGGAAAAATCATGGCAGTCAGGTGAATTTCTCGACAACTGGAAAAAGAGAAATATAACCCCTATTTTCAAGAAGGGGAAAAAAGGATGACGCAGGGAATTACAGACCAGTCAGTCTCACCACTGTGCCTGGCAAAATCTTGGAGCAGATTCTCTTGGAAGGCATGCTAGGGCACATGAAAAACAAGGTGGTTCGTGACAGCCAGCATGGCTTCATTAAGGGGAAATCCTGCGTGACCAATTTGGTGGCCTCCGATGACGGGGCTACAAAAGTGATGGACAGGGTTATACCCGTTGATGTCATCTACCTGGACTTGTGCAAAGCATTTGACACTGTCCCACATGACATCCTTGTCTCTAAATTGGAGTATCATGAATTTGATAGGTGGACCACTCGGTGGATAAAGAACTGGCTGGAAGGTTGCACTCAAAGCGTTGTGGTCAACGGTTCAATGTCCAGCTGGAGACCAGTAACGAGTGGTGTCCCTTGGGGATCGGTGTTGGGATAGGTCTTGTTTACCATCTTTGTCTGTGACATGGACAGTGGGATTGAGTGTGCCCTCAGCCAGTTTGCTGATGACCCCAAGCTGTGCGGTTCTGTTGATATGCTGGAGGGAAGAAATGCCATTCAGAGGACCTTGACACGCTTGTGAAGTGGGCTGATGCCAGCCTCATGAAGTTTAACCATGACGAGTGCAAGGTCCTACACCTGGGTTGGAGCAATCCCAGACACAGCTACAGGTTGGGCAAAAAGGAAATTCATGGTAGTCCTGCAGAGAAGGACCTGGAGGTGTTGGTCGATGAGAAAATGAACATGAGCCAGCAGTTTGCTCTCACAGCCAGGAAAGCCGACTGTATCCTGGGCTGCATCAAAAGAAGTGTGACCAGCAGGTCGAAGGTGATCCTGCCCCTCTACTCTGCTCTTGTGAGACCTCACTTGGAGTACTTTGTGCAGTTCTGGTGTCCTCCACATGGAAATGTCGTGGAACTGTTAGAACAAGTCCAGAGGAGGGCCACGAGGATGATCAGGGGACTGGAGCACCTCCTGTATGAAGACAGGCTGAGAAAGTTGGGGCTGTTCAGCCTGGAGAAGAGAACGCTGTGTGGAGACCTCATTGCAGCCTTCCAGTATCTGAAGGGGGCCTACAGGGATGCTGAGGAGGGACTATTCATTAGGGACTGTAGTGATAGAACAAGGGGTAACGGGTTGAAACTTAAGCAGCAGAGGTTTAGACTGGATATAAGGAAGAAATTCTTTACTGTTAGGGTGGTGAGTTGCTGGAATGGGTTGCCCATTGAGGTTGTGAATGCTCTATCCCTGGCAGTGTTCAAGGCCAGGTTGGATGAAGCCTTGGGTGATATGGTTTAGTGTGAGGTGTCCCTTCCCATGGCAGGGGGGTTAGAACTAGATGATATTGAGGTCCTTTCCAACCCTAACTTTTCTATGGTTCTATGATTCTATGACTTGTTCTGATATCTGTGATCAAAACCATATAGGAAATCAGAACCTATGAGCTTGAGTGCTTGTCGTGGTTTAAGCACCATCCTCCTGGTGCCAGCTATTAGAAAGGAGAAAAATAACTGCTGCAGCTGAACCCAGGACAATGCTGACAGTGTGTTTCTGACAAAGTCTTAATTTTGTAAGATGTTCTTTCAACATGAAAAAATTTTTCAATTTGTTGTGAAGGTTGGAGAGTATGTTCACAGAAGTAAACTGTTGAACTATATGCATAAAGCCTGGGTATAATAAATCCACTGAATAGCTGACAATATTTCAGAAAGAGGGAAAAAAAGATTTTGGAAAGAAGACATAACTATAAACATTTTTTTTGAGAAATACACTCTGTTGTAGGTAGGTGCAATGAAAATCTGAGAAAAAAATGCAATTTTTTTGCTGCATTTCAAGGGAAAGACAAAGAAAAGTAACTGGATAGCAGCAAAATGGAAAGCAGTAATGCTATAGTAACTGCAAGTGGATTTGTGGTTGCTCTAGTTCCTGGCTGGGCTTAAACCATGGCAGTCCTTTTTGGTACCCAGTGTGAAGTACAGGGGGTTGAGATAACGACAGATCTCACCAGACCATGTTAAAACAAACTTATTATAAGCATTCACTGTATTGGATTAATAGTTGCTGGTCACAGTGTTGATTTATTTGCTCTCAGAGCTGTGCCTGTTCTCAGGGTTGCATCGTGTAACACCTTATTTGCAGTATGTGTTCACTGATGTTTATTATCTTTTGGGCCTGGGCTAATGTTCTCATTTTGTTGTAATTTGTAATAGTGGTTCGTGATATGATAGAATTGCTGGTCATGAAACTTATCTGTTATGTGTACTCAGCACTGCTGTCACCTCTGTGCTTCAGAAGTCATCTCTTTGGAACTATTAATAATTGCACCTTTTGCCTTTTCTCCTTGGAGAGTAAACCTATGGGGGAGACACCTTCCTCCTACATCTTCTGGGCTGGTTATAGTAGTGTTTGAGAATTCTAAAGATTTTGAATACCCTTGAAACCAGCCTTGTCCTTTTTCTAGGAACCAGTTAATTGCTACATATGGTTTAGGTCTTGTTTAAGGTTAAACAAGTCTTTAAAAATACCACCCAGAGATCTACCCCGAGTCTCAATACTTATGAATGGCAGTGTGTGGGATACTATGAGCAAATACCTAGGCCAGTGGCCACCTCCAGTGTTTTGGAACTTCACCCCTGAACAAGTGTGGAATATGGAAAAAATAGTAATTCTTTTGGGAAAAGTATGCTGTCATCCTGGCAATTCCAGAGAGGTACGAATCATCACAATGTGCTGGAACCTGGCCCATGCCTACTAATATTGCAATGATCCACACTGATCCCAGTCTTCCAGGAAACTTGGAAGTAATCAGGGACTGACCAGAAGGCAAAGATATCACCAGAGGACAAGATAATAAATGCTGAAGAGTCTCCACTGTAATAAATTACCATAAAGTGAAAAGCAATATACAGTTTACTGATGGGTCCTGTGGTACTGTGGGAAAGCATCAGAGATAAAAATCAGCTGTATGGAGTCCTCTATGGCAAGTTGCAGAAAATCCCGAAGGACAGGGTGAGTGAGTCAGTTTGCAGAGGTGAAGGACATCCAGCTGGCCTTAGACATTGCTGAACAAGAAAAACGGCCAGCACTTTATACTGACTCATGGATGGTGGCAAGTGCCCTGTGGGGGTGGTACAGCAATGGAAGCAGAGCAGCTGGCAATGCAGAGGGAAACCTATCTGGGCTGCTGCACTGTGCAAGATATTGATGCCCAGGTGCAGAACCTAGTAGTGAGGGTATGCCATGTAGATGCTCATGTACCCAAGAGTTGGGCCACTGAGAAACACCAGAACAACCAACAAGTGGATAAAGCTGCTAAGATTGAAGTGACTCAGATGAACTTAGATTGGCAACATAAGGGTGAATTATTTTTAGCCTGATGGGCCCATGACACTTCAGGCCATTAGGGCAGAGATGCAACATACAGATGGGTTCATGGTGTGGATTGAACAATGTACACTATTGCCCAGGTTATTCATGAATGTGAAACACAAGCTGCAATTAAGCAAGCTAAACGGTTAAAGCCTCTCTAGTATGGAGGATGATGGCTGAAGTGCAAATATGGGGAGGCCTGGCAGATTGACTATATCACACTCCCACCAACACACCAAGGCAAGCGCCATGTGCCTGCGATGGTGGAAGCAACAACCGAGTGCCTGGAAACATAAGCTGTGCCCCACACCATGGCCAGAAACTCCCTTCTGGGCCTTGAGAAACAGATTTTGTGGCAACATGGCACCCCAGAGGGAGCTGAGTCAGACAACAGGACTCATTTCCAGAACAACCTTTTAGACACTTGGGCCAAAGAGCATTGCATTGAGTGTGTATATCACATCCCCTACCATGCACTAGCCACTGGGAAAATTGAACCATACACTGGACTGTTAAAAACTACACTGAGAGCAATGGATGGTGGGACTTTCAAACACTGGGATACACATTTAGCAAAAGCCACCTGGTTAGTCAACACTAGAGGATCTGGTAACAGGGCTGTCCCAGCACAATGAAAACTTTTCATACTCTAGAGGGGGATAAAGTTCCTGTAGTGCACATAAAGAATATTCCTTTCTGTCTCTTTATTTCCTCTCACCCTTTTTTTCTTCTTGTCTTCCCGACTTCTCTGCATCCCATTGGGGTCCTGGGGGGGAGCAAGCAGCTCTTTGGTACTCTAGTTGCCAAATAGGCTTAAACAGTTAAATGCAGTTCTCTCAGTAAACAAGTAAATGCTTTTTTGTACTTGTACTTAATTGCAGCTTCAGTTAATTCCTTTTCTATGGCACAGTAGTCATTTCTTTTGTGTCTTTGTGGGTTATGATAAATGAAAACAATTTCTTACAAGTTACTTTCATGTGATACCTATCCACGGCAATCAAGAACACTGTTGGAGTATTACTGTTTGATATTTTTGAAATATCTGAGCTTATTGTCAGTTTCAATTGTTTTGACACTATTCACATTTTATAGTCTGTGTTTTTCTTAATTCCCTTGTATATTTGCAAAGCTTGCTTTCCATGGTTGCATGTTCTTGTTCGTGTTTAGAAGTTTCATGTTTTTAACAACTTTTTTCTTTCTCTAATTCTTTTCATTCAATAAAATGAATACACTGGTAAATTCAGATATTCTGACATTGCTTAAGAAGTCAATATGAAATTATGAATTACTGTTGTAACTTCATCTCAGCCAAAACCAATGCAGTTACTTTAGGGAAGAGATGTCATAATGCATTCATGAACAAGAATTACTCTATTGATTAGTTGTGGTGCTGATTAGGAAGCAACTCTCCAGAGAAAGAGTAGAGTTCATAGAACCATAGAATAGTTAGGGTTGGAAAGAATGTTAATATCATCTAGTCCCAACCCCCCTGACATGGGCAGGGATGCCTCACCCTAAACCATGTCACCCAAGTCTCTGTCCAACCTGGCCTTGAACACTGCCAGGGATGGAGCATTCACAACTTCCCTGAGTAACCCATTCCAGTGCCTCACCACCCTCACAGTAAAGAACTTCCTCCTTATATCTAACCTAAACTTCCCCTGTTTCAGTTTGAACCCATTAACCCTTGTTCTATCACTACAGTCCCTAATGAACAGTCCCTCCCCAGCATCCTTATAGGCCTCCTTCAGATACTGGAAGGCTGCTATGAGGTCTCCACGCAGCCTTCTCTTCTCCAGGCTGACCAGTCCCAACTTTCTCAGCCTATCTTCATACAGGAGGTGCTCCAGTCCCCGATCATCCTCGTGGCCCTCCTCTGGACTTGTTCTAAGAGTTCCATGTCCTTTTTATGCTGAGGACACCAGAACTGTAGACAATACTCCAAGGGAGGTCTCATGAGAGCAGAGTAGAGGGGCAGGATCACCTCCTTTGACCTGCAGGTCAGGCTACTTTTGAGGATACAGTTAGCTTTCCGGGCTGTAAGCGCACACTGCCGGCTCATGTTCATTTTCTCATCGACCAACACCCCAAGTCCTTCTCTACAGGGCTGCTCTGAATCTCTTCTCTGCCCAGTCTATAGGTGTACCTGGGATTGCCCTGACCCAAGTGTAAGACCTTGTACTTGGCTTGGTTGAACTTCATGATGTAGGCATCAGACCACCTCTCACGTATGTCAAGGTCCCTCTGGATGGCATTCCTTCCCTCCAGTGTATCAACCGAACCACACAGCTTGGTGTTGTTAGCAGACTTGCTGAGGGCGCACTCAATCCCACTCTCTATGTTGCCAACAAAGATGTTGAACAAGACGGGTCCCAACACAGATCCCTGGGTGCCACCACTCGTTAGTGCTCTCCAGCTGGACACTGAGCCATTGACCACAACTCTTTGCATGCAGCCATCCAGCCAATTCCTTATTCCATGAGTGGTCCATCTGTCAAATCCATTCCTCTCTGGTTTAGAGACAAGGATGTCATGTGGGACAGTTTCGAATGCTTTGCAGAAGTCCAAGTAGATGGTGTCAATTGCTCTACCCCAGTCCATCAGTTCTCTGTAGCCCCATCAGAGAAGGCCGCCAAATTGGTCAGGCAGGATTTCCCATAAGCAAAGCCATGTTGGCTGTAACCAACCATCTATTTTTTTTTCACATGCCTTAGCATGCCTTCTGTGAGAATCTCCTCCAAGATTTTGCCAGGCACAGAGGGGAGATTGACTGGCCTGTAGTTTCCTGGGTCTTCCATTTTCCCCTTCTTGACAATGGGGCTATATTTCCCTTTTTCCATTCATTGGGAACTTCACTTGACTGCTATGATTTTCCAAATACAAGGGACAGTGGCTTAGAAACTGCATTCATCACCTCGTTCAGGACATGTGGTTGGATTTCATCAGCTCCCATGGACTTGTGCACTTTCAGGTTCTTAAGATGGTCTCGAACCAGATCCTCTCATACAGTGGGCCTAAGGTCTTTATTCTCACAGTCCCTGTGTTTGCCTTCCGGGACTTGGGTAGTGTGGTCAGAGCATTTGCCAGTGAAGACTGATTCAAAAAACATATTGAGAACCTCAGCCTTCTCCAAATCCAGGGTAGCCACTTCTCCTGATAGCTTCCAGAGAGTGTCCATGTTGTCCCTAGTCTGTCTTTTATTTGCAATTGCCGTGGTTTAAACCAACTCCCCCAACTCCCGGAAAGTTAGGAAGGAAAATCCAAAGAATATAGCCCTCACGGACTGAGATAAGAACAGTTTATTAGCTAAGGCATAACACAAAATCAGTACCGCCATTACCTGTTGGGGGTCGAGCATGGGCGCTTGAACAGGCTTTACAGCAAGCTGTGAGAAAGTGAACTTCTGACCCCAGGTTAAAAGAGGAAGAAGTGTCAAGATCAGCAAAACAGGAATGCAATAACAGGATGCCAGTAATTGCAAAAGCATGATGTAACGCTAAGCTGACACGAATGTTTGAAACCAATCAGGAAAGGTAAAGGGGAGCGTGTATGCCTCGTGGACAAAGCGAGGCAGCCAATCAAGTAATGCGTGATCACGTGTACGACAGTATATTAAGAGCAGCCTTGTAATCAATAAACGGAGCATTTTGTGAACCTACATCGTATCAGTGTTTTCTCCCCTCCACCTGGCCGCGGCATTCTGGTGACCCCGACGTGATACCAGGAGAGAGAGACCACGGACGAGAGAAGGTGGAGATCCCGGCTGCCCGAGAGAGGCAGGCTGCCCGAGAGAGGCAGGAAAGGAGCTCAAATTACGTGGCCACGGCTGACCGGTGAGTCAGGCAGACTGCGGTCTGGTTCGGGATGGGTTTCGCTGTATCAGCGATAGAAAAGGCTACGATAGAAGCGTAGCGAAGAAAACAGGGTACTCGATACCCCGACAGGAACTTGTGGACTTTTTATTTTGGTGCCAACGAAGGGGGTTGTTAGAAGAAGCCTCTGATTTATGGATGTTTTCAGTCCTTCTTAAGGTGAAGGCAGCAACCTTTAAAGAGACAGACTTAAAGTTAATGCTGAAATGACTGACAACACATTACCCAGGGATTGATGAGTCTACCGGACTTGAGATCTCTTCGTGGAATGAGGCAGGAGTTAAACTGTGGAATGCAGCCACGAAAGGCAATGAAGCTGTGAAAAGTTTGTTAGTCATTTGGAGAACTGTTTTAGAGATGTTAAAGTAAAAAAAAAAATGAGATCATGGAGACCAGCATGCCCCCCCCCCCCCCCCCAAATCTCCGCCGGTTGCCGCTATGGCTGCGAAGATTGATGTCGGGGATGAAGATGATCCTTTCGACTCAGACCCTATTGACCCCGAGAAGGAGCCTGTGCACGTTCATCAGTTTGCTGTTGCTGCTCCTGAGATTCTGATGCCTGATAATGCCGATGCTGACCTGGATGGTGCTTTTGACCTGGAGCCTATTCATCCGGAAAAGAAGCCTGATTTATATCCCCCGTATCCTCGTGATAAATGTAAAGGGAGAAGTGAGATGGGTGGGGGATGTGGATGTATTGCATGGTTTCCCTGTGGTGTATATGCTGGTTCAAAACCCGCAGTGGGAAAGTCTCTTGTATGCTCTTATCAGGGGTATCGGGCAGAATGTGTCAGACCATGGAGTTGGGACCCCATATACAACTCCTTTGATACAGTCTCTCTGTGATACTCATGTACTAGAAGTTGGTAAATATAAGTATGTCCATGTTTCTATCAACCCTTGGAAACCTTTATAGATATTGCTGGCAACTTCTTCCGATATAGGCTGGCCACCTGTGTTGGAATGAGTGTGCATTTTAGTCAGTATAAAAGCCCAAGCCTCATGCGATGTGAGGGAGGCAGACCCTCTGCGGGGACGCTCGCTAAGGTTGAGCCTGCCACCCCACACTGTGATGATGCTTCTCGGGGCTGGTTTCCTGGTAGTCTTTACAGGGTCCTTGTGCCACATCCTGTATGTGGGACTGTGTAGTGGGAGCAATGATTGTCTGGATTTTGTGTTTCAAATACTGTAGTTGTGTGCAGTGTGCTTGTGGGATCCCATATGTGTGTGTGTGTCTGTGTGTGTGTGTTATGAGGGCAGACAGTGTTCTGTATATTTTTTGTTGTCAGGTTCATGTAAAAGTTTTAACAGGTAGCAGTTTAACCTTTCGGGCAAGAAAAGGTTAATGCAAAAATGCAGTTGCCGATAGGCCGGTGGTTTTAGCTGTGCAAAGCAGGGTGAGCGACTTTGAAAAAAAAAAAAAAAAAAAAAAAAAAGGGTAATGCTACAGCAAACCCCTTTGACTGTTAAAAATGTGCAGTCTGTTTCTGCAGCTGGTTCACATTCTGTTTGCATCAGAATGCTTCTGCTTTAAGGAGTCACTTTAACCTGTCTATTTCTCAAGAGCTGATAACCCAGAGGAAGGGGTATATTTGTGTCCACCTACCTACAGGTCCATGGCAGCTGCCTGCAAAGTTTGTCAAGCTTTGCCATGAGCTGGACAAATGAGTGGAAGAACTCGATGCATCAGCTACAGAAGCTGACTGTGAACACCCCAAGCAGAATGAGATAGAGAGAAACGAATGATTGTGAAACATCACTTGAGGGCAACTGAAAATTAACAGCTTGAATATGTGTGCTTGTAAAGTAGCTATTATTAGAGGTTGTGATTTTGCATATAAAACCACCTGTATTTACTAGCCAGTTGCTAATAAGAAACTATACCTTATATTGTATGGATTTGTCACTTGTAAAAGAGATGTTAAAGAAAGCAAATTTGCAGCAGCTGCTAGAAAATGCTAAGGTAAAAGCTAGAAAGATTCTAATATGATGGTAGTGTTATAAAGCAGATAATGGAACAAATTAAGAGGGTGGGAGAACTCCACTGTAAGAAATTGCTTTGGTTAGTCACTCGCTGTCATCAGCATCTTCAACATGCTGATGCACTCTGTGATAGTTACTCTGCTAATGTAAATCTGTGTGTGCTTTGCTGTAGTAGTGACTTGTTACTGGGTGAAGCAGGTGAAACTCTGCATTGACAACAAGGTTCAAGGACTGAGATTGACCAAATGCCTGCTACTACAGTCAAGGGCAAGACTGGGTTGGCCTCTGTGTCTGCAACCAAGAAGAACCTTTAGCTTCGCTGCTGGCTGCAACCCAGCAGGCGTAGAGTGGTGGGGACACATGCCATGCCAGACCTTGATGTGAGGGATGGCCTCCGCTGTTATCAGAGAGCCATACAGGAGAAAAAGGGTAGGCCCAGCTGTGTACAGCTATCAACAGGACCATACTGACTGCCAGCGAAAAGTATAAAGCCGCAGAACAACATAAAGAAACAGCAATGGTAGAAATCTTTGTAATATCTATTTTATTATGTGTGACCATGGGTAATGGACAAGTATACTGAGCACATCTGTTAAATCCCAATTATTCCAACCTGTTATATGGTGTGTAGGATTCACTGGTATGCCACATGTTATAAAGGTTCAAGTGACTTCAAATCAGACCAGTTTACTGAAATAATGCTGCCTAGAGTAGTGGGTTGTTATGTTACACAAGCCAAGCAGTGATACAGCAGACATACCAAATTGTAAAAAACTTTTTGTAAAACTAAAAAGGGGGAGATGTGGAGACAGTGTTCTCACAGGAAAATGAATATTTGGTACATGAGCTCTGAATAACTCCGAGGGATACAGCAAGGCTGTGGGAGGCCTGAGGAAGCCTAAGCAAGTGTCATGGTTTGAGCATGTTTTGAGGGTGTTTTTGTTCAAGGTTTTTTCCAGCCAGGTGGAGGAGGGGAGGCCGGGAGGAAGGAGAGACAGGACACCTGACCCAGGCTAGGCAATGAGGTATTCCATACCATAGCACGTGATGCCCAGGATGCATACGGGGAAAGAGAGGGCTGGAGGGGTAGAGCTCTAGAGGAAAACGGAGGGAGGAGCACACGGTGCTCAGCCGGGCAGGGTGGAGTGAGTTATGGGTCGGTGGCTGGTGGGGTGTTGTATTCTATTCACTTGTTGTTTGCTGTATCATTATTATTTGTAGTGGTAATGGCAGTGGTGATTCTGTGTTATGCCTTAGCAATTAAACCGTTCTTATCTCAATCCGTGGGGGCTACATTCCTTGGATTCTCCTTCCGAACTCTCTGGGAGTTGGGGGACTTGGTTTAAACCACGACTGCAAGCAAGATAAGATGAAGCTGTAATTCACTGAGTTATGAGAACTGTGGTCTGTTGGCAAGCATTCGAGGTCAAGTTCTCACACCTGTGCTTAATCAATTATATGTTAGTCACTAAGGGTCTTCAAGACAAGTATCCAATCATGATATGCCAAATTGCTGTAGGTGTGTGTAAGCAATAGTATATAAGGAGTTAATGCTTTGCAATAAATGGCTTTTTGTCTGATCAAAAAAAAAAAAAAAGGGGGAGTGTAACTCCTTGACTGTTAACACTGTACAGTTTACTTCTGCAGCTGTTTCACATCCCCTTTGCATTAGAATGCTTCTGGGCATGTGTTGTATGAATCTTTCTGATCATTCTGAATCTATTCACAAGAAATTGTTTGAACTTAAAGAAAATATGAAAGAACTTACTGTAGAAACAAATCCTATAGACTCTTGGTTAAAATCGTTAGGAATAAGTAGTTGGTTAAGGAGTTTAATTATGATGTTTAGCAGACCAATAATGATTATGTTGTTAATTTTGTTTTTTGGACCTTGTTTGTTACAATGTATTATGCAACGCGTGCAGCAGATGACGAACGCTTTATTTGAAAAAAGAGGGGGAGATGTTGGGGGTCGAGCATGGGCGCTTGAACAGGCTTTACAGCAAGCTGTGAGAAAGTGAACTTCTGACCCCAGGTTAAAAGAGGAAGAAGTGTCAAGATCAGCAAAACAGGAATGCAATAACAGGATGCCAGTAATTGCAAAAGCATGATGTAACGCTAAGCTGACACGAATGTTTGAAACCAATCAGGAAAGGTAAAGGGGAGCGTGTATGCCTCGTGGACAAAGCGAGGCAGCCAATCAAGTCATGCGTGATCGCGTGTAAGACAGTATATTAAGAGCAGCCTTGTAATCAATAAACGGAGCTTTTTGTGAACCTACATCGTATCGGTGTTTTCTCCTCTCCACCTGGCCGCGGCAATTACCACTACAAATAATAATGATAAAGCCAATAACAAGCAAAAAGAATACAACACCCCACCAGCCACCGACCCATAACTCACTCCACCCTGCCCGGCCGAGCACCGCGTGCTCCTTCCTCCATTTTCCTCCCGAGCTCCACCCCTCCTGCTCTCTCTCCCCCAGTATGCATCCTGGGCATCACGTGCTATGGTATGGAATACCTCACTGGCTAGCCTGGGTCAGGTGTCCTGTCTCTCCTTCCTCCCGGCCTCCCCTCCTCCCCGGCAGAACATGTGCCTTGAACAAAAGGCACTTGAACAAAAACAAAGGCCTTGAACAAAAACACCCTCAAAACATGCTCACTATCAAGCAACTATTCCCAGCCCAGAAGTCAAAACACAGCACTGCACCAGCTACAAGAAGGAGAAAAATGACTGCCACGGCTGAACCCATGACAGCAATGTACCTATAGAATCCCTTCCTGTTATCTTTCACATCCCTTGCCAGATTTAATTCTAATTGGCCTTAGTTTTCCTGACCTGGTCCCTAGCTTCTAGGACAATATCCCTCTGTTCTTCCCAGGCTGCCTGTCTTTGCTTCCACCTTTTATGAGCTTCTTTTTTCTCCTCTCTCAGCAGCTCCTTATCCATCCATGGAGATCTCCTGGCCTTCCTGCCGCATTTCCTTCTAGTAGTGCTGCATATCTGCAACACTCCTGACCTTGGAGCAGGTGATTCTTGAATATTGATTTATAGAATCTCTCAAGAACTTGCCAGTAGAGTTTTAAGTTGACAAGGAGATATTCTTTATTGCAGCACAGGGAGACACGCAGGGTAGCTCCTCCTATCATGTCTCTGCTGAGTGCTAAACAAGCTGTCCTTATATAGTCATTACCATACATATTCATTACATACACGCATATTCATAAGGTTACTTAAGTATTACATCATTCTTCTAGAAAGTTTCTCCCACATGTGTACAAAAATGTGGTAGTGGGCTTTGGGGGTCATTTACTTCTTCCAGCAATCTTCATCACTTAGCCGTTCCTCCTGGCAGTCTTTGAAGCATGTGCAGTAGATAAATGCTTATGCCAGCTTAATTAGTTTAGTAACACCACTGACATAATTGAATGATTTCTCCCCGTCCTTCTACTTATCAGTTAAGTCAGCTACAACTCATCCTGAACATTTGCTAGTTCCAGATAATCTTTACCTACACATCCTGTTTTGCTCTACCATAAATTTTGGACGTTCTGTTTTGCTTACAATAAGTATTGTAGAACGTTATGAGGTCCTAGAACTACGTCAACTACGGTCATTTATCTTATACAAGGATGACCACTAAGCAGAACTAAATTTACTGACTTGTAATTAATGATATTTCATCCTATATTTCTCTATTTCAGTATCAATCAGCAGTCTTGGCCCCCCCGCCCTCTAGGGCTATATCCCATGGAACCTTACTAAGCAGGCTCCTGAAGAGGCCAAAGTCTGCTCTCTTGAAATCCAGGGCAGTGAGCTTGCTGCACGCTCTTCTCACTGTTCTGAGGATCTCTAATTCAACCATCTCATAATCACTGTAACCAAGGCTGCCCTGGAGTGTCACATTTCCCACCAGCTCCTCCCAGTTGATGAGCACGAGGTCAAGCATGGCACCTCTCCTTGTCAGCCCCTCTATTGCAGAAGGAAGTTGTCTTCCACACAATCAAGGAACCTCCTGGATTGCTTGTGCTAGGCCATATGGTCGCTCCAACAGATGTCAGGGTGGTTGAAGTCCCCCATGAGGAAAAGGGCCTGCGAGCGCGAGGCTGTTCTATCTGTCTATAGTGCACTTTGTCCACAGAGTCCTCCTGATCAGTCAGTCTGCAACAGATCCCCATGGTAATGTCCCCCATCACTGTTCTCCCTTTGACTCTGACCCACAAGCTCTCTGTTGACTGATCACCTGTCCCCAGACAGAGTTCCATACTCTCAAGCCTATCCCTAACATAAATAGTAACTCTCTCTCTCCCTGGCTTGAGTTTTCTAAAGAGCCTATAAGCTTCCATTCCAACACTTCAATCATAGGAGGCATCCCGCCATGTTTCTGTGATGCCAGGGATATCATATCCCTATAGCAATGCACACATCTCTAATTCCTCTTGCTTATTCCCCATTGTCCCTGCTGTTTGCATAGAGGCATCTGAGCTGAGCTTCAAATGAAGCCAACTCATTTGTTGGAACAGCTGAAATATCTCTACATTGCTCCAAGCATTTATTACAGGTATTAGCAACTGACTGGGAATATTGGGATGGATCGATGCTCCCCTCCCCCACCACATCTAGTTTAAAGCTGCCTTGACCAGCCTGGCAAGCCACCTACCAATGCAGCTCTTTCCCTTTGTCAGACTATCTCCACCAGCCTCCAGTAGACCTGGCCTCCCAAATCGGGTCCCATGTTCCAAATAACCAAACCCCTGACTATGGCACCACTGTTCTAACCGTTTATTAACCTGGCAAATCCACCTAGCCTTTTTAAGGTCCTCCCCTTTAACCTGAAGTATTGATAATAAAAAAAAAAATCCAAGCTCCAGAGCCTCTCCCAGGGCTCTGTAGTCCTTCTTAATGTTCTCCAGGCTACTGCTGTCAATATGACTAGCACCCACATGGACCACTAGAAGTGGGTCATAGTCAGTGGGACTTACTAGAGCAGGCAGCCTCTCTGCAACATCCCTGATCCATCCCCCAGGTAGGCAACACATCTCCCTCAAGACTGGGTCAGGCCAACAGATTGGTGCCCCTGTGCTTTTCATAGTAGAGTCACCTACTACTATGACCCACCGCTTTTTCCATGAGGCACAAGTAGCGATCCTCTTTACTGGTGCATCAGCTGGTTGTTCATTTGGCAAGGTGTGTATTTCCTCATTAGCCCCCTGCAGAACTGCAAAGCAGTTCTGGATGGGGACATCAGATTTAGGAGGAAGCCCCTTGCTTTTAATAGTCCTCTTCCTCCTTTTTTTTTTTTTTTTTTTTTTTGTTACTAGTTCCCAGGTTCCTGGGTTAATGCCCTCCTTTTCTGTATGAGCTATGATGGAGACTTGTGGCCCCTGCACAGTTTGGGCCAGGGGCAAGCAGTCCAGGTCCCTCTCAGCTTCTCTGGCATCTTTTGTACCCTTGCCTCAAGAAATAAGTGGAAGCACCTACTACAATCTGAGGTCTGCGCTGCAGCCTCCACTCTCATCAACTCTGGGTGTCTACACTGGCCACCACCGGGACAGCCAGAGTAGAGCTCCCAGGCCGGGCCCTAAGACGAGTGCTCATCATCCCGCTCGTGCTGCCAGTACCAACTACCGCACCATGCCCTAAGTGACGTACCATCCCCTGACCACTCACATTTGCTGGGCCAGGTTTTTACCCACTCAGGGCTGGTGCCATTCTTCCTGGCGCCGCCCGCCGTGAGTCAGCTACTTGCTTCAGTTGAACTGACAGTTCCTGGGCAAGTCCTGTTGAGGACTTGAGGCTCCCTTGGTGGCTCTTGCTGCTCTGAATTGAGGCTCTTGGACACTGTGCTTCTCCCTGCTCTGGTGTTGAAGATGTTCTCTCTGGACAATTCTCCACTTGTCTTCAAAGAGTTTTTTTAGCAGCAGTAAGAAAATTGATCACAGTTTTACCAAACATGTATGCAGTTGGGATGATTTATAATTCAGTGCTTATTTTAAAATCTTATTGCTTATTTTCCATATATTTTGTGGCCTCAGTCTAACTATTCTATGATTCTATGATTCTATAAGGTTAGAAACAGACTTGCCATGTACGTGCATATATCAAAATGTTTGGATGATCCCATAATGGGTGCATATCAGTGTAGATTTGTTCCCCTGCATGGTTTATTTTGTCTTGTTGGTCATATCTTTTAATCTTTCTGTACTTTCTCAGATACAGAGTTGCTTTCAATGTTCAAAGTATCTTTGTGGTGTAATCAGTACAGTGATGATATTTTACAAGATTTTACAAAACAACTGTGTACATGGTCTTGATGGAAGAAAGAGACTTCTTGTAGGTGACAAGAGTCCTAAACAGTGCTATCTTTGAATCAAAGAATTGTTGATAGTTTCAAAAAGAAATGAGAAGTAGCTAAAGCTTTTACTGGTAGTCTGCTGAAAGGCAGAAGGGAAGGCCTCACTCCCTGCTCCCCCATAGCCTGTCCTTGATTTGAATTAAAAATGTTATCTGACTTTTTTTCTGCATATCTAGGTTTGCTTCACAAACGCACACATACATGTACACATATTGCTTTCTCTGTAAAGGTTACTAAAGCCATTGGCCTAGAAAACTCAGGAGTGTGATCAAAGTGGTATACAGAAGAGAGAGCACAGTCCGCCTGTGATTTTCTGCTGATAAAAAATATGCTGTCCACTATGAATCTACCATAAGTGGATGAAGGGGTCTAATGCATTGCTATAGGGTGGTGTTTCTTCACCTAGAAGTTACTCAAAATAGGCTTGCAAGGATTTTTTACTTCTGAACCTCAGGAAAGCTTTTTATGCCAGAGCCAGAAATATATGTGGAAATGTTTAGTCCCCTTTGGCTTTTGGAGCTAAGCTCAGCATATGCATGAGTCTTTGCAGGACAAGGAGACATTTTGAACAAGTCTCTGAGTACTGGTGAGCCAGACAGACATCTCTTTAGCAAGGTTTATTGCTTATTTAATACAGTGTATTATTTGATTCCCAAATCATAAGAAATCAAAGTAATAATAAAGAAGTTCTCTACTGTGAGGGTGGTGAGGCACTGGAACAGGTTGCCCAAAGAAGTGGTAAATGCTCCATCCCTGGCAGTGTTCAAGGCCAGGTTGGAAAGAACCTTAGGTGACATGGCCTAGGGTGAGGCATCCCTGCCCATGGCAGGGGGGTTGGTACTAGATGATCTTAATGTCCTTTCTAACCCTAACCATTCTATGATTCTGATATTCTATGTGCATACCTTGATGAATCTGAGTTGACACTAGGAAACTAAATAACAGCAGGAAGCATTAGAGAAACATAAGATTTTTTGTAGTATTTGCTTCAGATATTGGATAGCTAACTTAGAAAACATGCAAAAGAAAGAAGCCCATTTCATTAGCTTTTTGGCAAGTATCTGCTGCAAATAAAGGCAGATATATCTTGGCTTGTTTTGTATGAGGACTCCTTTTCAGTGGCTACTGAATAGTGCCACAGTCTCCAAGTATGACTAGGTGGCTTCAGAGCAAGTAATCCAACCAATTTTTTTTTACATGTTTCAAGTAGGTGGGTCAGGGGAGGTACCACAGAAACCTGTTGTGTTTCTGTTTCATTACACCTGGGCACCAATTATGCTTTTTTTCTGCAGTTTACTGTAGTTTTGTAACATGCTTAAGTTTCAAAATATATGTAACAGGTACTAGCATGATAAATTGATTAGTTAATTGATTCATCTAAATGACATGAAGTGGAAGTTTTTTTAATATGAGTGAAAGGTGAACAGTGGGTGCTGAGAACTGATTTGGAGAAAACTCCAGGAACAAACTTGCCAACAAAGTTTTCAAGCTGACAAGCAGGTATTCTTTATTGCGGCGCCGGGAGACACGGGGGATAACTCCTCCTAATGTGTGTCTCTCTATTATTACACAAGCCATCCTTATATAGTCCCTGGGCATACATACATATTCATGAGGCTACGTATGGATTACATCACTTTCCAGAAAGCTCCCCACATGCGTACAGAATTGTGGTGGTGGTCTCTGAGGGTCGTTTACTTCTTCCAACAATCTTCATCACTCCTGGCAGCCTCTGAAGAATGCACAGTAGATTCTTATACCAGTTTAATTGGTTCGTTAGCACCAGAAATATAATAACCCTCCTATCTTCCTACTTATCAGTTATTTTAACCGTAGCCTATCCTGGACACTTGCTATTCCCAAATACTCCTTATCCCTGTGTCCTGTTTTTCTAGACTGTTTTTCTTAAGACTACATCAACTATAATGATTTATCTTCTGCCAGTATGTTCTCTATCTGTACTCTATTTTATTTTCTATGTACTATGCACCTCAGTAACTTTCCACTGCTACTGTTACAAAGCCATCAAACTTAACATAGCTTAAAACTAATTCTAAAGTTTTATATATTCCATTTTGTGATTTTGTATTCCCCTTGTTTCAATCCCCCCGTTTTTCTGCCCTTTTGCAAATTCTTTTGCAACATTTTATATATTACAGTTACCATCAAAAGTCCTTCTGAAATAATTTCTAATTTCTACTTGATGCTTAATTTAATTTCTTTTCCAATCTTCATAATTGATCATAGATCGTTTACAATACCAGAGGGAACACCGTATCATACCACAAGTAATCAATATAAAAAAAAATTAATATCAATATTCCTGCAACTAGTTGCCTCAACCAGGAGAGATTAGGTAACCATGAAGTTAACTTTTTCCATGTTTCTTCAAAACCCCAAGAAGTGTCATCCACAGCCATCTCATGAAATATCTTCATTTGTTTCCAGATTTCCTCCAGATCTGTTTCAATTCTGCCACTTTGGACCATATAGAAACAACAACTTCCATTGATTATAGAACAAACCCCTCCTTGTGATGCCAATAACATGTCTAGAGCCATTCAGATATATAATACCACCTTTGATAAGCTGGTTATCTCTTGTTGTTCTGCCTGGATTATATCAATATTTTTACTTTCCATTTCCTCTATGGTTGCTGAGATATTTACAACATCTTTCTCTAATACACTTACTCCCAAAGATAGAATCAGCCCTCTCACAAAAATATGAAATGCAGTATGCTGTTCAATACCTGGGTTAAACCATCGCTTAAACCATTTAACGAAACTTCTAATCCAGGTTCCGGAAGGATACCTGTCAATCACAGAATCCCAAGGGTTGGAAGGGACCTCAAAAGATCATCTAATACAACCCCCCTGCAAGAGCAGGGAAACCTAGAGTACATCACACAGGAACTTGTCCAGGGGGGCCTTGAATATCTCCAACGCAGGAGACTCCACAACCTCCCTGGGAAACCTGTTCCAGTGCTCTGTCACTCTTACAGTAAAGAACTTCTTCCTGATGTTAACATGGAACCTCCTATGCTCCAGTTCACACCCATTGTCCCTTGTCCTATCACTGGATATCACTGAAAAACGCCTAGCTCCATCATCCTGACACCCACCCTTTACATATTTGTAAACACTGATGAGGTAACGCCTCAGTCTCCTCTTCTCCAAGCTAAAGAGACCCAGCTCCCTCAGCCTCTCCTCATAAGGGAGGCTCTCCACTCCATCATCTTTGTGGCTCTGCACTGGACTCTTTCAAGCAATGCCCTGTCCTTCTTGAACTGAGGGGCCCAGAACTGGATGCAATACTCCAGATGCAGCCTCACCAAGGCAGAGTAGAGGGGGAGGAGAACCTCTCTTGCCCTACTAACCACACCCTTTCTAATGCATCCTAGGATGCCATTTGCCTTCTTGGCCACAAGGGCACGTTGCTGCCTCATGGTCATCCTCCTATCCACCAGGACCTCCAGGTCCCTTTCCCCTTCACTACTTTCCAGCAGGTCAACCCCCAACCTTTACTGGTACATAGGGCTGTTCTATCCCAGATGCAAGAGTTTACACTTGCCCTTGTTGAATTTCATCAAGTTTCTCCCCGCCCAACCCTCCAGCCTGTCCAGGTCTCACTGAATGGCAACACAACCTTCTGGTGTCAACCACTCCTCCCAGTTTAGTGTCATCAGCCAACCTGCTGAGGGTACACTCAGTTCCATCCAGGTCGTTGATGAAAATATTAAACAGCACTGGTCCCAGCACCAACTCCTGAGGGATTCCACTACTCACAGACCTCCAGCTAGATTCTGCCCCATTGACCACAACTCTCTGCCTTCTTCCTTTCAACCAGTTCTTGATCCACCTCACTACCTGATCATCAAGCCCACACTTCCTTAGCTTGTATATGAGAATGCTGTGGGAGACAGTATCAAATGCCTCACTGAAATCAAGAATAACCACATCTACCGCTCCACCGTCATCCCTCCACCTAGTTACTTCCTCATAGAAGGCTTTAAGGTCGGTCAAACATGACTTCCCCCTCATAAAACCATGTTGTCTGTTCTCAATGACCCCCTCATCCTTGATATGTCTAGAGATGGCATCAAGAATAAGTTGTTCCATCACCTTTCCAGAGACGGAGGTAAGGCTGACTGGTCTGTAATTACCCGGGTCCTCCTTCTTCAATCTTCTTACAGACTGGCGTGACATTTGCCATCTTCCAATCCTCAGGCACCTCTCCCATTTTCCCACAACTTACCAAAGATAATGCAGAGTGGCCTAGCAATGACGCCCGCCAGCTCCCTCAGCACCCGTGGGTGCATTCCATCCGGACTCGTCGATTTATACATGTCCAAATTGCTTAACTGATCCCTAACCGAATCCTCACCTACCGAAGGAAACTCTTCCTTTGTCCTGAATCCTTCTGGGGCTATAGGAATCTGGTACCCCCGGGGAGAGTCTGCAGGAGTAAAGACAGAGGCAAAGAAAGCATTCAGCACCTCTGCCTTCTTCATATCCTCTGTCTCCAGGGCACCCACCTCGTTTTAACCTAAGCCCTTTCTATTGTCCTTAACAGGACTAGCAAGATTAAGTTCCAAGGAGGCCTTAGCTGTCCTAATTGCCTCCCTACATCCTCTAACAACTGTCCTATATTCCTCCCAGGTGGCCAGCCCATCCCTCCATCATCCATAGATTCTCTTTTTCCACATGAGTTTGCCCAGCAGTTCCTTGTTTAACCATGCTGGTCTCCCAGCTCCCTTACTTGATTTCCTACCCACTGGGACACTCTGATCCTGAGCTTGGAAGAAGTGGTCCTTGAGTGCTGACCAGCTATCTTAAGCCCCTTTACCACCTAGTACCCTTTCCATGAGACTTCCCTTAGCAATTGATTGAAGAGGCCAAAGTTGGCCCTTTGGAAATCTAGAACTGTGGCCTTGCTAGGTATCCTATTCCTCCCACACAGGATCCTAAACTCCACCATCTCATGGTCACTGCAGCCAAGGCTGCCATTGACCATCACCACTTCAACCAGACCCTCCTTGTTGGTGAGTACTAAATCTAGCAGCACTCCTCTCCTAGTTGGTTTGTCCACCATTTGCATTAAGAAGTTATCATCAATGCACTGGAGGAACCTCCTAGACTGTGAATGATTGGCTGTGTGAGTCTTCCAGCAAATATTGGGGTAGTTAAAATCCCCCATGAGGACCAAGGCATGTAGTCGTGAGGCTGCTTCCAGTTGCCTGTAAAAAGCCTCATCAACTCCTTTGTCCTGATCAGGAGGTCTATAACAGACCCCCACAACTGTATCACCCGTACCAGTCTGTCCCTTAATTTGTACCCACAGATATTCCACTTTCTCCTCATCAGCCCCTGGACAGAACTCAATACATTCTAGTTGCTCTCTCACATAAAGGGCGACTCCACCACCTCGCTTTGCTGACCTATCTTTCCTAAAAAGGACATAGCCATCCATGACAAAATTCCAGTCATGTGAGCTGTCCCACCATGTCTCTGTAATTGCCACCAGATCATAACCTTTAGACTGCACACAGACTTCTAACTCCTCCTGTTTATTCCCCATGCTGCGTGCGTTGGTGTACAGGCATTTCAGGGAGTGAGCAGAGCATGCTGATGGCACCCTCGGGAGGCTGGAGGCCTTCTGGTCTTCATTAATACTAGAACAATGCCCCAATAGTTCAAACGCAGCTACAACCCCCTCGCACTTTGAATCTAACCTGAAGCTCTCTGAGTGAACTCTGCTAACTCTTGTCCTAGTACCCTTTTTCCCCTGCAGGACAGAGTCAAAACAACTATCCTTTCCCACAAATGAAACAACAGATTGATAGTCCTCCCTAGTCCACCATCCTTCAAGCCCTAGCATGTTTCTCTTGGGCTTGACCCCAACATGCCCAGTTAAATCTCCTCCCCCCTTCATATGTAGTTTAAAACCCTGTCAATAAGCCCTGCTAACTCCTGCCCCCAAAACCTTTTCCCCCTCTGGGACTGGTGTATCCCACCTGCCACCAGCAAACCAGGTGTCTCATACAGCAGCCCATGATTTAAAACCCCAAAACCCTGCCTTTGACACCAGTCACGTAGCCATACTTTAATCTGCAGACTCTTTCTATTTATCTCTTCACCCTTGCTTGTAACAGGTATGGAGACAAACACCACTTGTGCTCCAGACCCTTTAACCAGCCGTCCCAGGGCCCTGAAGTCCCTCTTCATTGCCCTTGCCCTCCTTGTAATAATTTCATCACTGCCAACCTGAAAAACCAGCAACGGATAGTAGTCAGAGGGCTGCACCAGATCAGAGAGTCTCTTTTTAACATCTCTAATCTGAGCCCCAGGTAGGCAGCAGACTTCCCTGGGGGATGGATCCGGTCGACAAATGGGCCCTTCTGTTCCCCTCAGAAGGGAGTCACCCACCACAATTACTCTTCTTTTCTTCTTGGTTGGGGAAGTTCTAAGGCATGGGAGTGAGTGACAAGCCCTAGGTGACTCACTAGATAGGTTTACCTCTCCATCTCCATTTACCTGGCCCTGTAGTTCCAAGACCTCATGCCTGTTATTCAAGGGCAACAGGGAGAGAGGAAGGGATTGTGAGGGTTTTTGCTTACCTCTCCCAGGAGAGAACTCCCTCCATACATCCTTGTCCCTTGAGTTCTCTCCTTCTGTCTGATGGTAGGAGGGAAGGGGATCCATCACTTATTTAATCAGTTCCCTCTGCCCTTGCCTTAGGGCATGGCTCCACCAATCTATTTCACTTTCCTGTTCTCTGATGGCTCTCAACCTTTCTACCTCCTCCCTCAGTTCAACCACCTGCCTGAGCGGATCATTTATTTGCTCACAGGGAACACAAGCAGTGTCACTGGCTCCCTCCAATACAAGTGCCAGGCTCAGGCATTCTCTGCAGCCAGAGACCTGCACAGCCGCATGTCTGCAGGAAGGCTCAGTCTGGATACCCACATTATTACTCACTACTGCTTTTGATCACGTTGTAACCATGATCTATCTGGTCGATTGATCCGTTTACATCTCTCCACACAAACAAGCACTCCTTCCCCTCCTATGCTTCAAGCAATTCCTCTTGATGAGGCGGTTAGCCCGCTTTCCTGCCCACTCGAACTGCCTTAACCCACTCTGTTTGTCCCCTCTGGTCTCTGTGCTCCCTGGGTAGGTTTTTAACCACTCACAGCTGGTGCCACTCTTCCTAGCTCCGCCCCCAGTGAGTCAGCTCCTCGTGTAGGCTGAGCAGCTGTCTCCTGAGGAAGTCCTGTTGAGGACTTGAGGCTTCCTCCTCAGTGGCTCTTGTCGCTCTGAGGTGAGGCTCCTGGACGCTGATCTCTCCCTGCTCCGCTCCAGTGTTGCAGGCGTCCTCTCTCAAGCTACTTACCTCAGCAACTGACAGAGAATGGCTGTTGATGGCCGGTTTGAATCTGCCATCCAGCCTCCTAGCTCAGTGAGTCAGCCCCTCGTGTAAGCTGAGTAATAGTAAAATTGTGTATTACAGCACCTAAGGTGCATGCCTCCTTCCAGTTGGAGGGTAAAGTCTTATAAGCATTTTCTCCACATAACCAATACCATCCTTTCCCTTTAGGAATGGGCCACCACTGAACCATCTATATTAATAGTGTGATTGCAATTTGAATGGTGACCTACGTCTGTGGCATTTAAGCAGGTATGGTCTCCTACCCTGGTTCCTCGTATAATACATCTTTGTGCACAGGTATAATATTTATTACCTGGATTAGGATTAACTATTCCAAATCTTAACCTTCCCTATGAATACAAATTGCTTATGTTCATCCACAGATTTGTCCATGAAACAGTGTTAGGAATTGGAACTCCAATTAATGGGAGTTCCAGGCTTTCTTCTGATTTAGGTAACTGTGCACACACCCAACAGTCACTACAATTGAAAACTTCAGTAACATTTTGCATTAATTTCAGGTATAAGTTCTGGTCCCAAGCTTGTGCACCAGTTATCATATGAGTCCAAATTATGACTGACGCAATTTCATACATAAGGGTCCTGAAGGTTTGATCTGCCATGTCTTCTCTGGTTCTGGTGCTTTCTTTATTCTTGAATAATGTATCCAAGCAGGTTGTTTCTTTATCTCCACTGCTGTAAAGGTGGTCAGTAATATCTGGTACGGTCCGCTCCACTTCTCCTGTAGAGGATGTCCTGAATAATTCTTAGCATAAACCCAGTCTCCAGATCTGAAAGGGTGAATCGGATAATCCAAACCTCTTGCTCTTGTCCCTGCTATTCTCTTATTTATCTCCTCCAATTGTTTTCCCAGATTGATCAAAAACTGTTGGAGATAGCTTTCCCCCACTTCCTGAAGACTTTCTCCTTTAAACTGGGACTGATATGGTCTTCCATACTAACGTCTGTTGGAAGAAATTGCCGCTGGTACTCCAAAGCAAGGTATTATCTTGTTAAATAATGTTTTAATCATCCGGAAAAAGTATCCATTAACATCAACAAATATTGATCACCCCCTTTTCTTGGTAATTCAGAAAAATCTATTTGCCAATGCTGTCCCAAATAACTTCCTCTCACAATTGTCCCAATTTGATTTCTGTTTTCAGTTTTAGGATTATTCCTAGGACATAGCTGACATTGTTTTGTCACTGATTGAACTGTGGTGTATAGATTTCTTCCTACAATTTGTTTTTCTAAATATTTATATAAAGAGTTGCTACCCCAATGAGTTTTATTACGTTCTCCCTGAACTAACTTCCAGAGTTGGTTATAGGGGATAACAATTCGCCCATCAGGTATCTGAACCCAGTCCTCTTTTATTTTCCTGTCCTTTTAGATCTTGAATAAATTTTCTTCCCTCTTTGAATACCTAGGTTTAGATTTTTCAACTGTTAGTTTGCCATCAGGGATTAAGGACATGATTTTATATTGTTCAACTGCTTGTTTGGCTTCAAGATCGACCAAATTATTTCCAATATCCTGATCAAATTTACCTTGTTGATGTCCTTTACCGTACACAATAGCTGCTTCTTCAGGTAGCTGAACAGCTTCCAGTAATTGTAGAATTTCTGTAGCATGTTTAATCTGTTTCCCTTGTGTGTTCAAAAGTCCTTGTTCTTTCCATATAGCAGCATATGCATGGACCACACCAAATGCGTATTTAGAACCAGTCCATGTATTTATCCTTTTATCATTAGCCAATTCTAGGGCTTTCATTAAGACTATCATTTCTGCCTTCAGAGCAGAGGTGTTTGAGGGTAAAGGGTTAGCCCCTATTATCTGTGAAGTGGTGGTAATGGCATATCCTGCCTTTTGTTTACCATTTTTCATGAAGCTACTACCATCAGTAGACCAAGAATCAGCATCTTCCAGAGGTTTTTCTTTCAAGTCTGGTTGGCTCGAATATACAGTCTCTATGGTGGCCAAGCAGTTGTGTGTTAGTGGTTCTGTCGATTGCTCCTGCAAAAAGGATGCTGGATTGACAACATTAGTGACCACAATTTTTATATCACCTTGTTCCACAAGGGTGGCCTGGTATTAAAAAAAACATGAAGGAAATAACCAGTGGGCTCCTTTATGTTCCAGGACTGCTGATACGACATGGGACATTAGCACAGTAATTTTTGTCCCAAGGTGAATTTGCGAGCCTCTTCAATATTCATGACAACTGCTGTCACAGCTCTTAGGCATCCAGGCCATCCTTTGCTTGCTTCATCCAGTTGTTTTGAAAAACGTGTCACTGCCCTTCTTTAGGGTCCTAATTTTCGAGCAAGGACCCCCAAAGCTATTCCCTGTTCTTCACAGGAATATAGCCAAAAGGAATTAGTTACATCCAGAAGTCACAGAGCTGCAGCTCTCATTAGCTCTATGTTTAAATTTCTAAAAGCCCCCTCTGCTGAATCAGTCCATTCTAAAGAGGGAGGGTTTCCCTTCAACAGTTCGTATAGTGGTCTTACCAGAACACCCTAATCATGGATCCAAAGTCTGCTCCATCCAGTCATTCCCAGTAATGGCCGGAGCTCCTTGCCGGTTGACGGTCATGGAGTCTGACAGATGGCTTCTTTTCTAGCAGCTCCAAGTTCTCTCTGTCCTCCTGTTATTTCATATCCTAGGTAGGAAACTAGGGTTTGGATTAGTTGGGCCTTTTGTTTGGATACCCGATAACCATTCAGTCCCAGAAAAGTTAATAATTCAACTGTCCACTTGTCAACGCAGGAGTCTCAGACAACGTAGAGATGATCAATATGATCAAACGATTGCCAAACTTTATTAGATACAGTGCTCTTCTTATACCCCTACTCCCTTATGTAACAGCCTTGGATACTGAGCTCTAATTGGTTAGTCTAGAGGTTACTATCGTTTACAGAGCTAATGTTTACAACTTGTTATAATTGTGATTAAATACTTTACTCTAAAAATACAGTGGGAAACTACAACCTTGACAGAGATCATTCTCTTCACGTTTTCACTGGAAAATTACAGAGGCCTAACAAGACAACTGACCTTGCTTATGCCTGCCAAAAATCTTCTTACTTTACAGTAACAAGGCTCAGGGTATCGGGATTGCTCACTACATGGCCTTGGCTCTTTAAGAATTCCCACATCCACTGGATACATTCTTCCTTTGTTTCAGTAGCAATTAATAGGTCATCCACATATTGTATCAGAGTCCCCATCTGAGTAGATGGCTTCCATGATTCTAGTTCTCTCACTGATTTCCAGAAATTGCTGGACTGTTTTAAACCCTTTAGGTAATACCATCCAAGTTAATTGAGTTTCCCTGCTTGTATCAGTATTTTCCCATTCAAAAGCAAATAAATTTTGGCTTTCTTTGGCCATTGGTAAGCAAAAGAAAGCATCCTTTAAATCCAAGATGGCAAACCATTTCTGATTATTATTCAATTTAGTCAATAAATCATACAAATTAGCTACTACTGGACAAATATCCTCTGCAATTTTGTTGACTGCTCTGAGATCTTGAATCAATCTGCAACTTTTATCATCATATTTCTTTACTGTGCAGATAGGAGTATTATATTCCAATTCACATTCAATGAATAATACATTTTAAAATTTATCAATGACTTTTTTATTACTATTCCCTTTGATCTTCTAATTTTCAGGGATATTGTTTTATTCTAATTGGGCAGGCCCCCCTTTTTATTTCCACTTTAACAGGCAAAGCATTTTTCACCTTACCTGGAACTTCAGATGCCCATACTCCCAGATGTACCTGATTAAGGATTTCTTCTATTTCAGGGAGGTCCTCCTGTTTGCTTTTCTGTTGAATTAAAGATAAACTCAAAACTGCAATTAACTGCTTGTTTTTAACTCTAAATTCCATTCTGCCTTCTTTAAATGTTGCTTCTCACCCTAAGAAAGATTTTAGAGAATTTGGCATGCATAAAAATTTATGCATTCCTATTTGTTTTCCCAATTTGTACTTTAAGGGTTTCAGAAAGAATGCCTCGAGTTGTTTGGTTGGGGTTTTTTTTTCTATTTTTCTTGGTGGCCAGTGTCTCCCACATCTGTAACAAATTATTTTCTCTCTTATTTAACACCAAATAAATTGCTCCTCTATCCACTAAAATTCCACTTTATTTCCTCTAGTTCCTACTTTTAATTTAACCAGTGGATCTGCTAGGGTAGATTCCCCAGGTCCCTGTCAGTCTGGTTCCAATTCAGTCGCTGGAGTCACACCATGGCACTACCCACCCCCCCACCCCCCCCCCAAGGCAGTCTCACTTCAAGCGTCCAAACTCTCCCCCAGTTTCAAAGCAACCACCACAGCCCTGGCTATAGCACGACCCAGCTTTTTCTTTTCTACCTGTTCCTGATTCCTATACGCTCTCCATGCTTCCTCCTGTCCACATTTATTCAACAACCCCTCAGTCCCATCCGTGAACATGTCTGTTCCCACTTGTTTGCCTGCACCAGCACCCATCCCATGCTCAAACACAGGAGCTGCGTGAGCTCCCCTCCTTTCCTCCTTGGTTTTCCTTTTTTTTCCCCTCACAGTTGCTCACCCTACTCTGCAGGGGCTGCAGATGCCTCTGCAACAGCACTTCTGATTTAACCCTTTCTTAACTCTGAATGTTCATCTGCTGCTTGTTGCCAGTGACAGCAATCTCTTTCTCCTTATCATTTTCAGATAGGACAGATGCAGAGGGTGCGCCTCTCCGAGGTACCTGTGATAGATAATTTTACAGCCTATCTTCCTGATTACTATTTTTTAACTTTAAACATCTTTCCCCAGTATCACAATCTGAACAACATCTCTCCATCTTAACTTTCAGTTTTTCCCTGTCCTTTTCCAAAGCCAAACTTAAGGGATCTGGTGGAGCTATATTAATTTTGCATTGCGTCTGTCACTCCACATGGTTTCTTAAAGTGAAAAACATATCGGCATA
The DNA here is from genome assembly GCF_012275295.1 of Melopsittacus undulatus. Taxonomy (NCBI): domain Eukaryota; kingdom Metazoa; phylum Chordata; class Aves; order Psittaciformes; family Psittaculidae; genus Melopsittacus; species Melopsittacus undulatus. Next base: position 184,238 of record NW_022993947.1, on the reverse strand, counting down.
CATTACTTCATGCCATTTTCCTTGCAGCCTCAAAACAACATTAATTGTAACAATGTATTATAGTTCAGGTTCCATTTTTAGGCCATTTTTCCTGATCTTCCAAAGTATACAAAGGCCACCATCGGTTACAATATTTTACCAACATTTTCTTATTTACCGAGCCTCCCAGAGACCCTCCCAGTTTTTTCCCGTGCACCAAAATGCACCCTAAAGGACTCTTTTTCATGATCTCTTCACTCTGCTGATTTTCCATTATCAATCTCTCACTCACACACACTAGAGATCCCACAGACACACTCCACACAGTTACAACCCTTGAAACAGAGACAGAGACTAAAATTCTATCAAACAAACCACAATTAATAACACAGTTATAACATCCTGTCACCAATACCAAAATCACAAGACCAAAATCCTTAATGTAACAAGCCACAACAAGATCCAAAACCATTTCCAAGAGACACCCCTTGCATCTTGCAGGACCCAAACCACAAGAAGCTCCCTGCTTCTTAAGGGTGTATACCAGTAAAATCCAAAACCTTTTCTACAAGACCCCCACTGTGTCTTTCAGGACCCAAACCACAAGAAGCACCCTGCTTCTTGTGTGTGTATACCAAACGGACGCTAGCAGCTGGGTATACACCTTTACCTATGAGATTTCTTATCTCGATTTACGGAAGGCTTCCAAACCTTGCGTACGCTTACCAATGATTCGGAGAAAACTCCAGGAACAAACTTGCCAACAAAGTTTTCAAGCTGACAAGCAGGTATTCTTTATTGCGGCACCGGGAGACACGGGGCATAACCCCTCCTAACGTGTGTCTCCCTATTGCTACATAAGCCATCCTCATATAGTCCCTGGGCATACATACATATTCATGAGGTTACGTATGGATTACATCACTTTCCAGAAAGCTCCCCACATGCGTACAGAATTGTGGTAGTGGTCTCTGAGGGTCATTTTCTTCTTCCAACAATCTTCATCACTTCTGGCAGCCTTTGAAGCACACGCAGTAGATGCTTGTACCAGTTTAATTGGTTCGTTAGCACCAGAGACATAATAACCTTCCTATCCTACTGTTGTGGTTTAAATCAAGTCTCCCTACTCCCGGAGAGTTAGGAAGAAGAATCTAAAGAATGTAGCCCCCACGGATTGAGATAAAAACGGTTTAAACTAAATCTGCACAGTTCCCCCTCTGTTCCCCTTCCCCCCCCTCTCCTTCCCACTCCCGGAGGGATGGGAAGGAGAGCCGGAGGGATACAACTCCCACGGATCGAGGTAAAATCAGTCCAGCAATCAAGGTATAACAGAAGTAAACTACCGGTACCAATAACAAATCAAAGTTAGAGGAGACAAACAGAGAGAGAGAATACGATACCACCCGCCGCCACGAGGCCAGCAGCCGGAACCCCCCAGCCGGAAGACACAGCCCGAGCTTCCCCTTTCCTTCCCGAGCTCAGCCCGGCGTGTTAACTCCTTCCCTCCCGGCTAGCTTCCAGTCCCCTCCCCAAGCAGGACGTGCTGTGGTATGGAATACCTCCCCGACTAGCCCAGACCAGGCGCCCTATCTCTCCCTCCTCACTGGCAGAGCATGAGCTACTGCTGAACCCATGACATTATCCACCCCTTATTCCATACCATTCACGTCATGCTTAGATCCCACATTTTTCAATACATCATCACATAGATATACACACACATATATATACATCTGCGCACACCCAGACAAACAAAAAGAAATCATTTCTTAATACATGGACCAATCCCTACAATGCAATTGAGTCCATTTGGTCCATGACATTAAGTTTGTAATAGTCCTTTATAGCAGGGAAGTCTGTGTACAGTGCTGGATGGTTGCCTGCCGATATTGATCATCCCTTTACTGCAGAAGTCATCTGGTTCTATCAAAGTTCATTCTCTGTTGGGACGATGGTTAGAGGGAAGTCAGGGCCAGTTGCTGGTGACCTGAAGACATCTAGTTGATGGACTATATAAAAAAAAAAATTACACAGCAAGCAACAACGTATAATTAAGTTCATTGGCTGTTTTCCCCTAAAATCAAATCCCCTTGAGGTATACATCGGACTTCCCCATCTTCCTGCATTACCCACCAAGTATATCCGGGTCCTTGAGCAAAAGCAATCCCACGAGTGGGTTTGCCTTGGCCTGAAACAGGAGTAACCCAGACTGTCTTCCCTAGCAAATTTCTCATGTGCACTACAGGCACCTTGTCCCCCTCTACAATATGTAAAAGTTCTGACTGGGCTGGGCCAGCCCTGTTAGCAGATCCTCTGGTGTTGACCAACCAGGTGGCCTTTGGTAAATGGGTATCCCAATGCTTGAAAGTTCCCCCACCCATTGCTCTCAGTGTAGTTTTTAACAGCCCATTGTACCGTTCAATTTTCCCAGAGGCTGGTGCATGGTAGGGGATGTGATATATCCACTCAATGCCATGTTCTTTGGCCCAAGTGCCTATAAGGTTGTTCCGAAAATGAGTCCCATTGTCTGACTCAATTCTCTCTGGGGTGCCATGTCGCCACAAAATCTGGTTCTCAAGGCCCAAGATAGTGTTCCGGGCAGTGGCGTGGGGCACAGCATATGTTTCCAGCCATCCTGTGGTTGTTTCCACCATGGTAAGCACATAGCGCTTGCCTCGGCGAGTTGGTGGGAGTGTGATATAGTCAATTTGCCAGGCCTCCCCATATTTATACTTCAGCCATCGTCCTCCATACCAAAGAGGTTTCAACCGTTTAGCTTGTTTAATTGCAGCACATGTCTCACACTCATGAATAACCTGGGCGATAGTGTCCATTGTTAAGTCCACCCCTCGATCACGAGCCCATTTATACGTTGCATCTCTGCCCTGATGGCCTGAAGCGTCGTGGGCCCACCGGGCCAAAAATAATTCGCCTTTATGTTGCCAATCTAAGTCCATCTGAGCTACTTCAATCTTAGCAGCTTTATCCACTTGCTGGTTATTGTGGTGTTCCTCAGTGGCCCGACTCTTAGGTATGTGGGCATCTACATGGCGTACCCTCACCACCAGCTTCTGCACCCGGGCAGCGATATCTTGCCATAATGCAGCAGCCCAAATGGGTTTACCTCTGCATTGCCATTTGCTCTGCTTCCATTGCTGCAACCATCCCCACAGGGCATTTGCCACCATCCATGAGTCAGTATAAAGATAGAGTACTGGCCACCTTTCTCGCTCAGCAATGTCCAGGGCCAGCTGGATGGCTTTCACCTCAGCAAACTGACTCGATTCACCCTCTCCTTCAGCAGTTTCAGCAACTTGTCGCTGAGGACTCCATACAGCTGCCTTCCATCTCCGATGCTTTCCCACAATACGGCAGGACCCATCAGTGAACAAGGCATACTGCTTTTCACTTTCTGACAATTTATTATATGGTGGTGCCTCTTTGGCACGCATCACCTCCTTCTCTGGTGACATTCCAAAATCTTTGCCCTCTGGCCAGTCCATGATGACTTCCAGAATGCCTGGACGACTGGGATTTCCTATCCGAGCTCGTTGTGTAATTAGTGCAGCCCATTTACTCCAAGTAGCATCAGTTGCATGATGTGTAGAGGAGACCCTGCCTTTGAACATCCAGCCCAACACTGGCAGGCGGGGTGCCAAAAGGAGCTGTGCATCAGTGCCAATCACCTCCGAAGCAGCTCGAACCCCTTCATAAGCTGCCAATATCTCTTTCTCCGTTGGGGTATAATTGGCCTCCGAGCCTTTGTATCCCCGACTCCAAAAACCAAGGGGTCGACCTCGAGTCTCCCCTGGAGTTTTCTGCCAAAGACTCCAGGTAGGACCATTCTCCCCAGCTGCAGTGTACAGTACATTTTTCACATCTGGACCGGTCCGGACTGGTCCAAGGGCCACGGCCTGAACTATCTCACGTTTAATTTGCTCGAAGGCTTGTTGTTGCTCAGGACCCCATTTGAAATCATTCTTTTTCCGGGTCACATGATAGAGAGGGCTTACGATTGAACTGTAATTTGGAATGTGCATTCTCCAGAACCCCACAGCACCCAAGAAAGCTTGTGTTTCTTTCTTATCAGTTGGTGGAGACATTGCTGTTATCTTATTGATCACTTCTGTAGGGATATGTCTACGTCCATCTTGCCATTTTATTCCCAAAAATTGAATTTCCCGTGCAGGTCCCTTGACTTTATTCCGTTTTATGGCAAAACCAGCTTCCAGCAAGATTTGGATTATTTCCCTCCCTTTCTCAAAAACTTCTTCTGCTGCATTACCCCACACAATAATGTCATCGATGTATTGCAAGTGTTCTGGAGCTTGCCCCTGTTCCAGTGCAGTCTGGATCAGTCCGTGGCAGATGGTGGGGCTGTGTTTCCACCCCTGGGGCAGTCGGTTCCAAGTGAACTGGACACCCCTCCAAGTAAAAGCAAACTGTGGCCTGCACTCTGCCGACAAAGGAATTGAGAAAAATGCATTGGCAATATCAATCGTGGCATACCACTTGGCTGCCTTTGACTCTAATTCATACTGCAGCTCTAACATATCCGGCACGGCAGCACTCAATGGTGGTGTGACTTCATTCAGGCCACGATAGTCTACTGTTAGTCTCCACTCTCCATTAGACTTTCGCACTGGCCATATGGGGCTATTAAAAGGTGAGCGGGTCCTGCTGATCACTCCCTGCCTTTCCAGTCTACGGATCAGATTATGGATGGGAATCAGGGAGTCTCGATTGGTGCGATATTGCCGCCGGTGCACTGTTGCGGTCGCAATTGGCACTTGTTGTTCTTCGACTTTCAGCAACCCCACAACAGAAGGATCCTCTGAGAGACCAGGTAAGGTGGACAGCTGCTCAACTTCCTCAGTCTCCAAAGCAGCAATACCAAAAGCCCACCGGTACCCTTTTGGGTCTTTGAAGTACCCCCTCCTGAGGTAGTCTATGCCAAGGATGCATGGAGCCTCTGGACCAGTCACAATGGGGTGCTTTTGCCATTTCTTCCCAGTCAGGCTGATTTCAGCCTCTAGTACAGTCAACTCTTGGGACCCTCCTGTCACTCCAGAAATATAGATGGTTTCCACCCCTTGACAATTTGATGGCATCAGGGTACACTGTGCACCGGTATCAACTAGAGCCTTATATTTCTGTGGGACTGATGTGCCAGGCCATTTGATCCACACAGTCCAGTAAATACGATTGTCCCCTACCTCCACCTGGCTGGAGGCAGGGCCCCTCTAATAGTCATCGTCGTCACAATCTTGGACACCTAAGTCGTATTGAAATGGATCATTCTTCTTTATCACAGGAGCTGGAGTAAAATCAGCTCATCCGCTCCATCTGGGAACCTGTTCACCAGAGACTGAAGCTGCAGCTCTCATGGGGCGATCAATCTTGGCCCTTGCTCCTCTTTTCAATTCACCCACACGTTCCTCCAAGACTGAAGTAGGTTTTCCATCCCACTTTGTCATGTCTTCTCCGTGATCCCGCAAGTAAAACCATAGGGTGGCCCGTGGTGTGTATCTTATATATCTTCTCTCTCGAGCAATAGGACGCCTTTTGTTAATAGCTGAAACACGTATTGGCACACGTGAAGAGCTAGATAAATCAGACAGATTATCCCTCAACTGTCTGAGATCCTGTCTGAGATCCTGAGACATTTTTTCCACAGCTGAGATGATGGAAGGGGTAAGATTGTCTTCGAATTCTCGGAGTTTATGAACCATTTCATCCACTGTTGGTGGTACTATGTCATTCCAAGTTACCGTTGCCAATGAATGGGCATATGACGACGGTGCGTTTCGTGTAAGCTTTCGCCACATGGGTCGTGTGCATTCGACTTCATCTGGGTCTATGGGTACATCCCCATTATTCGGCTTGATGTGATAAATCATCTCTACGATAGCTGATTCCCTCAGGGACTGGATGCCTTTGTCTATAGTATTCCACTTGGCCGAACGACTCATAACATCATCCTTGTATGGAAACCTTTCTTTCACAGCTGCCAAAAGCCGCCTCCAAAGACTGAGGGACTTTTTCTCTCTTGCAATTGCTTTGTCAATTCCCCCTTCTTTAGCAAGTGACCCCAGCTGCTTGGCTTCTGTACCTGCTAGTTCGTGACCATCGGCCCCACTATCCCAACATCGGAGCAACCAGGTGATGATGTGCTCCCCTGGCTGACGGGTGAAATCTTTTCGCATATTCCGCAGCTCAGTTGAGGTCCGAGATCGAGAAGTCACCTCTTCTTCTTCGTCGTGTGATGATGACCCCTGATCAGATACTAGACCAGGTAGTGGATGCGTAGTTTCTTCATCCTGCCTCGTCCTTCTTGCCTCTCTTTTGGTTTTTCTCTTGTGTACAGGAGCAACCGATATTGGTACGAATTGGTCCTGTAGTTCAGCTGCACTGTCTATCGCAGTCGAGGTTTGAGTAGCTGCTGTACTTGTTGCTGGGGTAGCAGTTTGGGTAGCAACTGTACTTACTACTGGGGATGGTGTAGCTGCTGTACTTGGAATTGGAACAGCTGCGCTGACTTCTGTGTTGCTATCAGATCCAGGGGCATTTTTTTCCTTTTGAAGATGTTGGACAATGTCGATCAAGGCCCTATAAGCATAGGCCAAGCCCCAGCACGTTGCTGTAATTTGTCCATCTCTGGTATGGCCAGGACGACAACACACCTCATTTAGCTGTTTTACTAATTCTTCCGGATTCTTCACTTGTTCAGGAGTAAAATTCCAAAGTACTGGAGGGGCCCACTGACCTAGATGCTTGCCCATACTATCCCATACACCCTGCCACTCATGACTATCCAGCCTCTGGGAAGATTTCCTGGTCCTCCTATTTCGTCGTTTAACCCCAACACAGGACCAGACCTGACTCCGCTTAACTCTTGAAATCAGATGAAATAACTGTGGGCAAAACACACTCTGTATGCGTGCTAATATGGTGATCCCCATCGCAATCAGCATACAAGTCTCAACAGTATTGAAAGGCCATTCAAAAACTTCAAAACCCTCAAATGATGTTGTAGACCATCTGGAGAGAACACTGGGAGGATAGCAGAATGTCTCCTTCACAGGTTGACCACCCGAGAAGGAGAAAAAAGATGTGAAATTCCCAAGCATTTCTATTATATACCTCCCAAAATATAAAGTTGGAGACCATACCGGGAGCATAAACCAAATCAGTTTCATGATTAATGTTTCTATTGTATTACAAGTCATTACCATAAAGTACAATGAGACCAGAACCTTAGCCCAAATCCCATGATTGATAAACACTAACACAGCTAGTATATATGAAAAGTAATTGGAAAAATCCTGAAACCGTGAGAGCAAGAGAAAAAACTGTGAGAGCCAATAAAACAGCATTGTGACAAATTACTATAAATCCGCTCAGATCTGTTCTTATCTCAAACCCTCTGCCCCACGTTGGGCGCCAAAAATTGTTGTGGTTGAAATCAAGTCTCCCTACTCCCGGAGAGTTAGGAAGAAGAATCTAAAGAATGTAGCCCCCACGGATTGAGATAAAAACGGTTTAAACTAAATCTGCACAGTTCCCCCTCTGTTCCCCTTCCCCCCCCTCTCCTTCCCACTCCCGGAGGGATGGGAAGGAGAGCCGGAGGGATACAACTCCCACGGATCGAGGTAAAATCAGTCCAGCAATCAAGGTATAACAGAAGTAAACTACCGGTACCAATAACAAATCAAAGTTAGAGGAGACAAACAGAGAGAGAGAATACGATACCACCCGCCGCCACGAGGCCAGCAGCCGGAACCCCCCAGCCGGAAGACACAGCCCGAGCTTCCCCTTTCCTTCCCGAGCTCAGCCCGAGCTTCCCCTTTCCTTCCTGAGCTCAGCCCGGCGTGTTAACTCCTTCCCTCCCGGCTAGCTTCCAGTCCCCTCCCCAAGCAGGACGTGCTGTGGTATGGAATACCTCCCCGACTAGCCCAGACCAGGCGCCCTATCTCTCCCTCCTCACTGGCAGAGCATGAGCTACTGCTGAACCCATGACACCTACTTATCAGTTAGTTTAACCGTAGCCTATCCTGGACACCTGCTATTCCCAGATACTCCTTATCCCTGCATCTTGTTTTTCTAGACTGTTTTTCTTAAGACTACATCAACTATAATGATTTATTTTCTGCCAGTATGTTCTCTATATGTACTCTTTTATTTTCTATGTACTATGCACCTCAGTAACTTTCCACTGCTACTGTTACAAAGCCATCGAACTTAACATTGCTTACAACTAATTCTAAAGGTTTATATATTCCATTTTGTGATTTTGTATTCCCCTTGTTTCAGAACCACTCAATATGTACTCCTTATGAGCTTCGGTGGGAAGCATATTGGCCAAATGAAGAGTCTATGTTATTCTCAAGGGAAGATGATGAAGAGCTATTGGAGAAGCTGAGGCACCTAGAACATAATTTAAAAAAAGATTTATTGTTTTCCCTTTTGTATTTGTCAGCTGCTCTATCAAAATAGAACTTAATTTACACTTATAATTTTAACATTAACACTTATATAACTGTTGTGGCTTAAAACCAAGTCCGCACAGTCTTGTTCACTCACTCCCCCCCCTTGCTCCCCCAACTCCCGGAGAGTCAGGAAGGAGAATCCAAAGAATGTAGCCCCCATGGGTTGAGATAAGCACAGTTTAATAGCTAAGGCATAACACAAATCACTACTGCTACTACTACTACAAATAATAATGATAAAGCCAATAACAAGTGAAGAGAATACAACACCTCACCAGCCACCGACCCATAACTCACCCCACCCTGCCCGACCGAGCACCGAACGATACCTCCTCCATCCCCCCAGAGCTCCAGCCCTTCCGGGTCTCTCCCGGTTACATCCCGGGTATGACGTGCTATGGTATGGAATACCTCTTTGTCTAGCCTGGGTCAGGTGTCCTGTCTCTCCTTCCTCCCGGCCTCCCCTCCTCCCTGGCAGAGCATGAGGCTCAGAAAAGGCCTTGAACAAACCAAATATTTGAGCAGTAACTCAGAACATACTTGCTATCAGCAACCGTTCCCAGCCTGAAAGTCAAAACACAGCACTGCATCAGCTACCAAGAAGGAGAAAAAATGACAATAACTTATATAAAATTATATAACCTATTTAACATTAACACTTATATAACACACTTATAACTTTCACATTTGTCTAAAATCCCTGTAACTATTTTTTGAAGCTAGATTCGTTAGTCTTTATGAAGTAGTGTTCAGTGCTGTCTTGAAGTGGCAGTTGCTGCCATTAGTACCACGTTGAGAATGTTCCCTGATAAGTTTTTAATTTTAATGAAATATCATACTTGATCTTTTGCTGTGTTAGGATGGACACAAATGTTTAGATACCAGTGGTAGTGGATCAGGAAGAGAAGGAATGGGAGACTGACAGGAGGACAGACCATGCCTTGCTCATCTGATTTTTTTTTTTTAACTGCTCTTCATAGCATTGAAAATACTAAATGGCAAAAGAAAAACTATGAGCATTACTGGAACTGTTAGTGGCTAGAATTTATCTGAAACACTAGTGGCTGATCTTTTCAAGATCATACTGAACTCTGCTCCTTGCATTGCTCCAGGCCAGCTAGACTAGCCCAGGGTTCTTGGGACCTGTTGAGGGTCAGGTAGCTGAGTGCCAGTTAATACTGCCAGTTAATACTGAATTCCAGTTAATTCTTTCATACTGTCTTCAAAATGTGCTCAATGGATCCCATCTAAGCTTGCCCCCGGTATCAATTGTCACCATATATGGCATTTGCACTGAGCAAAATATATAATTTCTCCCATATTTTTTACTTCTCATGCAGTGTTTTTTTAATTAAACCCTGGGCTGCTCTTCTCACAACCTGTTGTTAAATGTGTTGTTCTAATAAAGGTACTGTGTGAACACTTTTGTTCATTAGTATGTTTCTGTGGTCACTCATGGTTTGACCACTGCTGGTATGCAAGTTACCTTTGCTAATTTGCTTCAAAGGTTTGGTTTGGGGTTTTTTTTTGTGGGGGGTTTCTTTTGTTTGGGTTTCTGTTTGGGGGGGGTTGGTTTTTTTTGGGTTTTTTTAGTAACTGCATGAAATTACTCAGCAGCTATAAATTTTTTCTCCCTATGATTGATTATTTGTGGATATGGGAGACAGAGCTTTCTGTTTATTGTCCTATTTCAAAAATTGTCTTTTTCCTGTTTTCCTACTGCTAATGAAATCTGGTCCAGTGTTGCTATTAGATAAAGCTTTTTCCCAAATAAGACAGCAGAGAAGCAGAGGCACCTAACCATTTCTAAACATTGAGAAGTACAGGAAAACAGATTGGACCTACTGTTCAGCTTTATATATTGTTATATGACATTTGTAAGAAAAATACCTGCAGAGAATTAGTATTAAATTCACTGAGCCATTCAGAAGTAAAACTTGCTTGTCTATTTCATAATAGTTTTCTAAATAATGTGTGTATTGCATAATTTGTGTTAAAATATTGAATCATTGATCCATAGAGAACCAGTTGTTAATAACTGTTCAATTACTGTGTACAAGTCTTCAAAATTAAGCCACAGAAATAAATGACAGTTTTGTCTTCTGTATTGCACAATATGTTTCATTAGACTGTTTCCATGCAGAGAGGGCAAGACCGGAGGGAATCGGTGCTGCAGCTGAAAAGGTCTGCCGAGGGCTGCAACCCCTGGGGCTGTGACCGCTGAGCACTATGATCCTGACCGGACCTCTTTTGGTGTCGGTTCTGATAGGAACCATATGGGAAAGTGCCGTGGCTTTTAAAAACATTCACAACAACTGTAGTTGAATGTATTACCACAACTAGATGAGGGAGAATAACCTCTAAAACCTTGGTATATCACACTGTTTATGAATGCAAAGGAACAAAGATAGGCAGTTGCATATATAATCAAACCCAGTATGAATTGTGTCAGGAAAAACAAGCAAAACTGTGTGTTATGATCCAAAGGAACTTCCAACCTTGTATTGGGTAGAAATGAGAACAAATTCAGAAGAAGGGAAATTAATTGGAATAAGTTATAACCAATTTGAGTACCTCACTGCCAATGATTTTTGATGCATGTGATATTATAGATGAGGATTTAGATACTAATTGTGGAAGTCTAGAATGGAGGCAGTACTATAGTAGCCAACCAAAATATATTTACCCAGGTGGATACCAATGTCATATAAATCCTGATTATGTACCTAATCAAACAGCTAGGTATCAGTCATCACACCTCTGTGGAAGAAAAGGATGGTCTTGTGTATGCTGGGATACTGCAGGCTGGGGATGTGATTATCAATGTAAGACTTTACAAGCTTCAATAGCAAAAATACAAACAAACAAGAACTGTACAACCCGTGTCTGCAATCCAATAAATTTAACTCTCATAGATTTGAAAAAAAAAAATTGGAAACAGAAGCAAGTAACTAAAATTGGACTTAAGATATATGGAACTGAGGAAGACCCAGGTGTGATTATTAGTATTAAGATCAAAGAACTGGAGTCCAATATGAAATTCTCACAGTTGCTAAAAATCTCTTTGTAAATCTTGCTGAAAATATATCTAAAGCATTGAATGTAACTAACTGCTATGTTTGTGGGGGAACTAACCAGGGAAAGAGATGGGCCTAGGAGGCAATGGAGAGTGATATAAGCGACCCTACAATCTGGAAAAATCGAAAAGGAAACAAAAGGAGACAACAATGGATCTTGCAAACGGGTATAATCTGAAAAAGTTGTTGGCAAAATTTAGAAAATGGTGTAAAACCAATAGGAAATTTACTTTGTGAAGGGGTTATATGTGGAAGAGAGCAAGGAAAGACTGGGGAAGATGGGGAAATCCCATAGAAATAAATCACCAATTCAGTAACTGGACTAATGGAACTAACATACCAAACAGTTGGCCTACTCCAAATGGATATTATTGAATCTGTGGTAAAATAACCTTTGCATTTTTACCCCAAAATTGGACAGGTTCATGTATATTAGGAATGATCAGACCTAGTTTCTTCTTATTAAGGAGAAAACAATATAAAAGAGAGCTACAAAATGGAAAGACAATGAGTGGCCACCTGAATTAATAATCTATTATGATTTGACAACTTGGACCGAAGATACATCCTGGGGATACAGAACTCCTATATGTATGTTGAATAGAATTATAAGGTCACAAGCTGTGGTAGAAATAGTAGTAAATAAAACAGAAAATGCATTAGGATTAATTGCAAAGCAAAATACTAAAATGAAAACTGCAATATATCAGAATCGTGTGGTTTTAGATTACCTGTTGGCTCAAGAAGGAGTGGTCTGTGGAAAATTTAATCTTAGTGATTGCTGTTTAGGATTAGGTCTATTGTTCTTAAAAGAAGGAGGGTTATGTGTAGCTCTCAATGAAGAATGTTGTTCTTTTGCTGACCATACTGGAGTAGTCCAGGACACCATGTCTGAACTCCGGAAAAGGTTAGATCAACGTAAGAAAGATCGTGAGGCGGGCAGGTCATGGTATGAAAACTGGTTTAATGTTTCACCTTGGCTAACCACTTTGTTGTCCACTTTAGCAGGACCGCTTATCATGTTGATTTTGGGACTTATATTTGGGCCTTGTATATTACGCTATATTTTACACTTTATTAGGGAACGATTTGACATAGCTAAACTGCTTATTTTAACTACGAGGTCTGGGGCAAATTATAAAAGTGGATCTATTGATGAGGATGAAGATTGTTGTGAATGTATTATGCCACATAGGGGCTACACTGATTGTAATTGTGAGGTATTACCCTGTGAGTGTTCTGATAAATGTTGGGATTGTGGAAAAAGGTTTATTTGCAGTGCCGAGAATGAAAGCAGCATCTAATAAACAATAATAGGATAAAAAGAAAAAGGGGGGATTGTGAAAAACTAAAGAATAAGGTATTGTTTATTAAGATATATGTTAAGTATATATATTAAGCCCAATATAAAGGTTAGGCAACAGAAGATATGAAATCGCTTATGCACACAGCCAATGGACACAGCTTATGCAAGACAAGATAACCGCAATCGTTTATACCAATTAAACCAGAGACTGTTTATGCAAACATAAGATGACCACAAGACGTTACAGAAACTGGCTTGCAAGATGTTCCAGGAACTGGCAGAAATAAGACAAACCACTCCATATAAGGACATATAAATGAAGGGTCAACTATGGGACAAAGGAGGAAGACTTCTTACTTCAGCCTCACCGACCACCAGGAGGCAGAGGTCGACCCCCTAGCAACAGCTGAAGCATGCGCAGAGTACCTCAACTACGTCATGAACACGGAAGTAAAAGATGTATAAGGGGGGGCTGTTTGAACTGCTCAGTACGGCAGTAGGCGGAGCGCAGACTCCCCTGCCGTCCAGCACTGTCTTTGCTCATATTCTACTTGTTATAATTAATAAAATTCTGATTGGATTATGACCCGTTGTGGTCTCAATTTATAACAGGTGCTAACAGGAAAAAGTGGCAGGTCGTAGTAGTAGGGGACTCTACTTTGAGAGGGACAGAAGCACTCATCTGTATACCTGACCCAGTCTCAAGGGAAGTGTGTTGCCTACCTGGGGCATGGATCAGGGATGTTGCAGAGAGGCTGCCTGCTCTAGTAAGTCCCACTATTACCCACTTCTAGTGGTCCATGTGGGTGCTAGTGATATAGATAGTAGTAGCCTGGAGAACATAAAGAAGGACTACAGAGCCCTGGGAGAGGTGGTTAGGAGCTCTGGAGCTCAGATAGTCTTTTGGTCAATTCTTCAGGATGCAGAGGAGGCCCTCAAAAAAGCTAGGAGGATTGGCCAGGTTAATAAATGTTTAAAAGGGTGGTGTCTGATACGGAGAAAACTCCAGGAACAAACTCGCCAACAAAGTTTTCAAGTTGACAAGCAGCTATTCTTAATTCCGGCACCGGGAGACACGAAGGATAGCTCCACCTAGCGTGTGTATCCCTTATTGCTACACAAAGCATCCTTATATAGCCCTTGGGCATACATACATATTCATGAGGTTACGTATGGATTACATCACTTTCCAGAAAGCTCCCCACATGCGTACAGAATTGTGGTAGTGGTCTCTGAGGGTCATTTTCTTCTTCCAACAATCTTCATCACTTCTGGCAGCCTTTGAAGCACACGCAGTAGATGCTTGTACCAGTTTAATTGGTTCGTTAGCACCAGAGACATAATAACCTTCCTATCCTACTTATCAGTTAGTTTAACTGTAGCCTATCCTGGACACCTGCTATTCCCAGATACTCCTTATCCCTGCATCTTGTTTTTCTAGACTGTTTTTCTTAAGACTACATCAACTATAACGATTTATCTTGTGCCAGTATGTTCTCTATCTGTACTCTTTTATTTTCTATGTACTATGCACCTCAGTAACACTCCACTGCTACTGTTACAAAGCCATCAAACTTAACATAGCTTAAAACTAATTCTAAAGGTTTATATATTCCATTTTGTGATTTTGTATTCCCCTTGTTTCATGTCATATTCAGGGGTTTGGGAGTCTTGAACAAAGGACCCAAGTTTGTTGTCCAGGTCTACTGGAGGCTGGTCTAATAAAAAAATGGAAGAGTAGTTTTGGTAGAAGGCCTGCCAGACTGGTCAAGGATGCTTTAAACTAGATATGGTGGGGGAGAGGGGCATCATTACCTCCCAACACACCCAATCAGTTGCCAGCACCTATAATAAATGCTCGGAGCAATGTAGAGATATTCCAGGCACTCCAGCCAATGAGCCAGCTTCATTTGGAGCTTGGCTCAGATGCCCCTATACAAATGCCTGTAGCATGGGGAACAAATAAAAGGAATTAGAGATGTGTGCACGTCTATGGAGGTATGATATAATAGGCATTTTATGTTAGGGATAGGCTTGAGAGTATGGAAATCTGTCTGTGGACAGGTGAGCAATAGAGAGTTTGTAGGTCAGGGCTAAAGGGAGATCAGCGATGACAGACATTACTATGGGGATCTGTTACAGACCGCCTGATCAAGAGGACTCTGTGGATGAAACACTACAGACAGACAGGAAAAGCCTCACACTCGCAGGCCCTTGTTCTCATGGGGGACTTCAACCACCCTGATATCTGTTGGAGGGACGGTATGGCCCAGCACCAGCAATCCAAGAGTTTCCTCGATTTTGTGGAAGACAACTTCCTTCTGCAAGTAATAGAGGAGCCAACAAGAAGTGCCATGCTTGACCTCGTGCTCACCAACAGGGAAGGGCTCATTGGAAATGTGAAGCTTCAGGGAAGCCTTGGATGCAGCGATCATGAGATGGTCGAAAGCAAGATCCTCAGGAGAGTGAGAAGAGTGTACAGCAAGCTCACTGCCCTGGAATTCAAGAGAGCAGACTTTGACCTCTGCAGGAGCCTGCTTAGTAAGGTTCCATGGGATATAGCCATAGAGGGCATGGAAGCCCAAGACTGCTGATTGATAGGAAGTGCAGCAAGAGGGCCAGGAGACCTCCCTGGATGGATAAGGAGCTGCTGAGGAAACTTCGAAGGAAAAAAGAGGCTTAGAAAAGGTGGAAGGAAGGACAGGCAGCCTGGGAAGAATACAGGGATGTTGTCTGGGCAATTAGGGACCAGGTTAGGAAAAATAAGGCCCAGTTAGAATTACACTTGGCTAGGGATATTAAGGATAACAGGAAGGGATTCTATAGGTGTCTAGCAAATAAAAAACAGACTAGGGACAACGTAGGCCCCCTCTGGAAGCTGTCGGGAGAACTGGCTACCCAGGTGTCATGGTTTGAGCATGTTTTGAGGGTGTTTTTGTTCAAGGTTTTTTCCAGCCAGGTGGAGGAGGGGAGTCTGGGAGGAAGGAGAGACAGGACACCTGACCCAGGCTAGGCAATGAGGTATTCCATACCATAGCACGTGATGCCCAGGATGCATACTGGGAAAGAGAGAGCTGGAGGGTAGAGCTCTGGAGAAAAATGGAGGAGGGAGCACATGGTGCTCGGGCAGGCAGGGTGGAGTGAGTTATGGGTCGGTGGCTGGTGGGGTGTTGTATTCTTTTCACTTGCTGTTTGCTGTATCATTATTATTTGTAGTAGTAAATGGCAGTAGGGGTTTTGTGTTATGCCTTAGCAATTAAACCGTTCTTATCTCAATCCGTGGGGGCTACATTCTTTGGATTCTCCTTCCTAACTCTCCGGGAGTTGGGGGACTTGGTTTAAACCACGACACCAGGATTTGGAGAAGGCTGTTTCTGAATGACTTTTTTGCCTTGGTCTTCATTGGCAAAGGCTCTGACTGCATTACCCAAGTCTTGGAAGACAGACGCAGGGACTGTGGGAATGAAGACCTTGGGCCCACTGTAGCAGAGGATCTGGTTCGAGACCATCTTAGGAAACTAAACATGCACAAGTCCATGGGACCTGATGAAATCCATCTGCGGGTCCTGAAGGAGCTGGCTAATGAAGTTGCCAAGTCAATGTCTATCATATTTGAAAAATCATGATAGTCAGGTGAAGTTCCTGACAACTGGAAAAATGGAAATATAACACCCATTTTCAAGAAGGGGAAAAAGGATGACCCAGGGAATTACAGACCAGTCAGTCTCACCTCTGTGCCTGGCAACATGTGGGAGCAGATTCTCCTAGAAGGCATGCTAGCGCACATGAAAAACAACAAGGTGGTTGGTGACAGCCAGAATGGCTTCATTAAGGGGAAATCCTGCCTAACCAATTTGGTGGTCTTCTATGATGGGAGTATGGAACTGATGGACAAAGGTAGAGCAGTTGATGTCATCTACCTGGACTTGTGCAAAGCATTCGACACTGTCCCACATGACATCCTTGTCTCTAAATTGGAGAGATATCAATCTGATAGGTGGATCACTCATAGAATAAGGAATTGGCTGGATGGCTGCACACAAACAGTTGTGGTCAACAGTTCAATGTCCGTCTGGAAACCAGTAATGAGTGGTGTCCCTCAGGGATCATTGTTGGGACCGGTCTTGTTTACCATCCTTGTTGCTGACATGGACAGTGGGATTGAGTGCACTCTCAGCAAGTTTGCTGATGACACCAAGCTGTGTGGTTCAGTTGATATGCTGGAGGGAAGGAATGCCATCCGGAGGGACCTTGACATGCTTGTGAGGTGGGCTGATGCCAAGCTCATGAACTTCATCCAAGCCAAGTTCAAGGTCCTACACCTGGTTTGAAGCAAACCCAGGCACAGCTACAGGTTAGGCAGAGAAGAGATTCAGAGCAGCCCTGCGGAGAAGGACCTGGAGGTGTTGGTTGATGAGAAAATGAACATGAGCTACAGTTTGCACTTGCAGCCAAGAAAGCCGACTGTATCCTGAGCTGCATCAAAAGGAGCATGACCAACAGGTTGAAGGATTCAATCCTGCCCCTATACTCTGCTCTTGTGAGACCTCCCTTGGAGTATTGTGTGCAGTTCTGGTATCCTCAACATAAAAAGGACATGGAACTGTTGGAACAAGTCTAGTGGATGGCCTCAAGGATGCTCAGGGGGCTGGAGCACCTCCTGTATGAAGATAGGCTGAGAAAGTTGGGGCTGTTCAGCCTGGAGAAGAGAAGGCTGCGTGGAGACCTCAAAGCAGCCTTCCAGTATCTGAAGGGGGGCTATAGGGATGCTGGGGATGGAGTTTTCATTAGGGACTGGAGTGATAGGACAAGGGGTAACAGGTTAAAGCTTAAACAGGGGAAATTTAGATTGGATATAAGGAAATTCTTTACTTTGAGGGTGGTGAGGCACTGGAATGGATTGCCCCAGGAAGTTTAGATTGGATATAAGGAATTTCTTTACTGTAAGAGTGATGAGGCACTGGAATGGGTTGCCCAGGGAAGTTGTGAATGCTCCATCCATGGTGGTGTTCAAGGCCAGGTTGTAGAGAGTCTTGGGCAACATGGTCCAGTGTAGTGGGGTCTCTGCCCATGGCAGGAGGGTTGGAACTATATGATCTTAACATTCTTTCCAACTCTAACTATTCTTGAATTCTATGATTCTATGTAAATGATATGGAATAAGGGGTGGATACTCTCCTGATTTCAGCTGGGATAGAGTTAATTTTCTTCCTAGTAGCTGGACAGGATACCTGACTTGAACTCACCAAAGGGGTATTCCATACCGTAGAATGTCATGCTCAGTATATAAACTGAAGAGAATTGGCCAGGAATGGCCGATCACTGCTCAGGGACCGTCTGCGTATTGGTCAGCATGTAGCAAGCAATTATATTGTGCACCACTTGCATCAACTGACTGTGGGGTCTAGTCAAAAATCCTATCCCCAAGGGAATACTTGCCTGAAGATGTAACCCACAAAACCCAAACTTACAAACAAACAACAGAAAACACAAACCAAACCAAAACAAAAAAAAAGCAAAAAAAAAAAAAGCAAAAAACTCCTGGCACCTCTTCATGCAAATCAAGCTAAGAGAATATACATGTCTTCACAACTGAACATCTATATTTCTCAATTTCTCATGAAATAAAAATTTAAAGCAGCCTGCCAATATCTGAAGGGGGCCTACAAGGATGCTGGAGAGGGACTCTTCATCAGGAATTGTAGCAATAGGAGAAGGGGCAATGAGTTAAAAATTAACAGGGGAAGTTTTATATAAGGAATAAATTCTTTACTGTGAGGGTGCTGAGGCATTGAGACAGGTTGCCCAAAGACGTGATAAATGCTCCATCCCCGGCAGTGTTCAAGGCTAGGCTGGACAGAGTCTTGGGCAATATGGTCTAGTGTAAGGTGTTCCTGCCCATGGAAGGGGGGTTGGAACTAGATGATCTTAAGGTCTTTTCCAAGTCTAACTATTCTATGATTCTAAGTGATACACTGTCATAACTGCTGTCATAAAAGATGCTTTATACCAGCATCTTGCCTACCCAGGAAGGACGATACCTATTGCTTCTCTAAGAAAAAGACTGCAGTATGCAGCTAAATTAAAAATTACATCAGAGCTTGCAAATTACAGGCACTGGAGATATAATTTTTCTTCTAACACCTGGTGATTCAGATTTAATTGTCTGAAGTGATGATGATGAGTTACTAGAAGGATGACTATGTCTTCCTTTCTGTGTAGGTGAAGTAACAGTGCTTTGTCCTTCAGCCTGAGGCTCTAGAGAGAGTTTGTTCACTTCCAAGTGTCCTGGGTTTAACAGTAGCAGTCAATTTTTCTCCTTCTTACTATGTTGGGGGTCGAGCATGGGCGCTTGAACAGGCCTACAGCAAGCTGTGAGAAAGTGAACTTATGACCCCAGGTTAAAAGAAGAAGTGTCAAGATCAGCAAAACAGGAACGCAATAACAAGATGCCAGTAATTGCAGAAGCATGATGTAACGCTAAGCTGAAGCAAAGGTGTGAAACCAATCAGGAGAGGTAAAGGGGAGCGTGTATCCCTCGTGGGCAAAGTGAAGCAGCCAATCAAGTAATGCGTGATCGCGTGTAAGACAGTATATTAAGAGCAGCCTTGTAATCAATAAACGGAGCATTTTGTGAATCTACATCGTATCGGTGTTTTCTCCCCTCCACCTGGCCGCGGCATTACTAGATGGTGCAGCGCTGTGTTTTGACATTCAGCCTGGGAACAGAGCTGATAACACTGATGTTTTTAGTTGTTGCTAAGTAATGTTTACTCTGACCAAGGACTTTGTGAGTCTCATGCTCTGCCAGGGAGGAGGGGAGGCTGGAAGGAAGCAGAGACAGGACACCTAACCCAAACAATCTAAAGAGGTATTCCATACCACAGCACGTCATGCCCGGGGAGGTAACTGGGAGTTACCCAGAATGGCACCCTGTCTTCTGGGTAGAGCTCATTTCAGTAGGTGGTATTGTATTCTCTTCCCTTGTTATTTCTCTTATCATTATTATTAGTGGTGGTAGCAGTAGTGGCTTGTGTTATACCTTAGGTACTGGACTGTTCTTATCTCAACCAGTGGGAGTTAGATTCTTTCGATTCTCCTCCCCATCCCTCTGGGAAGGAAAGAAAGGGCAGGTGGGGGGGTGAGAGAGACTGTGTGGCTGACTGTGTTTAAACCACAACACCAAGCCATTTCCTTTACCAGGGATAGTTTTCACCACCTTGTAGGAATTAAACCATGCTAGAATAACAAATTGATTATTTTACAGTAAAGAAAAATAAAATTATCCAAACTTGTTTTTCTAGCATTATAATCTATAATATATAGCTTTCATATTCCTGAGGTACCAATATTAACATGTAATAGGCTCTATATTGTTACTCTATACACAACACAGAAGCAAAAAAAATTCTCCTGTCAATTTGTGCCACATATTAGAGCTGTAGCAGCAACTGATTTGAGTCTCAAAGCACTTCATAGAAACATAGAACATAGAATCATAGAAACATTAGGGTGGGAAAGGACCTAAAGATCATCTAGTTCCAACCCCCGTGACATGGGCAGGGACACCTCACACTAAATCATGCCACCCAAGGCTTTGTCCAACTTAGCCTTGAGGACCGCCAGGGACGGAGGATTTGCAACCTCCCTGGGCAACCTATTCCAGTACCTCACCACCCTCAAAGTAAAGAATTTCCTTATATCCAATCTAAATTTCCCCTGTTTAAGTTTTAACCCTTTAACCCTTGTCTAGTCAATACAGTCCCTAATGAACACTCCATCCCCAGCATCCCTATAGCCCCCCTTCAGATACTGGAAGGCTGCTTTGAGGTCTCCACGCAGCCTTCTCTTCTCCAGGCTGAACAGCCCCAACTTTCTCAGCCTATCTTCATACAGGAGGTGCTCCAGCCCCCTGAGCATCCTTGAGGCCATCCACTAGACTTGTTCCAACAGTTCCATGTCCTTTTTATGTTGAGGATACCAGAACTGCACACAATACTCCAAGGGAGGTCTCACAAGAGCAGAGTATAGGGGCAGGATTGAATCCTTCAACCTGTTGGTCATGCTCCTTTTGATGCAGCTCAGGATACAGTCGGCTTTCTTGGCTGCAAGTGCAAACTGTAGCTCATGTTCATTTTCTCATCAACCAACACCTCCAGGTCCTTCTCCACAGGGCTGCTCTGAATCTCTTCTCTGCCTAACCTGTAGCTGTGCCTGGGTTTGCTTCAAACCAGGTGTAGGACCTTGAACTTGGCTTGGATGAAGTTCATGAGCTTGGCATCAGCCCACCTCACAAGCATGTCAAGGTCCCTCCGGATGGCATTCCTTCCCTCCAGCATATCAACTGAACCACACAGCTTGGTGTCATCAGCAAACTTGCTGAGAGTGCACTCAATCCCACTGTCCATGTCAGCAACAAGGATGGTAAACAAGACCGGTCCCAACAATGATCCCTGAGGGACACCACTCATTACTGGTTTCCAGACGGACATTGAACTGTTGACCACAACTGTTTGTGTGCAGCCATCCAGCCAATTCCTTATTCTATGAGTGATCCACCTATCAGATTGATATCTCTCCAATTTAGAGACAAGGATGTCATGTGGGACAGTGTCAAATGCTTTGCACAAGTCCAGGTAGATGACATCAACTGCTCTACCTTTGTCCATCAGTTCCATACTCCCATCATAGAAGACCACCAAATTGGTTAGGCAGGATTTCCCCTTAATGAAGCCATTCTGGCTGTCACCAACCACCTTGTTGTTTTTCATGTGCACTAGCATGCCTTCTAGGAGAATCTGCTCCCACATGTTGCCAGGCACAGAGGTGAGACTGACTGGTCTGTAATTCCCTGGGTCATCCTTTTTCCCCTTCTTGAAAATGGGTGTTATATTTCCATTTTTCCAGTTGTCGGGAACCTCACCTGACTACCATGATTTTTTCAGAGACGAAAAACATCAGGCCAGATCCCAAAATTCGAAATACATCATCACCTTTCAAGTCTTTCTTATATGTATATACACACACACGCACAGATATTCCCGTAATTTCTGGACCATCCTATAAGAGTCCATTGCATTAACTTATTCCATGACTTTGGGCTCCATATGTTATAAGATTCAGGGCAGGAAAGATGGATGGTGAGGTGTTAGATTGTTGCATGCTGAAACCAGTTCTGATTCCATCACCACTGCACTTGTCTGGTTTCATCGAAGTTCATTCTTCATTAATATGGTGATAAAAAGGGAGTCAGGTTCAGATCCTCAAATCCAGAGCAGCAGAGACAGGCATCGTGAGGTGTCCAGTGTGGTGATGAGCATATAGCTGCCATGGAAGTGATAATATGTAATATATAGCAGTTAACATCATACACTTGAATTCCTGCTTATTCTCACTCAAAATCAAATCCCCTTGAGGTACACACCAGATATTTCTATGCTTCCACATTACCCACAAAGTGCACCCAGGTCCTTGAGCAAAAAGAGTCCCACAAGTTTGTTTGTCTTTGCCTGAGGCAGGAATAACCTGGACTGTTTATTCCTATGTGTAACACAGGAACTTTATTCCATACTACAGTACATAAAAACTTTGAATGGGCAGGACCAACCCGATCAGCAGATATTGTAGTGTTGGCTAACCATGTGTCTTCTGCTAAATGTGTATCCCGGTGTTTGAAAGTCCCACCACCTATTGCTCTCAGTGTAGTTTTTAACAGTTCATTGTACCATTTGATTTTCCAGAGGCTGGTGCATGATAGGGGATGTGATATACCCACTCAATGCCATGCTCTTTGGCCCAGGTGTCTATGAGGTTGTTCTGGAAATGAGTCCTGTTGTCTGACTTAATTCTTTCTGGTGTGCCAAGTCACTATAAGACTTGTTTTTCCAGGTTGAGGATAGTGTTCTATTCAGTGGCATAAGGCAAAGCATATTTCCAGCCATCTAGTGGTTGCTTCCACCATCATAAACATGTTCTTCAGTAACTTGACTCTTGGGTACATGGCAGGGGGAAGAAGGGGGGAGTGAGTGAATGGCTGCATGGTTCTGAGTTACTGTCTGGGCTTAAACCATGATAGTGGCATACCTTTACAACCATGTTCTCCACCCAGGCAGCAGTATCTTGCCACAGTGCAACAGGCCATATGGGTTTATCTCTGCACTGCCAGTTACTGTGCTTCCATTGTTGCAACCACCCCTACAGGGTATTCGCCACCATCCATGAGTCAGTATAGAAATAAAGTACTGGCTATTTTTTCTCATTCAGCAATGCCCAAAGCCAGCTGGATGGCTTTCACCTCTGCAAACTGACTCACCTCACGTTCTCCTTCAGCAGTTTTTTCAAGTTGTCATAGGGGACCCCATAGAGGAACCTTCCATCTCTGATGCTTTCCCACTATATGACATCAGTAAAAAAGGCCTATTTCTTCTCACTGTCTGGTAATTTATTATTGTCCTGTTTTCAGCTGAAACAGTAATTTTTCTCTGTCTTAGTAGCTGGTGCAGTGCTGTGTTTTTGATTTTAGTCTGAGAACAATGCTGATAACACACCAATATTTTTAGTTGTTGCTAAGTAATACTTACTCCAGTCGAGGACTTTTCAGCCTCATGCTCCGCCAGTGATGAGTGGCATGGGAGGCCAGGAGGAAGCAGAGACAGGACACTTGACCCATAGTAGCCAAAGGCATATTCCATAACAGAACATCTTACCCCGTATATAAACTGGGGGGAGTCACTTGTAAGGCAGATCATTGCTCAGGTCAGGCTGGGTATTGGTCAGTAGGTGGTGAACAATTGTAGTATGTATCACTTGTGTTTATTGGTTTAGGTTTTTTTTCCTTTAGTTTTATATCGTCTCCCCTTGTTATTTTCCTTATGTGAAATACGAGCTCACTCCTCTAAACGAGATAACAAACGACAAAGTCAATAAAGCAAAAGCAACAGCGCTGGGTGCTTGACAGTAGCCAGAGGCGCACTGATTAGCATCTGTTACAGGTTTATAAACTTTCACTATTGCATTAGCAATATACCTATTCATAATTCCTGTGTATAGGCGGGGAATATTATAACTAGCTCCAGGAACTTATTATCATAAATCTCCTCCTCTTGGCATCTGTGCACTGCTCTCAGGTGATTGTGGGCAGGGGTCTTCAAGATGAAGTAAGCAGTCTTCCTCACAGTGTACTTTTTACCTTTGGCACAGTTGGATGCCTCAGTAATCACAAAACTACCTGAAGCCAGCTATATCTGTAATTTTTCTGATAGCTGGCAAAGATTTGGAACAGGGTGACCTTCATGCAAAATTTATTGCAAGCAAAACAGGACGGGCAGACAAGCAGTATCTAAAGCTACCAGATGTTTGGGAGGCACTGTCTCTAAACTAACTGATAAGTAGAAGGACTGTGTGAAGTAATTCACTCATGTTTAGTGGGGCCACTGAATTCTGTTATCACAGACTTACAACACAAACATTGTTCTTTATCTTCAAATCTTAAACCGAAGTTAAGCTAAAAGTACTTTAACCCTATGTTTTCCAGGCACTAGCTTTCCTCACATCAATCCTCCCCCCCCCCCCCACCCCCCCCCCCCCCCCCCCCCCCCCCCCCCCCCCCCCCCCCCCCCCCCCCCCCCCCCCCCCCCCCCCCCCCCCCCCCCCCCCCCCGTTCTTTTACCTTTACAAATTCTTTTTCTATGTGACTCCATTTTGCTCAAGAGTTCTGGCCATTTTCAACTCGTTGTCTAATCTCGTGTCCTTAGTGAGCTTTGCAAACTCATACAGTTAGATCCACATAGCAACACCTATGACTTGCGAAAGCCAATACATTTATGTGTTTATCACACTTATAATTATTATTACTGGTGGTAGTAGTAGTAGTGGTTTTGTATTATACCTTAGTTACTGGGCTGTTTTTACCTCAGCCGTTGGGTCTTACATTCTTTCAATTCTCCTCACCATCCCTCTGGGATTGGGGGGAAGGGGGGGGGGGGGGGAAGGGGAGGAAAGGGGGGAGTGAGTGAGCAGCTGCATGGTTCTGATTTACTGGCTGGGCTTAAACCACGACAATTATACACTGGGGCCTCTTCAGCATGCATCACCTCTTCTGGTGACATTCCAAAATCCTTGCCCTCTGACCAGTCCATGATCACTTCCAAGATTCATGGATGAATGCGATTTCCTATTTGAGTTCATTTTGTGATCAGCATGACCCATCAGTTGCATGATGTGTAGAGGAGATCTGCTCTTTGAACATCCAGCCCAGCATGTTCAAGCAGGGTGCCAGGAGGAGCTGTGCTTCAGTATTAATCCCTTGTACTATTTTCTTCCCTTTTTCAAAAACTTTTTCTGCTGTATCACCCCACACAATGATGTCATCAATGTATTGCAGGTGTTCTGGAACTTCCCCCCTGTTCCAGTTGCAGTCTGGATCAGTTCATGGCAAATGGTAGGGCTGAGTTTCCAGACCTGGAGTCATCGATTCAAAGTGTACTGAACACCCCTCCAAGTGAAAGCAAACTGTGACCTGCACTCTGCTGCCAAAGGGATTGTGGCATACCACTTTGCTGCCTTTGACACCAGTTGATATTGAAGTTCTAACATGTCTGGTACAGCGGCATGACTTCATTCAGGCTACGATAGCCTACTATTAGTCTCCACTCTCCATTGGACTTTCACACTGGCTCTTGAAGTGTGAGCAGGTCCTGCTGTTCACTCCTTGGCTATCCAGCGTATGGATCAGCAATATTGCAGCCAGTGTGCTGTTATGGTAGCAGTCATCACGTGTTGTTCTTCAACCTTCAGCAACTCCACAACAGAAGGGTGCCATGGAATGGACTCAGTCAGAGATCAATATGATCAGACCAAAAGCCATTTATTGCAAAGCATTAACTTCTTATATACTAATTGCTTACACACACCTACAGCAATTTGGCATATCATGATTGGATACTTGTCTTGAAGACCCTTAGTGACTAACATATAATTGGTTAAGCACAGGTGTGAGAACTAGACCTCGAAAGCTTGCCAACAGTCCACAGTTCTCATTCTTATCTTGCTTGTTTAAGCTTCCTCGGGCCTCTCATGGCCTTGCTGTATCTTTCAGAGTTATTCAGAGTTCATGTACCAAATATCCATTCTCCTGTGAGAACACTGTCTCCACAGAAGGGTGCTCTGACAGACAGCCCTTTGGGTCCTCTCCTGAGATAGTCTATGCCAAGGATTCATGCAGGCTCTATAGCAGTCACAATGGGGTGCTTTATCCACTCATTCCCAGTCAGGCTGATTTCAGCCTCCAGTACAGATGTTGGGATTCCCCTGTCACTCCAGAAATACAAATGTGTTCTGCCCCTTTATAGCTTGATGGCATTAGGATACACTGTGCACTGGTGTCTACTAGAGCCATATACTCCTGTTGGTCTGACGTGCCAGACCATCTGATCCATACAGTTCAGTAAACCCAGTTGTCCCTCTCCACCACCTGGATGGAAGCAGGGCCCCTCTAGTACTGGTCATAGGGTTCTCCATGTCCTTCTTGTAGAAATGGGTTAGAATGTCTTTCCATAGGATCAGGAGTAATATCAGCCCTTCCATTCTGGTTGGGAAATAGAAACTGGAGCAACAAGTCTCCTGGAAGAACCCCCATTTGCAGTTGTTTTCCCATGCAGTTCATGTACCTGTTCCTCCAGATTTGAGGTAGGCTTTCCATCCCGGTTCCTTATGTCCCCTTCATGGTCCTGCAGGTAAAACCACAGGGTACCCTGTGGTGTGTACCTCCTATATCCACCCTATTGAGTGAGAGGATGCTTCCTGTTAAAACTTGAGACATTGGTCCTTACAGGTGGGAAGTAGGATTTATCCTGTTATTGTTGCTGGAACTCCTTGAACAGTTTTTCACACTGGACAGTTTTCCACATCATGCTGCAAGTAAGGTGTTACAGAATGCAACTCTGAGAACAACATTCTAACCATGGACTATTAAACCAATACAATGAATTCTTATTGTGACGTATTTGTTTTAACATGCCATATTTGTTTTAACATGATCCGGTCAGATCTGTTGCTATCTCAACCCTTTGGATGCCAAAAAGGATTCTTGTGGTTTAGCCCCAGCTGGCAACTAAGTGCCAGGCAGCTGCTCACTCATTCCCCCTCTGTTGTGGTGTATCCCAGGTGGTAACTCAGAATCACGCACCCACTCACTCACTCCCCATCTTCTTCCTCCCCTGCTCCCAGAGGGATGGGGAGGAGAACTGAAAGAATGTAAATCCCACTGGTTGAGATAAGAACAGTCCAATAATGAGGTACCATACAAAACCACTACTACTACCACCAATAACAATAATGATAAGGGAAAAATCAAGGGGAGAGAATATAAAACTAAAAGGGGAAAAGGAAAACAATAAACACAAGTGATGCACAATACAGTTGCTCACTACTTGCTGCCTGATACCCAGCCCGACTTGAGCAGCGATCTGGGCCTTCCGTGCTGTGGTATGGAATACACCTTTGGCTACTATGGGTCAGGTGTCCTGTCTCTGCTTCATCCCAGCTTCTTTGCCCCTCCTCACTGGCAGAGCATGAGAGACTGAAAAGTTCTTGATCGGAGTGAGCATTACTTAGCGACAACTAAAAATATTGGTGTGTTATCAGCATTGTTCTCAGGCTAAAGTTGAAAACACAGCACTGCACCAGCTACTGAAAAGGAGAAAAATAACTATTACAGCTGAACCCAGGACATCTTCCCACATCAGGATGGGGAGGAGAACTGGAAAAGAGGTACATCCCATGCACTGAGATAGGAACAGTTAGAAACATAGAATGGTTAGGGTTGGAAAGGACCTTAAAATCATCTGGTTCCAACCGCCAGCACATCCTACTAGACCAGGTTGCTCAAGGCACTGTCCAACCTGGCCTTGAACACTGCCAGGGATAGAACATTTAATAACTGAAATAAAGTACAACATAATAATAATAATAATATGATGGTAAAGGAAATAACAAAAAGAGAACAAGTCAGAGATAAAAAAACTACAACAAAACCAGAACACAGAAACCTCAACAACACACAACTAAAAACAAATAAAAAGCAGGTGATGCACAATGCAATTGCTCACCACACACTGACTGATACCCTCCCTGTCCCTGAACAGTGATCGGCCCATTCCTGCTGACTCCCTGTGATTTATATACTGAGTATGACATTCTGTCCTTTTGACTACTTTGAGGCAGCTGTCCTGTCTATGCACCCTCCTGGCTTCTTGTGTCCCTTCTCCTTGGCAGAGCATGAGAGACTGAAAAGTCCTTGATCAGGGTAAGCTACTAGGAAGAAGGGCTTGGGGGTGTTGGTCGATGAGAAAATGAACATGAGCCAGCAGTGTGCGCTTAAAACCCAGAAAGCCAACTGTATTCATCAAAAGAAGCGTGACCATCAGGTTGAAGGATTCAATCCTGCCCCTATACTCTGCTCTTGTGAGACCTCCCTTGGAGTACTGTGTGCAGTTCTGGTGTCCTCAACATAAAAAGGACATGGTACTGTTAGAACAAGTCCAGAAGAGGGCCACGAGGATGATCAGGGGACTGGAGCACCTCCCATATGAAGACAGGCTGAGAAAGTTGGAGCTGTTCAGCCTGGAGAAGAGAAGGCTGCGTGGAGACCTCATAGCAGCCTTCCAGTATCTGAAGGGGGCCTACAGGGATGCTGGTGAGGGACTATTCATTAAGGACTGGAGAGTTGGGCAGGGAGAAACTTGATGAAATTCAACAAGGGCAAGTGTAGAGTCTTGCATCTGGGGAAGAACAACCCCATGGACCAGTACAGGTTGGGGGTTGACCTGCTGGAAAGTAGTGAAGGGGAAAGGGACGTGGGGGTCCTGGTGGATAGGAGGATGACCATGAGCCAGCAATGTGCCCTTGTGGCCAAGAAGGCAAATGGCATCCAAAGATGCATTAGAAAGGGTGTAGTTAGTAGGTCAAGAGAGGTTCTCCTCCCCCTCTGCCTTGGTGAGGCCACATCTGGAATACTGCGTCCAGTTCTGGGCCCCCCAGTTCAAGAAGGACAGGGAATTGCTTGAAAGAGTCCAGCGCAGAGCCACAAAGATGATGAAGGGAGTGGGGAGCCTCCCTTATGAGGAGAGGCTGAGGGAGCTGGGTCTCTTTAGCTTGGAGGAGACTGAGGGGTAACCTCATCAGTGTTTACAAATATGTAAAGGGTGGGTGTCAAGATGATGGAGCTAGGCGTTTTTCAGTGATATCCAGTGATAGGACAAGGGACAATGGGTGTAAACTGGAGCATAGGAGGTTCTATGTGAATATCAGGAAGAACTTCTTTACTGTAAGAGTGACAGCACTGGAACAGGTTGCTCAGAGAGGTTGTGGAGTCTCCTGCGTTGGAGATATTCAAGGCCCGCCTGGACAAGTTCCTGTGTGATGTACTCTAGATTACTCTGCTCTTGCAGGGGGGTTGGACTAGATGATCTGTCGAGGTCCCTTCCAACCCTTGGGATTCTGTGATTCTGTGACTGTAGTGATAGGACAAGGGGTAATGGGTTGAAACTTAAGCAGCAGAGGTTTAGATTGGATATAAGGAAGAAATTCTTTACTTTGAGGGTGGTGAGGTGCTGAAATGGGTTGGCCAGGGAGATTGTGAATGCTCCATCCCTGGCAGTGTTCAAGACCAGGTTGGATGAAGCTTTGGATGATATGGTTTAGTGTGAGGTGTCCCTGCCTATGCCAGGGGTGTTGGAACTAGATGATCTTAAGGTCCTTTCCAACTCTAACTATTCTACGATTCTGTTATTCTATCTCCAACCCAGCTGAAACCAGGACAGAAGGTTATATTTTCTTCAGGCTTTGGGGACTCTCCTATCCTTTGTCATTTTGGGAAAAAAAATCCATAGTTAAAAATTACTGTTGTCCTGGAAATGCTACTGCTTATGTAGTTTCAGAGTGGATAAATAACACCACCTCAAAGAACCCCATCTCCAGGTGGCTTTTCTCCATACAGCCCTGAGGAAACAAATCATCGTTTCAACAGTTATGCGAGCCAGGCTGTGCCTGCTTCAGCAGATAGGACCCAACTCTTTCTTAATTGGAGGAGTCAGCCCCGATTATTAAATACAGAGTGTTTATTGGGCCTTAGGTAGAGAAAATTTTTGTGTTGTCTGTAGCTTTTATTATTTTATATTTAATCTTGGAAAACTGTACAAAACCAAATTAGATCAAGTTTATCACCAACCCTTGCTAGCAGTTCTATAAAACAATGTTTAAAAGATGTAATCTGTGCTTAGTTAATATAATGACCAGCTTGTGGGTTTTTTTTAAAAATGTAGCACATAATAATTTTTTTCTAGCATTTATCTTAAAAATAAATAAATAAATTACTCGGGGGAAGGAATTACTAATGCTCTGTAGATTTCTCATTCCTAGAAGTGTCTCCTAATTATATGTCTTAAGTACTTTTTGGCTATAATTTGCCTACTTAATTTTCTTAGTTTCTTAATGTGTAACACTTTATTTATTCTATTAATGGGTTATTAAATGACAAGAATATGACACAATTCCTTTAATGGTGTGTGCTAATTTCATTGATGCCCATGGTGAGGTTCTTTTCAGAAACTTGTGTAGTGCTGCGTTGGAGAACATTTAGGTTTTTGAGTAAACAGAAGCATCTCATTTAAGTTAGATTGCTGTCATGTTATGGGTATATGATGATTGTATGCATAATTTTCTTCTAGTATGAAGTGCAGCAATAGCTTCAGCTGATTTTAAAACATGAAGGGGGGGAGGATGTCAAGAGAAAACTGGTGAACTGGTGTTATATTTGTCTGCTTTACCTTACATATTCCTAAGTAATGTTTGGGGGATTTGCATTTTCTGTAAGGCCATGCAAAAAGACATTTATGTCATATATTTGAAATATTTTGAATTAACTACTGTTTTGTTGTGGGGTTTTTTAAGCTGGGGGGAATGTCTAGTGTATGTCTCTGTGATGCACTTCATGATCTACGTAATTATCAATTCAGTAGAGCCCTAGCATATTCTTTTCTTTGCAGACTTGTAGCTGTGGCCGTGGGACATTTTGTATTCATCTGCTGTTTGTTATATTACGGGACTTTCAGCTTGAACCCTCAGACCCAATGCTCTGGAGAAGGATGTTGAAAAACTTTGAGGTAATCGATTTCTAATAGAACTAATGGAAGATCTAAAATACACTCCAAGTGAAAGTCTTTAGGGCATTATCTTAAAAATGCTGAGAACTGCTAAATTTCAAAGCAACAGGAGTGTATGTTTTTAATTTTATCTTTAATTTGGGTTCAAGGGTTCTGCAAGTAGAAAGCAAAATACCCTGCGAATAAAAGGTATAACTAAAAGAAATAGCAGAGAGCTGTAGCTTAGTGAGTGATTCACACCTTGGATTTTCTACTCAAATTTGTATGTCTCATTATCTGAAAAGTAAACAGAACAAGAATCTTCAGAAGTAATTGTGTATGCTTAAAGTTACTATTCTTAATAAGCAAATAGTTTTTTGTTGTAAAGTTTCTTGTGATCTATTATTAAGATTTCTGAAATTACTACTAATTCATTATTGTGAATGTGAATAGGTCTTTCTCTGCAGTAGTTAAGCTTCAGTAATAATAACTTTTAAATATGAGCTATTCATAGCATAAAAATGACTGTTGCTATCTTTTTCTGATGTTAGGTTGTTTGTTCCAGAAATATTAAAGTAGGCATAGCTCGAGGATCAAAGCTCTATCTCATAACACCATCCAGAAGTTTGTCTCATGCATGTCAAATTCTCATACATTGTCATCATCTAGTACTTCTACATCTAGTTCAGAAAACTGGTTAGTATTTTTCTAAAAGAATTAAAAGCTTTATTCTGTAGGGGTTTGTTTTGTTTTGAAGGTTTAGTATCACCTACATTCTTTTTGTTCAAATCTGCTTTAATTTCAAGCCACGGTAGGTCTCTGTATTTGCAAACAATCAAGAGTCAAGCATGCATTAGTCATAGTCATGCCAAGTACCCAAGGCTGAGTCTTTCAATCTCTAATTGTTATCTGACCTAGTCTGAAAAGATGTCATGCATTTTGTGATGTTCCCCTTCATTTCAACAGTGTTGTTTGTACTCAGTGCTTCTAAAAATTTGATTGTTTACTTATTCAGACCAAGGTTTAGGTGAATGATTCATGAATAGCATATTCCTATTTGGAAGTGACTGTTCCAAACTTGGATGTAAATCTTTTTGACTGTTAAAGCCTGTTCTGAATTTTGATATGCCATTTTTGCAATCACAAATATTTATTTTTATAGTATGAACGATGAAGAACAAATGTGCCGAATTTGTTTGTTAGGCATGCTGGATGAAGAGAGCCTAACTATGTGCGAAGATGGCTGCAGGAACAAATTACACCACCACTGCATGTCATTATGTATGATGCCATCTTTGTCTCATTAAATTCTGGTGACCCTAAATATGCAAAAGTATTATAATTTACTCTGAGTATTGTAGGTTGTTTTTTTTGTTTTGTTTTGTTTAAAAAGCTAAACAGAAACCTGCTCTTAAGTGATGACTCCTTTGAGAATTTGGTATTGTTCAGGTACTATTGATATGCCTTATTTATCTGTTATTAAATGGCAACTTGATTTGTGAATGCTTTGAGAAAGAATTTAACTGCAGGTCTAGAGGTTTGAGCCTCTTACTGAGTAAGAAGATCATGTATAATTAGAGGAAGTTAGGAACACACTTTTTACCCCTCTGACTTGTCATTAGAATGCACGGAAATCATCTACTAGGATTATATATAGTGAATTATGGAATATTTTTTTATATACTGCATTAAAATATTGCCATGGTTTAAAACCAAGTCTGCCACACAGTCTCTCTCTCACTCCCCCCCTTCCTCCCCCCCCCCCCCAGCTCCCGAAGTGACGGAGAGGAGAACTGAAAGAATGTAACTCCCATGGGTTGAGATAAGAACAGTCCAGTAACTAAGGTATAACACAAACCACTGCTGCTACCACCACTAATAATAATGATAAGGGAAATAAAAAGGGAAGAGAATACAATACCAGCTGCCGATACCAAGCCCGACTGAGCAGTGAGTGCCCTTCAGGGTAACTCCCAGTTACATCCCGGGCATGACATGCTGTGGTATGGAATACCTCTTGGGCTACTTTGGGTCACGTGTCCTGTCTCTGCTTCCTGCTGGCTTCCCCTCCTCCTTGGCACAGCATGACACTCACAAAGTCCTTGGTCAGACTAAACATTTGAGCAGTAGCTAAAAACATCGGTGTTATCAGCCCTATTCCCATGCCAAAAGTCAAAACCACAACGCTGCACCACCTACTAAAAAGGAGAAAAAAAGAATTTTACATATTTTACATATTTGTAAACACTGATGAGGTCACGCCTCAGTCTCCTCCAAGCTAAAGAGACCCAGCTCCCTCAGCCTCTCCTCATAAGGGAGGTGTTCCATTCCCTTCATCATCTTTGTGGCTCTGCGCTGGACTCTTTCAAGCAATTCCCTGTCCTTCTTGAACTGGGGGGCCCAGAACTGGATGCAATACTCCAGATGCGGCCTCACCAAGGCAAAGTAGAGGGGAACAAGAACCTTTCTTGCCCTACTAACCACACCCTTTCTAATGCACCCTAGGATGCCATTTGCCTTCTTGGCCGCAAGGGCACATTGCTGGCTCATGGTCATCCTCCTATCCACCAGGACCCCCACGTCCCTTTCCCCTTCACTACTTTTCAGCAGGTCAACCCCCAACCTGTACTGGTACATGGGGTTGTTCTTCCCCAGGTGCAAGACTCTACACTTGCCCTTGTTGAATTTCATCAAGTTTCTCCCTGCTCAACTCTCCAGCCTGTCCAGGTCTCGCTGAATGGCAACACAACCTTCCGGTGTGTCAGCCACTCCTCCCAGTTTAGTGTCATCAGCGAACTTGCTGAGGGTACACTCAGTTCCCTCATCCAGGTCGTTGATGAAAATATTAAACAGCACTGGTCCCAGCACCAACTCCTGAGGGACTCCACTACTCACAGACCTCCAGCTAGATTCTGCCCCATTGACCACAACTCTCTTCTTCCTTTCAACCAGTTCTTGATCCACCTCACTACCTGATCATCAAGCCCACACTTCCTTAGCTTGTCTATGAGAATGCTGTGGGAGACAGTATCAAATACCTTACTGAAATCAAGAATAACCACATCTACCACTCTACCATCATCCCTCAACCTAGTTACTTCCTCATAGAAGGCTGTAAGGTTGGTCAAACATGACTTCCCCCTCATAAAACCATGTTGTCTGTTCTTAATGACCCCCTCATCCTTGATATGTCTAGAGATGGCATCAAGAATAAGTTGTTCCATCACCTTTCCATGGACAGAGGTAAGGCTGACTGGTCTGTAATTACCTGGGTCCTCCTTCTTGCCCTTCTTATAGACTGGTGTGACATTTGCCATCCTCCAATCCTCAGGCACCTCTCCCGTTTCCCACAACTTACCAAAGATGATGGAGAGTGGCCTAGCAGTGACCTCCGCCAGCTCCCTCAGCACCCGTGGGTGTATTCCATCCGGACCCATCGATTTATAGATGTCCAGATTGCATAGCTGATCCCTAACCCAATCCTCACCTATCAAAGCAAACTCCTCCTTTGTCCTGACTCCTTCTGGGGCTATAGGAATCTGGGGCCCCCGGGGTAAGTCACAGAATCACAGAATCCCAAGGGTTGGAAGGGACCTCAAAAGATCATCTAGTCCAACCCCCCTGCAAGAGCAGGGAAACCTAGAGTACATCACACAGGAACTGTTTTCCATGTGGTTCACCAAGAAATTCAGCAGCAATCTACAGCTGTATCACAGTGAAGAACCCAAGATAGTATTTTTAACCTTACTTATTATGGAGTCCAGCAGATTCCCTTCTGCATGGCTAGCTGAGCCACGGATTCAGGTACTTTTACTTTGTAAAAGAAGTTTCAAATGTAAAATCTGATATTTTTAACATTTCTAGATTTCTCAACTAAACGGTTTCAAAATTTAGTCTGAATCCCATCACTTTTATGGCTGATTCGTATTGGAAAGAGTTATATTTAACTTGTATCAGAAGAAAATGTCTTGTTTTCACTGGGATTTTCAGTTTTGAGCATTATCTCAGCCTCGTATTAAAGGTCCATGTAATAAAATGTAGTTTTCTTAATTCTAGTTTTGGTTGTGCAAGTGTCACGTAAATACAAAGTTGGCATTTGCTGTTACCCAAGTTGGATTGCAGGAGACAAATAACTGAAATAGCCTCTAGAGTCCAGAGGTGGGTTCAACTGATATGGGATAACATGCTGAGAGTGAGGCAATTTGTATTGGTTATATTTCTGCTGTAACTGTTGTCTGGTATAGACGGACCTTAGTTTAGGGTTTATTTATATCAATAAGCTCAACATGAGCTGGCAGTGTGTGCTTGCAACTCAGAAACCAATCATATCCTGGTCTGCATCAAAAGGAATGTGAACAGCAGGTTGAGGGAGGGGATTCTCCCCCTCTACTCCACTCTGGGAAGACCCCACCTGGAGTACTACATCCATTTCTGGGCCCCCAACACAAGAAGGGTGTGGACCTGTTGCAGCAAGTCCAGAGGAGGCTACAAAGATGATCAGGTGGCTGGAGTACTTCTATGAAGACAGTCTGAGAGAGCTGGACTTGCTCAGCCTGGAGAAGACTCCAGGGAGATGTTAGAACAAGCTTCCAGTACTTAACTACGTGACGAATTCCCAAGCCTTCCATGGCTTAAGAGCTAACTTCTATTAGTACCTTATTGTGCAAGCAAATTTGACAAAAATCTCTGGGTTAAGAATTTTGGCTTCATTTTATCCTTTATTATTTTAAATATATCAAGATGTTTTAATTAAGTTCTACCCCATTGAACCAATTTTCTATGGTATACTTGGTACCTATTTTGGTGGGTTTTCTTTATAATAAAAAAAGGTTTTGAACAAATTCTGTCCTTTGCTTATTTTAATGTAAATGTGCTTAATGATGTGAAGAAAATATTTCTGATACACTTCACTGTTTAAATAGTTTCATATGCAGCACTTGATATAGAATCATAGAATAGTTAGGGTTGGAAAGGACCTTAAGATCATCTAGTTCCAACCCCCCTGCCATGGGCAGGAACACCTCACACTAAACCATATCACCCAAGGCTTCACCCAACCTGGCCTTGAACACTGCCAGGGATAGAGCATTCACAACCTCCCTGGGCAACCCATTCCAGCACCTCACCACCCTAACAGTAAAGAATTTCTTCCTTATATCCAGTCTAAACCTCTGCTGCTTAAGTTTCAACCCGTTACCCCTTGTCCTATTACTACAGTCCCTAATGAATAGTCCATTCCCAGCATCCCTGTAGGCCCCCTTCAGATACTGGAAGGCTGCTATGAGGTCTCCACGCAGCCTTCTCTTCTCCAGGCTGAACAGCCCCAACTTTCTCAGCCTGTCTTCATACAGGAGGTGCTCCAGACCCCTGATCATCCTCGTGGCCCTCCTCTGGACTTGTTCTAACAGTACCATGTCCTTTTTATGTTGAGGACACCAGAACTGCACACAATACTCCAAGTGAGATCTCACAAGAGCAGAGTATAGGGGCAGGATCACCTCCTTTGACCTGCTGGTCATGCTTCTTTTGATGCAGCCCAGAATACGGTTGACTTTCTGGGCTGTAAGAGCACACTGCTGGCTCATGTTCATTTTCTCATTGACCAACACCCCCAATTCCTTCTCCGCAGGGCTGCACTGAATTTCCTTTTGCCTGGGATTGCTCCGACCCCGGTTTAGGACCTTGCACTTGTCATGGTTAAACTTCATGAGGTTGGCATCAGCCCACCTCACAAGCATGTCAAGGTATTTCACATGAATATCAGCTGATGTATGTATCTTAGGTATATCAATCAAGAATGCTTAGATAAAGGGCAGCAACAAACACTAAATACCTTCAAATTGAATAATTAAAGGTAGGAACTGCTTTGTATCTAGGAACCTCATTTTGCTTATTTTCTTAGTTCTAACATTAAATGCCACATTGCTACAGAAGTGTAAAACTTAATTGCCAAGTCAAGTGAGTTGATTTCGTTAGATCAGTTCTGGAGCCACTGAGAGGCATCTTAGAAGGTAATCTGCTATTTTATGGTTTTTAGTTGCTTGAATTCCCTGTTCTCTGTGACATACAAGCCTTAGTCCTTACTCTCTAGGGCATTACTGAAGCACGTAGAGTCTATTGAATATAGGATCAGTCATGTGGCAACCTGGCAAGGTAGAAATCTAGCTGTTCAACTCAGCAACAAAACTTACTTTAAGGTGACCTGAAGTAAACTGCCTTCATTATAATACTAAAAAAAACCCACCCAGAGATCGAGAAGAACCCTTGCCCAAGTGAAGACCCTTCCCCAGCACAAGCATAGTAGCAGAAGAGAATGACACTGCAGATATTATAATTTTATGCAAATCACTAACCTATCATTGTCATTGGGAGTGTATTACCTTGTAATTTTTGTGTATAAATATATCAGTGAAATCTGCATTGGGTGTGCTTGATTTGTGGAAATTCCACCTTGCACCCAGTGCTGTAATAAGGAAGTTCTTGCTTCTTAATGATACATTGGTGGTAAGGAGTTTTATTCTCCTGACTTTCGGTGACACAAGAAGGTACAGAACTGTCATGGTTTAAGCTCAGCTGTAAATCATGCAGTCAATCTCTCACTCCCCCCCTTTCCTTCCCCTGCTCCCGGAGGAACGGGGAGGAGGATCGAAAGAATATAACTCCACGGGTTGAGATAAGAACAGTTTAGCAACTATGGTATAACACAAAGCACTACTGCTACCACATCCACACAGAGAAAGAGAGAGAAATATCATTCCTTAGTGCATGGACCAATCCTTATAAAGCTGCTGAGTCCATCCAGTCCAGAGAACAGGGAATTCAAGCAACACAGCATCTAATTTCTAAGCTAAAACAGCATCCTGTGCTGAAATAGAGGCTAACTTCTTAAATCAAGATGTTCCTATAGATAACTGCTTCATATCCAAACACAAAATATAGAAAGATTCATTAAAACTTAAGATAATCTGCAACTTTTCCCCCTTTAAAAGTTTTGAAAATAATTTCAATACTTTCATTTTTAAAATTGTTTTTATTACTTTTTGGTGGGAGTCATTACATGCCAGTGGGAGCCTTTAAAACTGACAATTATTCATCTTATTGTCTAGCCACTGCTTGGGTGATCATTTGATTGATGCATCTCAGAACCACACAGCCACTTGCTTACTCCCTCCCACCCTATTCTTCCCCTCTGTTCCTGGAAGGATGGGGAGGAGAATCAAATGAATGTAAATTCCAGGGGTTGAGATAAGAACAGTCCAATAACTAAGGTATAATACAAAACTACTAATACCAACAACAGTAGTAGTTGATTTATTGATTGATGGCTTGGCTTCGCGAACAAAGATTTGGGAAGGGCCTTACCCACGCTTACTAATAATGATAAGAGAAATAACAAGGGGAGAGAATACAACTGCTCACCACCCACTGACCGATACTCAGCCTGACCTGAGCAGTGATCTGGCCTTCCGGGTAACTGCCCCCAGTTCCACATCCTGGGCATGACATGCTGTGGTATGGAATACCCCTTCAGCTACTTTGGGTCAGGTGTCCTGTCTCTCCTTCCTCCCAGCTTCCTGTGCCCCTTCTCTTTGGAAGAGCATAAGACTGAAAAAGTCCTTGATTGGAGTAAGCAGTACTTAGCAACAACTAAAGACATTGGTGTGTTATCAGTGTTCCAAAGCACTGGAGGGGCCCAGTGGACCAGATACTTGTCAATACTGTCCCACAAGCCCTGCCATTCATGACTGTCCAGCCTTAGGGAAAACCTCTTGGTCCTCCTATATTGTCATCCTCCTATACCCTAGACAAGACCCAAACCCAACTCTGCTTAACTTTTGAGATCAGACAAAATGGTCATGGGTAAAACACACTCTGTATGTGTGCCAACATGCTGATCCCCATCACAATCAGCAGGCAGTTTCCAAGGCTACCCAAAGACCATTCAAAACCTTCAGAACTCTCAAATGATGCTGCTGTAGTTGTCACTGGGGCTGGTGTAGTTTCTGTGCTTGCCAGCTCTCTCACCACCAGCTTCTTTTTCTGAGTCCAGATCTTCTTCCTCTGCCTTGCTGGAAAGTGCTGTGTGGTCTCCTGCATCCTCCACTTGTCCTGGGTGCCTGAGGGTGGACCCAGCTGAGGCTCCCAAAGGTGGTATCTTGCTCTCTGCATCCTCTTGGGACTCGGGCTCACGGGGCTCGTCGGGCAGCTGCCAAGGGATGCTCTCGGCCACAGCGCGGCTGAGTTCCTCCGCCACCTCCTCCCACTGCTCAGCAGCTGCCTCCTTCCCCTCCTCGACTGCCCCGAACTCCTCCAACAGCAGCCGCCTCCTCCCGGCTTCCTGGTCCCTGGGGCTGCTCCCCAGTGCTGCTCCCCGTCAGCTCCCCGCAACTTCAGGAAGATGGAGGTGAAGAAGAGGGCCAGGACGGTGAAGAGCAGCAGGATGTCCAGGTACAAGTCCACGGCCACGTCCATCCCACCCTGCTGCCAGAGCCCAACCGTATTACAAGTCATTGCCATAAAGTACAGTGAAACAAGAACTTTAGCCCAAGCTCCCCAGCTGATAGACACTAACACAGCAAATACTGGATGTAAGTAAGGTACGACATGCTGAAACTGTGAGATCAAGAGCAACAACTTTGAGAGCCAAAAAATCAGCACTGTGACTAGTGACTATTAATAAAAAACAATGAATGCTTATCACAAATACGATTGGACACACTCCGGTCATTTCTGTTGTTATCTCAACCCTTCGTGCCCCACATTGGTCACTAAAAAAGAACTGTCGTGTTTTAAGCTAAGTTGTAAAATCAGCCACGCAGTCCTTGCTCACTCCCCCCCCTTTCCTCCCCCTGCTCCCTGGCTGAGATAAGAGCAGTCCAGTAACTAAGGTATAACACAAACCACTACTGCTACCACCAGTAATAATAATGACAAGGGAAATAACAAGGGAGTAAGCAGTACTTAGCAACAACAAAAAAAAAATGGTATGTTATTAGTGTTGTTCTCAGACTAAAGTTGAAAACACATCACTGCACCAGCTACTAAGAAGGTGAAAAATGATTGCTACAGCTGAACCCAGGACAGTATCCACTCCTGGTATTCCATACCATTCATGTCATACTCAGATCCCATATTTTAAAATGTTCCATTGCTTTTTGTCTCATATACATATGTATATACTGATTGATGGCTTGGCTTCGTGAACGAAGATTTGGGAAGGGCTTTACCCACGCTTACTACGAGCACGATGACCAAGGGCATGTGGGATATGCAAAACCGGTTAGAAAAAAGGCAGCTTAGGCAATCAGGAAGTGTCCGATCAGGATTGACAGCTCCTGGTCAATCATGAGTGACCCATGCCCTAGTCTGCCCACATGCAAGGTTGGATCTGCAGCTTCCCATGCACCTTGTCATCTGTCGTTTTGACCCTCGCCTGTCCATACAGACAAGTGAGAGTGCGCTTGGCTGAGGAGCCACTGGCATGAGGCTATTGTCTGCGGGCTTATGACTGAACGCCTTGATGCATGATGTATATATATATACATATACACACACACAGATATCATTCCTTATTTCATGCACCAATCCCTATACCGTTTGCTAAATTCATTAAGTCCATGATGTCAGGCTCCATCTCTTGTAGCAGTCTTTCAGGGCAGGAGAGACAGTGTGTAGTGTTGGATTGTTGCCTGCTGATGACACTGCTGAACTTGTCTGATCACTGCTGAGCTCAACTGGTTTCATAATAGTTCATTCTTGGTGTGATGATCGGAGGGAAGTCAGGGTCAGTCGATGGTGACCTTAGGACAGTTCTGCTGCTGATGACTTTTCCCATGACTTTATTCTCTGCTGGTGATCATGACAGCATATATCTTCTTTTTAAAGCCCAGAGTGGTGGAGATGGGCATCTAGCTGATGGGCTACAGAAGTGTTACATAGCAGTCAACAGCATATAATTGAGTCCATTGGCTGTTTTCCACCCAAATTAAATCCCCTTGAGGTACACACTGGACTTTCCCATCTTCCTGCATTACCCACCAAGTATATCCAGGTCCCTGAGCAAAAGCAATGCCAGGAGTGGGTTTTCCTTTTCCTGAAGTAGGAATAACCCAGACTGTCTTCCCCAGCAAATTCTTTACATACACCACAGGAACTTTATCCCCCTGTACAGTACATAAAAGTTCTGATTGGGCTGGGCCAGCCCTGTTGGCAGATCCCCTAGTGTTTACCAACCAGGTGGCTTTTGTGTATCCCAATGTTTGAAAAGTTTTTCTTTTTAAACAATAATAGCTCAAAATAATCATTAGAAAAATTATCAACAGGACTATTGCAGTGCTAATCAGTGATTTTATCCATGAACTCAAATTCCATCCTAATCTATTGAAGATTTTACCTATCCAACTTTCCTGTGCATCTTGTTGAAGCTTTTGAGTATTCTGTTCTACTTTTTCCAATAAGTCTAAGTCATGCTCCACATCTTGAGTCATGTTCGGAATGTGTATACAACAATGATCAATTCTATCTTGCAAGTATCCACAAACTCCATGTTCTTTAAGTAAGAGCATATCCAAAGCCATTCTATTTTGTAAAGTCATCTTTGAAGTTGCCTGTAATTGCAAACTCAAGTCCTTACATCCTTTCCTATTTGCATTTGCTAGTTTTTCTACTTGTCCCATTAGTTGATATATCCATTCCCTGTTCTTATATATTGCTAAAGGAGTCAGCAAAGACTCCAAAGCCCAACCAACTTTCACTTCAGTCAAAGGTTCATTCTGTTCTTTATCTATTTCTGACCTCTTCACCCTTTCCAATTTTAAATGTTCTAATACTCCTCTAAAAGGAGTTCTTTTTCAGATTGGACATAGAGTTTGCATGCCTAATGTTATTTGTCTTACTTTACCATCTAGAGGTAAGTGAGCTGTCCAGATCCCATCACTCATTGTCCACACTAAGTGTCCTGGACTCCAGAATGCAGTTCTTTTGTAGCTAAATATTGTTCCTCTTCTGGGTATGTATGTCTTTGTCAGTTTGAGATCATTCCTAAGGCCCCTAAATAAGCATCCATATTTTAAAGCAGCAGCTAAAGGAGGAATAGCCTGGATTGCCATATCAGTGGTACTACAATTATACATTTTCTCACACTTCCACCAAGACACTAAACTCTCCTTTTCTTGTGATAAACTACTCCTATAATTTACATTTGCAAAGGTTGCAAAAGTCACTCCATTCCAAATAAAACATCAAGATGCTTTAGCCTTGTGTTGAAATGGAGATAAAATGGCCATATTCCAGACACACAATTTGCCTCATTCTTTCGTATCTGATTTGTCTCATTGCATTCCCATTCCACGATCATTCAACTTACATTTTTCTTTCTTTGTTCATCATAAGAACATCACCCCACATTTTTAAATCTCCCAATTTTAGTAAAAGCATACTTTAAAATTTTTTCACAGTCAGCCTGACGACCTGTGGTTTTCCACTGTTTCCGAATGGTTTCAGTTTGTTCGTATCATTCCACCACAGGTTTTTTTTTCACAATGTGTAGTTTCAGTTTCACTTAAACTTGTCAGATACATAGTTAGAATTCCCCATGGTATTAATTCAATTGGAATTGATAAATAAGCAGCAATTTGTGACACATTTTGCAACTTAGCCAACTCTTTGATTAATCCTAACATCAAGTTTTCATTCTGTGGGGGTTTTTTTGGGAGTTATATCAATTGGTCTGTTTCTATTTGCCTTTTATTTCTTATTTTCTTTTCCCCCCTTTGTTCTGGGTTCAGCTGTAGCAGTTATTTTTCTCCTTCTTAGTAGCTACTGCAATGCTGTTCTTTTGATTTTAGCCTGAGAACAGTGGTGATGATAACAACACTGATGTTTTCAGTTGTTGCTAAGTACTGCTTACTCCAGTCAAGGACTTCTCAGTCTTATGCTCTGCCAGTGAGGGGAACAGGAAGCTGGGAGGAAGCAGACAGGACACCTGACCCAAAGTAGCCAAAGGGGTATTCCATACCACAGCACATCATGCCCAGTATATAAACTGGGGGGAGTTACCCAGAAGGCCCAGATTGCTGCTCGAGTCAGGCTGGGTATCAGTCCATGGTGAGCAATTGTACTGGGCATCACCTGTGTTTATTTTTTTCTTTTCCTTTTCCCCTTTTAGTTTTATATTCTCTACCCTTGTTTTTTCCCTTATCATTACTATAATTGGTGGTAGTAGTAGTGGTTTTGTATTATATCTTAGTTACTGGACTGTTTTTATCTCAACCCGTGGGATTTACAATCTTTTGATTCTCCTCCCCATCCCTCTGGGAGTGGTGGGGAAGGGGGGGAGTAAGTGAGCAGCTGTGTGGTTCTGAGTTATTGGCTGGGCTTAAACCATGTCACCCATCTTTTTCCTAGTTCACTTGCCATCTCATCAGGATTGTCGTGGTTTAAACCAAGTCCCCCAACTCCCAGAGAGTTAGGAAGGAAAATCCAAAGAATGTAGCCCCCACGGATTGAGATAAGAACGGTTTAATAGCTAAGGCATAACACAAATCACTACCGCCATTACTACTACAAATAATAATGATAAAGCCAATAACAAGCGAAAAGAATACAACACCCCACCAGCCACCAATCCATAACTCACTCCACCCTGCCCGGCCGAGCACCGCGTGCTCCCTCCTCCATTTTCTTCCAGCACTCCACCCCTCCAGCTCTCTCTCCCAGTTGCATCCTGGGCATCACGTGCTATGGTATGGAATACTTCATTGGCTAGCCTGGGTCAGGTGTCCTGTCTCTGCTTCCTCCCAGCCTCCCCTCCTCCACCTGGCTGGAGCACGTGCTCAGAAAAGGCCCTGAACAAAAACACCCTCAAAACATGCTCGCTATCAAGCAACTGTTCCCAGCCCAGAAGTCAAAACACAGCACTGCACCAGCTACAAGAAGGAGAAAAAATGACTGCTACTGCTCAACCCATGACAAGGATTAAGGTCTGGAATTTGAGTAGAACTACATTCTAATTTCTACAGATTTCTATGATTTACTA
Organism: Melopsittacus undulatus; assembly: GCF_012275295.1. Lineage (NCBI taxonomy): Eukaryota > Metazoa > Chordata > Aves > Psittaciformes > Psittaculidae > Melopsittacus > Melopsittacus undulatus. Next base: position 140,211 of record NW_022993947.1, on the reverse strand, counting down.
ATTCTCCACTTGGTTCAGTTTTTACTACAAAATTCGCTCCTATTAACATCCAAATCAACATATGTTCTCCCCAGATTTCAAAAGGATACACAAAATTAAACATATTTCAGTCAATTTTGAGGTTTTATCATTCCTGTTGACAATTGTTCATGGTGATGGAGCTTTCTTCACCGTAGTGTAGTGTATCCATGCTTCTGATTCAGCAGTCTTGATGGCAGGGAAGGTAGTCAACAGTACTTGAAAAGGTCCTTTCCAGCATTTTTGAAGAGGTTCAGAAGTCCATGTCTTCACATAGACATAATCTCCTGGTTGGAAATCATGTACTGGGTTCTCCAGAGACAGAGGCCAGTTCCAAACAACCTCACTCTGAAGCGCAGTTAAAGTTTATCCTAGGGAAAGTAGATAGCTATATACATCTTATTTTCCTTTTATGTGTACATTAAAATTTGGCTCTGGAGATTCATATGGCTTTCCATATAACAACTCATAAGGACTAATTAAAGTTCCACTCTTAAGTTGAACCAGAATTTGCAAGAGGGGCAATGGGATTGCCTGACGCCATTTCAAATTAGTTTCCTGACCTATTTTACTAACTTTTCTCAATTCTATGATTCTATGATTCATTATTTCTACTTTTCACTGGATTGTGGCCTGCAAGGCATATGTAAGTCCCAAGTAATTCCTGACACTTTACTAACACCCTGTACCACTTCTGCAATAAAATGTGGACCTCTATCTGAAGATATTACAATAGGCACTCCACATTTTGGGATAAGCTTCTGCAATAGCTACTTAATGACTTCTTTTGCTTGATTGGTTCAACAGGGAAAGGCTTCTAGCCATCCTGTAAAACTGTCAGCCCCTACCAAAATGTACTGATACCCACTTTGCCGAGGTAGTTCAGAAAAATCTATCTGCCAATAATCTCCTGGTTCCATTCCTGATTTTGATATAACCATATGAACCTTTTTCTTTACAACTACATTGTTTTTCAAACATATTTCACATTTTGCAGTTGTCATTTTAGCTATTTCTAGCATTTTTACTGAATCTATGTGTCTCTAAAAATGTCACTAATGCTTCTGCTCCCCAGTGACATTCCTTATGTTTTGTCTGCATTGTTTCCCTCATAAGTGGTGGGATTACTACTTGGCCTTGTGATGTCACCCACCATCCTGCTAGATTCTTCTTTGCATTTAGCACCTTCCCTAATTTCTCATCTTCCTGTGAATATTTAGGTTTTTCTTTTGGTAGAGCTATGGTTTTAGTAGGGATTGATGCCATTTGGAAGGCATCTCTTTTTGCAGTCCTCCTAGCTGTTCTGTCTGCTAATTTGTTTCCTATGATTTCTTTTCAGTTTCCTGACTGATGTGCTTTAAAGTGCATGACTGCAACCCTAATCAGCTTCTGGACTGCTTGTATTCATTTTACTATTTCTTCTTTGTATTTAATACTTCTTCTGAGGGAGGAAAATAATCACCCTTCCTTCCACAGGACTCCGTACCACACCAAAGGCATATTTTGAATCAGTGAAAATATTCAATTTCTTTCCATCACTCAGTTCTAAAGCTCTCATCAAGGGTATCAGTTTGGACTTTTGAGCTGAAGTACTGAATGGTAAAGACATTGTTTCTGTATCTGAATTCTCAATAGTCACCTGTTGTGGTTCAAACCCAGCCAGTAAATCAGAACCATGCAGCTACTTGCTCACTCCCCCCATGCTCCCAGAGGGATGGGGAGGAGAAGCAAAAGAATGTAACTCCCAGGGGTTGAGATAAGAACAGTCTGGTAACTAAGGTATAACACAAAACCACTACTGCTACCATGGATAATAATAATGATAAGGGAAATAACAAGGGAAGAGAATACAACTGCTCACGACCCACCAACCACTACATGGCCTGACCTGAGCAGTGACCTAGCCCTTCCAGGTCACATGACAGAGAGGGCCTACAATCAAACTGTAATTTGGGATGTGCATTCTCCAGAAACCCATAACATCCAAAAAAGCTTGTGTTTCTTTCTTGTTAGTTTTTGGAGACATCTCTGTTATCTTGCTGATCACATCTGTGGGGATCTGGCGATGTCCATCTTGCCATTTTATCATTAAAAATTGAATCTCCTGTGCAGGTCACTTGACCTTACTCTGTTTTACGGCAAAACCGGCTTTCAGCAGGATTTGGATTATTTCTCTCCCTTTCTCAAAAACTTCTTCCACTGGATCACCATACTCAATAATGTCATCAATATATTGCAGGTGTTCTGGAGCTTGCCCCTGTTCCAGTGCAGTCTGGATCAGTCCATGGCAGATGGTAGGGCTGTGTTTACACCCCTGAGGCAGCCAGTTTTAAGTGTTCTGGACGCCCCTCCAAGTAAAAGAGAACTGTGGCCTGCATTCAGAATAAAATATTCTAAATATAAAAATGCATTGGCAATGTCAATTGTGGCATCCCACTTGGCTGCCTTTGACTCCAGTTCATACTGAAGTTCTAGCATGTCTGGTACAGCAGCACTCAATGGTGATTCAGAGAAAACCCCAGGAACAAACTTGCCAACAAAGTTTTCAAGCAGACAAGCAGGTATTCTTTATTATGGCGCTGGGAGACACAGGGGATAACTCCTCCTAATGTGTCCCCCCCTATTGCTACATAAGCCATCCTTATATAGTCCCTGGGCGTACATACATATTCATGAGGCTATGTATGGATGACATAACTTTCCAGAAAGTTCCCCGCATGCGTACAGAATTGTGGCGGTGGTCTCTGAGGGTCGCTTACTTCTTCCAACAATCTTCATCACTTCTGGCAGCCTTTGAAGCATACGCAGTAGATGCTTGTACCAGTTTAATTGGTTCGTTAGCACCAGAGACATAATAACCTTCCTATCCTATTTATCAGTTAGTTTACCCGTAGCCTATCCTGGACACCTGCTATTCCCAGATACGACTTATCCCTGCATCCTGTTTTTCTAGACTGTTTTCCTTAAGACTACATCAACTATAACGATTTATCTTCTGCCAGTATGTTCTCTATCTGTACTCTACTTTTTTCTATGTATTATGCCCCTCAGTAATTTTCCACTGCAACTGTTACAAAGCCATTGAACTTAACATTGCTTAAAACTAATTCTAAAGGCGTATATATTCCATTTTGTGATTTTGTGTTCCCCTTGTTTCAATGGTGATGTGACATCATTCAGGCCACGATAGTCTACCGTTAGTCTCCACTCTCCATTAGACTTTTGCACTGGCTATATGGGGCTAGTAAAGGGTGAGTGGGTCCTGCTGATCACTCCTTGGCTATCCAGTATATGGATCAGCTTATGGATGGGAATCAGGGAGTCTCGGTTGGTGCGTTAATGACCCCTGTGCACTGTTGCGGTCACAATTGGAACTTGCTGTTCTTTGACTTTCAGCAACCCCACAACAGAAGGACCCTCTGAGAGACCAGGCAAGGTGGACAACTGCTCAATTTCCTCAGTCTCCAAAGCAGCCCATTGGTACCCTTTTGGATCACTGAAGTACCCTCTCCTGAGGTAGTCTATGCCAAGGATGCATGGAGCCTCCAGACCAGTCACAATGGGGTGCTTTTGTGACTTCCTCCCAGTCAGGCTGATTTCAGCCTCCAGTACAGCCAACTCTTGGGATCCTCCTGTCATTCCAGAAATAGAAATGGGTTCCACCCCTTGACAGCTTGATGGCATCAGGGTACACTGTGCACCAGTATCCTCTAGAGACTTATACTTCTGTGGGACTGACATACCAGGCCATCTGATCCACACAGTCCAGTAAATCCGATTGTCCCCTACCTCCACCTGGTTGGAGGCATGGCCCCTCTAATAGTGACCACAACATTGGACATTTACGTCTTGTAGACAGGGATTAGCCTTTATGACAGGAGCTGGAGTAAAATCAGCTCTTCCACTCCATCTGGGAACCTGCTCACCAGAACCTGAAGCCGCAGCTTTCATGGGATGATCAGCCTTGACCCTTGTTCTCCTCTTCAGTTCACACACCCGTTCCTCCAGACCAATAATAATAATGATAAGGGAAATAAAAAGGGAAGACAATACAACTACTCACCACCCACCCACCGATAATACCCAGCCCAACGCAGCAGTGATCTAGCCCTTCCGGGTAACTGCCCTCAGTTCCACCTCCTGGGCATGACGTGCTGTGGTATGGAATAACTCTTTGGCTAGTTTGGGTCAGGTTCCCTGTCCCTGCTTCCTCCCGGCTTCCCCTCCTCCCTGGCAGAGCATGACATTCACAAAGTCCTTGGTCAAACTAAACATTTGAGCAGTAACTAAAAACATTGGTGTTATCAGCGCTGTTCCCAGACCGAAAGTCAAAAACACAGCATTGTACCAGCTACTAAGAAGGAGAAAAATGTCTGCTACTGCTGAACCCAGGATACTGACAGAATTAATTCTGGCCAGGGACATTAAGGGCAACAAGAAAAGCTTCTATAGTTACATTGGGGATAAAAGGAAAACAAGGGATTATGTAGACCCTCTCCAGAAGGAATCAGGAGGTCTGGTTACCTGGGACATGGAGAAGGCTGAGGTACTCAATGACATTTTTGCCTCAATCTTCACCAACAAGTGACCCGATCACACCACCCAAGTCACAGAAGGCTGAGGCAGGGACTAGGAGAATGAAGAACTGCTTGCTGTAGTAGATTATCACATTTAAGATCATCTAAAGAACCTGAAGGTGCACAAGTCCATGAGACCTGATGAGATGCATCCCCAGGTCCTGAGAGAACTAGCAGATAAAGCAGCTATGCCACTATCCATCGTATTTGAATAGTTGTGGCAGTCTGGTGAAGTTTCTACTGATTGGAGAAGAGGATACATCACCTATTTCTGAAAAGGGAAAACAAGAATATCCAGGGAACTATAGGCTGGTCAGACTCACATCAGTGCCTGGCAAGATCATGGAACAGATCCTCCAGGAGACTATGCTAAGGGACATGTAAAAATCAGGAGATGATTGGTGACAGCCAACATGGTTTCAGGAAGGGCAAATCATGCTTGAAAAATTTGGTGGCCTTCTATGACAATGTGACAGCATTGGTGGATAAGGGAGCATCAACTGACATCATCTACCCAGATTTGTGCAAAGCATTTGACACAGTTCTTCATGACATGCTTGTCTCTAAATTGGAAAGACGTGGATTTGATGGATGCACCAGTTGGTGGATAAGGAATTGGATGGATGATTGCACTTGTGGTCAATGGCTCAATGTCCAGATTAGTGATGAGTGGCATTCCCCAAGGGTCAGTATTGGGACCAGCACTGTTCAACATAGAATCATAGACTGGTTAGGGTTTGAAAGGACCTTAAGATAATCTAGTCCTAATCCCCTGCCATGGGCAGGGCACCTACCACAAGAGCAGGTTGCTCAAGGCCCTGTCCAACCTGGCCTTGAGCACTGCCAGGGATGGAGTATTCATAATTTCCCTAGGCAACCTGTTCCAGTGCCTCACCACATCTCACCACATCTTTGTTGGCAACATGGACAGTGGAATTGAGTACACCCTCAGCAAGATTGCTGATGAAACCAAGCTGTTTTGTGGTTGACATGCTGGAGGGAAGGGATGCCATCTAGAGGGACTTTGACATACTTGAGAGCTGGGCCCATGAAAACCTCATGAAGTTGAACAAGGCCAAGTGCAAGGTCCTGCACCTGGGTTGGCCCAATCACAAATACAGTCTAGGCAGAGAATGGTTTGAGATCAGCCATTAGGAGAAAGGATTTGGGGTAGTGGTTGACAAAAAACTCAACATGATCTGGCTGTGTGCACTTGCAGCCCAAAAAGCCAACCATATTCTGGGTACATCAGAAGGAGCATGACCAGCAGGTTGAGGGAGGTGGTTCCCCATCTCTACTCTGCTCTCATGAGACCCCACCTGCAGCACTGTGTTCAGCTCTGGGGCCCCCAACATAAGAAAGATACAGACAACTCAAATGTTGGAGCAAGTCCAGAGGCAGGGCATGAAGATGATCAGAGAGCTGGAGCATGTCTCCTATGAAGACAGTCTGAGAGACGTGAGCTTGTTCAGCCTGGAGAAGGCTCCAAGGAGACCTTATAACAGTCTTCCAATACCTAAAGGGGAACTACAAGAAATCTGGAAAGGGACTTTTTACAATGACATTTAGTGATAGCACAAGGGAGGAATGGCTTTAAACTGAAAGGGTTACTGCCGCGGCCAGGTGGAGGGGAGAAAACACCGATACGATGTAGGTTCACAAAATGCTCCGTTTATTGATTACAAGGCTGCTCTTAATATACTGTCTTACACGCGATCACGCATTACTTGATTGGCTGCTTCACTTTGCCCACGAGGGGTACACGCTCCACTTTGCCTCTCCTGATTGGTTTCACACCTTCGCTTCAGCTTAGCGTTACATCATGCTTCTGGCATCTTGTTATTGCGTTCCTGTTTTGCTGATCTTGACGCTTCTGCTTTTAGCCTGGGGTCAGAGGTTCACTTTCTCACAGCTTGCTGTAGGCCTGTTCAAGCGCCCATGCTCGACCCCCAACATCTCCCCCTCTTTTTTCAAATAAAGCGTTCGTCATCTGCTGCATGCGTTGCATAATACATTGTAACAAACAAGGTCCAAAAAACAAAATTATCAACATAATCATTATTGGTCCACTAAACATCATGATTAAACTCCTTAACCAACTACTTATTCCTAACGATTTTAACCAAGAGTCTATAGGATTTGTTTCTACAGTAAGTTCTTTAATATTTTGTTTAAGTTCAAACAATTTCTTGTGAATAGTTTCAGAATGATCAGAAAGATTGTGAAGGATGTAAAGCAGCTGCAGAAGTAAACTGTACAGTGTTAACAGTCAAGGAGTTTGCTCCATCATTACACTCCCCCCCTTTTTTTTTTTTTTTTTTTTTTTTAGGTGGTCAATCATAAATACCTGCTGCACTTATGCATTGACCCTTTCTTGCCCAAAATGTTGAACTGTTACCTGTTAAAACTTTTTACATGAACCTGACAACAAAAAATACACAGAACACTGTCTGCCCTCATTACACACACACACAGACACACATATATGCACATATGCACACATGGGATCCCACAAGCACACTCCACACAACTACAATATTTGAAATACAAAATCCAGACAATCATTGCTCCCACTGCACAGTCCCATATACAGGACGTGGCACAAGGACCCTGTAAAGACTATCAGGAAACCAGCTCCGAGAAGCATCATCGCAGTGCAAGGTGGCAGGCTCAACCTTAGCGGGCGTCCCCGCAGAGTGTCTGCCTCCCTCACATCGCATGAGGCTTGGGCTTTTATACTGACCAAAATGCACACTCATTCCGACACAGGTGGCCAGCCTATGTTGGAAGAAGTTGCCAGCAATACCTCTAAAGGTTTCCAAGGGTCAATAGAAACATGGACATACTTATATTTACCAACTTCTAGTACATGAGTATCACAGAGAGACTGTATCAAAGGAGTTGTATATGGGGTCCCAACTCCACGGTCTGACACATTCTTCCCGATACCCCTGATAAGAGCATACAAGAGACTTTCTCACTGCAGGTTTTGAACCAGCATATACACCACAGGGAAACCATGCAATACATCTGCATCCCCCACCCATCTCACTTCTCCCTTTACATTTATCCTGAGGATCTGGGGGATATAAATCAGGCTTCTTTTCCAGATGAATAGGCTCCAGGTCAAAAGCACCATCCAGGTCAGCATCGGCATTATCAGGCATCAGAATCTCAGGATCAGCAACAGCAAACTGATGAACATGCACAGGCTCCTTCTCGGGGTCAATAGGACCTGAATCAAAAGCATCATCTTCATCCCCGACATCAATCTTCGCAGCCATAGCGGCAACCGGCGGAGATTCGGGGGGGGGGAGGGGCCAGCTGGTTTCCATGATCTCATTTTTTTCTTTTTTGACTTTAACGTCTCTAAAACAGTTCTCCAAATTACTAACAAACTTTTCACAGCTTCATTGCCTTTCGTGGCTGCATTCCATAGCTTAACTCCTGCCCCATTCCACAAGGATATCTCAAATCCGGTAGACTCATAAATCTCTGGGTAATGTGTCTTCGACCATTTCAACATTAACTTTAGGTCTGTCTCTTTAAGGGTTGCTCCCTTCACCTTAGGAAGGACTGAAAACATCCATAAATCAGGGGCTTCTTCCTTAGTAATTTTCTCCCAAGTCTCGAGATTAAAAGCTTCGCCGACTCCCACAATTCTTCCCCTATCTTACGCCATTGGTCTTTGGAGAATAACTGTCCCGTATTTTCTAACAACCCCCTTCGTCGGCACCAGAATAAAAAGTCCACAAGTTCCTGTCGGGGTATCGAGTACCCTGTTTTCTTCGCTACACTTCTATCGTAGCCTTTTCTATCGCTGATACAGCGAAACCCATCCCGAACCAGACCGCAGTCTGCCTGACTCACCGGTCAGCCGTGGCCACGTAATTTGAGCTCCTTTCCTGCCTCTCTCGGGCAGCCTGCCTCTCTCAGGCAGCCGGGATCTCCATCTTCTCTCGTCCGCGGTCTCTCTCTCTCTCCTGGTATCACGTCGGGGTCACCAGAATGCCGCGGCCAGGTGGAGGGGAGAAAACACCGATACGATGTAGGTTCAAAAAATGCTCCGTTTATTGATTACAAGGCTGCTCTTAATATACTGTCTTACACGCGATCACGCATTACTTGATTGGCTGCTTCACTTTGCCCACGAGGGGTACACGCTCCACTTTGCCTCTCCTGACTGGTTTCACACCTTCGCTTCAGCTTAGCGTTACATCATGCTTCTGGCATCTTGTTATTGCGTTCCTGTTTTGCTGATCTTGACGCTTCTTCTTTTAGCCTGGGGTCAGAAGTTCACTTTCTCACAGCTTGCTGTAGGCCTGTTCAAGCGCCCATGCTCGACCCCCAACAGGTTACATTTTTTGTGATTACTGTTTGCATATTTTACTGTTATTTTAGTAATTGCCACTTGCATATTTTGGTGACTACTCTTGCATACTTTATTGTAATTTGATAATTACCATTTGATTGTTTTGGCAATTACTGATTATATATTTTATTGTAATGGCATGAAGATTTGCAAAACTGTTTAAGAGTACAAGTTCTGGAAATTTGACCACCATGGATGAAAGGATACTAAAAACATTGCTGCTCGTATGTTTGTTAACAAATTTGAGTAATTTGCATGATGATTTACACAAAAGCCAGATGACTGAATATTGTATTCTTTCGTGGCCTTTGTATGTTTCTGAGACCTCACTTGGATTATTGTGTGCAGTTCTGGTGTCCTCAACATAAAAAGGACATGGAGCTGTTGTAGCAGGTCCAGAGGAAGGCCACGAGAATGATAAGGGGGCTGGAGCACCTCCTATATGAAGACAGGCTGAGAAAGTTGGGGCTGTTCAGCCTGGAGAAGACTGTGTGGAGACCTCATAGTAGCCTTCTAGTATCAGAAGGGGGCCTACAACGATGCTGGTGAGGGACTCTTCATTAGGGACTGTAGTAATAGGACAAGGGGTAATGGGCTAAGACTTCAAAAGGGGAAAATCAGGTTAGATATAAGGAAATTCTTCACTGTGAGGGTGGTGAGAATGGGTTGCCCAAGGAAGTTGTGAATGCTCCATCCCTGGCAGTGTTCAAGGCCAGGCTGGACAGAGCCTTGTTTGACATGGCTTAGTGTGAGGTGTCCCTGAGCATGGCAGGGGGGTTGGATCTAGATGATCTTAAGGTCCTTTACAAACTTAACTATTCTAAGATTCTATGATTCGATAAGGAAAAGTAGCAAAAAAATAGAATTTTGAGTTACAATACTATATTTCAGTTAATGTTTTGTAGAAGAGAAAGTTGTCGTGGTTTAAGCCCAGTCCAAATTCAGAATCATGTAGCTGCTCACTCACTCCCCCCCCTTTTCTTCTCCCCACTCCCAAAGGGATGGGAAGGAAAGCAAAAGAATGTAACTCCCATGGGTTGACATAAGAACAGTCCAGTAACTAAGGTATAACACAAAACTACTACTGCTACCACCAATAATAATAATGATAAGGGAAATAACAAGGGAAGAGAATACAACTACTCACCACCTGCCAACCGATACCCAGCCCGACCTGAGCAGTGATCTGGGCCTTCCAGGTCACTCCCCCCAGTTTATATACTGGGTATGATATGCTGTGGTATGGAACACCTCTTTAGATTGTTTGGGTTAGGTGTCCTGTCTCTGCTTCCTCCTGGCTTCCCCTCCTCCCTGGCAGAGCATGACACTCACAAAGTCCTTGGTCAGAGTAAACATTACTGAGCAACAACTAAAACCATTGTTGTTATCAGCGTTGTTCCCAGGCTGAAAGTCAAAACCACAGCACTGCATCAGCTACTAAGAAGGAGAAAAAAATGACTGCTACTGCTGAAACCAGGAAAAAGGTGAATGGAATGAAGTGCCATATGTAGATTTATTCTTTTACTTGAGACAGTGAACAGATTGACAGAATGAGTGTAAGCTAATCAGTCAAGATAATTCGGTGATGGCATTAACTTCAGAAAATAAGAAAACAAAGTGTTGCTGTTCAGCTGTGATATTGGAAGGAGGTGTATTAATTGTGTAGTACCAGGAGAGGATGAAATGGAATTATAAGTAGCACCCCCACAGAAGGGACAATATTTCCCTCCTTCACATGTAAGGGAAAGAAGTGTTGAACTAGAACCAGATAGTAGTGGAATGGGGGATGAGATGGAAGAAGCAGTAATTCATTCTCCAGTGTCTTGAAGAACCAGACAACAATCCCAATTGTTAGCCCCTTTGAGGCAGGGAGTAAGACAGAATGGGCCAGTATATGTAAAGGTGCCATTCTCAATCATGGACTGACAGCATGGAAACAAGCAGCAGCGTTATAAAGAGAGGATCCAGAGAGGGTAGGAAGGGTGGTGGAGATAATTATTCAAACTCAGGATCCTGATTGGAATGATTTACAAGTAATATTAGATAATTTATTGGGTAGTACTGAGAAGCAGATGGTATTAAAACTTGCAAAAGCACAGACAGAGGCAGCACACATTAATGAAACCCTCCCTGGATCTTTGAAGCAGAATTTTCCTTCAGGAGATCCCCAGTAGGATCAAAATAACATAGAGAATAGAAGAAGGCTAAATTGATATAAAAAATGGGTGTTGTTAAGAGTAAAGCCAGGGGCTTTAAATTGATCTAAATAATATGAGGTGAAACAAGATAAGAATGAATCTCCCTCAGTGTATTTTGGAAAAATTAAAGGAGACTGCTAGAAAATATACTGACGTAAAATTGGAACCTGAGGCAGAACAACAATTGGATTTGATTTTTATGGGTGTCCTGGGTTCAGCAGCAGCAGTCATTTTTTTCTCCTTCTTAGTAGCTGGTGCAGTGCTGTGGTTTTGACTTTCAGCCTGGGAACAACGCTGATAACAACAGTGGTTTTAGTTGTTGCTCAGTAATGTTTACTCTGACCAAGGACTTTGTGAGTGTCATGCTCTGCCAGGGAGGAGGGGAAGCCGGGAGGAAGCAGAGACAGGACACCTAACCCAAACAATCTAAAGAGGTATTCCATACCACAGCACATGAGCTGCTGAGAAAAATTCATGGGAAAAAAGAGGCCTGTAAAAGGTGGAAGCAAGGACAAGCAGCCTGAGATGAATACAGGGATGTTGTCCAGGAAGTTAGGGATTGGGTTAGGAAAGCTAAGGCCCAATTGGAGCTGAACTTGGCTAGGGATGTTAAAGATAACAGGAAGGGATTTTATAGGTATGTAGTGCCTAAAAAATAGACTAGGGATAACGTAGGCCCCCTCCGGAAGCTTTCAGGAAAGCTGGCTACACAGGATTTGGAGAAGGCTGAGGTTCTGAATGACTTCTTTGCCTTGGTCTTCACTGGCAAAGGCTCTGACCACACCACCCAAGTCTTGGAAGGCGGACACAGGGAATGTGAAAATCTAGACCTTGGGCCCACTGTTCGAGAGGATCTGGTTTGAGACTATCTTAAGCACCTGAACGTACACAAGACCATGGGACCTGATGAAATCCATCCGCGGGTCCTGAAGGAGCTGGCTACTGAAGTTGCCAAGTCAATGTCTATCATATTTGAAAAATCATGGCAGTCAGGTGAAGTTCCCGACAACTGGAAAAAGGGAAATATAACCCACATTTTCAAGAAGGGGAAAATGGATGACCCAGGGAATTACAGACCACTCAGTCTCACCTCTGTGCCTGGCAACATGTGGGAGCAGATTCTCCTGGAAGGCATGCTGGGGCACATGAAAAATAAGGTGGTTGGTGACAGCCAGCATGGCTTCACTACGGGGAAATTCTGCCCGACCAATTTGGCGGCCTTCTGTGATGGGGCTATGGAAATAATGGACAAGGGTGGAGCAGTTGACGTTATCTACCTGGACTTCTGCAAAGCGTTTGACACTGTCCCACATGACATCCTTGTCTCTAAATTGGAGAGACATCAATTTGATAGGTGGACCACTCAGTGGATAAAGAACTGGCTGGATGGCCACACACAAAGAGCTGTGGTCAATGGTTCAATGTCCAGCTGGAGATCAGTAACGAGTGGTGTCCCTCAGGGATCAGTGTTGGGAGCGACCTTGTTTAACCTCTTTGTCGGTGACATGGACAGTGGGATTGAGTGTGCCCTCAGCAAGTTTGCCGATGACACAAAGCTGTGTGGTTCGGTTGATATGCTGGAGGGAAGGAATGCTATCCAGAGGGACCTTGACAAACTTGTGAGATGGGCTGATACCAACCTCATGAAATTTAACCATGCCAAGTGTAAGGTCCTATACCTGGGTCGGAGCAATCCCAGACACAGGTACAGGTTGGGCAAAAAGGAAATTCAGAGCAGCCCTGTGGAGAAGGACTTGGGGGTGTTGGTCGATGAGAAAATGAACATGAGCCAGCAGTGTGCGTCTACAGCCCAGAAAGTCAACCGTATTCTGCGCTGCATCAAAAGAAGCTGCATCAAAGGAGGTGATCCTGCCCCTATACTCTGCTCTTGTGAGACCTCACTTGGAGTATTGTGTGCAGTTCTGGTGTCCTCAACATAAAAAGGACATGGTACTGTTAGAACAAGTCCAGAGGAGGGCCACAAAGATGATTAGGGGGCTGGAGCACCTCCCATATGAAAATAGGCTGAGAAAGTTGGGGCTGTTCAGCCTGGAGAAGAGAAGGCTGCGTGGAGACCTCATAGCAGCCTTCCAGTATCTGAAGGGGGCCTACAGGGATGTTGGTGAGGGACTATTCATTAGGGACTGTAGTGATAGGACAAGGGGTAATGGGTTGAAACTTCAACAGCAGGTTTAGATTTGATATAAGGAAGAAATTCTTTACTTTGAGGGTGGTGAGGTACTGGAATGGGTTGCCCAGGGAGGTTGTGAATTATAGGTTAGGGTTGGAAAGGACCTTAAGATCATCTAGTTCCAACCCCCCTGCCATGGGCAGGGACACCTCACACTCGACCATATCACCAAAAGCTTCATCCAACCTTGTCTTGAACACTGCCAGGGATGGAGCATTCACTACCTCCCTGGGCATCCCATTCCAGTACCTCACCACTCTAACAGTAAAGAATTTCTTCCTTATATCAAATCTAAACCTCTGCTGTTGAAGTTTCAATCCGTTACCCCTTGTCCTATCACTACAGTCCCTAATGAACAGTCCCTCACCAGCATCCCTGAATGCTCCATCCCTGGCAGTGTTCAAGGCCAGGTTGGATGAAGCCTTGGGTGATATGGTTCATTGTGAGGTGTTCCTGCCCATGGCAGGGGGGTTGGAACTAGATGATCTTAAGGTCCTTTCAAACCCTAACTATTCTATGATTCTATATATATATGAGACAAGAGCAATGGTATATTGAAAGTGTGGGATCTGAGCATGATGTGAATGGTATGGAATAATGGGTGTATACTTTCCTGTGTTCAACAGTAGCAGTCATTTTTCCCTTTTTTAAATAGCTGGTGCAGTGCTGTGTTTTTGACTTTCAGCCTGGGAACAACTCTGATAACACTGACGTCTTTAGTTGTTGCTCAGTAATTTTTACTCTGACCAAAAACTTTGTGAGTCTCATGCACTGCCACGGAGGAGGGAAAGCTGGGAGGAAGTAGAAACAGGACACCTGACCCAAACTAGCCAAAGAGGTATTCCTTACCACAGCATGTCATGCCCAGTATATAAACTGGGGGCAGTTACCCAGAAGGGCTAGATTGCTGCTCTGGTCGGGCTGGGTATTGGTTGGTGGGTGGTGAGTGATTGTGTTCTCTTCTTTTGTTATTTCCCTTATTATTATTATTGGTAGTAGCAGTAGTGCTTTGTGGTATTCCGTAGCTACTAAACTATTTTTATCTGAACCCGTGGGAGTTATATTCTTTCGATTCTCCTCCCCATTCCTCCAGGAGCAGGGGAAGGAAGGGGGAAAGTGACTGCGCAGCTGCGTGGTTCTTGTTGCTGGCTGGGCTTAAACCAGGACAAAACTTGCCAGGAGGAGGCAGTACAGTCAGGTAGTACTTCTGAGGAAGAAGCAGCACAACCTGGAGAGAGGAAAATGGGAGAGTGGCAAGAATGGCCTCAGTAAAATACCTGAAGCCATTCCAATAGGTACATCAGGTTTTTCCTTGTTGTCTTTACATTCTTGTTTCTGTTAAAGCTGAAAATCATTCTAATTCCTTGTCTGGCCATTCCTTACCAGTAGACTCCACCAGCATCTAAGAGAACTCATTCTGACTATTTCAGATGAAATGTGCAATCTAATTAATGCCCCAGTAAAAATACCCTTTGTCCTGGTTTCAGCTGTAATAGTTATTTTTCTTCTTAGCAGCTCATACAGTGCTGTGTTTTGGCTTTAGTGGGGGAATAATGCTGATAACATGCTAATGTTTTAGTTGTTGCTCAGTAGTACTTACCCTGATCCAGGACTTTTCTGTCTCTCATGCTCTGATACTGAGGAGGAGCACAAGAAGCTGTGAAAGAGCAGAGACAGGATATGTGACCCTAACTAGCCAAAGGGTGGCTGTGTGATACTTACTTAGTGGCTGGGTTTAAACCATGACACCCGTAAAATTTATTTATTGTTTGTTAATATTAATAAATTATTCATCACAATCTTTCTCTTAAAAGACTATTTGACTGGGTAATTTTCATTTCCTAAAATTAGGAACTTCTTTGGCTAACTCTACCTCTATATGCCTGTACACTTAGTGGTAGAAGAAAGAAAAGCAAACTAAAATGTAGGCAGTTTCAACTTACAGGCCAGGTCTGTAAATCCCTTCTCCTATTGTCTGCACGTGTCCTGGGTTCAGCAGTAGCAGACATTTTTTCTCCTTCTTGGTAGCTGGTGCAGCGCTGTGTTTTGACTTTTGGGCTGGGAACAGTGCTGATAGCACCTATGTTTTTAGTGACTGCTCAAATGTTTACTCTGGCCAAGGACTTTCTGAGCCTCATGCTCTGCCAGGGAGGAGGGGAGACCGGGACGAAGCAGAGAGGGCACCTGACCCAGGCTAGTCAAAGAGGTATTCCATACCATAACATGTCATGCCCAGGATATAATGGAGAGTGATCTGGGAGGGCTAGTGTTCTGGGGGGTTGGAGGAGGTATCGGTCAGTGCTTGGTTGAGCAGGGTGGGGTGAGTTATCGGTCAGCGGGTGGTGAGGTGTCATATTGTCTTCACTTGTTATTTCCTTTATCATTATTATTGGTGGTAGCAGCAGTGATTTGTGTTATACCTTAGTTTTTAAACTGTTCTTATATCAGCCCATGGGAGCTACATTCTTTTGATTCTCCTCCCCAATTCCCCGGGAGTTGGGGGAGCAAGGGGGGAAGCGAGTGAATGAACTGTGTGGCTGGGTTTAAACCACAACAACATGTTAAAATATTGTACTAATTCAGGTGCTAATTCGTAATTTTAAATATGTTGTCAATTATGATGTACTGGCTTGGACCCTCAGTGAGGATTCACCAACATAAAAGCAAAAACAGGGGTGTGTGGGCTAAAAGGGAAGACTCACTACTGCACGTAGAGTTTTAGGCTTATTTTTCCTGGTTTTGTCCAAACTCACTCCTCACCCCTGTAATAAATGTCCTGGCAGTCCTGGTGCTGCCAATGAGGGGGTCCCCTGACTGCAAGCACCAGAGCTCAAATCATAAAATGGTTAGAGTTGGAAAGAACCTTAAGATCATCTAGTTTCAGCCCCCCTGCCATGTGCAAGAATGCCTCACACTAGACTATGTTGCCCAAGGCTTTGTCCAACCTGGACTTGAATACTGCCAGGGATTTGGAGCATTTACCACTTCTTTGGGGAACCTGTTCCAGTGCCTCACCACCCTTACAGTAAAGAGCTTCTTCCTTATATCCAATCTAAACTTCCCCTGTTTAAGTTTTAACCCGTTACCCCTTGTCCTATCACTATAGACCCTGAAGAGTCCCTCTCCAGCATCCTTGTAGGCCCCCTTCAAATAATGGAAGGCTCCTATGAGGTCTCCACGCAGCCTTCTCTTCTCCAGGCTGAACAGCCCAAGCTTTCTTAGCCTGCCTTCGTACAGGAGGTGCTCTAGTCCCCTTGTCATCCCTATGCAACTTGCCAAACTGTGAGGGTGTGAGAGGCTGAGAAGTTTAGCAGGTTAGGCTGAATCTATGTACCTCTTTGGCAGGAGGATAGAGCCTTTCACACTACAGTATCAATTTGGAAACCGTGAGAGCCTGCTGCTGCTGCTGTTCAGATGGTGAAATCAGATTTTTGCATAAATGAGATTGCATCAAGAGACACTCATCTGCTCTCAACAGGCTTTTCTAAAGAAAATTGGTCTGCAAGGCTCTGACTTTTGATTTTTTAGCTAAAATGACAAAGCTGGTGCTAACAGTTAATTGTAATTCTCCAGTAAGTTGTTAACTGTAACCCCTGTTGATTTGGGATAGCAGGAAAACAGCTGTTTGAATTATCAAGAGTTTAACTAAAATCTTTGCAGAAGCTTACATTGTGTGCATATATACATATGTATCTTAATATACTAAAACCATTTTTATGATTCTAGAATTGCATGGCTAACAATTAATTGCATCAAAAAAAGGACTAGATGGTGTTAGTCATTATGATTTGTTTTGTCTAACAACACTGATCTTTATGCTAAAGAACTGGAAAAAGAGAGGTATAGGCATTTTAGATGGGTATTTTGCTTTGCATCTTGTATCAACCATCACTGAAGATGCTTAGCTTGCATCTCGTCATCTAAGCTCCTGAAAAAAGGGAAGCAAAGTTCATTTTAATTACTTGGCAAATTACTGCTTTCTTGTTCCAATTCATATCAGCTTGCCTTCCTATCTCTTTAACAAATAATTTCCGTGAAGAGTTATTGTGCCAGTCATTGCAAAAACAAACATTCTTAGCCTAGGAAACCATAGAAGTAAATAATTCTGCCCTTTGGCAGAAGTGGTATGTAATATCTTAGAAATAATACAGTGCTTTTCAGGGTCCAAGATTAGTGGCAATCTTCTTGAAGGAGGGAAAAAAACAAAAAATGCATTTCAAATAGTCTAATCTGAAATGGATTTAAGGATTTGAGCAGATTTTCTTACACAAAATAACAGGAATGTATTCTCCACAGCTTACGATGTAGTTTGAAAATTGGGTTATACTGCTGTTAATCCATTACTCTGGAACTACAGTTAAGTCCCATCGAATATTTTGGTATGCTAAAGACATAATGGTTTAATGCTTGAGAGAAATTATTTCTTACTATTTTACCTGCATCTCCGTATGTTACATTTTCATTTTTCCCATTCATAGAATCATTTACGTTGTAAAAGACCTTTAAGATTAAGTCTAACCATTAATCTAACACTGCCAAATCCACCACTAAACCATGTACCTAAGCGCCATGTCTACACATCTTTTAAATACCTCCAGTGATAGTGACTCCACCACTTCCCTGGGCAGCCTGTTCTAATGCTTGACAAGCCTTTCAGTGAAAAATTTTTTCCTAATATCCAATCTAAACCTCCCCTGGCAAAACTCCAGATTCTTCTTCAGAGCCTTTATCCCCTCAAGCAGATCAACACTCCTACCTAACTCACTGAGGGTATACTCAATCCCCTCATTGAGATAATTGATAAAGATCTCAAATAGAACTGGCCCCAACACTGAGCCCTGGGGAACACTACTTGTGACCGTCTGTCAACTGTATTTAATTCCATTTACCACCACTCTTTGGGACCAGCCATCCAGCCAGTCTTTTACCCAGCAGAGTATACCTGTCAAAGCCATGAGCAGCCAGTTTCTCCAGGAGAATGCTGCGGGAAATGGTGTCAAAGGCTTTACAAAGTCCAGGTAGACAACATCTACAGCCTTTCCCTCAGCCACTAAGCAGGTCACCTTGTCATAGGAAGATATCAGGTTAATGAAACAGGACCTGCCTTTCATAAACCCATTCTGACTGGGCCTGATCACCTACTCATCCCATACATGTCCCATGAAGGCACTCAGGACCATCCACTCCATAAACTTTCCCAGCACCAAGGTCAGACTGACAGGCCCACAGTTCCCCAGATCCTTCTTCTGGCCCTTATTGTCAACGGCCACCACATTTGCCACCTTCCACTCAACTGGAACCTCCCTTGTTAGCCAGGATTTCTGATAAATAATTTAAAGTGGCTTGGTGAGCACTTCTGCCAGCTCCCTCAGTACCCTTAGGTGGACCCCAACTGTCCCCATAGACTTGCATGTGTCTAAGCGGTGTAGCAGGTCACTAACCATTTCCCCATGGACTATGGGGGATTAATTCTGCTCCCCATCCCTGTCTTCCAGCTCAGGTGCCTGGCTACCCTGAAAACAATTGGTCTTACTATTAAAGACTGAGGCAAAGGCAGCATTAAGTACCTCAGCCTTTTCCTCAGCCATTATCATTGATTTCCCCCACATCCAATAAAGGAGGGAGATTCTCCTTGGCTCTCTTTCTGTTGCTAATGTATTTATAGAAACATTTTTAATTGTCTTTTACGGCAGTAGCCGGATTAAGTTCTAGTTGGGTTTTGGCCCTACTAATTTTCTCCCTGCATAACCTCACAAGATTGTTGTAGTCCTCCCGAGTTTCCTGCCCCTTCTTCCAAAGGTTATAAACTATTTTTTTTCACCCAACTTTGAGCCAAAGCTCTCAGTTCAGTCAGGCTGGTCGTCTTCCATACTGGCTTGTCTTTTGGCACATGGGGACAGCCTGCTTCTGCACCTTCAAGATTTCCTTCTTGAAGAATGTCCAGCCTTCCTGGACTCCTTTGTCCTTGAGGACTGCCTCCCAAAGGACTCTATCAACCAGGCCCCTAAACAGGCCAAAGTCTGCACTCCAGAAGTCCAAGTTTTGCTAACCCCCCTCCTTACTTCTCCGGGAATCAAAAACTTTATCATTTCATAATCGCTGTACAGCCTCCAACTATCACATCACCCACAAGTCTTTCTCTGTTTGCAAAGAACAGGTCCAGCAGGGCACTCACCAGATGGGTCAGAAAGTTATCTTACACTCCAGGAGCCTCCTAGACGGTTTCCTCTCTGCTGTATTGTATTTCCAGCAGACATCTGGAAAGTTGAAGTCCCCTGCAAGAACAAGTGCTAACAATCATGAAAATTCTCCCAGATGCTTACAGAATTTTTCATCTGTATATGAGGTCAAGTGGTAGTGTGCACTTCAACAGTATGCAAGTATCTTAATAACTGAACACATTTTGCTAAATAAATCTGAAAAGGAAGTAGCAGACATAATGCAGATGCATGAAAGGCTTTACAAGTAAAGAAAGGTTTCCAGACATTTATTTCTGGACTTGTACACCAGGTATTAAAGTACAACAAATACAAAATAATGCTTAAAAAAAATATCAGTGTTTATGTTCAAATATTAAAACCAATGCAACAACAGCAACTTCCTCTTGAGCATCTGATATTAAAAACACGTTCCAATTTTCACTAAAGATGTTGTTATGCACAGGGATGTACTTTGAATAACTGGAAACTCTGTTTTATTAAGAGGACTATAACCATACCTACTGTATTTTACAATTGACAGTATTTTCCTTCTTCCAATGAAAACCAGGAATATATATATAAAAAAAAATATATAGTAACCTTGTCATTATTTTATAAATTACTGTATTTAGTTTCCCCATCTGTAGACAATGTGCTTGTAATGCTGGGCAAATAGTGTCCCTGTTGGTCAGTTTCTCCATTAGTTTACATTCAAAATTGAAATATTCACCTAAAAACTTTGGTTAAATTAGTAGTATCACTACTACATTTTTGACCCTCAAAAATCAAAACAGGAAATAATTGCACAATTCTTTGACCTAATAGTACACAATTTAGTAACCTCCAAGTAAATTCAGCAGTTTAACCATAACAGGAGGAAAACTTAATATTTAAAAACCTAGTATGAAAAGATGACATACATGCAACCAAAGTAAAAGTATTGCTATAATCAAAATGCCAAGTTACACTTTAAATTAATCAGCTATCCTCTTCAGACTCCCTGTATATAAAAAGGATATATTTACCAACATTGCAATTGCCCATTATGGTTTTTTGGTTTGTTTGTATAAAGAAAAAGTATGGCAGAGGACAAAGAATTCATCACAGTTTGTTATAAGAATCGTGCTTCA
Source organism: Melopsittacus undulatus (assembly GCF_012275295.1). Taxonomy (NCBI): domain Eukaryota; kingdom Metazoa; phylum Chordata; class Aves; order Psittaciformes; family Psittaculidae; genus Melopsittacus; species Melopsittacus undulatus. The sequence continues at coordinate 119,525 of NW_022993947.1, read as the reverse complement.
CCATCAAAGAACCAAGGCAATACAATTTCTTCATATGGTTGAAATTCATTTATCTTCATGCTGACTTTCAAAACACAATTCTTTTAATAAACAGCAACAAGTTCTCAATTTTAAATGTTTAAACTGAGAGAAAAATAATTAAATCCAGCTTCTGAAAGAAAAATTCAATAAATAGCTATTTGACATGGATAAAGTCATAGTGGCACAAATTTATGAATTTCACATCAAGCACACACAAAAATGTTACTATACACATAAGTAGTCAGAAAATATTGAAACAGGTATCTAAAGATATGAAGAATTTACATATTTACAAAATCTTGCAAATTATTGCCTCATTTTAACAAGGAATTAAAAGTAAACAATATGAGCTAGCTAGCCAACAGGCTAAATATGATCAGCATCTAAAAATCTATTAGACTAGCTGGAATTAATTTTTCTCTCATTTTCTGAATTTTGGTCAAAAGTATTTAATAACTAAGGTGTCCATTCAACTTGCTGCAACCCAAACCTTACACAAGTCTCCATCTACATTAAGAGCCCAGCAATGCATAGATAAACTGAATATATTACTGCATCAGCTAATAAGAATGGGCACGTTCATTTAAGTGCAACTGGTATAAGCATTCAGTCATCTTTGTATAATGATTTTTATACAGACCAGCCACTTTCTGCAAACCCATAAATTTGAACATATAACAATGAAGGACTATGGCCAGTATTTTACAAAATTACATAAAATGTGTTGATTCATAAACAAAAGAAACAAGGTAAGCAGTTCAGCACAAAACACAGCAACAAGAAGCTGACAACTTGGCTAAATATGTCAAGAGTACAACATAGGGCCAAGGCTACCCATTTTTTACTGTGTACTTACTAGAATTACATATTTCAGATGTATATGCTAAGAAGTGATTACAAATTATTTTTGTCCACTGTGCTACACTAATTTCTTTTAATATGGTAAATGTGCTATTGCATAAATGCTTCAAGGCAATCTTCATTACAGTGCTGTAAAGAAAACTCCATATGTTGCATCTGAAACTCAGGATGTCAATACACTTCACAGTACACATAATAAATACCCTCTTCCTTTCCAAATATTAAAGTCATTACTTTATAATTACTCAGCATAACTTTGAAGCAACTATTACAAATATCACCAACACATACTTAATTACTTCAATAATGAAAACAAATTAGTGGCAATTAAATTTGTAATACAAACAGTGCAAAGAAAAAGTACAGAGGGAAAGAGGTTATCCTACTGAAGTAACGTTGTTCCACAAGAACTGGAAAAAACATTTGCAAGAAAAATTTTGTGGATGGCTAAATTGCACTCAATGTTTAAAGTAAAAAAATACTTAAGTTAAATAGTTGCTTTTATGGGAAACATTTTTACTCATCCTTTCTTATATTTGACCAATGTAGTTAAGTGCCATTTTTGAGCCAGTGACTTGCCAAAACAAATAGATGCAATCCACTTTGAAGAAAAACTTTTGGATACATACTTCAATGTTCTAATATTTTTAGAAAAATTAGTTAGTCCCTCAAAATTTTAAAAATTTGAACTGCAGTGTTCCAAATAATTCAAGATGTCTTCCAAAACACAGACTGTTTGTTTACTGATAAATCCTAAGCTATGCAGACTGTAGCTTTCATATATCAGCTGCCTTAGGAAAGTTAAATTACACAGGTGCATTCATCTTCAAAGTTGTGGACAAACCGCATCTGAATACAATAGCCTAAGATGCATCTGTTTAAGCTAGTAAGTTTAAAGTACACAGATAACTGACAGCATAATTACTTCTATGTAAGGTAGCCATGTCCTATAATTTTGCAACAGCATCCAAGTGTAGGTCTTCATGCTTTACTCATGTTAAGTCCCTTGTGCTAGCTTCCACCAAGATGAACTTGCTGGGTTTTAAACTGAAGTACTCTGGTATCACATGAAAGAAGTTTCCATTTAAAAAAACATCCTTGTATATTTGTGTAGTTTAATTTAGAGAAGCCCATCCCTCCCTTTATAAGAGGGTGGGAGCTACAATGAGCAGAGAATCAGTATCAGTACCTCTAAATGTTGTTTTACACTGTATCTGTTATGGCAAAAGTAACTTAGACTAAAAAGCCACTCCAATAAGTTCAGAACTTCTGTGCTGGTTTTGAAATGGTGGCCTCTCTCTACAGTCCCAAATTCCACCAAACATCTCCACACTTCTGGACTGAAAAAAGAAATTACTCTTGATAAATCAAGATATAGTTCTATACATAAAGAGACATCACTGATGTCAAAATTCAAACTTCCAGTGAAAGACTAAGCAAACCTGATAGCTCCCATTAAGTTTACTACTACTGCATAAAGTACCCACTGTTTGTTTAGTTTTCCACAGTCATTCTGAGTGAAGGGCAGTATGTTGGTGAAGAGCATGGGTGCTAATAAAACCATTTGTCTCATTTGCAGATAAACTCAAGTCAGCCACTGAAACAGCCATTTTGGCACTGGTAATATGGTGTGCATGGTTATCAAAGTCCACACCAAGATTATTTACAGAGACATCATTCATGAAAGATTCTGGGACAGCAATCCCCATTTTCAACCTCTTCGCAGGTCTTTCTGTTTCCTCACTGCATGTGTTCATTTGGTTTAGCTCTGAATGATAAAAGCCAGTCTCAAATAAATTAAAACAATCGCTTTCACCACTGCTAGGCAAGTTAAGCAATTCCTCTGTTCCAACAGGCACATGATTAACTGGTGCTCGGGGTAAGCTGTCCATAGGAGGAAAGGTATCATCCAGGCAATTCACATCTGAATCATGGCAGACTGTAGCTACACTGCTTGTCAATGCTAGAAAAGATGAACACAAAATGTAAACAAGATAGTTGCTTATAGAGTTACAACAATGTTCTGGTTTCAGCTGGGATAATTTCCTTCCTAGTAGCTAGTACAGCACTGTGTTTTAGTGTCAGTCTGGGAATAATGCTAGTAACACGCATATATTTTAGTTGTTACTAAGTAGCACTTACCCTGATCAAGGACTTCTCAGTCTCTCATGCTCTGCCAGTGAGAAGGGGCACAAGAAGCCATGAGGAAGCAGACAGGATACCTGACCCAAACTAGCCAAATGGGTATTCCATACTATAGCATGTTATGCCCAGTATATAAACTGGGGGGTGGGGGGAAGTTCCCTATCATTATTATCAGCATTGTTATTGTTGGCATTATATTTTACTAAATTTCAATTATTAAACAGTTCTTATCTCAACCCACAAGTTTTACATTCTTTCAATTCTCCTCCCCATCCCACCCAGGTGTGTGTGTGAGAGAGTGAGCAGCTATGTGGTACTTAAGTTACCAGCTGGATTTCAACTATGACAGTTCTTTTTGGTGCCCAACATGGGGCTCAAAGGGTTGAGATAAAGATGGATATGACCAGAGTGTGTTAAAACAATTCTGGTATAAGCATTCATTGTATTGTAATAGTCATTGGCCACAGTGTTGCTTCCTTTGTTCTCGGAGTTCATGCTCACTGGTTTGCTATGCAATACTGTTCTTGTCATATGTGGTCCCTGTGGTAATGTTTATTCATGGGGCTTGAGCTTAGTTATAATTCTGTTATACTCTGCAGTGCTGGGTTATGACAGAATTGCTGGTCATGAGACTAATGTGGTATGTGCACTCAGTATTGTCATCACCCTTGTCCCTCAGGAGCCATCTGGTGGGAACTACTAATGATTATACCTTTGGCCTTTTCTCCTCTGAAAGCCAACTGGTAACAGAAACATCTTCCTTCAGTTTCCTATATCCTCTTCCAGGATAATTACAGCACTATCCATGTATTTTAAAGATTCTGAATACCTTTGTATAGCCTTGAAATCAGCTTGGTTCTTTTGCTAGGAACCAGCATACTGTTGAATATGGCTCAAATCTTGCTTAGGGTTAAAATAGCTACATGTGGCTATTCCAACCACTATAAGAAGCACTGTGGCTCAAAGGAGAAAAAAAAAAGGGGACTCAGAATCGAGTGACAAGCACTGTAGCTACTCAAACTCCAGCGACAAGGACTGCAGCTACTTCAGTCCTTGCTACACACACTATAGCTACTCAAATCCCAGTTGCACAAACTATGGCAATTCATACCCCAGCGACAAGCATTAGAGCCACTTCAATTTCCACAAGCACCCTAGCTATACAAACTGATGACCAGTACCATGACTACACAAACTCTGGCAACTGGCAGCACAACTATTTTCATCCCCATAACACTACAGTCCAGTACATTTAAAACTGACTGCCCCAGGGTTGGAAACACAGCTCTACCATCTGTCACAGACTTACACAGAATGTACTGTAATGGAGAGAAGCTCTGGAAGACCTACAATACATTGATGACATTATTGTGTGAGGCAATACAACAGAAGTAATTTTTAGAAAGAGAAAAAAATAATCCAAATCCTTCTGAAGGCCGGTTTTGCCATAAAACAAAGTAAGGTTAAGGGACCTGCACAGGAAAATCAATTTCTGAGAATAAAATAGCAAGATGGACACTGTCAGAACACAATAGACATGAGAAATAAAATAACAGCAATGTCTCCACCAACTAATAAGAAAGAAGCACAAGCTTTCTTAGGTGTTGGGGGGTTCTGGGGACTGAACATCCCAAATTATAGTCTGATTGTAAGCCCATGACCAGAAAGAAAAATGATATCAAATGGGGTCCTGAGCAATGACAAGCCTTTCAACAAATTAAATGGGAGATAGCTCATGCAGTAGCCCTTGCACCAGTCTGGACCAGGCAAGATGTGTAAAATGCGCTTTATACCACCACTGGGGAGAATGGTCCTACCTGGAACCTCTGGCAGAAAGCTCCAGGGGAGACTCAAGGTCAACCCCTCAGTGGGTTGCACTAATCACACAATGAGCCTAAATAGGAAACCCCAATCATCCTGGAATCCTAGAAGTCATCATGGACTGGCCAGAGGATAATGATTTCAGAATGTCAGAGGAGAAGGTGATAAGTGCTGAAGAAGCACCACTGCATAATAAACTGTCAGAAAGTGAGAAGCAATATGCCTTGTTTACTGATGGGTCCTGCCGTATTGTGTGAAAGCATCGGCGATGGAAGGCAGCTGAATGGAGTCCCCTGTGACAAGTTGAAGAAACTGCTGAAGGAGAAGGCGAGTCGAGTCAATTTGCAGAGGTGAAAGCCATCCAGCTGGCCTTGGACATTGCTGAATGAGAAAAATGGCCATTACTTTATGTCTATACTGACTCATGGATGGTGGCAAATGCCCTGTGGGGGTGGTTGCAGCGATGAAAGCAGAGCAACTGGCAAGGTAGAGGTAAACCCATCAGGGCTGCTGCACTGTGGCAAGATATCGCTACCCGGGTGCAGAACCTTGTGATGAAGGTACACCAGTTATATGCTCAGGTACCCAAGAGTTGGGCCACTGAGGAGCACCAGAACAACCAACACATGTATCAGGCTGCTAAGACTGAAGTGGCTTGGGTAGATCTAGACTGTCAACATAAGGTTGAATTAGTTTTAGCCCAAAGGGTCCATGATACTTCAAGCCATGCAATATATAGAGGGGTTTGTAAATTAGGGATGGACTTGACCATGGATGCTATCACCCAAGTTATTCATGAATGCAAAACATGTGCTGCAATTAAGCAAACCAAGCAGTTAAAACCTCTCTGGTATGAAGGACTATGGCTGAAGTACAAATATGGTAAGGGCTGACAGATTTACTATATCACATTCCCACCAACCTGCCCTGGCAAGAAGCAAATGCTTACAATGACAGAAGCAACAACCGGATGGCTGGAAACACACAGTACCCCATACCACTGCCAAGAACACCTTCCTGGATATTGAAACACAAGTTTTGTGGTGATACAGCACCCCAGAAAGAATTGAGTCAGAGAACGGGACTCATTTCCAGAACAACTTGGGCCAAAGAGCATGGCACTGAGTGGATATATCATATCCCCTATCACACACCAGCCTTCGGGAAAATCAAACAGTACAACAGACTGGTGAAGACTGCGCTGAGAGCAATGGGTGGTGGGACTTTCAAACATTGGGATACACATTTAGCAGAAGCCACCTTTATTAGTGGATCTGCCAATCAGGCTGGCCTGACCCAATCAAAACTTTTACATACTCTAGAAGAGGATAATGTTTCTGTGGTGCACATAAGGAATATGCTAGACAGTCTGGGATATTCCTGCTACAGGCAAAAGGAAACCCATTTGTGGGACTGCTTTTTCTCCAGGACCTGTGTGCACTTGGTCAATGCAGGAAATGGGGAAATCCAGTGTGTACCTCAAGGGAATTTGATTTTGGGTAAATGTCACCAATGAACTCGATTTTATGCTGTTGACTGCTATATAACACTTCCATAGTAGCTCAACGTGTTATATAGTGCTAGAAGTTTTCTATAGCAGCTAGAAGTCACCTCCGGCATTGGAGACTGGGGCCTGAACCTAGCTCTGTTTTGATCATTATACTAACAAAGAATGAACTTTAATGAAGCTGGATGAGTACAGTGGTGATTAAATCAGAACTGACTGCAGCAGGCAACAGTCCAGCACCATACACCCTTCTCTCCTGCCCTGAAAGACTGTTATGAAAGATGAAGTCTGACATCATTGACTGAATGAACTCAACAAACTTTTATAGGGATGGCCTGTAGGCTAAGGGAATGATATCTGTATGTAGATGTGTGTGTGTATAAATAAAAAAATATAATGATATAGAAAAGGTGATGATATATTGTAAAGTGTGGGACCTGAGCATGACATAAATAAGGGGTGGATACTGTCATGATTTTGGCTGAAATAGAGTTAATTTTCTTCCTAGTAGCTGGTGCAGTGCTTTGGTTTGGGGCTTTAGTCTGGGAATAATGCTGGTAACACAACGATGTTTTAGTTGTTAAGTAGCACTTACCCTGATCAAGGACTTTTGAGTCTCTCATGCTCTGCTAGGGAGGAGGGGCACAAGAAGCCAGGAGGGAGCAGAGACAGGATACGTGACCCAAACTAGCCAAAGGGGCATTCCATACCACAGCACTTCATGTCCAATATATAAACTGGGGGGAATTACCCTGAAGGAACCGATAGCTGCTCAGGATAGGCTGGGTATCGGTCAATGGGTGGTGAGCAACTGTATTGTGCATCACTTTCATTTTCTCTTTTTTTTTGTTGTTCCCCATTATTATTAGTATTGTTATTATTTGTATTCTTTCTATTATAATTTTACTTAATTTCAATTATTAAACCATTCTTATCACAACCCACAGGTTATACATTCTTCCGATTCACCCCCTCATCCCTCTCAGGGGGGAAGGTGGGGAGGAGCGAGTGGCTGTATGGTACTTAGTTGCTGGCTAGGCTTAAACAAGGACAAACAGAAAAGTTTTGTGAGGGTTGGTTTGTTTTTTTCCTCTTACTTTACCTGTCAGCTCACTAGCAGTAATAGAGTTCAGAATGCTTAGCTGTTGATCAGGAATGGTTTCTGTTCGAGTATGAGATGTTAAGGCTGAAGAATGTACTTCTCCAAGGGCTTCTGCTTCATCTACCAAACGATCCATGTAGTCCCTTAAAGAATATGGTATTCATAATGAGATATTTAACAGAAAAGCAAAGCCTAAAAATGATGATGGATTTAATTTAATTTGCAATAGGCACTTCAGCATAATACTGCAATGATGGGAATTAAAAACTACCTACATCTACCATTTGCAACAGAAAATATATTCCAAGACTGTTTTACTTACGTAACTCCTGGATGATGGTTATATCTCTTCTTTCCAAATCTTGTTTGCTGAGCAAAGTAATCATAACGTTCTGACTTTTTCCACATGTAATAGAAAGCCACACACTCAGCAACTGTTCTGGTTCTTACCTAAAAGGAGACAAGAAGAATTGACAAGATTAATGCAAAAAAGTCTGTTTTGTACTCTCCCAAACCCCCTATTCTTGCAATATTGTTAGTTTTAGTGTTCTAGTACCTGGAACAAACCAATTAAATCAGGAGACTTAGAAAGAGATCTATAGTTTCAGATTTCTTTACCAAGAACATGGTCAAACAATAGAACAGGTTTCCTAGAGATGTGGTTGATGCCCCAAGCCTGTGTTTAAGAGACATTTGGACAATGCCCTTAATAACATGCTTTAACTCTTGATCAGCCCTAAAGGGGTTAGGCAGTTGGACTAGATGATCGTTGTAGGTCCCTTCCAACGGAAATATTCTAAGTAAGTGTCCTGGGTTCAGCAGTAGCAGTAATTTTTCTACTTCTTAGTAGCTGGTACAGTGCTGTAGCTTTGACTTTCAGCCTGGGAGCAACGCTGATAACACTGATGTTTTTAATTCTTGCTAAGTAATATTTAGTCTGACCAAGGACTCTGTGAGTCTCATGCTCTGCCAGGGAGTAGGGGAGGCTGGGAGGAAGCAGAGACAGGACACCTGACCCAAACTAGCCAAAGAGGTATTCCATACCACAGCATGTCATGCCCAGGATGTAGAAATGGGGGCAGTTACCTGGAAGGGCTAGATCACTGCTCAGTTGGGCTAGATATCAGTGGGTGGTGAGCAGTTGTATTCTCTTCCCTTGTTATTTCCCTTATCATTATTATTATTGATGCTAACAGTAGTGGTTTGTGTTATACTTTAGTTACTGGACTGTTTTTATGTCAACCCATGGGAGTTACATTCTTTCAATTCTCCTCCCCATCCCTCTGGGAGCAGAGGGAGTAAAGGGGGGGGGGTGGGGGGAAAGTGAGCAAATGGCTGCTGACTGGGCTTAAACCACTACAGAAAGTATTACATTTGTTCTATTGTATGCATTATTGTTTGTCTGGAATGCTATGGAAATACTATACTTCTAGAAGAGGAAGAGATTTAAACTAAATCATAATACTAAAACATAAAACAAAGTAATGTCAACAGGAGTCAATTTCAGAAATAATATACTGACTCACCTTGCAAAACTTAGCTTCTTCAATTATAAAGTTAAAATTAACACAAAAAATGCCATGCTGGTTTTAATATGTTGGTTCTTATTGCACTCTTCTGCATGGCTTCTGAAAAGAAGTATCATTTTTACAGATTTTCAGTATCATTATCATCTCTCAATTCTTCCATTTAACTGTAAAATACTAACCTTGTTTTTCTGTACGAGATGAAAGTCTTTTCCATAAATCAGAAGTGCATGTTCAAAGCTTCTGCATTCTTCTTCTGTCCATGCTGTCATCTCTTCTAGACAATTGCAAAAGTAGCATGATAAACTTATTTTTGTTCACTAACCTTCTACAGAGAAAATCTGTGTTGCTAATGTATGAATATCCAAATGCACTCTAAATAAACCTTAATAGTTCAGTTACTTAGATCCATATTCTTTACTGTAGATATCCTGCCCGAAATCTAATATTCTTGTTTATGAGAAAAAAACAAAACAAAAAAACCAAAGTCTGATTTTTGAAATTTTTATCCTGGAGGGTAACAAGATTTGATAACAACACTAAGATATCAGTGACATTATTTATCTGAATATTTCTTCTTGCATCAGATACAAAGAACGGTGGCTGTTGGAAAAAGAGTGAAGGAATAATCTCTCTCTTTAAGATGAAACTGAATTTTAGCTTCACAAATGAAAACAAAACCAAAAAGGTTACTAAAAAAAGAATAAGAGTTTTAAACCAAAGTAGCTCAAACTGAGTAGGTCAGTTCTGTCTCAAGTACTGTTGCTATACTATCTCAATTATGGCTTTGTGTCTATATATATATATATAATGGAATCAAAGAGGGGATATTTTAAGCATCTTGCATTCATAATAGTGTTCTGTTCAGCTATTACTTAAAGCTGATAGAGAAAATAAATTAAAAAAAACAGAACAATAAAAAAACCAAATACACATTTCAAAACATCTCTGGAAGCAGACACTGGAACAAAGACTTTCCTGTTCCCAGGTGAAGATGATAATCATTCCACTACAAGGCTATTTCCTTTCTTTCTCCATTAATTTTTCACTCCTTACTACAGATATCTCAAATTTCAAATAGAAGATCCCCATGTAAAGTTAGTGAACTTCAGTGGGTAGGGTAGATCATAGCACAATGGTTACTCTAAGAGACAGGTCCTAACAATATTATCATCCTTTACCAGTTTTAATGAGGGTATAAATCCCATCTGACTTGGGGCAGGGGGTGGTGGTGAGTATTAGTCCTTAGGACAGAATTTGGGGCAGAGGTATTTTTCAATCCTAAAATAAGAACCTAAATACTAGAGAGGTATGGGGTTTAGGATACAGCCCTGCAACTGATACTTCCTTACTGTTTAGCTCTACACAATCTCTTATAGAAGAGCTTTTTCTGAAGCACTGCTCTGATATTTCTTGATGTTCCCTTCAGCTTCACCTTACATACTTAGCTTTCACAATGCCTAGCTTGTAAACACTCAAATTCCCTTTGGATCCAGTTTTGTTTAAAATACCAACCTATGCCAGGGCTCATAGGCCACTTCTGCTTTATGCAGCACATATGTTAAAATACAAGACAATCATCTCTGCTAAATTATAAGCTCTGATTTTTAAAGGGAATAATAAAGTTAGGGACTAACTCATTTTCCACTGTAAATTTGAACAAATTTCTCCACACTCTAACTAAAGACCTATAGAACTATACAGTAGAACCAGCTTAGGTCTGACATAGCACAATGTTAGCACAGTGATGAAGAGTGGGGCTCACTTAGGTAGCCAGTTATGTTCTAATTCTGGTATATAAGTAATCAGATTGCAGGCTTAAACTAACAATAGTGTGTATGTCTTTAAACTAACATAGTAAAATACGGCAAACTGTTCTAACTTGCTAACATGCAGAGAGAAAGGAATGTTCAGCTAATGGGGGAAAGAACATCATGGGACAGATAACAACTAAGGACACAGTAAATATGAACAAGGATGCCAGCCTTGGCATCACCAGCATGAAACAGAACAGAAACAAGGACATACCAACTGCTAACTCATCACTAGGACCTTGCAAGCATGCGCAGGCACTGAGGTCATTCAGTAAACACAATAACACAATGAGGAAGACTATCAGCGACCGCCAGAGACCCCCACTCAACAAAAAACACATGCGTAATTAGAAATATTATATTTAGTTCCTGAAAAAGCTATGAATATGAACGAGTATGCTAAATATATAGCTGCTGCCGGCAAGTAATAGTGTGCTCACCTTTGTGAAACAGTTCATGCGTGCACCCAGCACTGCAATAAAGAATGCCTGCTTTCTAAAACTCCAAATTGAGTCTTAGAGAGTTTCTCTGACTGACTTTTACAGTAACAAATTATAATTGATCATGATCTCAAAAGGTACTGTGAGTGTTAACTGCCTTATGGGAGCAGAATCTTATCTCCCCCATCCTTCTCAGTCTGGGCCATTCTTAAAACAGCAATAGAGGAAAGGGGAAGATGTAAAATCTGATCCTACAACCCTTAAACAAGCTGCAAAGTTCTCTAGCAGAAGTTTCAGTCTGTCCAACAGATTATACCTATTCTGTGCTAAAGACATCATTGAAAAATACGTACTTGTCAATCTGAATCTTATTCAAGATTTTACTACACTTTTTTTTCCTCCAAATGCACATTTCTTAAACGGCAGGTACTCTCTCTTACCCTGAGATGCCTTTCCATTTGAACAGTATCTCTCAATTGCTTCTTTAACATTATGGCTACTTTTGAGAAGTTCATATAGTGCCTACAAAATAGAAGTTATCTTTAGAAAGAGTCAAAGTTTGCCAATATCCAATCTAAACTTCTGAAACTAGCCTTTCAGTGAGCATATCTAATGTAAAAAAGAGGATTTATCTTTATACAGAATGAAAATTTGAAAACAACCAAAAGCAAAACCATCCAAAAGTGAGGCAAGGTTTAATTAAACAAATGTAAAATGTTATATTAAATTATTAGAAAAGCTGGATTTGTCAACAGCATGGCAATCAAACATCACAGATTGCAACACTACCAACATTCAAATACTTGTACTTTTAAGTACATACTTAACATCCCCAATAACATCCAAGGTGAATTGAATATTACTAGCTTTATAACACAAGGTAGAGAAAGAGAACACATTAATTACAAAGCAACGTATCACAAACAGAACACAATATAAAACATACTTGTTCATTGTCCCGTGTATGTAGTCCTTCAGGAATTCTGCATATCATGTTTTCATTTCCTGTTCTTAAGGAGGTTTCAAACAGGTATTCTTTAACTTTACTTTCTGAGATCACATCAGGTTTCCAAAGTAAATGGTCTTCGTTTTCATAGGCTGTTAAACCAGGAATACATCAACATTAGGTGTGACATTGTTAAGGTATAACATAAAAAGCTACTTCACAAAGGCAAACAACAGGAATCAAGTCAAGCACCATCATGCCATTTTTAAATTGGCAACTCATTTTCCCCAAAAGCCTCAGTTAAGAGACAGACTGTATTGTGGTATGATGAAGTGATTCAGGTTCCATGATAAGGGACTGAACCTGAGACAGAATCTTTACAGAGGAGCAGCTTGTTGACAACTAGATGAATCAAATCAATTTATGCATATGTACTCATTATCTTCATATAAATAAACTAGCAAAACCACAGTTATATTCAGCTGTTTTCAACAAATAAACTACAGTTTACAATAAAAGAGTGCAGGATATTAGTTTAATATTTCAAATAGCCACTTTTTTTTTAAAATATACGTACTAACTGGTCATTTTCAACTAAAATTCACCAAAACTTACATCACAGAATGGAAACCTAGGTCTCAACATAGTAAATTATTTTTTTGTTCACTAACAACTGAATGCAATTTGTACATTACATATTTTACAAGCAATCGGGATATACAGTCCTCCTTCATAGTATACTGAAATTGTGTGTGCACCTCAAGTAGCTTATTTGAAAGACAATATATTGGAAACATTCAAGAGTTTGCCTGAACCTTTGTCTGTGCCCACATTTAAATTCTAGATTAAACTATAAATATTTACTCTGATCAGTAGATGTGATTAACATTACACATAATGCTTCGTGTACTTTCTTGGCAAAATAAAATTAAAGTTATTAAGTTCTAAAACACACAAGTATAATGGCAGTTACAGTAGAAGGGATGAATATTCTCAAATTTCTCAAATCTGAAGGAAAGATTATTAAGGAATAAAATTGTATCTCCTTTGAAAGTTCTGTTATGACTTAAGAACATGGAAAGCTTTTAAACACATATATTACAAGTGCAAGGTTTATAGAAGAGCAGAACTGCCTTCTAGCACAATTCTGGTAGCTGGAACTACATAGCAGAAATATAAACCCCTCTTTGCCATCACAAGCTCTTCAGGGAGCACAGAAGAGGCTTTCACAGAAACCTCCACCCATACAGCCAGGTCCAACCTCTCCAAACACTGCTAACACTCAGCTTCAACCTTTATTATCAACCAAGACAACCCAGCACTTCCTGTTGGAGTCCATGCCCAATATTCTCAAAAGGAGCTCTTCAAATTCTCCCATCTGGGATACTTCACTAGAATGATATTCCCACAAAATGTTACAGTTTGAACACAGTTAACTTGCAGAAGAAAAAACAGAAGGCCTTCATTTATTAACATATCCCCCAAAACTGTTCCAACAGCTGTTTCACCCATGAGGAAATTTCTTTCAATATTTACTTTAATTCCACAGCTATGTGTGCTATACTTTTCTCATAATGGTTTCTAAAACCACTAAATAAATCTATTTAATAAAGATATTTTTTCCTACTGTAGCACAATTGCAGTTTTTAAACTAAATTTACACAGAAATTTCAGACTTAAATCATCATATTTTTAAAAAAACAAAGTATATCAGGACCTACATCTACTAATTCTATGAAAATTTAAGAGTTCATTGCTTGGTTTTCATAACCATTTTGTGACCCACACTGTTATGTTTGCCAAAAAACAAGCAAAGAAAAATACCATTTTGAAGATCTTCAGTGAAAGCCAAATTGCATAGCCCAGTTATTTCCTTCTTGAAACAGTTTGTTGCCTTCTAATATTACTAGATACTTCAGAATTAACACTGTAATCCATCCTCCTAGGTCTTCTTGAGAATTTCCTCTCGAAGTTGCAGAATCACAATTCTGAGATATAATTATGTGGTTGTGTTACTTCAGTTATCTAAGGCTTGTTTTGTTTGTTTGGCGGGTTTGGGTTTTTTTTTGGGGGGGTTGGGTTTTTAGGGCCTTGGTTTTTTTTGTTGAATTATTTTACTTTTTTTAAATGTCTCCAAGACTTTAACTAAGCCATTTAATTTATATTATAATAATTTATCTCATAAATTTAAGGAACATTTTTTTCCATCAACTGGTTTGTATAAATAAGAAAACAAGTAAAACAGTCAGAACTTACCCCTTTCAATATTATGGTATCTGCCAAGGTAAGGTGGAATTTCAGCTTGATATTGTGAACCAACCATTATTTCCTGAAAATATAAAAAAAGTAACAAGAGAATGGTATTAGCTAAATATTCTGTGTATTGAAGCATTATAAATTCAACATGGCATTTTGCAAAGAACTCCAGAATTAAGGTACTATAAAATCTTAATGCATTTTTCTTAATAGCAAGGTTTTTCTTAACTTGTTTGTTAAAGATATAGTTATTACCTTTCTCAACTCTTCAGATGAATTACCACTGTCTGCCTCTACGCCTTCACCTTCTGATTCCTTATCTCCATCACACATAGTGTTTGCTTCAGAGACAAAGAAGTTTGGTTTTAGTTAGGAAGAATTTTCAGTTCAAACAAAGAACTATAATATATACTTTACTATTGAAAGGAGACCCTAATTTTATTCTGGGAGACATTCATCATGAATCTGTTGATCTATATTTCTATCAAACTAGTATGAAGTCAGAAAGCACTGGTACTTGTATTTTGCAGAACTGAAACATTCATTATTACTGCAACTGAGACAATCTGCTATGCTTCTAACACTTTTGAGTGTTAGTAATTTTTCTTCATCAATTTTCTTCAATAAAGGCTTATACCTTACAGAAAAGGTATGATAAAACCAGAAAGCTTCCAGGGCTATGACTCAGCCCCAGGTTAATCACAAAGAAAGTAAAGTTGTAGGCAAGTCTTTGAAGGCAAGTCTTCTCAAAGAGGAGGAGGGGGGGACAAAAATACATCCCCTTCAGCATCCTCCTTCTCTAGAGGGATGAAATCCCCCAGAAAAAGCTCAAGATGCTCATCAAATTAAAATCATGATAAAAATCCTCCATGTTGCCTATTGTATTTCATTTGTTCACCGGCGTACTAGAGTTGGAGCAATGAAGAATATCTTGTCCAGGTTGGATAACTGAACCACTGGTTCTTGGACCTTTCCCATAATAGCTCCATGGGTAGAGAAATTCTGGTGATTATGGGTTCATAGGCCCCATCCCATATAAAACCACTTTGACTCATGAAGTCCTATGGAAAACTGTTGAATGTGTGGAGGGAAACAGTCACAAAGGAATCACATCCCAGTTCACATCCACAGGCTGAATGGAAGAGTCAATGGCTTAAAGGAGCAGCAAGTTTTAGTAGAGAAACACCAATTTAAAAGGAGTCGCATATTCATGTCATTCACTAAAATACTGGAAAAAAAAACCAACACAAAAAGAGTGTTCCTCAACACATTAACTATTAATTATGAAAAGTTATTATATCTGTGTTTTGAGCACAGGATTAAACATAGGTTTTTTAGGTAATCAGTAATACCAACCAAGGACAACATTCACATACAACATCCTGCAAAGCACTGTTTCTCAATTCCCTATAACGTCAGCACTACTGTGCAATTCTGATATTTTAAACTAGGAAAGTACATATATATATATATATATATATATAAAATAAAACGCTAAGACTTTTTGAGTACTATTCTAAAATTAGGTTTCCCACATCTTAATGGCCGAGGAAAGAAGTTGGTAGCCTCATGTGAAGTAACTGATGGTGTCAAGTCATCAGCAGAAGACTGTGTTTCTTCATCATCACCCGATAAGAGGTCTTTAGCAATTTCCTCCTGTATCATTAAAAAAAAATAAAACCTCAGACCAACTATTAAGTATAGACTGGTGAGCATTTAAATTCAGCAAACTGTAAGCCACATTAATTAAAAATATTTTACCATAAGTAATTTTAGCAAACCATCCTCTTAATTAAAAAGCTAGCTCACTCCTAAATATCAGAATATAACTAGTTATCTTAGAGTTGAACACGAGGGTTAAATTTCCCCCTTGTGCATTTATTTTAATAGAAGACAAGTAGTAACCTCTGCAAGCAACAAATCTCTAATGTTCCTCCAACTGCTTCCAAAGAAAAAGGCCAGTAGAAATCTTTATAATTCTGTCCTTCTTTGCATCACAGATATACTAAAGCTTTAACAGGCTGTTACCTCTTAAACTTGGGGTGGGGGGGTGGGGGTGGGCGGGTGGTGTATAAATTAAGTAAATAGAACAGCCCCAGGAACTTTAATAAAATTTTGCTGAAAAGAGTTACAGATAATAGACAACCCATTATCTTCCCAAATCACACGCACAAAAAAGTTTCTGTAGGTTAAATACTCCACTAGCAGACTCTCCACTCTTCTAGAGAAAAAAAAAAAAAGATAACATTACCTACCTACAGTTGCATACATTCTGAACATTACATACATTAAAATACAGAGCTACAGAAAAACCGACTCCTGCGCAGTAATAACAACACAGAATCACAGAATCATGGAATCATTTAGGCTGGAAAAGACCTTTAAGATCACCGAGTCCAATCTTAAGCCTAACACTGTCAAGTCCTCCACTAGTACAGCAACTCTTCTCAATTGTATATTGAAATTGACAAACGTGTATTTTGTAACATCAAGAGGTAGTGAAATATAATTTAAGGTCACATAGATTTCTGCTCTTAAACCATAACACAAGGAAAACAGTTCTGACTTACTTTATCTAGAGTCATATCTGGAAGTTCATCTGCAAGTTCACTTGGAGAGCTATCTGCACTAGAACCAGCCATAACTGGAATTGCAGGTTCACAGCTATAGAATGCCAGTAAATCTTCCAGTGGCATGTTTCCTTCCTAATACAGAAGTATTTACAAACATTTCAACATATTGGCAAATACTTGTAAGCAGTTAAGGCCTAAAAGAATAAGACATTTTTAAAAACATAAGTAAAAACAAGCAAAAAAAATTAATTGAAAGCAGGCATCTTAAGTAAAGATCTAAAACATTTTCAGGTACAGGACGGAAATAATTCATAGCCATGTCTCTTGGCATATAATGAAGTTCCATCAAAATAGTGAAGAAAACCATGTATGTGATCAAACTAAGGAGTAGTTAAAAATTTGCTCTTTATCTGATTGATACTGTAGACCATGATTTGCCTAGATTTCTTTAATACAGAAGACATACTAGAAACACCAACAATTTCTCTACAAGAAAGCAATGCAAAAAAAACTTGAAGACTTTAGTCCTATATAGTTACAAGTATGCAAAACACCACAACAATAAACCAGTTTTGGTCAGTTTCTCCACAGCTGACACAGGCTTGTAGGGAAGAAGTGAGATTATCTTTGTATTTTCAGAATTGTCTGACCAATCCATCTGTAGTCAATGCATCCATGTCTGTCCAGCTCACTATTGCCAAGGTATTGGCATATGACATCACAGAATCCCAAGGGTTGGAAGGGGCCTCAAAAGATCATCTAGTCCAACCCCCCTGCAAGAGCAGGGTAACCTAGAGTACATCACACAGGAACTTGTCCAGGCGAGCCTTGAATATCTCCAACGTAGGAGACTCCACAACCCCCCTGGGCAACCTGTTCCAGTGCTCTGTCACTCTTACAGTAAAGAACTTCTTCCTGATGTAAACGTGGAACCTCCTATGCTCCAGTTTACACCCATTGCCCCTTGTCCTATCACTGAAAAAAGCCTAGCTCCATCATCCTGACACCCACCCTTTACATATTTATAAACACTGATGAGGTCACCCCTCAGTCTCCTCAAAGCTAAAGAGACCCAGCTCCCTCAGCCTCTCCTCATAAGGGAGGCTCTCCACTCCATCATCTTTGTGGCTCTGCACTGGACTCTTTCAAGCAATGCCCTGTCCTTCTTGAACTGAGGGGCCCAGAACTGGATGCAATACTCCAGATGCAGCCTCACCAAGGCAGAGTAGAGGGGGAGGAGAACCTCTCTTGCTCTACTAACCACACCCTTTCTAATGCACCCTAGGATGCCATTTGCCTTCTTGGCCACAAGGGCACACTGCTGGCTCATAGTCATCCTCCTATCCCCCAGGACCCCCAGGTCCCTTTCCCCTTCACTACTTCATACAAACTTTCACCACATGGACCGCATGCACTGGATTTCATCCAGATCTTTGGATACGTGGCTGTTAACCAGGTTGTTATAGATCACCTCCACCACCAATATGCTTCAGGAATTTGGCTAGTTCTTCCTTGAAGGGATACCTGTCACCACCAGAGACTCCTGCCTTTTCCAATCCCTCTGTCAATGGCCTCATCCCTAAAAAGATATTCCAGCTGCTGGACAGCTTCCTTACCCTTGAATTCCTGACTATTGGCCCCTAGTGAGAATTTTCTCACCTGGTCAATTGCCAAAATCTTTTCCCATATCTCACACCTCACTTAGGAATCAAGTGGTTTCTATCTCATTTATGATTTACAATCCCTTCCTCCTCCTGTTCTTGGGACTTCTTTGCTGCAGAACAGGCTGCCTCTTCTGATTCTCTCTCCTGTACCCTCTTAGGAAGAGCTTCTTCATCCCTTACTAAACAAGTTGACTTCTGCTTCCATTTCTTTTTAGTTATGGGGTGACCGATATAGTTGAAGACTGGGTCTGTGGTTTAGCCACAGTGTCTGTTGGTATATTTTCAGATCGAGAGACTCTCTCTTCTTGAGGGTGCTGCATAATATCAGTGTTTGGTAGGTACAGGACAGGCCCAAGCACAGTGCAATAAGTTGTGCCTCTTTGAAATACCCGGGGTGTCCAGTCCTGTCCTCCCCCCCCCCCATTCTATCACTTCATCACTTGAGAGTGATGTTCCAGACCCTCTGAGATGAAAAGATTTCTAGATACCTGCCCATATTCTGAGCTTGTTAACCTTAGGAAAAGCCGAAACAATATTCCTGGTAAATACCAATAGAAGTATTTTGACTACACAAGGACGTTCAAGTTACTGAAAAATTACTGTAACAAGGGAGAAAACATCAGAAGGTGGTGAAGGTGACATTTTGTATTTCCTTCTCAAGAAGCATTTCAGAGGAAGAAGTACAATTCATACTTGTCTTGGTGTTATGGCACCCAAAGTACAGTAATGTCTTCAGTACAGAGCCCAAACACTTGATTAAGCTCCAGAACAGTGTTTTAATGATAAATCTCCCAGGCAAACAAACCTCCTAAGTGCTACAGAGCACTAAAACCAGTCTTTAACAGCAGCAACAAAAGTGACATGACATGTATCAGAAACTAATATTGAGAACAGATAAATCAGTATCATGACCAGCAACAGTTAACAGATATAAATTCCTACTAATATGCTCTGGTTAAATCTGTTATCTCAAACCCAACAAATACCAAACTGTTGAAACTGGGACACAGAACTACAATTTATGTAGCAAATAACTGTGACCCATCATGTGCAAAACAGGGCTGTATTTCCAGACTGGAAAAACAAAATCCAACCAACAAAATGAAACACAGCTAGCTGTCACGTAATGTATATGCAAAATGTATAATTTCATCTTATTAAACTTCGAAGTAAAATTAGATGATAGGACTCTAAAACCTAATTTAGTAATTTCTCTTCCGAAGTGAAAGGATTATTAAAAGAAAAAAAGGAAGATCCTGAACTTAAAATAACACTAATACCTTTTCACTGAGAGGTACAACATAAACAGACATTTAGGAGAGCAAGTCAGTCTTACCTTTTCTAAATCTTGAATTTCAGAGCTGAAATTCTTGTTTTCTTCCATAATTTCCTCTTCTTCAAGAGTTCGCTCATCATCACAATCATGTACCAGCATTTCAGCAGAAGGGTCAAAGTCATGATCCTCAGACGATAAAGAGCCAACTATGAAAACAACCCCAATTTGAATAATTTTTCTTTCTTATGTATACACCAACACGTGAAATTACACCACAGGAAAAAAAATAAGGCTGCATGAATTTTTATATACAGGGTCAGAATTCTCAATGGAATAACTGGAACAAATTCTTAACTACTTGACAAATTCATCTATTCTAGCTGACTTCCTCTTTTGTACTTTGAAGTAATAGGTCCAGTTCTCTCCTGCAGTATAGAGTTCTTGGGAGAAACAAAGTTTCAGAAAGTTAATATTTTACAGAAATATTTTAATATTAATATTTTACAGAAACTTAATATTTGACTAAATAAAAGACTGTACAAAACATCCCTGAAACAATCATTAACATATAAAATCCAATTGTCACAAGATTTCAGATGCTGCAAGAGACTAATTTATAGACCGATTCTATTTATATGATTTATATGGTAACTAGCATAGTTTTTCAATGATAAACAGCCAACTTAAGTTACAAATCAGCTTCCTACTAATGGCAAAATAAGCAGCAAGACTCATTTCAGATTAGTTTAGCCTCACAGACGAAATTTAAAAAAAAAAAAATGAATTTAATTCTTAGCCCTTGATCTAAGGAAGAACATAGCAGAGTTTCAAGAAATACAGAGGAAAATACAGCAGAAATAATAAAATACTTCTAATGGATCACATTAATTAACAAGTCATTGTGACAGCTCTGTGGTCCAACACACACTTTTGCATTACTCAAGAGGATACTCATAAGTAATCAAAAAAGTACTATTAAGTGCATTTTGTCAACTGTTAGAAAGGTTATCATTAGATTCAACAAGTTTTAAAGATACAAATATTCTGCACCACAAGGTCAGTGTTCTTAAAGGCACATAGGGTTGCTTCATTCTTTAATGTTCACTTTATTAAGTCTTTCAGGATGAAGAAACAGACTACGATATTTCCCTTTCACTTCTGGTTTCCCCTTCTAGTTCTTACATACCTTTGCTCTGTTGCAATTCTTGGCTTACAAACAACAACAAAAAAAGGTCTATTAAGAATTATTTCTATGTAAGAATTTTTTGAAGTTTTGAAGGAAACAGCTACAAATTTTCAATGCTTTCAAAAAACCAAACCAACAAAAAAAAAACCCGAAAAAAACCCCACAAAATACCAAAAAGACAAATGCCCAAACCAAAATCGCTCTGCACTGCTTCTAGCCTTCAAGGAGACAGTTGTATATACCAACACTTCTGAGTCTTAAAATATCTAATTAATTTTTCAGCAATTATGCTAAGTGTTCATTCCTTATATGCAGGGAATTCAAGTAAACTTTGTCTATTTACCTAGCTTAAGACAATACTGTGACAATCATACCGCAGGGAAACATTCAGGACAAAAATGCCTTTTATTCACATGCTACTCATATTATGGTCTCAAGAGAGCTGATGATACTACTCAAATTATGACATCATATGTTGACTTTTTCTCTTGTTAATCATCACATCCTGATCCTATGGCTTTTAAAGAACTGTCTATCAACTACCTTAATATAACATATACTTACATACATATATATATGCATGCTCAAGATTACTGCTTCCAATCACTGGTCTAATTCATTTTATGTTTAACTCAAGTGAAAGTTCTAGTCCACTCACAGACTTGAGATAAAATTCCCACTTCTTTAATAAGTCTTAACACTCAGTGTCTCATTTAAAATATTTAAAACCACATTAAAATAACACAAACTCCATCAATTTAATATTTTTAAGTTAAAAATAGCCAATGCTGAAAGCAGTTACACAGAAGCAAATGCACTCCCCAAATACTTCTTCATGGGGAGCCCTGCTAATGTTAAATATGCTTGCTTATGTAAAGTATTCTAAAGAACCTTAACAATTACATATCATTACGATTTTAAACATTTTCTGACATTATCAAGTAAAAAATTTACACAAGCCTGCAATTATGAGCAACAGTATAAGCAGCCACTCTCCAGGATACATGGCTTTTACTGAGACTCTAACTTAAAAATGCTACAAAACTTTGTTTTAACTTTGGGTTCCAATCAGCCAATTACTAACTGCGATCAGAATTAAAAAAAATAACTCCACAGCGCACATCTTCGTTTAAAAAAATCGGACAGACAACTAGTTACATGAAGTGTTAGGAAAGCTACAAGGCAACAGGCAACTTTGAGAAGAAGCAGGAAGGAGAGAACGGCATGTGAGCAGCAGACTAGGTGCTGGGACAGGAGATGGGTAAGGACGAACCTGGGCTCGAACTCCCAAATGAAGCCTACGAGAAGAGAACAAAACGAGGTGAGACACAGAATCCCTCCAGCCCAGCAGCAGGTAGGAGACCTTTATTTCACACTCCCGCCCGCTCCCCCCTCCCCCCGCTTCCCCCTACCCCCTTCTCCCTCTCCGCCGCTTCGCAGTCCCCATCGGCCTCGTCCCCGTCCCTTGCCCTGTTCACCGCTGCATCCTGTGCGCTCTCCCATCCTTCCTTCTCTCACTCGCTTCCCTTTCCTCCTCCTCCCCTGCCAGAAGCCGCCCAGAAGCCGCGCCCGGCCCGACGCTCCCACTCTGTCCGGCCTCAGCGGGACATGACAGGGACAGGCAAAGAAAGACGGAGCAGCTGCCTCTTCCCCATTTCCAGCTCACTCCTCCTCCCTACCGCCAGACGTTTTTCCATCGTCCGCGCTGCGGCACAGCCACCAAACTGTCCCGCACCCTCTCAGGACCTGGTGTGACTGTCGTTCCCCCGCCCGCCTCCGGTAGCAGCTTGTCGGCCGCTCGCAGACTATGAACTCAGTACCTGCACTGCACGGCCTAGTGACGCAGGCTCCAGCTACCCTAGCGCTGCCAACCGCCGAGCCGCCACAAAAGCTCTTTATGGGGATAATGAGAAATGTTCAGGGGGGCCTGCTGGTGGCGGAGCCTCGCAGAGAACCAATTGAACCTTAACGCTTCAGCCCCCTTATCCTCGCTTACCTCCGCCATATTGGGACGATGACCGATAACGCTGCACCGAATGCCCGGATGGGGTCACTAAGCCAATAGCAGCCACTAAGCTTCAACCGGAACCGACTAAGGAGGGAAGAAAAGAGAGACCCTGGGCGGCAGCGGAAGCAGAGGCGAGACTCCACCTCCAGCGGCGCCGTAGTCTCTCGCCCGGTTGGTGAAGGTGTCCTGCTTCCCTCGGGGAGGGCGCTCGGTGCCAGCACTTCCCCGCAGAGTCCAGGCAGGAGCTCGCCTAGCTGCCCGCCTGGGAAAGCCTCGGCCGGCGGATGTTGCCCGTCCTGGGGCGAAAGGAGCGAGAGTAGCTGGGGTTCTCGCTGTGCTTCCTCAGGGCACCTGAAGCTGGCTTGGAGCCCAGGTAACCCGGGCACCCCCTGGTTTCAGCGCCATGCGGGGCGTGTCTTAATCAGTTTGTGTGTGACTGCCGCGACTTGCAGTCCTGTTCCGGGAACAGGGATACTCTGCGGAAACTTTACTCCACGGCCGAGTGGTACCTGGTTGTGTGACCTGCTCCTCACTTTGTAATGAGGCCCTTCCTAGGTGCTGGTGTGGAGGAGGGCTAGCACTTATGCTAGCACTTAACATCCTAAGTGTCTGAAGCCGGAAACAAAATGCCAAAGCCTTCAAACCTTTTTGCTGTTGATTGCCAGGTGTGATCTAAACAGAGAAACCCATAATAGAATAGATAACCAAAACACATTGTTTAAAATCAGGGACCCTTTTCTCTCAAGAAGATGAATATCTGACAGGAACCTGTTTCAACTAGTCTCTATAAGATTTGCGGTTGCCAGCTGGGGAAACGGGTGAAAAGTGCATGGTGAGGAAGACTTCTTACTTCATACAGAAGACCCCGGCCCGAGACCACCAGATGGCAGTGTGCAGGCATAGAGGAGAGAGGAATGGTGTTAATGAGTTCTTAGAGCTAACTGTAGTAATCTCCTCCTATGCTTGTGAAATCCGATTAATATGTATGTTTGTGTGTAATAAATACCTAGTTTGTTGAGCTCTCTGTGTGTGTTAGGAGGAGTAATCCCCCTTGCACCCTGTGCCGCAATAAACACACCTGCTTTATAACTCTTTGTGAGTTATGAAGTTCTGTTCCATAAATCAGAGGTATGCAAACCATCAGCAATGCAGCAGGAGCCCAGGAAGCAGGATAAACCTTGGCCCTGCAGACAGTATGTGTTCATTGTGATCACAGTAATTGGATGTGTTAAAAAAACATGTAATGAGGCTCTTAGTGACATAATTTAGTGGTGGATGTGGCAGTCCTGGGGTAGAGGTGATGATCTTAAAGGTTTTTTCTAACCTAGCTGATTCTATGATTCTATGAATTTGGCAGCATTTGGAAAAATTAATCCTTGTGAGGATGCCTTTAAATGACTAATGCAAACTGTCAGCTCTAAACAACAAAGTCTGTATACTGTGAAATTTAGAAATCCAGCTCAATCTGGATTGCTTTATTTTAATGTAGCTTGGGAAGTCTGCAGAAGTGTGGCTATACTATCACAGATGTTAGTGAAAGAAGTAGTAATTATTTTCTATATTAAAAAAACTGTACTTTTTTTCTCAAGCTTTTTCAGGACATCAGTTCTGATACTGTAGGTCTTTCTAGGTAGTACATTAATATTGAGACAAAGGGGGCACCAAATCACAAAATGTAATATCTAAACCTTTAGAATCAGTTTTAAGTAATGTTAAGTTTCATGGCTTTGTAACAGTAGCAATGGAAAATTACTGAGGTGCATGATTCACAGAGAAAAAAAGTAGAGTACAGCTAGGGAACATACTGACAATTCTTGTACAAGATAAACCTTTGTCGTTGACATAGTTTTAGGCCCTTATGACCTTAGTACAAAATAAGTATAAGAAAAACAGGATAGAAAAACAGGATACAGGGATAAGGAGTGTCTGGGAATAGCAGGTGTCCAGGATGGGCTGCAGTTAAACTAACTGTAGAAGGACAGGATGATTGTTATGTCTATGGTGTTAACAAACCAATCAAGCTGGTATAAGCATCTACTGTGTGCTTCAAAGGCTGCCAGAAGTGATGAAGATTGTTGGAAGAAGTAAACGACCCTCAGAGACCACCACCACAATTCTGTACGCATGAGGGAAACTTTCTGAAAAATGATGTAATCTATACATAGCCTCATGAATATGTATGTATGCCCAGGGACTATATAAAGACGGCTTGTGTAGCAATACGGGGAGACACGCTAGGTGGAGCTATCCCCCTTGTCTCCCGGCGCCGCAATAAAGAATACATGCTTGTCAACTTAAACTTTGTTGTCGAGTTTGTTCCTGGAGTTTTCTCCGAATCAATACTGAACCCACTTTATTAACAATTTCTATCTCTATTTTATAATTAATTTGGGTGTTACAAAGACCAAACGATTCTGTGGTACAAGAACAGATAAACTGTCCATCCTCACATTTGTGAACACTCTTTCAATAACTAATACATTGAAAAAGACTTTGATTTATTCAGGAACGACTTGCAATCCAAAGAAAAAGAAATTATAACCTAAGCACCTTATTAATGTATAAACTAAATAAGTTTCTAAACAAACTCTCTAGACTATTTATCAACACTATACAATTTCTAGTGTATATATCTCTGACAGGGAAAGAAAATGTCAAAACAATAATAGT
Organism: Melopsittacus undulatus; assembly: GCF_012275295.1. Classification (NCBI taxonomy): domain Eukaryota; kingdom Metazoa; phylum Chordata; class Aves; order Psittaciformes; family Psittaculidae; genus Melopsittacus; species Melopsittacus undulatus. The sequence continues at coordinate 93,709 of NW_022993947.1, read as the reverse complement.
TCCCAAATGTAATTCCGTAATGAGCCATGGAACTTAATATATATTCTTCAGTGTATCTGAAGCAATGAGTTTCTTCAGTCAGAGAAATTCTGCAAAGATTAGAGAAATCTTGCAGCAGTGACATGACCAAAACAAACAAGTAGAAAATGTACTAATAATTTCTCTAGTCATTCAACATATCAGGGACTGTTAGCAGTTACTGCAGAGTGTGGAAGTGACAGATTTTCCCAGATTTTTTTACTTGCCAAAGATAACTGTTAGTAAAAAGAAAATTCAGTGCAGCCCTGTGGAGAAGGACTTGGGTGTCAACACAGGAGTCCCGTACAACACAGAGACGATCAACATGATCAAATGGCTGCCAAAGTTTATTCAGATACAGTGCTCCTTTTATACCCTTACACCCTTATGTAACAGCCTTGGATACTGAGCTCTAATTGGTTAGTATAGGGGTTACTACCGTTTACAAAGCTAATGTTTATAACTTGTTATAATTGCGATTAAATACCTTACTCTAAAAATACAGTGGGAAACTACAACCTTGGCAGAGATCATTCTCTGCATGTTTTCAGTGGAAAATTACAAAGGCCTAACAAGACAATTGACCTTGCTTATGCCTCCAAGAATCTTCTTACTTTACAGTAATAAGGCTCAAGGTATTGGGATTGCTCACTACATGGCCTTGGCTCTTTAAGAATTCCCACAAATCCCCCTTCTTGTTTTTGAGTGATCCAGATACCCTTTACAGCTTTTTCTATAATACGCTGTATACATTGTAAGATACAAGGAATAATCATTAAAAGTAGGATTTAAAATGTTACTAATATTAAAACACCTTTAATAATATCTTTAATCCAACCCGTGATTCCTTAAATCAGAAGCATTCTGATGCAAATGGAATGTGAAACAGCTGCAGAAATTAACTGCTTAGGAAAATATACAGAACACCGTCTGCCCTCATCACACACATACACACATGGGATCCCACAAGCACACTTCCCACAACTACAATATTTGAAACAAAATCCAGACAATCATTACTCCTACTACACGGTCCCACATACAGAACGTGGCACAAGGACCTTGTGAAGACTATCAGGAAACCATCTCCAAGAAGCATCATCGCAGTGTGAGGGGGCAGGCTCAACCTTAGGGGGCGTCCCCGCAGAGTCTCTGCCTCCCTCACATCGCATGAGGCTTGGGCTTTTATACTGACCAAAATGCACACTCATTCCGACACAGGTGGCCAGCCTATGTTGGAAGAAGTGACAAGCCGTATCTATAAAGGTTTCCAAGGGTTGATAGAAACATGGACATACTTATATTTACCAACATCTAGTACATGAGTATCACAGAGAGACTGTATCAAAGGAGTTGTATATGGGGTCCCAACTCCACAGTCTGACACATTCTCTCCGATACCCCTGATAAGAGCGTACAAGAAACCTTCCCATCTCGGGTGGGAAGCACACACACCATGGGAAACTGTGCAATACATCTGCATCCCCCACCCGTCTTGCTTCTCCCTTTACAGCTGCCCATTTATCCTGAGGATCTGGGGGATATAAATCAGGCTTCTTTTCTGGATGAATAGGCTACAGGTCAAAAGGACTATCCAGGTCAGCATCGGCATTATCAGGCGTCAGAATCTCATGAGCAGCAACAGCAAACTGATGAATGTGCACGGGCTCCTTCTCGGGGTCAATAGGACTCAGGTCGAAACGATCATCTTCATCCCTGTCCTCAGTCGTCGCTTCCTCAGCGGCAACTGGCGGAGGTTCGGGGGGGGGGGGCGCTGGTCTCCGTGATCTCATTTTTTTACTTTAACGTCTCTAAAACAGTTCTCCAAATGACTAACAAACTTTTCACAGCTTCATTGCCTTTCGTGGCTGCATTCCACAGCTTAACTCCTGCCTCATTCCACAAAGATATCTCAAATCCGGTAGACTCATCAATCTCTGGGTAATGCATCTTCAACCATTTCAACATTAACTTTAAGTCTGTCTCTTTAAAGGTTGCTCCCTTCACCTTAAGAAGGACTGAAAACACCCATAAATCAGAGGCTTCTTCCTTAGTAATTTTCTCCCAAGTCTCAAGATTAAAAGCTTCGCCGACTCCCACAATTAACTCCTTACTCCAGATCAACAATCTTTTTAGCATAGGCTCTGTTCCGAGGCTTCTACCTCCAAGTACGTTCCCATTGCTGATCATGTCCCACAGCGTCTGTCCTGTACATTCCCATTCAGAAACTTCAAATGCTGCCTGCACAGTGAGCAGAAGACCACGGTCTCGGGACCATTTTAACAGTCTTTGTAAGGCGGCACTATCACATTCTAGTCTTCTCTTAGAGAGAAAATGTTAGAGGAGCTTCATTACCGCCTGTTCATCTTTGGATAGCGAGTGCCGGGCAGTGCCGGGGCAGTGCCGATTTCAGCTGGCTCCTGCCCCCTTGTTCCTGATCAGACTTCAAACCCTCTGCGAAGGTTACCGATCTGAGGGTCCCTGTTCGGGCACCACTTGTTGACGCTGGAGTCACGGACAACGCAGAGACGATCAATGTGATCAAGCGATTGCCAAAGTTTATTCAGATGCAGTTCTCCTTTTATACCCTTACACCCTTATGCAACAGCCTTGGATACTGAGCTCTAATTGGTTAGTCTAGAGGTTACTACCATTTACAAAGCTAATGATTATAACTTGTTATAATTGTGATTAAATACCTTACTCTAAAAATACAGTGGGAAACTACAACCTTGGCAGAGATCATTCTCTGCACGTTTTCACTTGAAAATTAGAGGCTTAACAAGACAATTGACCTTGCTTATGACTGCCAAGAATCTTCTTACTCTACATTAATAAGGCTCAGGGTATCAGGATCACTCACTACGTGGCCTTGGCTCTTTAAGAATTCCCACATGTAGGCCCCCTCTGGAAGCTTTCAGGAGAACTGGCTACCCTGGATTTAGAGAAGGCTGAGATTCTGAATGACTTCTTTGCCTTGGTCTTCACTGGCAAAGGCTCTGACTGCAGCACCCAAGTCTTGGAAGGCAGACACAGGAACTGTGAAAATCTAGACCTTGGGCCCACTGTACGAGAGTATCTGGTTCAAGACCATCTTAAGAACCTGAATGTACACAAGTCCATGGGACCTGATGAATTCTATCTGCGGGTCCTGAAGGAGCTGGCGAATGAAGTTGCTAAGCCATTGGCCATCATATTTGAAAAATCATGGCAGTCAGGTGAAGTTCCCGACAACTGGAAAAAGGGAAATATAACCCCCATTTTCAAGAAGGGGAAAATGGATGACCCGGGGAATTACAGACCACTCAGTCTCATCTCTGTGCCTGGGAAAATCTTGGAGCAGATTCTCCTGGAAGGCATGCTAGGGCACATGAAAAACAACAAGGTGCTCGGTGACAGCCAGCTTGGCTTCACTAAGGGGAAATTCTGCCTGACCAATTTGATGGCCTTCTATGATGGGGCTACGGAAATGATGGAGAGGGGTGGAGCAGCTGATGTCATCTACCTGGACTTGTGCAAAGCGTTTGACACTGTCAAACATCCTTGTCTCTAAATTGGAGAGACATCAATTTGATAGGTGGACCACTCGGTGGATAAAGAACTGGCTGGATGGTCGCACTCAAAGACTTGTGGTCAACGGTTCAATATCCTGCTGGAGACCAGTAATGAGTGATGTCACTCAGGGATCGGTGCTGGGACCGGTCTTGTTTAATATCTTTGTCGCTGACGTGGACAATGGAATTGAGCGTGCCCTCAGCTAGTTGCCGATGACACCAAGCTGTGTGGTTCAGTTGATATGCTGGAGGGAAGGAATGGCATCCAGAAGGAGCTTGACACGCTTGTGAGATGGGCTGATGCCAACCTCATGAAGTTTAACCATGCCAAGTGCAAGGTCCTACACCTGGGTTGGAGCAATCCTAGGCACAGCTACACGTTGGGCAAAAAGGAAATTCATGGCAGTTCTGCAGAGAAGGACTTTATTACAGTCAAGCCCTTTTTATCCCTTTTTTTGGTACTTTCCCAACCTGCACAAGCATGCCACATTCCATCTCATTGGCCCCTGTAAAAATCCCAGGGTAAATAGTTCAATCAGAATGCTGAGAACACGTTGTTCACAGGGCGACAGTTTCATCTTGTTGCTTCAGATAGTCTCACGACCCCCACATCCTCTGGCCTCCAACTGAGATTCCTTGTTACAACAGCATTCTGGCTTATCTCCCAAGACTTGCTTGTTTAGCTTTCCTGACTTTCAATATTCCCACTTATCACCCCAAGGCTTGTTAAGTATCAAAGCCTAAGAATTTGTTCCCAGAGTGTTTCTCATGCATATCCTACCCCTTTCACTCCCTCCATCTCCCCCTTATTTGTTTTGCATATCCACTACCAATACCTGCTTTAGGTGACCGTACTTGAGTAGGGGATTTGGACTAGATCATCTCTCCTGCCAACCACAGACTGCTTGGCCTGCCCTTCCCTCCTGGATGGCCCTCTTATAACAGGGGAGGCCATCCCTCACATCAAGGTCAGGCATGGCATGTGTCCTCACTGCTCCACACCTGGTGAGTTGCAGCCAGAAGCGGAGCTAAAGGTTCTTCTTGGTGGCAAACATAGATGCCAACCCAGTCTTGCCCTTGAATGTGTGTCATGGTTTGAGCATGTTTTGAGGGTGTTTTTGTTCGAGGTTTTTTCCAGCCAGGTGGAGGAAGGGAGGCCGGGAGGAAGGAGAGACAGGACACCTGACCCAGGCTAGGCAATGAGGTATTCCATACCATAGCACGTGATGCCCAGGATGCATACTGGGAAAGAGAAGGCTGAAGGGGTAGAGCTCTGGAGGAAAATGGAGGAGGGAGCACATGGTGCTCGGCCGGGCAGGGTGGAGTGAGTTATGGGTCGGTGGCTGGTGGGGTGTTGTATTCTTTTCACTTGCTGTTTGCTGTATCATTATTATTTGTAGTAGTAAATGGCAGTAGGGGTTTTGTGTTATGCCTTAGCAATTAAACCGTTCTTATCTCAATCTGTGGGGGCTACATTCTTTGGATTTTCCTTCCTAACTCTCCGGGAGTAGGGGGACTTGGTTTAAACCACGACAATGTGGTAGCAGGCATTTGGTCAACCTCAGTCCTTGCACCTCGTTGTCAATGCAGAGTTTCACCTGCCTCATCCAGTAACAAGTCACTACTATGGCAAAGCACACACAGATTTACATTAGCAGTATAACTACTACAGGGTGCAGCAGCATGTTGAAGATGGTGATGACAGTGGGGGACCAGCCAAAGAAAATTTCCCACCAGTTATGTTCTCCCATCCTCTTAATTTGTTCCATTACCTGCTTTATAACACTACCATTGTATTAGAATCTTTCCAGCTTCTGCCTTAGTATTTTCTAGCAGCTTCTCCAAATTTGCATGCTCTAACATCTCTTTTACAAGTGACAAATCCATACAATACAAGGTGTAGTTTCTTATTAGCAACTTGTCAGAAACGTGCTCATTTCTAAAAAAATGTATTAGAGACAAAGTTAATGGATCAAAGAAAACAGCACTGGGTTCATGACCATAGCCAGAGGTGCACTGTTACACAAGTTTTTTATCCATTCTCTATTGCATCAGCCAAATGCATATTCATAGTTAACCCAAGAACAGAGAGGAATTATTACAAATGCTTCTCCAAAAGGATTTCCGTAAGTCCTCCCTGGTCTCCTCCTTTTGGTGCATGCTCTCTGCCTCCTGGTGGTTGTCTCAGGGGTCTTTGGGGATGAAGTAAGATGTCTTCCTCTAAGGTGAACTTTTCACCCTGGGTCTTGAGCCAGTTCTGACCAGTCCTGTGGGTGTTAGTTCTTTCAGTTTCTCTCACTGGTGTTACATTACAGGATGGTCATGTTTGATAAGCTTTTATCTTGTGCAGGCCACATATGCTTGGTGAAAGCAAAATTTCATTAACCCTTTATTACCTCTCACAAACTGGCTAGTAAATACAGGTGGTTTATACACAAAATCACAGCCTCTAATAATAGCTACTTTACAAGCACACATATTCAAATTGTTACTTTTCAGTTGCCCCCAAGCGATGTTTTGCAATCATTCCTTTTTCTCTTCCTCTATCTCATTCTGCTCAGGGTATTCATGGTCAGTTCCTGCAGCTGAAGCATTGGGTTCTTCAACTTGTCTGTCTAGCTGATGGTAAGGTGTGACAAACTTTGCAGGCAGCTGCCATGGACCTGTATTTAGGATGCAAATATACCCCCTCCCCCAGGTTATCAGTTCTTGAGAAGACAGGTTAAAGTAATTCCTTAAAGCAGAGGCATTCTGATGAAAAAGGAATGTGAAGCATCTGCAGAAGTAAACTGCACAGTGTTAACACTCAAGGAGTTTGCTGTGTCATTACCTGCAGTTAAAGGGCCAGGCAGGTTGGAAACATAGATGTGCTGGCTCCTTCCTTTTTCATGTCTGCCTCATCTCGGGTTTGTTTTTTTTCTTCTGCCACCCTGATGCTGCTTGGGTGACAGCTAATAAAGCTTGTGGCTGTGCTGCCCCTCTTGCTTTTTCAATTAGCAGTTCCTGTTTCAACCCATCTATCTGTTCCTCCAAGTCCTGGATTCACCCCCAGGTTACTTTAAACACACTAAGCAGGGCTCCTCCCATGTGCCCAGCATGTTGCAGGTGCTCTTTAGGCTTTGTTTGTTGTGTCTCTACAAACTGCCCCAATACTTCAATAGATCAAGAGAGCTTTTTTTTTTTTTTTCAATCTACGGCTCTGGTGTCCATCCTGGCCATTCCACCAGTGCAATACTGGGAGCTGAATCGGAGGACAGCTTCTTTTGAACATGGCTATCAAACAACTAAAGGGGCCTCACTGCCTTTTTATGCTCCCCATTAAAAATTTTTAAGCAAACCAGACAACAAAAAAAATACAGAACACTGTCTGCCCTCAACACACACAAGGGATCCCACAAGCACACTCCACACAATTACAATATTTGAAACACAAAATCCAGGCAGACAATCATTACCCCCACTTTCAAAAAAGAATTACTTTTTTCTTTTTTTTTCTTTTTTTTTCTTTTTTTTTCTTGGTGGCCAGTAGCTCCCACATCTGTAACAAATTCTTTTCCCTTGGATTTAACGCCGAATAAGTTGCTCCTGTATCCACTAAAATTTCCGTTGCTCCTGTATCCACTAAAATTTCACTTTATTTCCTCTAGTGCCTAGTTTTAATTTAACCAGCGGATCTGCTAGGGTAGATTCCTCACTTCCCTGTCAGTCTAGTTCCCGTTCAGTCACCAGAGCCACCCCATGGCACTCCCCCCAGGGCAGTCTCACTTCCAACATCCCCAATCCCCACAGCACACACACCGACCCACTGCCACAGGAGAAGATCCCCCACCCGACATCCCGCTAGCAGCCTTTACCCATGAGATTTCCTATCTTGATTTATGGAAGGCTTCCAAACCTTGTGTACGTTTACCAAACCAATTTACCAATCCTGGATGCCCCCTGCATTTTACAGACTATATGAAAGAAAAGAATGCCTTTTATGAAGATGGTACTTGTCTGCTCCTGTAGTGATCTGAATGAGTCGAGGGGTCCCTCCTGGAAAAATTCCCAAGGGCCCTAGGGAGCTGATGGGGGTCGAGCATGGGCGCTTGAACAGGCCTACAGCAAGCTGTGAGAAAGTGAACTTATGACCCCAGGTTAAAAGAAGAAGAAGTGTCAAGATCAGCAAAACAGGAACACAATAACAGGATGCCAGTAATTGCAAAAGCATGATGTAACGCTGAGCTGACACGAATGTTTGAAACCAATCAGGAAAGGTAAAGGGGAGTGTGTATGCCTCGTGGACAAAGCGAGGCAGACAATCAAGTAATGCGTGATCACGTGTAAGGAAGCTTAAAACAGTATATTAAGAACAGCCTTGTAATCAATAAACGGAGCTTTTGTGAACCTACATCGTATCGGTGTTTTCTCCCCTCCACCTGGCTGCGGCAGGGAGCCCTGTCCTCAGTGGGTCCTGCAGCCAAGCAGAGAGTGTCCCATCTGAGGTGCCAAACTGATTCAGAGAAAACTCCAGGAACAAATTTGCCAACAAAGGTTTCACGTTGACAAGCAGGTATTCTTTACTGCGGCGCTAGGAGACACGGGGGATAGCTCCTCCTAACATATATCAGTGTATTGCTACACAGGTGTCCTGGGTTCAGCAGTATCGGTCATTTTTCTCCTTCTTAGTAGCTGGTGCAGTGCTGTGGTTTTGACTTTCAGCCTGAGAACAGTGCTGATAACACCGATGTTTTTAGTTGCTGCTTAGTAATGTTTACTCTGACTGATGACTTTCTGAGTCTCATGCTCTGCCAGAGTGGAGGGGAAGCCAGGAGGAATCAGAGACAGGACATCTGACCCAAACTAGCCAAAGAGGTGTTCCATACCACAGCATGTCATGCCCAGGATGTAGAACTGGGGGCAGTTACCCAGAAGGGCTAGGGCACTGCTCGGTTGGGCTGGGTATCGGTTGGTGGGTGGTGAGCAGTTGTATTCTCTTCCTTGTAATTTCCCTTATCATTATTATTATTGGTGGTGGCAGTAGTGGTTTTGTGTATACCTTAGTTACTGGACTGTTCTTACCTCAGTGCATGGGAGTTACATTCTTTCAGTTCTCCTCTCCATCCCTCTGGGAGTGGGGGGAGGAAGGGGGGGAGTGAGAGAGCCACTATGGGGTTCTGAGTTACTGACTGGACTTAAAACAGGACAACAGGCCATCCTTATATAGTCACTGGGCATACATACATATTCATGAGGCTACACTTGAATTATATAATTTTCCAGAAATTTTCCCACAGGTATACAAAAATGTGGTAGTGGTCATTGAGAGTCATTTACTTCTTTCAACAATCTTCATAACTTCTGGCAGTCTTTCAAGCACCAGCTTAATTAACGTTACAAACATGGCAATAATCCAGTCCTTCTACTTATCAGTTAGTTTAACTACTCCCATCCTCGACATCTGCTAGTCCGGGATACTCCCCAGTAGATGTTTACACCAACTTAATGAGTTAATTAACACCGCAATCATCCTGTCTTTCTACTTATCAATTAGTTTAACTGTGCCCATCCTGGACATCTCCTAGTCCCAGATACTCCACATACCCAGGTCCTGTTTTTCTATTCTGTTTTTCTTACACTTTTTGTACTAATGTGATAAGGACCTAAAACTATGTCAACTACCTTCAAGCACCTCAGTTATTTTCCATTACAAAGCCATCAAACTTAACTGATACTTAGAACTTAGTTACTTAGAACTGATTAAATTTTATGCTTTGTGCCTCCTTGTCTCACACTACAGGGCCCCATGTACAGAACATGGCTCAAGGACCCTGTGAAGACAATCAGGAAACCATCTCAGAGAAGCATAATCGCAGTGTGAGGTGGCAGGCTCAACCATAGCAGGCAACATTGATCTGGGTGGTATGAAGTTCTGTCTCCCACATATCACATAAGGCTTGGGCTTTAAACTGACCAAAATGCACACTCATTCTGACCCAGGGGGCCAGGCTATGTTGGAAGAAGTGGCTAGGCATATCTAGAAAGTTCTCCAAGGGTCAATAGAAACATGGACGTATTTGAATTTGCCAACTTCTGGTACATGAGTATCACAGAGAGACAGTATCAAATGAGTTGTATATAGGGCCCCAAGTCCATGGTCCATCACCATTCACCTGATATCTTTGATAAGAGCATATGAGAGACCTTCCCACCATGGGTCTTGATCTGGCATATACACCCCTGGGAAAGCATCTCCAACCCCCAACCGTCTGACTTCTCCCTTTATGGCTGCCCATTTATCATGAGGATCTGGGGGATATAAATCAGGCTCCTTTTCTGGATCAATAGGCCCCAGGTCAAAAGGACTATGCAGGTCAGCATCAGAATTTTCAGGCAACAGAACTGCAGGAGCAGCAACAGAAGACTGATTTTTTGGATCTCACGGCAGCATCCAGCAAAGAGGGTGGTGGTGAGACGAAGGTGTCGCTTCTGCTTCCTGTGCTTGTGAGCCAACATGAACTTTTAAAGTTTCAGAAATAGTTCATCAAGGGCTCAATAAAGTGGCAGCAACTTTATCATTTTTTGTAGCACAGTCCCACAAATTAACACCAATTTTCTCACAAATGTCCAGGGTATAAATATTAGTAGTATTAATAGCTGGATAAGCTTTTGATGCCCAAAGAAGGATATGCTTCAATTCTTCCTCATCACCTTTTTTCCCATACTTCTTAAGAATAACAGCAATGACTTCTAAAACATGTCTTTTGTTAAAGCAGTCCCCATAGTTCTCAGCCGCTTACCCTCATCCCGCAAGAGGCAACCCACAAGGTTTGAATTTACTTCTCTTCAGTGTACATCCTTGCTTCCTTTTGTTTCGGAGAAAACTCCAGGAACAAACTCGCAAACAAAGCTTTCAAGTTGACAAGCAGGTATTCTTTATTGCAGCACCGGGAGACACGGGGGATAGCTCCTCCTAACGTGTGTCCCTGTATTGCTACACAAGCTGTCTTTATATAGTCCCTGGGCATACATACATATTCATGAGGGTAAGTATATATTAAATCATTTTCCAGAAAGTTTCCTGCATGCGTACAAAAATGTGGTGGTGGTCTCTGAGGGTCATTTACTTCTTCCAACAATCTTCTTCACTTCTGGCAGCCTTTAACTCCCACTTCCTTGCTGAGAATAGTAAGCGATGTCAATAACACACAGATGGGGTTCCTTCCTTCTTCCCATCTTGAAGCTCAAAGACTATAGATTTGTGGGAGATGGTGACTGCTTTTCCAGTAAATTAAATACTGTATTTCCTCATCAGCCTCCTGCGGGACAGCAAAGCGGTTCTGTGTGAGTACAGTAGATTGAGGAGGAAGCCCCTTGCTTTAAGCTGTCATCTTCCTCCTTTTTTGAACACTGCCAGGGATGGAGCATTCACTACCTCCCTGGGCAACCCATTCCAGTACCTCACCACACTAACAGTAAAGAATTTCTTCCTTATATCCGATCTAAACCTCTGCTGTTTAAGTTTCAACCCGTTACCCCTTGTCCTATCACTACAGTCCCTAATGAATAGTCCCTCACCAGCATCCCTGTAGGCCCCCTTCAGATACTGGAAGGCTGCTATGAGGTCTCCACGCAGCCTTCTCTTCTCCAGGCTGAACAACCGCAACTTTCTCAGCCTGTCTTCATATGGGAGGTGCTCCATTCCCCTGTTCATCCTCGTGGCCCTCCTCTGGACTAGTTCCAACAGTTCCATGTCCTTTTTATGTTGAAGACACCAGAACTGCACACAATACTCCAAGTGAGGTCTCACAAGAGCAGAGTAGAGGGGCAGGATCACCTCCTTTGACCTGCTGGTCACGCTCCTTTTGATGCAGCCCAGGATACGGTTGGCTTTCTGGGTTGTGAGTGCACACTGTTGGCTCATGTTCATTTTCTCATTGACTAACGCCCCCAAGTCCTTCTCCGCAGGACTACCATGAATTTCATTTTTGCCTTACCTGTAGCTGTGCCTGAGATTGCTCCGACCCAGGTGTAGGACCTATGTCCATGTTTCTATCAAACCTTGGAGACCTTTATATATATTGCTGTCACTTCTTCCGATGTAGGCTGGCCACCTGTGTCAGAACGAGTGTGCATTTTGGTCAGTATAAAAGCCCAAGCCTCATGTCATGTGAGGGAGTCAGAGCCTCTGCGGGGACTCCTGCTAAGGCTGAGGCTGCCACCTCACACTGCGATGATGCTTCTTGGAATTTGTTTCCTGGTAGTCTTTAAAAGGTCCTTTTGCCACGTTCTGTATGTGGAACTGTGTAGTGGGAGTAATGATTGTCTGAGTTTTGTGTTTCAAATATTGTAGTTGGGTGGAGTGTGCTTGTGGGATCCCAAGCGTGTGCATATGTGTGTGTATGTGTGTGATGAGGGAAGACAGCGTTCTGTATATTTTTTGTTGTCGGGTTCATGTAGAAGTTTTCATGAGTAGCAGTTTAACATTGCGGGCAAGAAAGCGTTAATGCAAAAGCGTGGTTGCTGGCAAATATTTATGGTTGTTGCCGAGCAGGCAGGCGTTTATAGCTAGTGCTGAGGAGGCCGGTGTTTTTAGCCACGTAAAACAGGGTGAACGACTTCTAAAAAAAAATTTTGGTACTGATGTTCAGATGAAGCTGCCCTCCAATTTGGCTCCCAGTGCACCCCTGGTGGAATGGCCGGGACGGACACTGGAGGCGAGGAGTGGGAAAAAGAAAAGTATTGGGGCAGTTTGTAACCTGGGGGTAAACCCAAGACTTGGAGGAGCAGTTCAGTTGAAACGATAACTGCTAGCAGAAAAAGCTGTAAAGGGTATCTGGATCATTCAAAAACAAGAAGAGGGATTTGTGGGAATTCTTAAAGAGCCAAGGCCACGTAGTGAGTGATGCCGATACCCTGAGCCTTATTAATGTAGAGTAAGAAGATTCTTGGCAGTCATAAGCAAGGTCATTTGTCTTGTTAGGCCTCTGTAATTTTCCACTGAAAATGTGCAGAGAATGATCTCTGCCAAGGTTGTAGTTTCCCACTGTATTTTTAGAGTAAGGTATTTAATCGCAATTATAACAAGTTATAATCATTAGCTTTGTAAACAGTAGTAACCTCTAGACTAACCAATTAGAGCTCAGTATCCAAGGCTGTTACATAAGAAACCTAAGGGTGTAAGGGTATAAAAGGAGAACTGCATCTGAATAAACTTTGGCAATCGCTTGATCACATTGATCGTCTCCGCATTGTCTGTGACTCCTGCGTCAACACCTACATTGTCCCGGGTCTGTTTTTTAGCCGCTACATACTGATAAAATAACTTCTTGTTATCTTTAACATCCCTAGCCAAGTTTAGCTCCAATTGGGCCTTAGCTTTCCTAACCCGGTCCCTAACTTCCCAGACAACATCCCTGTATTCATCCCAGGCCACCTGTACTTGCTTCCACCTTTTATAAGCCTCTTTCTTCCTGTGAATTTTTCTCAGCTGCTCCTTATCCATCCAAGGGGCTCTCCTGGCCCTCCTGCTGCACTTCCTTCTAGTTGGGATGCAACACTCCTGAGCTTGTAGCAGGTGATCCTTGAATATTAACCAAGAGTCTTGGGCCCCCCTGCCCTCTAGAGCTATATCACATGGAACCTTGCTAAGCAGGTTCCTGAAGAGGCCAAAGTCTGCTCTCTTGAAGTCCAGGGCAGTGAGCTTGTTGCACCCTCTTCTCACAGTCCTGAGGATGTCAATTTCGACCATCTCGTGATCACTGCATCCAAGACTTCCCTGGAGCATCACATTTCCAATGAGCCCTTCCCTGTTGGTGAGCACGAGGTCAAGCATGGCACCTCTCCTCGTCAGCTCCTCTATTGCTTGCAGAAGGAAGTTGTATTCCACACAATCAAGAAACCTCCTGGATTGGTTGTGCCAGGCCATACGGTCGCTCCAACAGATGTCAGGGTGGTTGAAGTCCCCCATGAGAACAAGGGCCTGCGAGTGTGAGGCTTTTCCTATTTGTCTGTAGAGTTCTTCATCCACAGGTTCCTCTTGATCAGGCGGTCTGTAACAGATCCCCACAGTAATATCTCCCATCACAGATTTCCCCTTAACCCTGACACACAAACTTTCTGTTAACTGATCACCTGTCCCCAGAGAAAGTTCCATACTCTCCAGCCTATCCCTAACATAAAGGGCAACTCCCCCTCCGCTCCTACCAGACCTGTCTTTTCTAAAAAGCCTGTAACCTTCCATTCCAACATTCCAGTCAAAGGAGCCATCCCACCATGTTTCTGTGATGCCTATTATATCATAGCCCCGTAGACATGCACACATCTCTACTTCCTCTTGTTTGTTCCCCGTGCTGCTGGCATTTGTATAGAGGCATCTGAGCCGAGCTCCAAATGAAGCCGGCTCATTGACTGGAGCGGCTAGAATATCACTGCATTGCTCCAAGCATTTATTATAGGTGCTGGCAACTGACTGGGTGTGTTGGGATGGAATGATGCCCCCCTCCCCCAACACATCTAGTTTAAAGTATCCTTGACAAGTTTGGCAAGCCTTCCAGGAAAACCACTCTTCCCTTTCTTTATCAGAGCAGCTCCACCAGCCCCCAGTCGGCCTTCAAGTCACCCAAACCCTTGACTACGACACCACTCTTTTAACCATTTATTAACCTGTCTAGTCCTCCTAACCTTTGGAAGATCCTCCCGTATGTCTTGGAGAATTGTCAAAAAGACTATCTGAGCTCCAGAGCTTCTAACCACCTCTCCCAGGGCTCTGTAGCCCTTCTTTATACTCCTCAGGCTACTACTATCTATATCCCTAGCACCCACATGTATAACTAGAAGCGGGTAATAGTCCGTGGGACTTACTAGAGCAGGCAGCCCCTCCGCAACATCCCTGATCTGTGCCCCAGGTAGGCAACACACCTCCCTTGCGACTGGATCAGGCCGACAGATGAGCGCTTCTGTCCCTTTCAAGGCAGAGTCCCCTACTACTACGACCTGCCGCTTTTTCCTGGTGGCACCAGTAGAGATCTTCTGTACCACTGCACTAGCCAGCTGTTTCTGGTGCAAGTGCATTTCCTCATCAGCCCCCTGCAGGACAGCAAAGCGGTTCTGTGTGGGTACAGTAGATTGAGGAGGAAGCCCCTTGCTTTAAGCTGTCATCTTCCTCCTTTTTTTTTTTTTGGTTACAACTAAAATTTTTTTTTGCTACCCTAACCCAGCCTCCTTCTTTCCTTCATGAGTTAGAGGGGAAGGTTGAAGCCCCTGCACTGTTTGAGCCTGGAGCAAGCAGTCCTGCTTCCTCTCAACTTCCCTGACGTCTTGCAGCTGATTGATAGCATCCCGCAGCTCAGCCACCTGCTGGAGGAGGACCTCCACTAGGAAGCACCTAGTGCCACCCTGCCCATTGTGCACCCTCCCATCACAAGACCAGTGCTGGCACTCTCTACACTCTGAGCTCTGCATCGCAGCCTCCCCTCTTACCGGCTCTGTCTGGGTGCCTACGCTGGCCGCCATCGGGGCAGCCAGGGCAGAACTCCCAGACCGGGCCCTGGTCATAAGGCGAGTGCTCACCAACCCGCTCGCCTGCCCACGCAAACTGCCTCGACCCGCTCTGTTCGCCCGCTCTGTTCACCAGGCTGTTAGTCGCCGAGCTCCCTGGGCAGTTTTTTAACCACTCACAATTGGTGCCACTCCTCCTGGCTCTGCCCCCATTGAGTCAGCTCCTCGTGTGAGCTGAGCTGCCAGCTCCTGGGCAAGTCCTGTTGAGGACTTGAGGCTCTCTCCTCCGTGGCTCTTGTCGCTCTGAGGTGAAGCTCCTGGACACTGATTTCCCCCGTTCCGCTCTGGTGTTGCAGGCGTCCTCTCTCAAGCTACTCACCTCAGCAACTGACTGAGAATGGTCGATGATGGCTGGTTTGAATCTGCCACCGAGCCTCCTGGTCATGGTATGCCCAGTAACTATATAAGGACTGCTTGTTTAGCAATACCGGGACACACGCTAGGTGGAGCTATCCCCCGTGTCTCCCGGCACCGCAATAAAGAATACTTGCTTGTCAACTTTGTTGGCGAGTTGTTGTGGTTTAAAACCCAGCCACAGTCTCTCTCTCACACCCCCCCACTCCCCCACCCCCTGCTCCCAGAGGGATGGGGAGGAGAATCGAAAGAATGTAACTCCCACGGGTTGAGATAAGAGCAGTCCAGTAACTAAGTTATAACACAAACCACTACTGTTACCACCAATAAAAATAATGATAGAGGAAATAAACAAGGGGAGATAATACAATACCACCCACCAAAACGAGCCCGACCCGAAAGAGAGCAAGCGAGAGCCCTTCCGGCGAACTCCCAGTTACCTCCCCGGGCATGACGTGCTGTGGCATGGAATACCTCTTTGGCTATTTTGGATCAGCTGTCCTGTCTCTGCTTCCTCCCAGCCTCCCCTACTCCCTAATGAGACTCACAAAGTCCTTGATCAGAGTAAACTTTTGAGCAGTAACTACAAACCTAGGTGCTATCAGCACCGTTCCTAGGCCGAAAGTCAAAACACAGCACTGCACCAGATACCAAGAAGGAGAAAAAATGATCGCTACTGCTGAACCCAGGACACGAGGATCACTATTCAGCACACATCACAGTTCTGAAAACTCTTATCCACTTCATCTGTAAAGACTGAACACTTGAGGTAAAGATTTAAGTGTGAGCGTTCTTGCTGCCTCTTTCTGGATGGCTACCTTATCATCATCTTCCCCAAATAAATTAAAGTCAGTGAAGGGTGATGATGGCTAGTGAAGGATGGCATTAAATGATAGGTGACAGAACTCCAAAATTACAGAGAAACAACAGATCATGAAATGTTGCCGTACAAATGGACAGGTTTTCAAGTGCCTACTTCTCTCCTCTACCTTTCTCTCTTTACTGTTGCTATTTCTGATTTTTCTTTCTGCCAGCTCCTGTCTAAGAATAATAGAAATCCAGAGAAGGAAGCATAGGAATAATGAAAAGCAACAAAATTGAAACAGAAGGTGAAAAAGACAAGTATGCACCCAGGATAGACAAAAATACCTCCTGAGATGAGGCAAAACAAGACTTGGGCAAAAGATGAATATAGTGCTACGATGGGGTGTTTGCTTATGTGCAGAGCAGGGGGATGAAGAAGGAAGAGATTGTGGGGAAGTTATGTACAGAGTGTTGTCCTGTTTGTGTGCATGAATGCTATCTATCTGCTGCAAGGAAATGAGAGTGAAACAGAACTAGGGTTACAGTGAAAAGCCAATGTGATTATTTCCTCTGATTGTCGTTACAGTTCCTTTAAACTTATATTTTTGTTTTGAAATTATCAAGACTGGTAAATTGAGAGGGAATGAAATGGGAAAAATTCTTGTAAAGGGACTGTAAATTCCTATTTGTTTCCTGTCACTTTCTGGTGTCCACTACAGGAACCTGATTTTCTACATGTGTTCCTCTGTGCCTAACTTTACTCATGAGGAAAATGTTCAAGTGAATATGATTATTAACATAAATGTAGCCACTTGTGGGT
Organism: Melopsittacus undulatus; assembly: GCF_012275295.1. Taxonomy (NCBI): domain Eukaryota; kingdom Metazoa; phylum Chordata; class Aves; order Psittaciformes; family Psittaculidae; genus Melopsittacus; species Melopsittacus undulatus. Next base: position 76,621 of record NW_022993947.1, on the reverse strand, counting down.
TTGCATCATCACAAAATCAGGAGTAGAACTTCTGAAGGACTTTGCAGTGTGGGCTGCATATTCATCCTATCTTTATAAGTTACCTTTCTCCATTGTGTTTTTTTTTAGTGATGGTCAGTATTGCATTTATGCTAAAGGCTCAGCAGCAGCAGATGAAGTTAATGTCTATTAATTGACATTAGCTTACTCTTTTATCACAAGCAGGCCTATCTAGTTAGAATTTCAAAACTACTGGATAGCTTTCAAAGAACAATAAAAAAAAGGCAAGAAAAGCTCTTAATGCCTCTCATTGTTTTCTCCTTAGCATTAAAGTGATTAACTTCTTTTCAAATAGTGTTGGGATTATGTACTTTATACAGTGGTTTGCTATAAAATTTAACCGTGATGTACAGTTAAGTAAAAATCAGCAAATGTGTCTTTACAGCTGCAAATTTGTTGTTAGCCCTTTGGAAGTAATTATGGTCTCTCATTGTGTCCTGGGTTTAGCAGTAGCAGTCATTTTTTCTCCTTCTTAGTAGCTGGTGCAGCGCTGTGTTTTTGACTTTCGGCTTGGGAACAGTGCTGATAACACCGATGATTTTAGTTACTGCTCAAATGTTTAGACTCACCAAGGACTTTGTGAGTCTCATACCACAGCACGTCATGCCCGGGGAGGTAACTGGGAGTTACCCAGAAGGGCACCCTCTCTTTTGGGTAGGGCTCGTTTCGCCGGGTGGTATCATATTCTGTTCCCTTGTTATTTCTCTTATCATTATTGTTATTGGTGGTAGCAGTAGTGGTTTGTGTTATACCTTGGGTACTGGACTGTTATTATCTCAACCAGCGGGAGTTACATTCTTTCGATTCTCCTCCCCATCCCTCTGGGAGTGGGGGAGGGGGGGCTAGACTACATGGCTGTCTTGCCGACAGAGTTTAAAGCACTACACATTGCTGTCCTGTAGTAACTAGGAAGAAGGCTTTGCAGGATGTTCCTGGTTTGATTATGAAGAAATGAATAAAATCCAACCATACACAGAAAACTAGGTATAGAGTTTTTCGTTCATGCATTTGCAAAATTATGAGAGGCCTTCTGAAATCAGGAGAGCAGACTCAATGCTTACTTGTATTCATGGCTAAAAAGTGCATTAAAGCTTCTAGAAACTCAGAATCTTGCCCATAGGCAGACTGTATGTTTAGGTACTTCATGGAGTACAGCTTGAACAGTTTACAGTAGGCACAATATTAATATATTTCTGGCTGTGCAGGAAACATTTAACATTGCTTTATTGCAGCACTGGGAAACCAGGGGCGCTCACCCAAATCTGGCTTCGACCTTGTCACATCACGTTCGCAATTTATACATCGAAAGTTTCGCAATTGATGCATATTAAACCTAAATTGCTACCTTAACTAATACATATGCATTAGGGATTGCCTCATCAGTCTATTAGGACATCAGCCTCTTCTGCGCTTGCGCAGCCCCCCTCTGGTGGTCGTCCTGATGAAGTAAGGAGTCTTCCTCAGATGAAGTAAGAAGTCTTCCTTGCTTTGTCCTTTTGACCTGTCTGTTCTTTGGACAGGCTCCAACCATTATGTGGACTCCAGCATTCTCTTGTTTTCACGTGGCTGCCTCTGGTCAGTCTGCATGTTCTGCTTGGATAAGGTTTTACAATACTTTCTTAAATCCACCCATGCCTAAATTACAACTAAGGTACAGAACAGCAAAATCAAAGGTCCACTATTGATTTGCAAACATTCAATATAATTATTTCTAACAAAAGGCCTACTATCGATTTGCAAACATTCAATATAATTATTTCTAACATTAAATTTCACCCTTTCTCTAACACTAGGACCTTGCAAGCATTCACAAGCACTGAGGTAATTCAGTAAACACAGTGAGGAAGACTGTCAGTGACCACCAGATGCCCCCACTCAGCAAGAAAGCACATGCTTAATTAGGATGCAAATATTATAATTAGTTAAAAAATTAAATAAAATCTCATGAATATGTAAATAATTTCCCATTCTTGCTTTTTGTGATCTATTCTCAATTAACAAAAAAATCTTCCTAAGACTGAAGAGTATCCTAGAGCCATCACATATTTGCTAGATCATGAAAACAGAGCTCATTCTTGTAGTGTGTTGTTTAAACCCAGCCAGAAACTAAGTACCATGCAGCCATGGGGAACAGAATTGAAAGAAGGTAAAACCTGAGGGCTATTCATGATTATACACAAATAAAACTGATTAAATTAATAAAAGAAACTCTAAAATTCCCCTAAATTAAATTTTGTTATGCACACATTATACCATCTCTTATGTAATTACCAGTGATGTCATTACATGCATGTGCTGTATCTGTCTGTAAGTCTGGGTAAAACACCCTCTTGCTATAAATATGCTGGCTGTTGGTAAACTTAACAAAAAATAAGCTACTTTGCCTATTACTAATATTAATTTATCACGGTAGGAAAAAATTAAACTCCTTCAAAATTAAAATAGCAGAATACTAAATGTCTTGAGAAGGAGGTAAGGAAAATTATTCCCTTTAAAAATGTGGCATGAGAGGTAAGCAAGCAAGACTATTTTAAGAAGTCTCACATTCTTGCATTATACAGAATTCCAGTTGGTACTGCATAAAGCTGTGTTACTTCTGCTCATGAAAATTAAAGCACAGGGAGATAAAACTAGGGGATTTAAAAACTTATTTTGTGTGCCTATTCTTTACTGCAAATGCAATCCTCAAAACCATGGGATCAGAACAAGCAGGGTGATTAGAATTAGTAAGCGACATCAGTAACACACAGATGGGGTTCCTTCCTTCTTCCCATCTTGAAGCTCAAAGACTATAGATTTGTGGGAGATGGTGACTGCTTTTCCAGTAAATTAAATAGTGCTAGCACATGGTACTCCATAACATCAAACTCTTAGGATGGCCCCCACATGTTTTGTGCCCTGCTCCCACCAGCCTCTTTAGTACCCTTCAGGAGTTATTGTGTTCAATGGTCCATCTACAACAGGCAATCTCTGAAGGAAACAGAATTTACTAGCAGAGATGTGTACGATTCTGTGCTTTTTGGTGGTTTTAATGTCTAGGAAATATCCCTGAGCATACTTAATTTACTAATAGAGATTGAAACAAGGGGAACACAAAATGGAATATATAAACCTTTAGAATTAGTTTTAAGCAATGTTAAGTTCAATGGCTTTGTAACAGTAGCAGTGGAAAATTACTGAGGGGCATAATACATAGAAAAAAATAGAGTACAGATAGAGAACATACTGGCACAAGATAAATCGTTATAGTTGATGCAGTCTTAAGAAAAACAGTCTAGAAAAACAGGACGCAGGGATAAGGAGTATCTGGGAATAGCAGGTGTCCAGGATAGGCTACGGTTAAACTAAATGATAAGTAGGAGGATAGGAGGGTTATTATGTCTCTGATGCTAAAGAACCAATTAAACTGGTACAAGCATCTACTGCGCGTGCTTCAAAGGCTGCCAGAAGTGATGAAGATTGTTAGAAGAAGTAAACGACCCTCAGAGACCACCACCACAATTCTGTACGCATGCGGGGAGCTTTCTGGAAAGTGATGTAATCCATATGTAGCCTCATGAACATGTATGTATGCCCAGGGACTATATAAGGATGGCTTGTGTAGCAACAGGGAGACACACGTTAGGAGGAGCTATCCCCCGTGTCTCCCGGCGCCGCAATAAAGAATACCTGCTTGTCAGCTTGAAAACTTTGTTGGCAAGTTTGTTCCTGGAGTTTTCTCCGAATCAAGATACAGCCTAAGAGTCTAAGACCAGATTCATTTTCTGAACAAACAGGCTTTACTTCTTTTGTTATTATACTTACAGGAAAGGACTTTAAGGCCATTAATCTAGAGCTTTAGGTTAGCTGGAGGAGTATGAAGTGAAAAGTATCACAGCATTTATGCCACCCAGATACAAGGCCAAGACTTCAAACATGGTTACAGTATTCTCTGAACACCATAAATCTGTTTGATGTATCCATGATAGCATATACCTAAGAGTGCAGAATGTAAAAGACTTAATACTTAATTTTATCATTCCTTAAGAGTAAAGAAGAAAAAAATGCTACAGATCTCAATAAATTTTCTTCTAGAGTTTCTGTACTCTTTATCTTACAACTCCTCATCTATAACTGTTCAGCTTCATTGTGTTATTGGTTTGTTTTTGTTGTTTGTTTGTTTGTTGGGGTTTTTTTAAGACTAGATTCTTTATTTCTAATTAATTTAGTTCTTTCCTTTTCTGAGTGTTTCAAAATACTTTTTACCCCCCTTTTAATCTGATATTAACTTGGTTGATAAAATATATTCAAAATATAGGCACAGAATGTATATTCATTACTTCATAAGGAAGGTTAGGCAGATTTTTATCACTTTTTCTTGATTCCAGTTCAAGAAAAAAGACACCTTGAAATATAGAAATCCATACATTTTTGTATGCCCCAGAGCTATGGAAAACTGTGTTTGCGTTAATGTAGCTATTTGATTCACTGTGTATATGCACACACATATTCTGTTCAGCCATCTCTAATTCAGAGTCCTGTAAATTTTTGTCATGTTTTAAGTCCAGCCAGTAACTCAGAACCACGCAGTTGCTCACTTACTCCCCCTCTCCTTCCTCCCCCCCCCCCCCCCCCCCACTCCCAGAGAGATGGGGAGGAGAATCAAAAGAATGTAACTCCCACGGGTTGAGATAAGAACAGTCCAGTAACTAAGGTATAATACAAAACCACTACTGCTACCACCAATAATAATAATGGTAAGGGAAATAACAAGGGGAGAGAACACAGTTCCTCACCACCTGCCCACCGATACCCAGCCCAACCCAAGCAGTGATTTGAGCCTTCTGGGTAACTTCCCCCAGTTTATATACTGGGCATGACATGCTGTGGTACGGAATACCCCTTAAGCTATTTTGGGTCAGGTGTCCTGTCTCTGTTCCCTCCTGGCTTCTTGTGCCCCTCCTCCCTGGCAGAGCATGAGACTAAGAAAATCCTTGATTGGAGTAAACATTACTTAGCTACAACTGAAGACATCGGTGTTATCAGCATTAGTTATCAGTTCCCAAAGTCGAAAACACAGCACTGCACTGCATCGCACCAGCTACTAAGAAGGAGAAAAATGACTGCTACTGCTGAACCCAGGACAATTTGATATAGCAAGTATGGCCAGAAATAGAAACATGGAATTCCAAAGTTAAAAGCGTGAGTCTTTATAGCCTGGTATTGATGCGAGGGGTTAACCGATGCAAGGAAGTTAGGGTTAAGGAATGATTTATTAGGGGCTGCAGCTGCTTGCTAAACAATGTATACTGCTTGTTTAACATTTATTGTGCTGGCCAAAGCAGGATGGGAGGATGCAAGGTTATTGATAAGAGGAAGGAACCGTAGTTGCAGCTGCTTGCTAAAGAAAGTATACTGCTTGCTTGACATTAACTTGGTTCCTTTTATCTGGACCAAAAGACCAGGGAGCATGTGTGACAACTAGAGGTGAAAAGTTTAGGCCTGAGGAAGACTCGTTTACTTCTTCTTGAGACCCTCGCCCACGACAACCAGGAGACACGGCAGAAGCACAAAGGGCCTTTTAACTCATTATAATGCGAAGCAGGGATAGGATATGAATATGTATATGCGTATTGTGTAACCTAATGCATATGCAGTATTTTAGAGGACAAATATAGTGGAGAACGATGTTGGGGTGTGCATGCCTTTGGAGGAGCAATCCTCCATGCGCCTCAGCGCTGAATAAAGCATACCTACTTTACAATTTTAATGAGTTGTGGAAACTATCCGCGCATCAATTTTGTGAGCCAGCCAGGAGACGTCTGTTCGGCTGCAGGATAGGCTGAGGAGTGGGCATCCTAGGTGCCCCAGGCAGTTTGCCTTGAGGACCTCCACTTCTTGTGGGCTCACTGGGGGGGCAGACAACAACCTGTGCAGACTGCGAAAAACGGTATGCTTGTAATTTAGGGGGCCTCTAAGTTGTACGCTTGGCCAGGGCTGCTGATAGGTCATGCAGAGACATCTGGCGCACAGTATAGTCCCCATACTGGGAAAGGCAGGGCTTGCAAGCAGTAGGTTGGGGACTCGTTGACTGATAGAGTGTCCGCTAGCGATCCTGAGGGTGGATCGGGTGAGTCCAAGGACTTGTCAGCTGATAGAGTGGCCGTGAACCATGTGAGTCTGGGGTCTCTGCTGCATCCCAGGTTTTGGGATCCAGGATGGACCTGCTAATGACTGTGTAGGAAGCAGGAGAAGGGTAAGCGGAACCATTGTGTGGAGTGTGTCTGTGGGATCCCATGTGAATGTGAATGTGATTGAATGATGGTCTTTTAAGTGTTTTGTTTGACTGAGACATGGCATAGCTACAAAGTGAGTGTGGAGTCCTAATCTGTGGTTCCGTGTTCTTTGTGAGGAGAGTGGCCGGAGACAGATGAAGTGCATTTTTTTGTCTCGTATTCTCATTTCTGCTATTACCAACATTGCAGTATTTAAACCCTGGGGGAGGGATAAGGTCCCTGTTCCAGAGTGACTCTATCATAGGAGCATTGTTTCGGATACTCTAAGGGCTAGCCACACTGTATTGACTACCAAGCAGATAGAGGGGATTCCTTGTTTTGTGTGTGGTAACATAACCACAATAAGTCCTTGGCATTACATCTGGATACTGTGGCAATCACAGTTGTGCAACACATATTGTGATAGTTCTTCTTTTCAACAGTGGAGTTAGGCACTGTAATCAGTTCATCCAAAAATATCGAAGAGAAACAGGAGTTTATCCTGATAGGATGTTTTCAGGTCCTTCTCACTTCAGGGGGTTCATATGTGGAAAGGCTCGCCTAGTTCCTGAAATTTGGCAGATACGGAAGGAGGAGTGGGAAAAGACTATAAGAAAGTGTGAAGAAAGGTTCGAGTGGAAAAGGGACAGAGGAAGAAGGCGGAGGCAAGCGCCTACAAAGTGGCTGGTTTGACTATATGTCAATGGCTGTATAAAAGAAGTATAAACTCTAACATTTGATGTCTGGAGATTAAGGATTGGACATCGCAACCATTAGATGTAGTCTTGCTTCTGAGTGTATATTTATATCCAATCGGTATAACCTGCCGTGGGTAATAATACAGCATAAAACTTGCAGCAATAGGACCAGTGAAATAGCCTCGGTGGAAATATTTTGTCAAACACAGAGATATCCCTTTGTTGCACCCCCTGAAAGAGTACGAAAACTGGTCTGTTCCCCCATTTTTGCAATTGTATTTGAGGAACATAGAAGAAGAGAAAGTATAAGGACATAGTTAGAAAGGAAACTGAATTTGAGGAACACTTAGAATTAGAATGGGCACAGGTCAAAGTAGGGATATACCTAAGGAGAGCCCCTTGGGCTGTATTTTAGCTCATTGGAAAATAATAGCAGAGAGCCAGGGAACTGAGACTAGAAAGAATCTAATAAAATACTGTAATCAATGGTGGCCATTGTACCGATTAGATGACCAGGTGAAGTGGCCCTTAAATGGCACACTAGACTATAACACCATTTTGCAGTTAATGTTGTTCCTAAGGAGAGAAGGCAAATGTGATAAGGTATCCTATGCAGATATGTTTTTCACTCTCCGGAATCATCCAGAATTGCAAAGGGAATGTGGGATAATACCTCCATAAAACCCTATGGTATTGGCATTAGAAAAAGAACATGAGAAGAATAAGAATGGCCAAGGGAAACTGAAGCGATGTTGTTCATTGTGTAGCATAGGACAAAGGTGCACTAATCAAGGAAAGGTAAATCAAAGCCCTGATCTGGATCTCATAGATATGTTTAAACCCCCACCTAAAAGGCCGGAAGAAGATGCAGAATCAGAAGGGACCTTAACCCCCCCAGGTAGTCCAGTCTCCTCTCGAACCAGGCAAACCCAAGTTTTACAAGCTCCTCTTTGAGCGGTGGTGGGACCCGAGGGAGCCACTATGTTAATCAAAGTACCTTTTTCCACGCTAGACCTAGAAGCATGGAAGAGAGTAGCAAAGGATTATCGCAATGATCCAGTGAGTGTTACAAAACACTTACAATTTATTGTAAAACACCATAATCCTGATTGGAGTGATATGCAACTACTATTAGAAGCAATGACTGAGACTGAGAAACAATTAATATTAAGAACAGCAGGGGATTTGGCTGAGGTTTATTATAAAATGAGGCAGGAAGTTGTGAAGGAATTCTTCCCTGTCCAAGATCCAAAATGGGATCCAAATCATTTGGCAGAGCTGGCAAAATTGCAAGCTTACCAGGAATGGATTGTAAAGGGAGTAGAGAGGGCCATCCCGAAAACAATCAATTGGTCAGCATTATGCGCAATTAAACAAGGCCCCTCCAAGTCACCCTCGGAATTCCTGGATCAACTGAGGGATGCAATGAGTCATAAAACACCTTTAGATCCTGGGTCGGAAGTAGGAATACAACAGTTAGTATCTTTATTTCTAGGACAATCAACCAGAGATATTAGGCGGAAGCTCCAAAAGTTGTGGCTGACTGAAGGAAGGAATTTAGAAATTCTGCAAGTATTTAGTAATCGGGAAGAAAGTTATAAACAAGGAATGAAGAGATTGGTGACAGTCATGGAGGAAGAGAGAGGAGGAAGACAAAGGCAGGGACCACTACAACCCAAAACAGGGACACAGTTGGGCAAGGACCAATGTGCGCTATGCAAGAGATATGGGTATTGGAAGAATGAGTGTCCAGAAAATAAACAAAGTCCTCGCCCAACCAGAACGACACAGGGGAGGGTGGTCGCACATATGAAAGAAGAATGATGGGGACCAGTGGAGTCTCCCCTAGAAGACACACTGATTATAATGAAGCTAGGGGATACTGGGAAAGAGGTGGAATTTTTGGTTGATACGGGAGCGACATATTCAGTTTTAAGCAAAGCCTTGATGCCTTTAGAAGAAGATTACATTATGGTAAAAGGGGAAACTGCCAAAGTGAAAAGGCTTACTTTTTGTAAACCATTAAAATATCAATTGGGAAAACAGTGGGGCATGCCTAACTCCCCAAAAGCTCTTTTGGGAAAAAAATTGTTAGAACATTTGGGAGCGACTATTACTTTCAAAGAAGGCGAGATCACTCTAGAAGTAAATGACCAACGGTATATAGAGTTGTTAAGCTTAGTTTTGGTCGCTAATCACGTCGAAGAATCCCCCTTTAGAGGATATATACCGGACCGGGCATTACCAGGAATATGGGCCACAAATATACCTGGGAAAGACAAAAAAGCACCCCTGATACAGATTAAGCTCAAGGAAGGAAAACAGCCAGTTAGGATAAAACAATACCCCCTGAAAAAGGAAGATAGGGAAGGAATTTGCCCAGTAATTGAAAACTTCTTACAGCTATGGCTGCTAAAAGAGTGCCAATCTGATTTTAACACTCCTATTTTACCTGTTCATAAACCTGACGGGTCATACGGGGTGGTACAGGACGTACGGGATGTTAACAAAATAACTGTCATGGTTTAAAACCCCACCTCAGTCTCTCGCAGTACCACACAACCCTTTCCCCCCCCCCCCCCACCTCCCCACTCCCGGAGGGATGGGGAGGAGAACCAGAGGAATACAACTCCCACGGATTGAGATAAAACCAATCCAGCAATTAAGGTATAACACAAATCACTACTGCTACCACTAATAAATCAATGTTCGAGGAAATAAACAAGGAGAGAGAATACGATACCACCCGCCGAAATGAGCCCAACCCGGAAGAGAGCTAACCCCCCCCCCCCCCCTTCCGGCCAACTTCCAGTTACCTCCCTGAGCATGACGTGCTGTGGTATGGAATACCTCCCCGACTAGCCCAGGCCTAGCGCCCTATCTCTCCCTCCTCCCGGCCTCCCCTCCTCCCTGACAGAGCATGAGCTTAGAAAAGGCCTTGGACAAAACCAAACATTTAAGCAGTAACTCAAAAACGTATGCGCCACCAGTAACCGCTCCCAGCCCGAAAGTCAAAACACAGCACTGCACCAGCCACCAAGAAGGAGAAAAAATGACTGCTACTGCTGAACCCATGACACTAAGGACCTCTACCCTGTAGTGGCAAACACATACACTTTGCTAACATGCTTAACACCAGAGCTAACTTGGTTTACCGTTCTAGATTTGAAGGATGTTTTCTTATGTCTCCCTCTCCATGAAGACTGACAGAAAATCTTTGTACTCAAATGAGAGAACCCCAAGAGTGGGTACAAAACTCAGCTCACATGGATGGTATTGCCCCAGGGATTTAAAAACAGCCCTACCCTGTTTGGAGAACAGCTGGCAAAATATTTAGAGTCTTGGGAAACTCCATCAGAAAACAGGAAACTGTTGCAATATGTGGACGACCTCCTAGTGGCCACACAGACTGAAGATAATTGCGTAGCTTGGATGGTAAGCCTCTTAAACTTTCTAGGACTACAGGGATATCGAGTATCCAAGAAAAAAGCCCAGATAGTAAAACAAAAACAATTTACCTGGGATATGAAATTAGTGCTGGACAGCGAACACTGGGACAAGACCGAAAAGAGGCAATGTGTCAAATGCCAAAACCCCAGACGGTGAAAGAATTACGGACCTTTTTAGGTATGACAGGATGATGTAGATTGTGAATCTACAATTATGGACTAATTGTTAAGCCTCTATATGCACTAATTGTAAAAGACAACAAGAATCTTCAGTGGACAAAGGAAGCCACTCAAGCCTTCCACCAATTGAAAACCACCCTGATGTCGGCACCAGCCTTAGGACTCTCAGATGTAAGCCGTTCTTTCTTTTCTCCCATGAAAACAAGGAATTGCTTTAGGAATACTAGCACAGGACTTGGACCCATACCGGCAAGCAGTTGCTTACTTTTCTAAGCAATTGGATTCTGCAGCCAAAGGATGGCCTGGATGCCTCAAGGCCATCCCAGAAGTTGTGCTAAACATCCAAGAAGCACGCAAATTCACTTTGGGGCAGAAAATGACTGTACTAGTGTCACACACAGTGTCTGCAGTACTAGAGGTGAAAGGCAGGCACTGGCTTTCCCCGCAGAGGTTCCTGAAATATCAAGCCATCATGGTGGAACAAGATGATGTAGAGATAGTGGCAACTAACATTGTCAACCCAGCTTCTTTCCTCAGCAGAAACGAAGGAGAACCGGTACACCACGATTACCTGGAAACTATTGAGGCCACATATTCCAGTCATCCAGATCTGAAAGATACCCCTTTAGATGATGCAGAAACCTGGTTTACTGGTCGGAGCAGCTATGTCATTAGTGGAAAACGACATGCTGGATATGCAGTTACCACCTGCAGAGAGGTAATAGAATGTGGACCTTTGCCAGTAAACACCTCCGTACAAAAGGCGGAGCTGATTGCTCTGACTAGAGCCTTAGAAATAGTGAAAGGAAAGAATATAAACATCTATACAGACTCAAGATATGAATTTGGGGTTGTGCATGCACATGGAGCCATTTGGAAATAAAGAGGACTATTGAACTGCCAAGGGAAAAACATCAGACATGCACAAGAAATAGTGCAACTGTTGGAAGAGGTTCAACTGCCTGAGAAGGTAGCAATCATGCACATAAAGGCACACCAGAAGGTGAGCTCAGAATTGGAGGAAGGAAACGAGCTGGAGGACAGAAGCAAAAGAAGTGGCAAGAGGTGAGATAACAATTGAGGGAGCCTTAATCCCTGATGGGAAAAATTCCCTGGAAGATAAGCAAAATTACAACAAAGACCAAAAACTAATCACAGATCAAGAAGGAATATTCAATGAGGAGGGGTGGGCTAGCACAGCACAGGGAAAACTAATTGTCCCCTCCTCTCTGTTATGGTCACTAATAAGGAACAAACATCAAAAAACACACTGGGGGGTAGATGCCTTGCATAAATATTTGATAAGCAAAATTATGGCTAGAAATCTGTATGCTACTATCCAACAGGTAACCCACCAATGTGATCTCTGCCTCCAAACGAATTCCAAAAATAATCCTAAACCCAAAATAGGCCAAATTGGGAGGGGTAACGGACCAGGACAACAGTGGCAGATTGACTTTACGGAACTTCCAAGAAAAAGGGGCTATAGATATTTGTTAGTATTAACAGATACCTTTTGAGGTTGGCCAGAAGCCTTTCCAACTAGGAGTGCGAAGGCTCGAGAGGTAAAAAAAGTATTGTTACAAGAAATAATATCACGCTTTGGGGTTCCAGCCACCATGTCTTCGGACAGGGGACCACACTTTGTTTCGAAGATGGTACAACAAATTACTAAGCATTTAGGCATCGATTGGCAACTTCATGCCCCCTACCACCTGCAATCAAGTGGTCAAGTGGAGAAAATGAACCATTTAATTAAGCAGCAAATTGTAAAACTAGGCCAAGAAGGTAATTTACCTTGGCCCCAGGCACTCCCACTTGCCTTGCTGAGAATAAGGACCAAACCCAGAGCAAGGGAAGGTTTAAGTCCCTTTGAAATCTTATACGGTAGACCGTATGGAGTGCAAAAAGGAACATCTTCACAGGTGGGAGAAGAAATTACCAATACCTACATAATAGAGTTGGGGAAACAACTCAGAAAAGTTGAAAAATATGTAGCTGGGAGCACAGGCAGGGGGCTCGATAGTCCTGTACATAACATACAACCTGAGGATTATGTCTATGTTAAGTCTCTTACAGAGAAAACTCTAGAACCACAGTGGGAAGGACCCTTTCAAGTACTCCTTACCACTTACACTGCAATCAAAATCAAAGAGCAGAATGCCTGGATTCATCACACTCGAGTGAAGAAGGCTCCAGAGGCCGCTTGGAAAGTCACACCGGGTGATAATGAACTGAAACTAAAGCTTATCCAAGAAAAATGAATATATTGTGGTTGGGAATGCTTAGTAACTTAGCTTGCGGAATTTCAATCAAGAAAATTGTTTTGTTTGCAATCATAATTATAATCCAGGGACTGGAGAGTACCTCTAGCCAGAACAATACTGAGTGGCCTTGGTCCCAAGCTCTTACTCGGTTTACTGGATCCATGGGGAAGTATTCTGATATAAAGGGCTTAAATCTATTAACTGTGGTCATGCATGAAAATCAAGAATATATAAGGCATAATGGAAAAAACAAAAGATGTGGCAACTTCAGGGGACTGTAGGAGATGTAATCAGAATAGGATGCTGAATGATTAATGGGACTACCCATAAAAAAGTAATCCAAATTAGTGTCTCGACTACTCCTACAGATAAGCACGAGGAGATCTGTAGTTATTCAGGTGAATTAGATTGTTGGCATAATTTTACATTAGTAGAGACTGTTGAGGTGGTTTGTCTTTGGGCCCATGATACTAATGGGCTCTCATTCAAATTTAAAATAAATGCCATAGCTGGGCCTGTTATCCCTCTGAACATAGAGTATGGGCCTGAATAATAGATAAGAAATGTCAGGCTATAAATTTAGAATCTTGTCTTATGCGAGAACAAAGGTTTATTTGTGAAAGTAGCACAATTGATGCCAAGGATATATGTCTTAACGTGGAACAAGGCATTTGTCATTTTGAAGTCCATCCAGACATTACTCAAAAGACTATACTTGTATATGTTGGCCAAGGCTGTGTGTGCTTAAGAACTGCTTGTGCTTTTGTGAGGATAGACAATGATGATGAAACTGTAACTGTTAGGAACCATTCTATTTTTTATATTTGTAATTTTGTTAAAATTATTGCATGTGACTGTTCATATTTAGCACCAGTTGTATCCCACCAACTGATAAAGTCTAATTACACAATGTACCACAAGTTATCACCTACACCCATTGGGATGAACCTTACCTTGGTAAGGCAATTAGCAAAGCATCATGACCTAATTAACATTTTGAATGAAGTCCAGGGAAATGGAAAGAAAACTTTAATTACCATTCATCATGACACAGAATAAATAAGCGGAGTCTTGCAAAGGGTAAGACAAGATGCAATTCACCATTGGTGGGATGCACTTTTCGAATGGCCACCTACTGCAACTGTCATTCTAAACACGTTGCTTCACCCCATTATTGTTCTTCTAATATTAGTTAGTGTTAGCTTCGTGTTATTAATTGTGTTATTTGTTTGGAACTGGAGGATGCAGCAACAAGTGGTGATTTTCACTTCTTTGTCAAGCGCACATGGTAAAGCACTGAGAGATACTTTTCTCAGGAGTTCGCTTGAAGAAGAATCTCTGTGTATTAGTAAAAGAATTTACTAACCTTATAGAAAAGGGGGACTGATGCGAGGGGTTAACCGATGCAAGGAAGTTAGGGTTAAGGAATGATTTATTAGGGGCTGCAGCTGCTTGCTAAACAACGTATACTGCTTGCTTAACATTTATTGTGCTTGCCAAAGCAGGATGGGAGGATGCAAGGCTATTGATAAGAGGGAGGAACTGTAACTTGGTTCCTGCTCTCTGGACCCCTAAATCATCTGAAACCAGCTTTGCGGTGACCAAACAACCAGGGAGCATGTGCAACGACTAGAGGTGTGATTTGGAGAAAACTCCAGGAACAAACTTGCCAACAAAGTTTTCAAGCTGACAAGCAGGTATTCTTTATTGCGGCACCGGGAGACACGGGGGATAGCTCCTCCTAACGTGTATCTCCCTATTGCTACACAAGCCATCCTTATATAGTCCCTGGGCATACATACATATTCATGATGCTATGTATGGATTACATTATTTATTTATTTTATTATTATAATATTATTTTTTAATTTTTATTTTTTTATTTTTTATTTTTATTTTATTATTATTTATTTACATTATGGATTACATATTCCAGAAAGTTCCCCGCATGCATACAAAAACGTGGTGGTGGTGGTCTCTGAGGGTCGTTTACTTCTTCCAACAATCTTCATCACTTCTGGCAGCCTTTGAAGCATGCCCAGTAGATGCTTATATCAGTTTAATTGGTTTATTAGCGCCAGAGACATAATAAACCTCCTACTTATCAGTTAGTTTAACTGTAGCCCATCCTGGACACCTGCCGTTCACAGATACTCCTTATCCCTGTCTCCTGTTCTTCTAGACTTTGGGCTAAGGTTCTTGTCTCGGGCTAAGGTTCTTGTCTCGGGCTAAGGTTCTTGTCTCACTGTACTTTATGTTAATGACTTGTAATACAATAGAGGTCGACCCCTCGGTTTTTGGAGTCGGGGATACAAGGGATCTGAGGCCAGCTATACCCCAATGGAGAAAGAGATCCTGGCAGCCTATGAAAGGGTTTGAGCTGCTTCGGAAGTGATTGGCACTGAAGCACAGCTCCTCCTGGCACCCCGCTTGCCCGTGCTGGGCTGGATGTTCAAAGGCAGGGTCTCCTCTACACATCATGCAACCGATGCTACATGGAGTAAATGGGCTGCACTAATCACACAACGAGCTTGAATAGGAAATCCCAGTCGTCCAGGCATTCTAGAAGTTATCATGGACTGGCCAGAGGGCAAAGATTTTGGAATGTCACCAGAGGAGGAGGTGATGCGTGCTGAAGAGGCACCACCATATAATAAATTGTCAGAAAGCGAAATGCAGTATGCCTTGTTTACTGATGGGTCCTGCCGTATTGAGGGAACTGTGTGCAGTTCTGGTGTCCTCAACATAAAAAGGGCATGGAACTGTTAGAACGAGTTCAGAGGAGGGCCACGAGGATGATCAGGGGACTGGAGCACCTCCCGTATGAAGACAGGCCGAGAAAGTTGGGGCTTTTCAGCCTGGAGAAGAGAAGGCTGCGTGGAGACCTCATAGCAGCCTTCCAGTATCTGAAGAGGGCCTACAGGGATGCTGGTGAGGGACTATTCATTAGGGACTGTAGTGATAGGACAAGGGGTAATGGGTTGAAACTTCTACAGCAGGTTTAGATTTGATATAAGGATGAAATTCTTTACTTTGAAGGTGGTGAGGTTAGGGTGAAAGCTGGTGGGTAAAAATCAGGGACCAAGGCAACAAAGGAAACCTTGCAATTGGTGTCTACTACAGGCCACCCAATAAGGGCAAGACTATTGATGAAGCCTTCTTACTACAGCTACAGGAAGTATCACACTTGCAGGCTCTTGTCCTGCTAGGGGACTTCAACTACCTTGACATCTGCTGGAAAAGTAGCACAGTGAGCTGTAGGCAATCCAAGAGACTCCTTATTGAGGATAACTTCTTAAGCCAGGTAATAGACAGCCCTACCAGAGGGGATGCGATACTGGATCTGATGGTCACCAATGTGAGTGAGCTAATTGGTGACATCAAGATAGGAGTCAGCCTGGGCTGCAGTGATCATGCACTTGTGGAGTTTGCCATCCTAAGGAAAGTGAGACAGGCAAACAGTACAGTCAGGATTCTGAAATTTAGGAAAGACAACTTCCAGCTCTTTAAGGAGTTAGTCAGTAGGACCCCCGGGGAACTACCCTCAAGGACAAAGGAGCAGAACAGAGTTGGCAAATCTTTAAGGATGCTTTCCATAAAGAACAAGAGCTCACGATCCCCAGGTGTAAAAAATTGAGTAAGGAAGGTAAGAGGCTGGCATGGCTGAATTGAGACCTGCTGGTCAAACTAAAGGTCAAGCAGGAAATGCACAGGCATTGGAAGCAGGGACGGGTATCCTGGAAAGGATATAGGGATGTTGCCCAGTTGTACAGAGATGGGGTCAGGAAGGCCAAGGTGCAGCTGGAGCTGAACTTGGCAAGGGATGCAAAGAATAACAAGAAGGGCTTCTACAGGTATATCAACCAGAAGAGGAAGGTCAAAGAAAGTGTGCCCCCCTGATGAGCAATACTGGTAAACTGGTAACAACGGACAAGGAGAAAGCTGAGGTACTTGACAAATTTCTTGCCTCAGTCTTCACTGTCATGCTCTTTCCTTACATCTCTTGAGTGGATGAACTGCAAGACAGGAACTGGGGAGGAAAGTCCCTCCCACTGTAAGTGAAGATGAGGTTTGTGACCATTTGAGGAACCTGAACAAATCTATGGGACCTGATGAGATCCATCCCAGAGTCCTGAGAGAACTGGCTGATGTCATTGCCAAGCCACTCTCCATGATATTTGAAAAGTCATGGCAGCCAGGTGAGGTCCCTGGTGACTGGAAAAAGGGCAATATCACACACATTTTTAAAAAGCGTAGAAAGGAGGACCCTGGGAACTACTAAGCTGTCAGCCTCACCTTTGTGTCTGGAAAGATCATGGAACAGATCCTTCTAGGAGCCATGCTAAGGCACATGGAGGACAGGGAGCTGTTTCAAGACAGCCAGCACAACTTCACCAAGGGAAATTCCTGCCTAACCAACCTAGTGGCCTTCTATGATGGAGTTACTATATCAGTGGACAAAGGAAGGGCTACAGATGTTGTCTATCTGGACTTCTATAAAGCCTTTGACACAGTCCTCCACAACATCCTCTCTAGACTGGAGAGATGGATTTGATGAGTGGACTGTTTGGTGGATGAGGAATTGGCTGGATGATCGAATCCAAAGGGTGCGAAGGCTCGATGTCTGGATGGACACCAGTGGCAAGTGGCATCCCTCAGGGGTCTGTACTGGGACCAGTGCTCTTTAATATCTTCATCAGAAACATAGACAGTGGTATTGAGTGCACTGTCAACAAGTTTGCAGATGACATGAAGCTGAGTGGTGCAGGTTCCCATGCCCAAGGGATGGGAAGCCATCCAGAGAGGCTTGGACAGGCTTGAGAGGTGGGCCCATGTGAACCTCATGAGGTTCAACAAGGCAAAGTGCAGGGTCCTGCACCTGGGTCAGGGCAACCCCTGGTATCAACACAGGCTGGGGATGAAGGGATTGAGAGTATCCTTGAGGAGAGGGACCTGGGGGTACTGGTGGATGAAAGACTGGATATGAACCCAAAAGGCCAATCATATTTTGGGATGCAATCCAAAGGAGTAGGTTCAGCAGGTCAAGGAAGGTGATTCTTCCCCTCTACTCTGCTCTGGTGAGACCCCAATTGGAGTACTGTGTCCAGCTCTGGAGTCCTCAGTACAGGAAAGATAGACCTGCTGGAGGGGGTCCAGAGGAGGGCCACAAAAATGGTCAGAAGGATGGAGCACCTCTCCTATGAGGAATGGCTGAGAGAATTGGGCTTATTCAGCCTGGAGAAGACTCTGGGGAGACCTTATTGCAGCCTTTCAGTTCTTAAAAGGGGCCTATAAGAAAGATGGGGAGAGACTTTTTAGCAGGGCCTATTGTGATACATAGGATGAGGGGTGATGATTTTAAACTAAAAGAGGGGAGATTCAGGCTGGATGTGAGGAAAAAAATTATTTACAATGAGGGTGGTAAAATACTGGAACAGGTTTCCCAGAGAGGTGGTGGATGCACCATCCCTGGAGACATTCAAGGCCAGGCTGGATGTGGTTCTGGGCAACCTGATCTACTTGAAGATATCCCTGCTCATTGCAGGAGAGTTGGACTAGATGACCTTTGAAGGTCCCTTCCAACCCAAACTATTCTATGATTCTATGACAACATATTCTGTTAGATGCTGATCTCCAATAATCTCTTAATTTGCTTTACTTTTTGTGATTTGATATGGTCGCCCATATAATATTTCATTTGGGCTTAAGATTTCTTTTGACATTGGTCTGACTCTAACTCTTAACAAGGACAGAGGTAACATTTTTCACAAACAGCGCCCAATCCACATCCTTCAGTGGGGTATCTTGTAGGTCAGTACAACTGAAATACGCCTGCTCAATAGTCTGTAAACAGTTGTGAGTCAGCTCTCCTGCATCTGGATAGGTTGTCAGAAACACTGCTGGATTCCAAAGGTTAGTTAGTTTCAATTCTATGTCCTCTTGTTCCAGAAGCATGGCCTGATATTTTAACAGCCTGCTTGAGGAAAGCCAGTGACTATTTTCATCAACGACCTGGATGAGGGAACTGAGTGTACCCTCAGCAAGTTCGCTGATGACACTAAACTGGGAGGAGTGGCTGACACACCAGAAGGCTGTGTTGCCATTCAGCGAGACCTGGACAGGCTGGAGAGCTGGGCGGGGAGAAACTTGATGAAATTCAACAAGGGCAAGTGTAGAGTCTTGCATCTGGGGAAGAACAACCCCATGTACCATTACAGGTTGGGGGTTGACCTGCTGGAAAGTAGTGAAGGGGGCCTATAAGGATGCTGGGAAGGGACTGTTCTTTAGGGACTGTAGTGGCAGGACAAGAGGTAATGGTTTAAAACTTCAACAGGGGAAGTTTAGGCTGTATATAAGGAGGAAGTTCTTTACTGTGCGGGTGGTGAGACACTGGAATGGGTTGCCCAAGGAAGTTGTGAATTCTTCATCCCTGGCAGTGTTCAAGGCCAGGTTGGTCAGAGCCTTAGGTGACATGGGTTAGTGTGAGGTGTCCCTGCCCATGGCAGGGGGATTGGAACTTGATGACCTTAAGGTCCTTTCTGACCCTAACTATTCTATGAGTCTATGATTGCTTGATTATGTTTAACAAAACCTTAACAATTGAGTTGCCCAACTAAAAATTTCCCTTGAAATATGATTTGAATTCATCACTACTCAGTTTATAGGCACAGAGGCAAGACTGTGGTGGTGTGTCTCCCCCCTCTATCCTGGCCCCATCTGTTTCCCTAAGTATCCCTGTTAGTCTTTGCATAAATATTGGATGGCTGGGCACCCCCTGACCATTTACTCTAATCGCCTAACAAACTATACTGCTTACACTGTTGCGACAGTAAATACACTATCAACTCCTTCAGAGCCACAAAGATGATTAAGGGAGTGGAACACCTCCCTTATGAGGAGAGGCTGAGGGAGCTGGGTCTCTTTAAGCTTGGAGGAGACTGAGGGGTGACCTCATCAGTGTTAAAAAATATGTAAAGGGTGGGTGTCAGGATGATGGAGCTAGGCTTTTTTCAGTGCTATCCAGTGGTAGGACAAGGGGCAATGGGTGTAAACTGGAGCATAGGAGGTTCCACGTTAACATCAGGAAGAACTTCTTTACTGTGAGAGTGACAGAGCACTGGAACGGGTTGCCCAGGGGGGTTGTGGAGTCTCCTACGTTGGAGATATTCAAGGCCCGCCTGGACAAGTTCCTGTGTGATGTAGTCTAGGTTACCCTGTTCTTGCAGGGGGGTTGGACTAGATGATCTGTCAAGGTCCCTTCCAACCCTTGGGATTCTGTGATTCTGTGACTGTTTTTCTGTTCCAGGATGGTTGTTACCATTTGAAGTAAAAATACAGTCCATATTTTTTGTCCCAAAGTTAGCTTTCTTGCTTCCTGGATCAGGACTGTTGTTGCAACTGATGTATGTACATCTTGTACTATTTGATGAGGTCATGTACTAAGTGATACTCAGCTGGGTGTGGTTTCTGTACTCGTAAGATGGGAGTAGTAAATCTATATTGACATTCCACAAGTAATTTGTATTTACTTAATTTTCTATTAGAGGCTCTAGTCTTTTCCTTGGTTGCAATATTAGAGGATATTGTTTCTTTCTTACCAATCTGATGTTTGGTTTCAGATGAATAGTTAGTGGTTCTGCATTTTGTGATCGTCCTGGTATTCCAGTAGCCCATACCAACGGGGTGACTGAGTTGTCCACTTCCTCCAGTATATCTGGCCCGATGGCTGGTTTCTGCATCATAAAAACTTGGGCCTCCACAGCCTTTTCCTCAGAAATATGTATCTGAATATTTCCTTTTTAAACCTAATTTATGCATGTAATTTACTCAGTATATCTCTACCCAGTAACAGCATGGGGCATTCAGGCATGTAAAGAAAAGGATGGGTCAACATCTGTTTGTGTCCTGAGTTTAGCAGTAGCAGACATTTTTTCTCCTTCTTGGTAGCTGGTGCAGTGCTGTGTTTTGACTTTCGGCCTGGGAACAGTGCTGATAGCACCTATGTTTTTAGTTACTGCTCAAATATATGGTCTGTCCAAGGACTTTGTGAACCTCATGCTCTGCCAGGGAGTAGGGGAGGCCGGGAGAAAGCAGAGACAGGACACCTGACCCAAACTAGCCAAAGAGGTATTCCATACCATAGCACGTCATGCCCGGGATGTAACTGATAGGTACCTGGAAGGGCTAGTTCTCTGGGGTTTGGATGGAGGAGGTATCAGTTGGTGCTTGGTCAGGCAGGGTGGGGTGAGTTATAGGTCGGCAGGTGGTGAGGTATCGTATTCTCTTCACTTGTTATTTCCTTTATCATTATTATTATTGGTAGTAGCAGTAGTGATTTGTGTTATACCTTAGTTATTAAACTGTTCTTATCTCAACCCATGGGAGATACACTCTTTTGATTCTCTTCCCCAACTCTCCGGGAGTTGGGGAATGAAGGGGGGGAGTGAGTGGACAAGCTGTGTGGCTGGGTTTAAACCATGACAGTTTGCCAATTTTAAATTTTAAAGTTTGAAAGAAAGGCCAGTTGTCTTTCCTCACTGTGGTGTCAATGACTGAAACTGTTTGCTTAATTGCCCTTTACAAATACGTATAGCAGAATATGTTGCTCCTGGATCTAAAATAAATTTTACCTTATCATTCCCCAACCTAACTGTAACCAGGGCCTGTGCTGGGGAGGGTGTCAAATCTTCCCCTGGTCCTCCTCAGTCTTCATCTAAAGTAATAATTTTTGCTGCCTGACATTCCACTAAATATCTGGTATTTATTTTGACTCTGAGGGCATTCTCTCTTCCAGTGCTCCCTCTGTTTACAAATTGCACACTGATCATTCTGTAAGTGAACCTGCGGAGTCTGTTCACAAACATTTCCATGCAATCCTTCCCTTCTACCCTTCCCTCCTGGGTCATTCCTCCCCTTTCCTGGTCTCCTGTGTGATAACTACAGCCAACGGTTTTCTTTCCCTATTATTTTCCTTCTTTTCCCTCTCCCTTTTGATGACTTCTCTGTTATTGTGCACTCTCCATGCTGTTCCCAGCAGTTTACTGAGATACCGTGAATCTGTCCCAGCTTTTACAGCTTTCTGGCACCTCCGCCCCTACTTCCTAGTTTAAGAGGGCTTGAATGCTTAGGAGAGCACCTCTCCTTGTTTTCCTCGATATGGGGCTAAAGCTCCCACTTCCAGCATAGAGGCTTTCCTCCCCATCTGAATCCAAATCTGAATCTGAATATGCCTCTGCCATTGTTCTTCTGTTCTACCTTTTGGACCAACCAGTAATTCCACATCCTCTTCTTCCTGCTTATATTTAATACACCACTTACCAATACTACATACAGAACAACATCTTGAGTGGTTTCTTATTATCCTTTTCCAATGATAATACCATAGGATCCTTAGGTATATTCATACACCTCTTTCACTAATCCAAATTATTCTGCAAATCAGAGAATAAATCAACACATGGCAATTCATCCCACTTTGCCTCCCTCCAGCAAAACAGCATCAATTGCAAAATTGTATTACAATCAACAGTTCCATTAACAAGCCATTTCTCCTGACTTTCTAACTTGTACATTGGCCACCAATGTACATGTCAAGGGGTCACCCCCAAACTTCTTCCAGTACCTAAAGGATACAACCTAAAGGATAATGCTTCAGAATCCCTTTTCCTTGGGATTGCGAAGATTGCCCTGCACCACCAACTGTGGTACCCAACATTCCAAAACCTGAGCTGTACTCCAGGCATCCCTGTAGTAGTGTACAGTGTTACCCAATGCCAGCAGCAAACCTGTACCAAACCCTTTTAGCCCAACACTGTGTACTATCACCAAGTGCAACTTACATGCAGGCAAATATCTTAAAGTTAATGCTTTTTACCTGTTTCCCAAAAAGAAATGTGTGGAGTACTCATCAGACAGAGATCTCCTCAAAAATACTTCAGTGCACACTGGAGCTCTAGTGATCCCTCTGGTCTGCCAAACTGCTGACGCAGGGTCCCATCTGGGTCACCAAAAACTGTCACTGAAATCGGGAAATAAACTCTCCAACCAGAATGACAGGTTAGAAACCGACGTTATTAAGGTACCAGGTGCATGGGGGATCACTCCGTCTATCATGCACACTGAGAAGAGACAGTTTACAGGTTATATATCTTCATTATATGCATATTCATCATAATTGTGCAAAGTGCCCACCCAATTCCCGTTACTCATGTGTATATGGTAATTTGGGTAGATAAGGCTCTGGCACTGTGAATTTGAGGAGTGGTTTCTGGGGGTCGTGGTGGTCATTTGGGGAGAAATATCCCCACTCATTTTACCATTTTATGGAAATCTGTTAATTAAGGACATTGTAATGTGTGCTTAGTCTTTCCAATTACCTACACGTTCTTGTTTTGGCTAATTTCTGACCCTGAGAGGCTCCTGTAGCTGTTTTCTTTTGCAACTATTTACCTATTTCTCAGGCCTTATCAACAGGAGGGAGGCCCACAACGATTTGAAAGAAGACATCTGGTCTTCTTGCTGCATGCCTTCCTTATCTTGAAGGTCCTTGTAGCCTTGTCCATGACTATGCCACT
Source organism: Melopsittacus undulatus (assembly GCF_012275295.1). Classification (NCBI taxonomy): domain Eukaryota; kingdom Metazoa; phylum Chordata; class Aves; order Psittaciformes; family Psittaculidae; genus Melopsittacus; species Melopsittacus undulatus. The sequence goes on along the minus strand of NW_022993947.1, from coordinate 53,160 downwards.
ACTCAGTTTATAGGCACAGAGGCAAGACTGTGATGGTGTGTCTCCCCCCTCTCTCCTGGCCCCATCTGTTTCCCTAAGTATCCCTGTTAGTCTTTGCATAAATATTGGATGGCTGGGCACCCCCTGACCATTTACTCTAATCACCTAGCAAAGGCAGGAAAGACCACACAGGTAACAGGAAGTCCTTAATACTCCCTTATCATATGAGTTCTTTTGAGATGGCAAATCTTTCCCCCCCCCCCCCCCCAACAATATGATACCAGGATGAGAATTTACACTGACTAAAGGCAATCATCTTGCCACCCTATAAATAGTGGTGCCAAGAGAGAGTCCCTTTGAGTTCTCCTGGACCGCAGTGGGCTGCAACCAAGTTATCTCCCTCTGAGTGGGACACCCCTCAGAGTCCATAAACTCTCAAAGTTTACAAAATAGGGGCATCATCTGCCTGGATCATTACTGCTGCTCACTGACACTCAACCCTTCATCCACTCAGGAATGCTGAGGAAGCTGAATTGAGTATATTATTAGTAATATTACTTTTCACTGCACCCAAGGGAAATTTTTACATACGTACAGGTATATATATATTTACATCTATATATCCATATACCTCCATCTGATTGTGTCATGTTAGTTTAGGTACTTAATTGTAAGGGCATGTATATTTACTTCAATAATCAAGTGTTTTAGAAATTTTGTGATTCATTTTAACAATGCAAACTGCTGTTAAATTACGCTTGTCATCCTTCAGACATAAACCATTGACTAGGTCTGAGACTAAGATTGGATTTAGCTGCACCTAGGCTCTTCTCTGAGAGGAAGTTTAGAGAGCAAGGGAGTCCAATCTGAACCTTGTGACTCAATGAGAGGGTTTCCCTTACTCTTTTCTTCTTTAATCCCTCTACCTCAATTTCCTTTTAAATTCCATTAGACATAAACCGTTGTCCAAGTCTGAGACTAGGACTAGGTCCAACCACACCTAGGCTCCACCAGGAGTTTAGGAAGCAAGGGGGTCTAGTCTAAAACTCGTGACTCCCTTATTCCTTTGTACCTTCAGTTTCTGTACGCATTATTCCAATGCAACTCTGTATCAATCACTTTAATCCAGTCCTGTATAAATCATTACCAATTCAGACATGACCTCTTTCTGTATATAATAGAGTGAACCTTGCCATCAAATTCTGTTGAATCACACATTTATAAATTAATTATGTGATAAACACATAATAAAATGAACATACCTGTTTGTTTAGATTGCAGATATACTGTGTGATTAATGTGTACTTTAATTTATACTTTACCTCATGTGCCAAAAATACCCATGCTGGTGCTTTACATGCATAAACACAAATCGTACAAATGTAGCAGGAATTCCTGCATCTAATTCATATGATTTGTCTTGCTTAAAGATGCAGTTGTGCCCAAAATTACATGAATAGCCACTTCTTGGAAGACTGAAAGCATGAATTATGTCATCTCCAAGGGAAAAAGAGAAATTGTTCCCTCATGGAGAAAACAGACTGCTGTTTGTTCCTGCTTCTTAAGCTGAGTCCTGTCAGTTTGACATCAGTGTCCACGTAGCCATGTGGCTCATTTCTTTTCACCATTGACCTCACACACACTGACTGGTAAGGACAGATGATGGAGGAGGCTCCAGGTGACAGCCTTCTCTTACACTCCAAACAGTACCTGTGATTCACTAAGCAGGGATTCAGCTCATATCTGCTAGAGGCTGCAGGCTTCTTGATGAGACTCCCTGGTCAGTGGCAGTTGATCTTTATCCATTTTAAGAAGATGAGCCAGTGCGAATTGCAGCTTCTGTGCTGTGCTCATGGCTGAAAGCAGGTTCAGTAGAGGAAAGGAGCCAGGAGATGTGAGAATTCCACCACAGGAGCTGTACTGCATCACGGAAATCATTCATCCCATTTATCAGGCTGTCTCTGCTCCATCATCTACCAGTTTCAGATGATTAGGGGAAAAATATAGCCTAAATCAGGTATAATGTGACTCTGCCCCTCATAGAGCCTCCTAGTTTGTGGAAGTAAGAGGCATATGTCATTTTATGTCTAGTCCAACTTATGTCTGGATCTCCTTTTTCTATAGATCCATTTTTGCAGTTGTCTTTTGCAACATGCTAAAGCAATCAGTTCCATATAGGAGTTATGAGCTATGTAAAAAAGTACTTCTTTCTTCAATTTCTTTTAAATCTACTGTTTGATACTTTCCTTGGGATTCCCATTTCTCCAGTTTTCTTAAATGGGAAACTATTGCATCACTGCGTATCTGCTGTTCATGAACCTTCCAGAGGGCGTGTGTCTTCATAGACTTTCAATGTACAGAAATGTTTCCACAGGCCTGTTCACCTTCACTGTTGTTATCTCCCTTGCTAAGCTGAGGTGGCTGCCACTAGTTACACTGCAGGATGAGGCTCACCACAAATTTGTATGATGTTGTACATATGAGATTCCACATCCTCACCTAATGATTCCTACTGTTTGCTTTTGGCTTCTGCTTATTTCTAATTATATTTCATAGGCTTAATCCCAGTAGTTCACACATTTTTCTCTTCTTTAATTGAAATAGGTACATTGTTATGTAAAAGAGATGAGTAGAGATGATTTTTTATGTTGTTTTAAATGTTCTTTTTCTAGACTGTGATGTTTGCCATAGCTCAGTATTTAACATTATTCTGAATGGAGGACACATTTGAATGCAGCCTCTTGGGACAGGTTCTTTCTTCAGAGAAGATATGAATCTCTTGTTAATGGATTTGCTTTTCATCCTGTTGGGGGTCGAGCATGGGCGCTTGAACAGGCCTACAGCAAGCTGTGAGAAAGTGAACTTATGACCCCAGGTTAAAAGAAGAAGAAGTGTCAGGATCAGCAAAACAGGAACGCAATAACAGGATGCCAGTAATTGCAAAAGCATGATGTAATGCTAAGCTGACACGAATGTTTGAAACCAATCAGGAAAGTTAAAGGGGAGCGTGTATGCCTCGTGGACAAAGCGAGGCAGCCAATCAAGTAATGCGTGATCGCGTGTAAGAGAGTATATTAAGAGCAACCTTGTAATCAATAAATGGAGCTTTTGTGAACCTACATCGTATCGGTGTATTCTCCCCTCCATCTGGCCGCGGCATTCTGGTGACCCCGACGTGATACCAGGAGAGAGAGAGCGCTGACGAGAGAAGGTGGAGATCCCGGCTGCCCGAGAGAGGCAGGCTGCCCGAGAGAGGCAGGAAAGGAGCTCAAATTACGTGGCCACGGCTGACCGGTGAGTCAGGCAGACTGCGGTCTGGTTCGGGATGGGTTCCGCTGTATCAGCGATAGAAAAGGCTACAATAGAAGGACTGCTAAGTGTAGCGAAGAAAACAGGGTACTCGATACCCCGACAGGAACTTGTGGACTTTTTATTTTGGAGCTTAAGGATGGGAAAACAGTTAAGTAAAGAAGAAGAAATAATACTTAAGCTCTTCCAACATATCCTATCTGTGAGAGGGACAGACTATGATGAAGTTATGCTAAAAAGATTGTTGCTCTGGAGTAAGGAGAAGGAGTTAATTGTGGGAGTCAGCAAAGCTTTTAATCTCGAGACTTGGGAGAAAATTACTAAGGAAGAAGCCTCTGATTTATGGATGTTTTCAGTCCTTCTTAAGGTGAAGGGAGCAACCCTTAAAGAGACAGTCTTAAAGTTAATGTTGAAATGGTCGAAGACACGTTACGCAGAGATTGATGAGTCTACCGGATTTGAGATATCCTTGTGGAATGGGGCAGGAGTTAAGCTGTGGAATGCAGCCACGAAAGGCAATGACACTGTGAGAGAACTGTTTTAGAGACGTTAAAGTAAAAAAAAAAAAAATGAGATCATGGAGATCCGCTGGTTGCCGCTGTGGCAGCGAAGATTGAAGACGGGGATGAAGACGATCCTTTCAGCTCAGACCCTATTGACCCCAAGAAGGAGCCTGTGCATTTTCATCAGTTTGCTGTTGCTGCTCCTGAGATTCTGACACCTGATAGTGCTGATGCTGACCTGGATAGTGCTTTTGACCTGTAGCCTATTCATCAGGAAAAGAAGCCTGATTTATATCCCCCAGATCCTCGTGATAAATGGGCAGCTGTAAAGGGAGAAGCAAGACGGGTGGGGGATGCAGATGTATTGCACGGTTTCCTTGTGGGGTATATGCTGGTTCAAAACCCGCAGTGGGAAAGTCTCTTGTATGCTCTTATCAGGGGTGTTGGGCAGAATGTGTCAGACCGTGGAGTTGGGACCCCATATACAACTCCTTTGATACAGTCTCTCTGTGATACTTGTACTAGAAGTTGGTAAATATAAGTATGTCCATGTTTCTATCAACCCTTGAAAACCTTTAGAGGTATTGCTGGCAACTTCTTCCGATATAGGCTGGCCACCTGTGTCGGAACGTGTGTGCATTTTAGTCAGTATAAAAGCCCAAGCCTCATGCGATGTGAGGGAGGCAGAGCCTCTGTGGGGACGCCCGCTAAGGTTGAGCCTGCCACCCCACACTGCGATGATGCTTCTTGGAGATGGTTTCCTGATAGTCTTCACAAGGTCCTTGTGCCATGCTCTGCATGTGGGACCGTGTAGTGGGAGCAATGATTATCTGGGTTTTGTGTTTCAAATATTGTGGTTGTGTGGAGTGTGCTTGTGGGATCCTATGCGTGTGTGTTTGTGATGAGGGCAGATGATGTTCTGTATATTTTTTGTTGTTGGGTTCATGTAAAAATTTTTAACGGGTAGCAGTTTAACATTTCAGGCAAGAAAGGGTTAATGCAAAAGTGTGGTTGCTGGCAGGTATTTATGGTTGCTGCTGCTGAGAAGGCAGGCAGCTGTAGCTGCTGCTGAGCAGGCAGGCATTTATAGCGACTGCCGAATAGGCCGGCATTTGTAGCTATGCAAAGCAGGGTGAGCAACTCTGGAAAAAAAAAAAAAAAAAAAAAAAAGAAATGGAGGGGAGAAGTTCATTTGAACTTCTGGGATCAGCTGATGGGCTGAACCTGCCTGCTCCCCGCAAGGGACAACTATTGGGTCCATGGCAGCTGCCTGCAAATTTTGTCAAGCCTTGCCATGAGCTGGACAGATGAGTGGAAGGATTTCTATCCTCCTACCTACAGGTCCATGGTGGCTACCTGCAAAGTTTGTCAAGCCTTGCCATGAGCTGGACAGATGAGTGGAAGAACTCAATGCATCATCTACAGAAGCTGACTGTAAAAACCCCAAGCAGAATGAGATAGAGAGAAACGAATTATTGTAAAACATCACTTGAGGGAAACTGAAAAGTAACAGCTTGAATATGTGTGCTTGTAAAGTAGCTATTATTAGAGGTTGTGATTTTGTGTATAAAACCACCTGTATTTACTAGCCAGTTGCTAATAAGAAACTGTACCTTGTATTGTATGGAATTGTCACTTGTAAAAGAGGTGTTAAAGAATGCAAATTTGCAACAGCTGCTAGAAAATGCTAAGGTAAAAGCTAGAAAGATTCTAAGATTATGATAGTGTTATAAAGCAAGTAATGGAACAAATTAGGAGGGTGGGAGAACTCCACTGGTAAGAAGTTTCTTTGGTTAGTCCCTCGCTGCCATTAGCATCTTCAACATGCTGATGCACTCTGTGATAGTTACTCTGCTAATGTAAATCTGTGTGTGCTTTGCTATAGTAGTGACTTGTTACTGGGTGAAGCAGGTGAAACTCTGCATTGACAACAAGGTGCAAGGACTGAGATTGACCAAATGCCTGCTACTACAGTCAAGGGCTAGACTGGGTTGGCCTCTGTGTTTGCCACCAAGAAGAACCTTTAGCTTCGCTGCTGGCTGCAACCCAGCAGGCGTAGAGTGGTGGAGACACATGCCATGCTAGACCTTGATGTGAGGGATGGCCTCCGTTGTTATCAGAACCATCCAGGAGAAAAAGGGCAGGCCCAGCTGTGTACAGCTATCAACAGGACCATACTGACTGCCAGCGAAAAGTATAAAGCCGCAGAACAACATAAAGAAACAGCAATGGTAGAAATCTTTGTAAAATTTTTGTAATATCTATTTTATTATGTGTGACCATGGGTAATGGACAAGTATACTGAGCACATCTGTTAAATCCCAATTATTCCAACTTGTTACATGGTGTGTAGGATTCACTGGTATGCCACATGTTATAAAGGTTCAAGTGACTTCAAATCAGACCAGTCTTACTGAAATAATGCTACCTAGAGTAGTGGGATGTTATGTTACACAAGTCAAGCAGTGATAGAGCAAACATCCCAAATTGTAAAAAAACTTTTAGTAAAACTAAAAAGGGGGAGATGTGGAGAGAGTGTTCTCACAGGAAAATGAATATTTGGTACATGAGGTCTGAATAACTCCGAGGGATACAGCAAGGCTGTGGGAGGCCTGAGGAAGCCTAAGCAAGCAAGATAAGAAGAAGCTGGAATTGACTGAGTTATGAGAACTGTGGACTGTTGGCAAGCATTCGAGGTCAAGTTCTCACACCTGTGCTTAACCAATTATATGTTAGTCACTAAGGGTCTTCAAGACAAGTATCCAATCATGATATGCCAAATTGCTGTAGGTGTGTGTAAGCAATAGTATATAAGGAGTTAATGCTTTGCAATAAATGGCTTTCTGTCTGATCAAAAAAAAAAAAAAAAAAAAAGGGGAGTGTAATGATGGAGCAAACTCCTTGACTGTTAACACTGTGCAGCTGCTTCACATGCCCTTTGCATTAGAATGCTTCTGGGCATGTGTTGTATGAATCTTTCTGTTCATTCTGAATCTATTCACAAGAAGTTTTTTGAACTTAAAGAAAATATGAAAAAACTTACTGTAGAAACAAATCCTATAGACTCTTGGTTAAAATCATTAGGAATAAGTAGTTGGTTAAGGAGTTTAATCATGATGTTTAGCAGACCAATAATGATTATGTTGTTAATTTTGTTTTTTGGACCTTGTTTGTTACAATGTATTATGCAACGCGTGCAGCAGATGACTAATGCTTTATTTGAAAAAAGAGGGGGAGATGTTGGGGGTCGAGCATGGGCGCTTGAACAGGCCTACAGCAAGCTGTGAGAAAGTGAACTTATGACCCCAGGTTAAAAGAAGAAGAAGTGTCAGGATCAGCAAAACAGGAACGCAATAACAGGATGCCAGTAATTGCAGAAGCATGATGTAACGCTAAGCTGAAGCAAAGGTTTGAAACCAATCAGGAAAGGTAAAGGGGAGCGTGTATGCCTCGTGGACAAAGCGAGGCAGCCAATCAAGTAATGCGTGATCGCGTGTAAGACAGTATATTAAGAGCAACCTTGTAATCAATAAACGGAGCTTTTGTGAACCTACATCGTATCGGTGTTTTCTCCCCTCCACCTGGCCGCGACATCATCCTATAGCTTTTCTACAACAAACCCATGAGTGAGCTAGTGATGGTATGCAACCAGCCAGTATTACCAAGACTACAGAAGAGCATTGTCAGATACTAATCAAAAAGACCATGTAGGTCTTGAAGAAAATCAGTGGGGCCCAAGCAATTGTCAGCCTCTGTGCTTAAGAGATATGCAATCTCAAGTCTGGCCAAATTCGATATGTATTTTCTAAGGTGTCTTTTTTGCTCATATGGAATAAGCTGTTAGCATAGCCTGGTGACCTATGAAAGCAAGAAAGAGGGAATGCAGGATCCATCTAATCATCAGAAAGGAAGGAAAACATCATGCTCTTAGGAATTTTCTACTTTTTTAAAAATAAGATTGTTTAATAATATGGGTAATACACTAGCTAGAGATCTACATTCAGTTCTCTTCACTGGCACAGACTGCCTACATGACTTTGGCAACTCACACTTCCTCATGTACTAAAATAAATATAACAAGAGGATGTGATGCTATGATGTTGTTGATAATCATTCACTACTTTACATGGAAACATTTGAAATGGGATATTGCCACTGTAATATGCAGAAAAGCAATAAAAATTATAGTGCACTCTGGCCTCAAACTGAAGGAGACAAGGGCTACCGCATATCAAACACCTCATCTAAATGACAGATGGGTAGATGGATGTGTTGAGCTTGTAATTTCCATGGCATGTGGGTGGTATGTGCTTTGAGAAACAATTTCATAAAACTGCATCCCTGTGCCACTTGACAGGACCTATCTATGTGCTCAAATACAAGAAAAGGTGAACTGTTTTCTCTATTAGTTGCTTTAGGAAGGAAAAATCTCAGATACTGTTGCTTCTGTAAAGTTGTCCTTCTGTAGTGTTGCTTTCTGAAATGAATACATATCTGTAATTATTTGTAGTGTAGTTCCCTCCTTTAAAGACTTTTTGTTGGTTGGGTTTTTTTATTTGCTTGGGTTTTTTTTTATTTGGTTGGTTTGGGGTTTTATTTAATTGGTTTGTTTTTCTGAACTTCCCTGTTCTTTCTCTGGAGCAACTAAAGGAAGACTTATGTAAAATGGTGTTTTGCCATCAGTTTGCCTGTAGTTGGGTACCAGAGAGGTAGGAGTTTGAGGGTAAATAATCTTCCTTGTTTTTCTTCTTATGAGATAAAATTGGGATGAGTAACGTGTCAGAGACTTCTGCCCCTATGAGCAAGAGTTTCAAAAGTATGCAGAAATGTATTTTCACTGTCTAATGTTTCATTTACTTTATTTCACGTTTAGTAAGTGCATCCATCTTTTTGCATCCATCTTAAATGCTGGGTGTAATGTGGACAAAAGACTTATGTTGTTAGTAAAAGTGGGAGGGGAAATTAGGGGAGTTCTCTTGTGTCAAGCTGTGGTAAAGTTTGGAGTATAAATCTCAGTATTCACTCTGGAACTGGAACTAGAATGCAGTAGTAGTTTCTATTTTTAAAAAAGAATAACATACAAATTGCATGGAGAGATTTACATAGGAAAAGTCATTCACATCACAAAATTAAGTCTCATTTGTCAGGCACATTAGCATTTATTTCTATGAGAGCAAATTACAGATGCAAGTGACTACACAATACACAGAAATCTGAGCTTTCAGAGGCTTTTTTTTTTTTCAAGTCCATACTGGGATTGCTGCTTTGAAGAAACAGAGGCGGCGGCTGAAAGAAGAGGAAATGTAATACTAAACTAACCCTCCTCCATATTATCCAGTGTAACATTGTTACTGAAGCTTTGCAACCTCTTGAATTTTCATGAACAAAAGTGGTGCTTGCTGAGGTTCACAGAGCTGCAATACATCTCCTTTACTCTCCTGAAGTCTCTACCCATTCAGCTCATTTTTCTCAGCAAGAACCAAAAACTTCGTCCTGTGTCTTGCTTTTAGGTTTAAGAAGGGAGCAGCTGCAGAGTTCTGCTTGTAATGTCTTTCACATTGACCAGCTCAGCAGTGCCTGGAGTGTGCTAGGAGTAGACTGAAGGTTATCTGCCTGTAGGTGAAAGGCTGAAGTTAAAAGGAGAATCAGTAGGTGGTTTAAGTGCTGTTTGCATTCCAAGGTTAGATCTGGGCTCCCCATAATCCCCCCTTTTCTCACTGTTCTAGAATATAAGGTAACTTGGTTCTATTTTTAAATTTACTATAGATCTATATTTTACCCTTCCTCAATGACTAACAACTGTAACAGAGACTTTCCATTGTTATTTTGCTGAGTTCCATTAATTATAAATAATCTATTAATTTATTATTATCTATTTAAATACTTTTGTTAGAAAATAAGTATATAATGGAATATGTGTATATATATGCCTGTATTATATTACTTCCCACTTTTATCAGATAGCCAATGCAACTTTGCAGGAGGCTGCCATTGAAGTTTTACCAGATTCTGTTAATTCTGCAAGGGTGGGGGATCCAGATAAGTAAGTAGCCTGCTTATCTGAGAGTCTTTCTAGGATATACCGGTTAGATTTGCTGGAAACTGTGCAAACACACTGTGTGAATACCTGGTGAATCTATCTCTGAAGTTTATCCATGCCCTGCAGTTGCTGCAGGAGGAGAGAGAACTGCTTCAGGAGGACAGATGAAGGGGAAAAGGTGTCACATGGCAGTCAGAACACTGAGGTTCAGCTTCATGTGGAAACCTCCTGGTTGAAAGCAGTGTCTGCCTGCAGGTTTGGATGTGGATGTCCAGCTCCTGTGTAATCTGTAGTAATAACATCACTGCGACCTGGGGGAGGCTCCAGTAGTGACTTGGCAAATCCTGGCATAAAAGCGAGCAGTGCCATTTTCTGTAGAACAAAGAGATAAGGTCAAGAAGAGAAGAACTCTGTAAAGTTGTGGGTGCATTCTGGTGTAGTCCTCAAGAAATTGCATCGAATTGACTCTTAGAGGAAAGGAAACTCATAAAACTGCAAGGAAAGTATTAAACGTTTGGTAGGAGGGAAGGCGGTAGTTAGTCTTGGAACTCTTGATACTCTGATATGATACTCTGTGATCAGCAAAATTACCAAATTGAATTTCAGGGATGTGTGTTTGGTTTTATGCATTTACTCTAAGGCCTGTGTCCCACCCTGAAATCTTCACATGTAGCATTAAATATTTTGGCTGCATTAGGGCAGTGATTTCCCTTGGGAAATGAAAAATACCTTGCTGTATCTCCCTCTAATCATGCATAGCATCCTTCATATCTCACCTCTTGCCCTGGCTGGTGTCCTTCCAATCTCCTGTGTTTATAATAGAAAGAAATTAAGCAAGCCTCTTTATATACTCAGAGTGGAAAGAGAGTGAGCGCTACTGCAATACATCTGGTATTTCTTATGTACACGAGCAGAAGTGAACCATGGCCTGGATGTATCTGAGAAAAAGCTTGTCTTTCATTGCATTGAGTCCATGGCTAAGGTGTCATCTGTCTCATGGAGAAGAAATTGAGATTGCACTCCCGTGACTTCACTGATATCGTAAAAATGAATCCAATCACCTTTTTGATTAGGTGACCAAAAGACAAGTAAGCTGAGCTGTTTTTTTCCGGGCCATTGTCCTGGGTTCAGCAGTAGCAGTCATTTTTCTCCTTCTTGGTAGCTGGTGCAGTGCTGTGTTTTGACTTTCGGGCTGGGAACGGTTGCTGATAGCGAGCATGTTTTGAATTACTGCTCAAATGTTTGGTTTGTCCAAGGCCTTTTCTGAGCCTCATGCTCTGCCAGGGAGGAGGGAGGCTGGCAGGAAGGAGAGACAGGACACCTGACCCAAAGAGGTATTCCATACCATAGCACGTCATACCCGGGATGTAACCGGGAGAGACCCAGAAGGGCTGGAGCTCTGGGGGGATGGAGGAGGTATCGGTCGGTGCTCGGTCGGGCAGGGTGGGGTTAGTTATGGGTCGGTGGCTGGTGAGGTGTTGTATTCTCTTCACTTGTTATTTGCTTTATCATTATTATTTGTAGTAGTAATGGCAGTGGCGATTTGTGTTATACCTTAGCTATTAAACGGTTCTTATCTCAACCCGTGGGGGCTACATTCTTTGGATTCTCCTTCCTAACTCTCCGGGAGTTGGGGGAGGGAGGTGGGGGAGTGTATGAATGAGCTGTTTGTGGACTTGATTTAAACCACGACAGCCATCTTCATATATATGTATGCAGTGTAACCTCTGAAATAAGTCATTATGTAGTACCTGACTTTGCAAAAAGTTGTGATATTTAAAGGGGCTGTTTGACATACAGCTTGTAGAGGTTAAAGAGCAAATATGTATACACAGCCTGATCTATACAGCCTGGGACAAGTGTTTTTTTTTTATAGTGGAGTTACAAATGTGCTGTTTGTTATTATGTATTATTTATATTATGGTGGCACTTTGAAGCTGCAGAGAAAAGTGCTCTTCCAGGCTCTGTGTGGCTGAATGTGGCTCTGACAGTGCACCTGAAACTACAGAATAGGTGGGCACTAAACCACGATCATTTCTTGGTCTGAAGCAGTCAGTCTGGGTTTTGTAAAATGATACAATATAACAGACAGACATGTCAGTGTTTGTTCCCAAGAGCTGTTAGCTTTACAGAAGCCCTTTTGGCAGGCAGGAACTTAACATAATAAAAACATTGTAGTCTCTCTCTCTCACTCTTTCTCTCTCTATATATATATTTAATTTAGACTTGTACCCCTGTTGTTCATGCTCCTTCCCTTAGTCAACTCTTACCAGCAGTGGCCCACTGGTAATGAAGATACCTATGGAGTCACTCCTCAATTCAGCCACATTTTCCAGGGCATCAGCCAGTCTTACCTGGACAATATACACATAATCACAGTCCCAGCTGCAGCTTTAGTATACCCTTGTATTTTAAGCCTTTTCAGCATTTTCAAGTCCAAAGAATTAATGATTTTATGTTGTAGCATAATTTTGTGCAAATGGAGCCTCAGAAACCTTTACATAAGACAAATACTTAAACACCAGTGTAAATGCAAGTTAAAAAAATTAAGGACTTTAGAGATTTGGGGAATTTGTTCCTCCAGTTTACTGAGATGGGCACTAATTTCACAACAGTGCTCACTGATAAAACATCTGCATTTGATGGGTTTTTTTTTCAGTAATCCTGTACTCTTGTATGGGAGTAGCCACGTCTAAAGAAATCAGCAAATATTTGGGGTGTAGAGGCTTGGCTGCATCACTTTTTAGATTTAAATGGAAACTGTTCTGGGCTTGCTCTTTCCAGCTTCTTAAATAAGAAATAAATTAATAGACACTAGGGAGAAGATGTGCTGTTGGTCTGTTCTGGTCTGCTACATTGCTCTCTCTAGTTTCAGTTCTTGAGCCTTTCTAGTTTCAGGCACCCTGTGTTATATACTTATTATATATATATATGTATGTACTGAATTTCAGAGAAATAAAGGAAACTATGCACTTAGGAGATTTGAAACCACAGAATATGAAGATACGGAGAAACATTTATGTATTAACCACTACATTAATCACTTTTTTGGACAGAAATTGGATGCGTTCCTGCGTAACCTGCTCTAGGTGGCCCTGCCTTGGCAGGGGGTTTGGACTAGATCATCTCCCTTCCAACCCTAACAATTCTGTGATTAGTAGGAGTGTGGAGCATGCAATGTTATTCTTGTAGTTGAAAGATTTGGAATAGAATCCTAACACAAAACTATTGCCTAAGTGGTGTTTCTGACTTTGAGGAAGCAAAAATATGCCTTTATTTTTGCAGTCTCTTCAACCCTCTTCTTTGTCTGGTTTTATGTTTTTAAACGAGATCGGCTTAGACTGAAGTGGATATTCAAACCTTTATGCTTCAATTCAGAGAGCATTTTGGGGTTAGCGTAATGTTTGACTGAAAAGAACCAAAGAAGTTGTGCTGTCCTAAAGAAAAAGTGTTTTTTTTTTACATCAGAAGCCTTCAAAGTCAGAACCAGCCAGCCAAGGAAAACAGAGGGGGACGTATGAACCAGAAAAACCCCAACCAACCAACCAGACAATCAACCAACCAAAAAACTCAGCCCCAAGGACAAGATTGCGAGCATCATAAGGGAAGTTCCTATATAGATAGAAGTATATGTAATACAGAATTAAATAATACATATAATATTATACATTTTAAAGGATGTTTTCATTCAGATGTATGAAGTACTCCAAACATGTTCTGTGTGGGATCTGTGTATTGGGATGAATATTTTTTATTCTTCCTTTAAACCTCTGGCACTGTACTCCCACAGTCTTAATCTTACTATAAAATCAAATGTGTCAAGTTTTCTCAGTTAAATGTAGCTAATCCCCACTTTTGGGAACTGGTATTATATTGTAAAAACTCATTCTAGGATAAGGTTTGTATTCAGAGATTTTTATATAGAAACAGTTCAAAAGAGAGACACGAAAAAGGGCATCAGTAGTTGAGGTACATGACCAGCTCTGTGCAAGGCTGGTGTCTGAGAGCCATGGACAGGAAGCACTAGGAGACCCTGGGCTGGAGCATGTTGCTGAGTGCTTCTCCCTCCACTGTGCACTGCCTTGCCTTACCCACGGGGGAACTGTCCTGTTGCTGTCATAGTGGGATGAGAATGATGAATAGTATGGAAAAAAATCTGCATCTGAAGCTTGTTGAAAATCTGGAATTAATTATGTTGCAAGGAGCCAGATGAGGAGGAACTGACAAAAGGGTGTCAAATAATGAATGCTGCAGAGAAGGTATGTCATGAACTTTTCATGACAGAGGGTAGGGAGATATTTAACTTCAAAGTTGGCAGATTCACATTGAGTGTAATTACACTGTGGAATTAATTCTTCATTGAGCATTATTGAGGCCAAGACTTCAGCAAGATTCAAAATGGGATTCAAGTTTTATTTGGGCGGCAAAAGGTACTTTGAGCTGTAGCAGTGAATCCCAGAAGGTTTTTTGCAGTGTCCTGTTCTGAGGTTTAGGTGAGTTTCTAATAGCTTTTGACCCTTCACTGTGAGGAAAAGGAGGATAGATTATTTTCTTATTCTGTTTCAATCTTTCTGAATTACTTTGTCCTCTAAGTGACTCTTAAGTGCTAGGACACATGAAGGAGCATTGGAGGGGATCCAGTGTGACCATTTCTCAGTTTCTGATACTGTTTGGGATCCACTGTTATCATTCCTGTGTTTCTTATGCTCTTCCAGCCATAATAACTCCCTCTTCAGACATCCAAAGCTTGCCATTACTAGGCAAGCAGCAAAAAGCCATTATTTGTTTTCTGAAAGACACAAGGATGCTGTATCTTGTCATGTTAACTACATACAGGTGCCTCTCACTGCTGTGGAATGGACTCAATCAGAGACCAATATGATCAGACAAAAAGCCATTTATTGCAAAGCATTAACTCCTTATATACTGTTGCTTTCACACACCTACAGCAATTTGGCATATCATGATTGGATACTTGTCTTGAAGACCCTTAGTGACTAACATATAATTGGTTAAGCACAGGTGTGAGAACTGGACCTCGAACTCTTGCCAACAGTCCACAGTTCTCATAACTCAGTGAATTACAGTTTCTTCTTATCTTGCTTGCTTAGGCTTCCTCGGGCCTCCCATGGCCTTGCTGTATCCCTCGGAGTTATTCAGAGCTCATGTACCAAATATCCATTCTCTTGTGAGAACACTGTCTCCACATCTCACTATTTTAGTTATATAAATATGGTGGGAATCACCTTTTAGTTAATGAAAGCATCTGATTCTGGTTGTGTTGTCCACATTTGAATTAGAAAGATGAAGATTGCAGTGAAAACTGAGATGTTCAGATGGGGAGATAGATAGGTTTTGCAGTGCTACCATGATAAGAAATCACACAGTGGTGGTGACATCAAATGAAAGCAGTGAGGCATTCCTATGGGTTCAGGCAGAGAAAGTTAGAGACTGTGCAGAAGAGAACAGTTCTGAGGTCTGATAGCAGCCTTGGCTGTAGAAAGACTTAGCAGGACAGCAGCTGATCCCTGAGGATGTTAGGGTGAGCAGTATCTGAGTTTGCACACAATTAGTAAAGGTACATTAAAAAAAAAAGGTAAGTCTTGTGAGCATTAAACAGGAAAGGGGATGAAAAGACCTTTGCAATGTAGCTCTAGGGTCATCAGTTCTGAGTGTGGCTGCCCAGTGCTCAAGTAGTGCATGGATGGGCGTGTGTCCACCTGGATGCAAATGCCCAAAACAAGGAAGAAAAGAACCAAGATCACTGAAAATGTGATTCTGACACAGCTTGACAGCATCAGAGTCCACTGGAAAGAAGAAGAATGGGTAAAATACTGAGTGTGGAGAATAAAAATCCAGAGAAAAACAAGCATAGCTTTTACCTAGCCTACAAAGAATGCTGGAGAGGGACATTTTACTAGGACATGTAGTGGTAGGGCAAGGGGGAATGGCTTTAAAATGACAGGGGAAATTTAGATTAGGTATAGGGAAGAAATTCTTTACAGTGAGGGCGGTGAGGCACTGGTGCAGGCTGCCCAGGGAAGTTGTAGCTGCCCTATGCCAGAAGTGTTCAAGACCAGGTTGAATGGGTCTTGTTGGAACAACGTGCTCTAGTGGAAGGTGTTCCTGCCTATGTCAGGGGGGTTGGAACCAGATGATCTTTAAGGTCTCTTCCAACCCAGTCTGTTCTATGATTCTGTGGTTCTGTGATTATTGAGTTATTTCTTAAGGATTACTTCTGTTTGGATGTATGGATCTGCTTGTGTATAGCAGCAAAGGAGGGTACAACTGCAGCTGATACTTCGTCTGTGACTTTGTCAGGTTTAACTGGACAGCTGTCCGCATGTGCTGGGCACTTGGGTCAGCAGCATTTGGGGGTCAAAAAGGTGCTTGAAGACACAACTGCAGGACTGAGGGAACTGGATTTTAGTGTACAAGTTTGAAGGCTGATAGCTAAATTGTGCATATTGATCCCACTCATTTCTGTCCATACCTATCTATGAGTATGTGCTATCCGAGTAACACTGAAAAGTCAGTGTTTTGTGTATATTTACAAGAGGTTGTAATTCTTGCATTCTTAATTTCTCAAAAAATGCCTACCTTCCCAGGCACTGCTTGTCCTGTTTTCCAGCTAGGGCTTAATAACAGAGTGCTAAATGAAGTCTCTTGTTCCTTTTCTGCATGTTAGGTAATCTTTATTGGCACTTCTAAAGTATAGCTGTATTGCAGCTGTAAAAACAAATGGACTGATGGTTCATGTAAGGTATGTTATTGGTGTTCCTTTGGTCCTCAGGCTGGCATGTTTACTGATTTACCTACTGGTTCACAAAATTGAGTAAGCCACAATGGGAACTCCTGCAAATCAGTGAATTAAGAAACACTTGTAATAATTAGCTACCTTGTCAGCTTGTGACAGTTGAAGAACAAGAGCAGAACAGTATCCAATTTGATGTATTGATACAAATATGCATTCATGGGCTTTCTTAAAATCTTCAGCTTCCAAACCACCATCCCTTTCTGTGAAAGCCAAACCCAAGGGCTGAACTTTATCCTCATGGGAAGTGACATTTGCCTGCCTGTTAGAAAGGCATTTCTAGGTTTGGCTTCTAGTACAGATTAAAATGAACACTAGTCAGTAAAAACTTGCTTGCTTTTTTTTTTTTATTAGGTATAGCTATGATTTAATACCAGCTTCTTTTTTAAAAGAACTCTGTATTGCATGAAAGAATGTGACAAAGATGTGAAAGCAGTGGCTTCTTTTGGGTTTGAAATACTTTATTATTTTGGAAGTCTGAGGGAAGAGGCTGCAGAAATCACAGAATAACTTCATTAACATATGAAATAAATCACGAACTCAGACCTGAGGAAGAAAAGAAGATGTTTGCACATCTGCCTTATTGCAGCAACTTTCTGTATCTTGATCAAGAGTAGTTGTAAGCTGGAAATGGAGAAAAATAAGAAGGATGAGAATATGGATATCTGATTTTCCAGCTGCACAGAAGTGTATGCCTGGAACCTAGCAGAAACTTGCAGATTTCCAAGTGCCATATTTCACAGGCACTGGAGGATAATGCCTCCTATGAGAACAGCTGCTGTGTGCTAACATCAGTATGAGCTGTCACATTAGGTCTATAATAATGGCATGGACTTTTAGGAGCCTTTGGAGGTACTACATCTGGAAAAAAAAAATTTAATTGTCAAATACCGTGAAAGCTGTGGAGAACGGGGACATTGATTGTGTTTTGAGGTAATTGAAGGTATGCAACAATTTTTCTTTTCAAATTGTTTTGCAGGCTTAAGAGAGCAGGATCTGAGTTAACCTTTGGGTAATAGAAGTCCTTGACACAGGGGGTGCATATTTTCAGTGCTTCATAATCACTTTGTCCACATAACAGAAGAACAGCAAGCTACATTTGGTCTTTTCTGTTCTTTCAGTAACACGGCTGGAGTCAAGTTGAGTAACCAGACGATGTTAATTCATCTTGCTGTTTGAGGTCCTTCTGGAACAAAGTAGGAAAATACCATGAATACATTTTAGGTTATTTCTTTTAAGAGTTGAATTTCAGTACTTTGGTTCATGCAGAAATTATGCTTGCAACAGTTTTCAAATGTAGTTTTTTGCATAGAAAAGGTGAAATGATCTGGATATCTTATTAACATGTATTGCAGTGCACGTATTGCAAATGCCTTTAAATAGCTGTTTGCAGGCTGTAAATAAGGATTAATTTTTTTGATTTCTTGAGACCAGAGACAGATTTCATCTACTCTTGTGTTTCCAGGACAGGCGCATTCAAATATTTATAGTTGGAGATAGATCAGCCTTTTCAGCATGCATCTTTGTTAGTTTTGAGGCCCAGATTTGGATAAAAATCTGAAGTGGGTTTTCTTTGAATTGCAGATTAATTGCAGTGAATATTTAGTCATCTCAGGTTAGTAGGAAGATAAGTACTTCCAAGAACTTTGCAGTTTGAGAAGCCTTTATCTTTGTAAAAGCAGTTTGGATAGTGGTTATTTTATTTGAATAACAACAGAAGAAAAACTCAGTTTAAGTTGCTGAAGTAGGTAACTAGATAATATCAGCGCCAGCATATGAAAAGCAAAAACACTGGTGTGGGAAAGTTGAGTGGTAAGAATTTGTAATTCTCAAACAATAAATGGCATTATGAGATGTAAGAGCTGGCAGCTCAGCTCACGTGAGGAGCTGACTCACCAGGGGCAGAGCCAGGAGGAGTGACACCAACTGTGAGTGGTTAAAAACTTACCCAGGGAGCGCAGCGACCAGGAGCACAGCGAACAGAGCGGGCAAACAGAGCGGGTTGAGGCAGTTTGCGTGGCAGTTCGAGCGGGCACACGAGCGGGATAACCGCCTCATCAAGAGGACTTGCCTGGAGTGCTTGCATTCGCTGTGAGCAAATAAATGATCTGCTCAGGCAGGTGGTTGAACTGAGGGAGGAGGTAGAAAGGTTGAGAGCCATCAGAGAACACGAAAGTGAAATAGATTGGTGGAGCCACACCCTAAGGCAAGGGCAGAGGGAAGTGGTTGAACAAGTGATGGACACCTTCCCTCCTACCATCAGACAGAAGGAGCGAACTTAAGGGACAAGGAGGTATGGAGGGAGGTCCCTCCTCGGAGAGGTAAGCGAAAACCCTCGCAATCCCTTCCTCCCTCCCTGTTGCCCCTGAATAACAGGTATGAGGTCTTGAAACTACAGGGCCAGGTAAATGGAGATGGAGAGGTAAACCTATCTAATAATGATAAAGCCAATAACAACTGAAGAGAATACAGCATCACACCAGCCACCCGACCCATACCTCACCCCATCCTGCCCGACCGAGCACCGACTGATACCTCCTCCATCCCCCCAGAGCTCCAGCCCTTCTGGGTCTCTCCCGATTACATCCTGGGTATGACGTGCTATGGTATGGAATACCTCTTTGTCTAGCCTGGGTCAGGTGTCCTGTCTCTCCTTCCTCCCAGCCTCCCCTCCTCCCTGGCAGAGCATGAGGCTCAGAAAAGGCCTTGGACAAAACCAAACATTTGAGCAGTAACTCAAAACATACTCGCTATCAGCAACCGTTCCCAGCCCGAAAGTCAAAACACAGCACTGCACCAGCTACCAAGAAGGAGAAAAATGACTGCTACTGCTCAAACCAGGACATTATCCACCCCTTATTCCATGCCATTCATGTCATACTCAGGTCCCACATTTTCAATATACCATCACTCTTAAGTCCACACCTCGATCATGAGTCCATCTCTATGTTGCATTTCTGCACTGATGGACTGAAGTATCTGGGCCCACCAGGCTCAAAATCATTCACCGTCCCCTTCAGCAGTTCTACAGCTTGCTGCTGGGGACTCCATACAGCTGCCTTTCACCTCCAATGCTTCCAAAGCACTGGAGGGGCCCAGTGGACCAGATACTCACCCATACTGTCCCACATGCCCTGTCACTCATGACTGTCCAGCCTTGGGGTCAGTCTCCTGGTGCTCCTATATCCTTGTCTAACCCTAGACAAGACCCAAACCTGACTCTGCATAACTTTTGGGGTCAGAGAAAATGGTTGTGGATAGAACACACTCTGTGTGTGTGCCACCATGCTGATCCCTATCATGATCAGCAGGCAGGTCCCAAGGGCACCCAAAAGCCATTCATAACCGTCAGAACTCTCAGATGATGCTGCTGCACTTGTCACTGGGGCTGATGTAGCTGCTGTGCTTGCCAGCTCTCCCACCATCAGCTTCTCTTCTCCTGAGTCCAAACCTTCCTCCTCTGCCTTGCTGGGAAGTGCTGCGTGGTCTCCTGCATCCTGCTGGGGCTCGGCGGGTGACTTCCGGGGGATGCTCTTGGCCACTGCAGAGTTGGGAACGGCCGTGGGACTCAGCTCCCCCACTGCCTGGTCCTGCTGCTCAGCTACCGCTTCTGTCTGCTCCTCTGCCGCCTGCTCCCACTGCTCTGCTACTGCCGCTTGGTTCCCCGTGCCGCTCTCCCTGGCAGCTTCAGCCGCCGCTGCTGGCTCCCGGGGCCGCTCCTTCCCGGCTTCACGCAGCCTCACGCAGATGGAGGCAAGGACAAGGGAAAGGACGGTGAAGAGCAGCGGGACGGCCTGGTACAAGTCCAAGTCCACGGCCATGTCCATCCCCCCTGCTAGCGGAGCCCCCCCGTATTACAAGTCATTGCCGTAAAGTGAAACCAAAACTTTAGCCCAAGCCCCATGATTGATAAACACGAATACATCTAATTCATACTCAAAGTACCTGGCAAAATCCTGAAACTGTGAGATCCAGAGAAAAAACTCTGAGAGCCAATAAATCAGCATTGTGACGAGTGACTATATATCCGCTCAGATCTGTTGTTATCTCAACCCCTCGGGCCCCACATTGGGCGCCAAAAAGAACTCTCGTTGTTTAAACCAAGTCCACACACAGATTGTTCCCTCACTCCCACCCTTGCTCCCCCAGCTCCCGGAGAGTTAGGAAGGAGAATCCAAAGAAAGTAGCCCCCACGGGTTGAGATAAGAACGGTTTAATGGCTAAGGTATAACATAAATCACCACTGCCGTTACTACTAGAAATAAGAATGATAAAGCCAATAACAACTGAAGAGAATACAGCATCACACCAGCCACCCAACCCATAAATCACCCCATCCTGCCCAATCGAGCACCGATCAATACCTCCTCCATCCCCCAGAGCTCCAGCCCTTCCAGGTCTCTCCCAGTTACATCCCACGTATGGCGTGCTATGGTATGGAATACCTCTTTGTCTAGCCTGGGTCAGGTGTCCTGTCTCTCCTTCCTCCCGGCCTCCCTTCCTCCTTGACAGAGCATGAGCTCAGAAAAAGCCTTGGACAAAACCAAACATTTGAGCAGTACCTCAAAACATACTTGCTATCAGCAACCGTTCTCAGCCCGAAAGTCAAAACACAGCACTGCACCAGCTACCAAGAATGAGAAAAAAGACTGTTACCACTCAAACCAGGACAAATGGCTAGGGAAGTGCAAACGTGGGTTAGAAGTGGCCAAAGATGACTTAAAACTGGTTAGGAGTTGGCTAAATGAGAGTAGAAATAGGTTAGAAGTGAATAAAAATAGCTTAAAAATAGCTGAAAATGGCCTAAAACGGTGAAAAAAGGAAAAAATTGGTTACAAAAGGAGGATAATAAGATGAAAATTGTTTAGAAATTGAGAAAATTGTTGAAAAAAGTTCAAAAATGGATTAAAACGTGTTTCAGGTGGGCAAAAATGGTTTAGAAAGAGGACAAAATGGCTTTATGAGTCTTGGAGTTCATAGAATCATAGAGCAGGTAGGGTTGGAAAGGACCTTAAGATCACCTCGTTCCAAAGCCCCTGCCATGGGCAGGGACACCTCACATTAAACCATGTCTCCCAAGGCTTCGTCCAACCTGGCCATGAACACTGCCATGGACTGAGCATTCAAAATTTCCTTGGGAAAGCCATGCCAGTACCTCAACACCCTTACAGTAAAGTACTTCTTCCTTAGCAAAAGTGGCTGAGAAATGGCAGGAAATGGTTTAGAAATGGTTAGGGAAGTGCAAGACCGGGTTAGAAATGGCCAGAGGTGGCTTGAAGGGGGTTAAAATTGGCGTACAGAGGGTTAGAAATGTCCAAAAATGGCTGAAAAAGGCTTAGAGAAGTACAAACAAAGGTTAGATGTGGCCAAAATTGGCCCCAAAAGTGTTAGAGGTGTGCAAAAATGGGTTAGAAAAGGAAAAAGATGGCTTGAAAGGGGTTGCAAGTGGGCCAAAATGGCTTAGAAATAGCCAAAATCGGCTTTAAAAGGGTTAGAGATGAGCAAGAATGGCTTAGAAACGGACAAAAACGGCTTGAAAACGGTTAGAGAAGTGCAAACGTGGGTTAGAAGTGGCCAAAGATGGCTTAAAACTGGTTAGGATTTGGTGAAATAGGGCTAGAAATAGCCAAAAGTGACCTAAAACGAGTTAGAAGTGAGTAAAAACAGGTTAGAAATAGCCGAAAAAGGCCTAAAACGGGTGAGAAATGGGAAAAAAACGGGTTAAAAAAGGAGGAAAACAAGAGGAAAATTGGTTAGAAATTGACAAAATTGTTGAGAAAAGGACAAAAATGGCTGAAAAGGTGTTGCAGGTGGGCAAAAATGGTTTAGAAAGAGGACAAAAGAGATTTATGAGGGTCGGAGATGGACAAAAGCGTGTTAGAAATGCATAAAAATGGTTTAGAAATGGTTAGGGAAGTGCAAGACCGGGTTAGAAATGGCCAGAGGTGGCTTGAAGGGGGTTAAAATTGGCGTACAGAGGGTTAGAAATGGCCAAAAATGGCTGAAAAAGGCTTAGAGAAGTACAAACAAAGGTTAGATGTGGCCAAAATTGGCCCCAAAAGTGTTAGAGGTGTGCAAAAATGGGTTAGAAAAGGAAAAAGATGGCTTGAAAGGGGTTGCATGCGGGCCAAAATGGCTTAGAAATAGCCAAAATCGGCTTTAAAAGGGTTAGAGATGAGCAAGAATGGCTTAGAAAGGGACAAAAACGGCTTGAAAACGGTTAGAGAAGTGCAAACGTGGGTTAGAAGTAGCCAAAGATGGCTTAAAACTGGTTAGGATTTGGTGAAATAGGGCTAGAAATAGCCAAAAGCGACCTAAAACGAGTTAGAAGTGAGTAAAAACAGGTTAGAAATAGCCGAAAAAGGCCTAAAACGGGTGAGAAATGGGAAAAAACGGGTTAAAAAAGGAGGAAAACAAGAGGAAAATTGGTTAGAAATTGACAAAATTGTTGAGAAAAGGACAAAAATGGCTGAAAAGGTGTTGCAGGTGGGCAAAAATGGTTTAGAAAGAGGACAAAAGAGATTTATGAGGGTCGGAGATGGACAAAAGCGTGTTAGAAATGCATAAAAATGGTTTAGAAATGGTTAGGGAAGTGCAAGACCGGGTTAGAAATGGCCAGAGGTGGCTTGAAGGGGGTTAAAATTGGCGTACAGAGGGTTAGAAATGTCCAAAAATGGCTGAAAAAGGCTTAGAGAAGTACAAACAAAGGTTAGATGTGGCCAAAATTGGCCCCAAAAGTGTTAGAGGTGTGCAAAAATGGGTTAGAAAAGGAAAAAGATGGCTTGAAAGGGGTTGCATGCGGGCCAAAATGGCTTAGAAATAGCCAAAATCGGCTTTAAAAGGGTTAGAGATGAGCAAGAATGGCTTAGAAAGGGACAAAAACGGCTTGAAAACGGTTAGAGAAGTGCAAACGTGGGTTAGAAGTAGCCAAAGATGGCTTAAAACTGGTTAGGATTTGGTGAAATAAGGCTAGAAATAGCCAAAAGTGACCTAAAACGAGTTAGAAGTGAGTAAAAACAGGTTAGAAATAGCCGAAAAAGGCCTAAAACGGGTGAGAAATGGGAAAAAACGGGTTAAAAAAGGAGGAAAACAAGAGGAAAATTGGTTAGAAATTGACAAAATTGTTGAGAAAAGGACAAAAATGGCTGAAAAGGTGTTGCAGGTGGGCAAAAATGGTTTAGAAAGAGGACAAAAGAGATTTATGAGGGTCGGAGATGGACAAAAGCGTGTTAGAAATGCATAAAAATGGTTTAGAAATGGTTAGGGAAGTGCAAGACCGGGTTAGAAATGGCCAGAGGTGGCTTGAAGGGGGTTAAAATTGGCGTACAGAGGGTTAGAAATGGCCAAAAATGGCTGAAAAAGGCTTAGAGAAGTACAAACAAAGGTTAGATGTGGCCAAAATTGGCCCCAAAAGTGTTAGAGGTGTGCAAAAATGGGTTAGAAAAGGAAAAAGATGGCTTGAAAGGGGTTGCATGCGGGCCAAAATGGCTTAGAAATAGCCAAAATCGGCTTTAAAAGGGTTAGAGATGAGCAAAAATGGCTTAGAAAGGGACAAAAACGGCTTGAAAACGGTTAGAGAAGTGCAAACGTGGGTTAGAAGTAGCCAAAGATGGCTTAAAACTGGTTAGGATTTGGTGAAATAAGGCTAGAAATAGCCAAAAGTGACCTAAAACGAGTTAGAAGTGAGTAAAAACAGGTTAGAAATAGCCGAAAAAGGCCTAAAACGGGTGAGAAATGGGAAAAAACGGGTTAAAAAAGGAGGAAAACAAGAGGAAAATTGGTTAGAAATTGACAAAATTGTTGAGAAAAGGACAAAAATGGCTGAAAAGGTGTTGCAGGTGGGCAAAAATGGTTTAGAAAGAGGACAAAAGAGATTTATGAGGGTCGGAGATGGACAAAAGCGTGTTAGAAATGCATAAAAATGGTTTAGAAATGGTTAGGGAAGTGCAAGACCGGGTTAGAAATGGCCAGAGGTGGCTTGAAGGGGGTTAAAATTGGCGTACAGAGGGTTAGAAATGTCCAAAAATGGCTGAAAAAGGCTTAGAGAAGTACAAACAAAGGTTAGATGTGGCCAAAATTGGCCCCAAAAGTGTTAGAGGTGTGCAAAAATGGGTTAGAAAAGGAAAAAGATGGCTTGAAAGGGGTTGCAAGTGGGCCAAAATGGCTTAGAAATAGCCAAAATCGGCTTTAAAAGGGTTAGAGATGAGCAAAAATGGCTTAGAAAGGGACAAAAACGGCTTGAAAACGGTTAGAGAAGTGCAAACGTGGGTTAGAAGTAGCCAAAGATGGCTTAAAACTGGTTAGGATTTGGTGAAATAGGGCTAGAAATAGCCAAAAGCTACCTAAAACGAGTTAGAAGTGAGTAAAAACAGGTTAGAAATAGCCGAAAAAGGCCTAAAACGGGTGAGAAATGGGAAAAAACGGGTTAAAAAAGGAGGAAAACAAGAGGAAAATTGGTTAGAAATTGACAAAATTGTTGAGAAAAGGACAAAAATGGCTGAAAAGGTGTTGCAGGTGGGCAAAAATGGTTTAGAAAGAGGACAAAAGAGATTTATGAGGGTCGGAGATGGACAAAAGCGTGTTAGAAATGCATAAAAATGGTTTAGAAATGGTTAGGGAAGTGCAAGACCGGGTTAGAAATGGCCAGAGGTGGCTTGAAGGGGGTTAAAATTGGCGTACAGAGGGTTAGAAATGTCCAAAAATGGCTGAAAAAGGCTTAGAGAAGTACAAACAAAGGTTAGATGTGGCCAAAATTGGCCCCAAAAGTGTTAGAGGTGTGCAAAAATGGGTTAGAAAAGGAAAAAGATGGCTTGAAAGGGGTTGCATGCGGGCCAAAATGGCTTAGAAATAGCCAAAATCGGCTTTAAAAGGGTTAGAGATGAGCAAGAATGGCTTAGAAACGGACAAAAACGGCTTGAAAACGGTTAGAGAAGTGCAAACGTGGGTTAGAAGTAGGCCAAAGATGGCTTAAAACTGGTTAGGATTTGGTGAAATAGGGCTAGAAATAGCCAAAAGCGACCTAAAACGAGTTAGAAGTGAGTAAAAACAGGTTAGAAATAGCCGAAAAAGGCCTAAAACGGGTGAGAAATGGGAAAAAAACGGGTTAAAAAAGGAGGAAAACAAGAGGAAAATTGGTTAGAAATTGACAAAATTGTTGAGAAAAGGACAAAAATGGCTGAAAAGGTGTTGCAGGTGGGCAAAAATGGTTTAGAAAGAGGACAAAAGAGATTTATGAGGGTCGGAGATGGACAAAAGCATGTTAGAAATGCATAAAAATGGTTTAGAAATGGTTAGGGAAGTGCAAGACCGGGTTAGAAATGGCCAGAGGTGGCTTGAAGGGGGTTAAAATTGGCGTACAGAGGGTTAGAAATGTCCAAAAATGGCTGAAAAAGGCTTAGAGAAGTACAAACAAAGGTTAGATGTGGCCAAAATTGGCCCCAAAAGTGTTAGAGGTGTGCAAAAATGGGTTAGAAAAGGAAAAAGATGGCTTGAAAGGGGTTGCATGCGGGCCAAAATGGCTTAGAAATAGCCAAAATCGGCTTTAAAAGGGTTAGAGATGAGCAAAAATGGCTTAGAAACGGGACAAAAACGGCTTGAAAACGGTTAGAGAAGTGCAAACGTGGGTTAGAAGTGGCCAAAGATGGCTTAAAACTGGTTAGGATTTGGTGAAATAGGGCTAGAAATAGCCAAAAGCGACCTAAAACGAGTTAGAAGTGAGTAAAAACAGGTTAGAAATAGCCGAAAAAGGCCTAAAACGGGTGAGAAATGGGAAAAAAACGGGTTAAAAAAGGAGGAAAACAAGAGGAAAATTGGTTAGAAATTGACAAAATTGTTGAGAAAAGGACAAAAATGGCTGAAAAGGTGTTGCAGGTGGGCAAAAATGGTTTAGAAAGAGGACAAAAGAGATTTATGAGGGTCGGAGATGGACAAAAGCGTGTTAGAAATGCATAAAAATGGTTTAGAAATGGTTAGGGAAGTGCAAGACCGGGTTAGAAATGGCCAGAGGTGGCTTGAAGGGGGTTAAAATTGGCGTACAGAGGGTTAGAAATGTCCAAAAATGGCTGAAAAAGGCTTAGAGAAGTACAAACAAAGGTTAGATGTGGCCAAAATTGGCCCCAAAAGTGTTAGAGGTGTGCAAAAATGGGTTAGAAAAGGAAAAAGATGGCTTGAAAGGGGTTGCATGCGGGCCAAAATGGCTTAGAAATAGCCAAAATCGGCTTTAAAAGGGTTAGAGATGAGCAAGAATGGCTTAGAAAGGGACAAAAACGGCTTGAAAACGGTTAGAGAAGTGCAAACGTGGGTTAGAAGTATCCAAAGATGGCTTAAAACTGGTTAGGATTTGGTGAAATAGGGCTAGAAATAGCCAAAAGCGACCTAAAACGAGTTAGAAGTGAGTAAAAACAGGTTAGAAATAGCCGAAAAAGGCCTAAAACGGGTGAGAAATGGGAAAAAAACGGGTTAAAAAAGGAGGAAAACAAGAGGAAAATTGGTTAGAAATTGACAAAATTGTTGAGAAAAGGACAAAAATGGCTGAAAAGGTGTTGCAGGTGGGCAAAAATGGTTTAGAAAGAGGACAAAAGAGATTTATGAGGGTCGGAGATGGACAAAAGCGTGTTAGAAATGCATAAAAATGGTTTAGAAATGGTTAGGGAAGTGCAAGACCGGGTTAGAAATGGCCAGAGGTGGCTTGAAGGGGGTTAAAATTGGCGTACAGAGGGTTAGAAATGGCCAAAAATGGCTGAAAAAGGCTTAGAGAAGTACAAACAAAGGTTAGATGTGGCCAAAATTGGCCCCAAAAGTGTTAGAGGTGTGCAAAAATGGGTTAGAAAAGGAAAAAGATGGCTTGAAAGGGGTTGCATGCGGGCCAAAATGGCTTAGAAATAGCCAAAATCGGCTTTAAAAGGGTTAGAGATGAGCAAAAATGGCTTAGAAACGGGACAAAAACGGCTTGAAAACGGTTAGAGAAGTGCAAACGTGGGTTAGAAGTAGCCAAAGATGGCTTAAAACTGGTTAGGATTTGGTGAAATAAGGCTAGAAATAGCCAAAAGTGACCTAAAACGAGTTAGAAGTGAGTAAAAACAGGTTAGAAATAGCCGAAAAAGGCCTAAAACGGGTGAGAAATGGGAAAAAACGGGTTAAAAAAGGAGGAAAACAAGAGGAAAATTGGTTAGAAATTGACAAAATTGTTGAGAAAAGGACAAAAATGGCTGAAAAGGTGTTGCAGGTGGGCAAAAATGGTTTAGAAAGAGGACAAAAGAGATTTATGAGGGTCGGAGATGGACAAAAGCATGTTAGAAATGCATAAAAATGGTTTAGAAATGGTTAGGGAAGTGCAAGACCGGGTTAGAAATGGCCAGAGGTGGCTTGAAGGGGGTTAAAATTGGCGTACAGAGGGTTAGAAATGTCCAAAAATGGCTGAAAAAGGCTTAGAGAAGTACAAACAAAGGTTAGATGTGGCCAAAATTGGCCCCAAAAGTGTTAGAGGTGTGCAAAAAGGGGTTAGAAAAGGAAAAAGATGGCTTGAAAGGGGTTGCATGCGGGCCAAAATGGCTTAGAAATAGCCAAAATCGGCTTTAAAAGGGTTAGAGATGAGCAAGAATGGCTTAGAAAGGGACAAAAACGGCTTGAAAACGGTTAGAGAAGTGCAAACGTGGGTTAGAAGTAGCCAAAGATGGCTTAAAACTGGTTAGGATTTGGTGAAATAAGGCTAGAAATAGCCAAAAGTGACCTAAAACGAGTTAGAAGTGAGTAAAAACAGGTTAGAAATAGCCGAAAAAGGCCTAAAACGGGTGAGAAATGGGAAAAAACGGGTTAAAAAAGGAGGAAAACAAGAGGAAAATTGGTTAGAAATTGACAAAATTGTTGAGAAAAGGACAAAAATGGCTGAAAAGGTGTTGCAGGTGGGCAAAAATGGTTTAGAAAGAGGACAAAAGAGATTTATGAGGGTCGGAGATGGACAAAAGCGTGTTAGAAATGCATAAAAATGGTTTAGAAATGGTTAGGGAAGTGCAAGACCGGGTTAGAAATGGCCAGAGGTGGCTTGAAGGGGGTTAAAATTGGCGTACAGAGGGTTAGAAATGGCCAAAAATGGCTGAAAAAGGCTTAGAGAAGTACAAACAAAGGTTAGATGTGGCCAAAATTGGCCCCAGAAGTGTTAGAGGTGTGCAAAAATGGGTTAGAAAAGGAAAAAGATGGCTTGAAAGGGGTTGCATGCGGGCCAAAATGGCTTAGAAATAGCCAAAATCGGCTTTAAAAGGGTTAGAGATGAGCAAAAATGGCTTAGAAAGGGACAAAAACGGCTTGAAAACGGTTAGAGAAGTGCAAACGTGGGTTAGAAGTAGCCAAAGATGGCTTAAAACTGGTTAGGATTTGGTGAAATAGGGCTAGAAATAGCCAAAAGCGACCTAAAACGAGTTAGAAGTGAGTAAAAACAGGTTAGAAATAGCCGAAAAAGGCCTAAAACGGGTGAGAAATGGGAAAAAACGGGTTAAAAAAGGAGGAAAACAAGAGGAAAATTGGTTAGAAATTGACAAAATTGTTGAGAAAAGGACAAAAATGGCTGAAAAGGTGTTGCAGGTGGGCAAAAATGGTTTAGAAAGAGGACAAAAGAGATTTATGAGGGTCGGAGATGGACAAAAGCGTGTTAGAAATGCATAAAAATGGTTTAGAAATGGTTAGGGAAGTGCAAGACCGGGTTAGAAATGGCCAGAGGTGGCTTGAAGGGGGTTAAAATTGGCGTACAGAGGGTTAGAAATGGCCAAAAATGGCTGAAAAAGGCTTAGAGAAGTACAAACAAAGGTTAGATGTGGCCAAAATTGGCCCCAAAAGTGTTAGAGGTGTGCAAAAATGGGTTAGAAAAGGAAAAAGATGGCTTGAAAGGGGTTGCAAGTGGGCCAAAATGGCTTAGAAATAGCCAAAATCGGCTTTAAAAGGGTTAGAGATGAGCAAAAATGGCTTAGAAAGGGACAAAAACGGCTTGAAAACGGTTAGAGAAGTGCAAACGTGGGTTAGAAGTAGCCAAAGATGGCTTAAAACTGGTTAGGATTTGGTGAAATAGGGCTAGAAATAGCCAAAAGCGACCTAAAACGAGTTAGAAGTGAGTAAAAACAGGTTAGAAATAGCCGAAAAAGGCCTAAAACGGGTGAGAAATGGGAAAAAACGGGTTAAAAAAGGAGGAAAACAAGAGGAAAATTGGTTAGAAATTGACAAAATTGTTGAGAAAAGGACAAAAATGGCTGAAAAGGTGTTGCAGGTGGGCAAAAATGGTTTAGAAAGAGGACAAAAGAGATTTATGAGGGTCGGAGATGGACAAAAGCGTGTTAGAAATGCATAAAAATGGTTTAGAAATGGTTAGGGAAGTGCAAGACCGGGTTAGAAATGGCCAGAGGTGGCTTGAAGGGGGTTAAAATTGGCGTACAGAGGGTTAGAAATGTCCAAAAATGGCTGAAAAAGGCTTAGAGAAGTACAAACAAAGGTTAGATGTGGCCAAAATTGGCCCCAAAAGTGTTAGAGGTGTGCAAAAATGGGTTAGAAAAGGAAAAAGATGGCTTGAAAGGGGTTGCAATGCGGGCCAAAATGGCTTAGAAATAGCCAAAACCGGCTTTAAAAGGGTTAGAGATGAGCAAAAATGGCTTAGAAAGGGACAAAAACGGCTTGAAAACGGTTAGAGAAGTGCAAACGTGGGTTAGAAGTAGGCCAAAGATGGCTTAAAACTGGTTAGGATTTGGTGAAATAAGGCTAGAAATAGCCAAAAGTGACCTAAAACGAGTTAGAAGTGAGTAAAAACAGGTTAGAAATAGCCGAAAAAGGCCTAAAACGGGTGAGAAATGGGAAAAAACGGGTTAAAAAAGGAGGAAAACAAGAGGAAAATTGGTTAGAAATTGACAAAATTGTTGAGAAAAGGACAAAAATGGCTGAAAAGGTGTTGCAGGTGGGCAAAAATGGTTTAGAAAGAGGACAAAAGAGATTTATGAGGGTCGGAGATGGACAAAAGCGTGTTAGAAATGCATAAAAATGGTTTAGAAATGGTTAGGGAAGTGCAAGACCGGGTTAGAAATGGCCAGAGGTGGCTTGAAGGGGGTTAAAATTGGCGTACAGAGGGTTAGAAATGTCCAAAAATGGCTGAAAAAGGCTTAGAGAAGTACAAACAAAGGTTAGATGTGGCCAAAATTGGCCCCAAAAGTGTTAGAGGTGTGCAAAAATGGGTTAGAAAAGGAAAAAGATGGCTTGAAAGGGGTTGCATGCGGGCCAAAATGGCTTAGAAATAGCCAAAATCGGCTTTAAAAGGGTTAGAGATGAGCAAAAATGGCTTAGAAAGGGACAAAAACGGCTTGAAAACGGTTAGAGAAGTGCAAACGTGGGGTAGAAGTAGGCCAAAGATGGCTTAAAACTGGTTAGGATTTGGTTAAATAGGGCTAGAAATAGCCAAAAGCGACCTAAAACGAGTTAGAAGTGAGTAAAAACAGGTTAGAAATAGCCGAAAAAGGCCTAAAACGGGTGAGAAATGGGAAAAAACGGGTTAAAAAAGGAGGAAAACAAGAGGAAAATTGGTTAGAAATTGACAAAATTGTTGAGAAAAGGACAAAAATGGCTGAAAAGGTGTTGCAGGTGGGCAAAAATGGTTTAGAAAGAGGACAAAAGAGATTTATGAGGGTCGGAGATGGACAAAAGCGTGTTAGAAATGCATAAAAATGGTTTAGAAATGGTTAGGGAAGTGCAAGACCGGGTTAGAAATGGCCAGAGGTGGCTTGAAGGGGGTTAAAATTGGCGTACAGAGGGTTAGAAATGTCCAAAAATGGCTGAAAAAGGCTTAGAGAAGTACAAACAAAGGTTAGATGTGGCCAAAATTGGCCCCAAAAGTGTTAGAGGTGTGCAAAAATGGGTTAGAAAAGGAAAAAGATGGCTTGAAAGGGGTTGCATGCGGGCCAAAATGGCTTAGAAATAGCCAAAATCGGCTTTAAAAGGGTTAGAGATGAGCAAAAATGGCTTAGAAAGGGACAAAAACGGCTTGAAAACGGTTAGAGAAGTGCAAACGTGGGTTAGAAGTGGCCAAAGATGGCTTAAAACTGGTTAGGATTTGGTGAAATAGGGCTAGAAATAGCCAAAAGCGACCTAAAACGAGTTAGAAGTGAGTAAAAACAGGTTAGAAATAGCCGAAAAAGGCCTAAAACGGGTGAGAAATGGGAAAAAACGGGTTAAAAAAGGAGGAAAACAAGAGGAAAATTGGTTAGAAATTGACAAAATTGTTGAGAAAAGGACAAAAATGGCTGAAAAGGTGTTGCAGGTGGGCAAAAATGGTTTAGAAAGAGGACAAAAGAGATTTATGAGGGTCGGAGATGGACAAAAGCGTGTTAGAAATGCATAAAAATGGTTTAGAAATGGTTAGGGAAGTGCAAGACCGGGTTAGAAATGGCCAGAGGTGGCTTGAAGGGGGTTAAAATTGGCGTACAGAGGGTTAGAAATGTCCAAAAATGGCTGAAAAAGGCTTAGAGAAGTACAAACAAAGGTTAGATGTGGCCAAAATTGGCCCCAAAAGTGTTAGAGGTGTGCAAAAATGGGTTAGAAAAGGAAAAAGATGGCTTGAAAGGGGTTGCAAGTGGGCCAAAATGGCTTAGAAATAGCCAAAATCGGCTTTAAAAGGGTTAGAGATGAGCAAAAATGGCTTAGAAAGGGACAAAAACGGCTTGAAAACGGTTAGAGAAGTGCAAACGTGGGTTAGAAGTAGCCAAAGATGGCTTAAAACTGGTTAGGATTTGGTGAAATAGGGCTAGAAATAGCCAAAAGTGACCTAAAACGAGTTAGAAGTGAGTAAAAACAGGTTAGAAATAGCCGAAAAAGGCCTAAAACGGGTGAGAAATGGGAAAAAAACGGGTTAAAAAAGGAGGAAAACAAGAGGAAAATTGGTTAGAAATTGACAAAATTGTTGAGAAAAGGACAAAAATGGCTGAAAAGGTGTTGCAGGTGGGCAAAAATGGTTTAGAAAGAGGACAAAAGAGATTTATGAGGGTCGGAGATGGACAAAAGCGTGTTAGAAATGCATAAAAATGGTTTAGAAATGGTTAGGGAAGTGCAAGACCGGGTTAGAAATGGCCAGAGGTGGCTTGAAGGGGGTTAAAATTGGCATACAGAGGGTTAGAAATGTCCAAAAATGGCTGAAAAAGGCTTAGAGAAGTACAAACAAAGGTTAGATGTGGCCAAAATTGGCCCCAAAAGTGTTAGAGGTGTGCAAAAATGGGTTAGAAAAGGAAAAAGATGGCTTGAAAGGGGTTGCATGCGGGCCAAAATGGCTTAGAAATAGCCAAAATCGGCTTTAAAAGGGTTAGAGATGAGCAAAAATGGCTTAGAAACGGACAAAAACGGCTTGAAAACGGTTAGAGAAGTGCAAACGTGGGTTAGAAGTAGCCAAAGATGGCTTAAAACTGGTTAGGATTTGGTGAAATAGGGCTAGAAATAGCCAAAAGCGACCTAAAACGAGTTAGAAGTGAGTAAAAACAGGTTAGAAATAGCCGAAAAAGGCCTAAAACGGGTGAGAAATGGGAAAAAAACGGGTTAAAAAAGGAGGAAAACAAGAGGAAAATTGGTTAGAAATTGACAAAATTGTTGAGAAAAGGACAAAAATGGCTGAAAAGGTGTTGCAGGTGGGCAAAAATGGTTTAGAAAGAGGACAAAAGAGATTTATGAGGGTCGGAGATGGACAAAAGCGTGTTAGAAATGCATAAAAATGGTTTAGAAATGGTTAGGGAAGTGCAAGACCGGGTTAGAAATGGCCAGAGGTGGCTTGAAGGGGGTTAAAATTGGCGTACAGAGGGTTAGAAATGTCCAAAAATGGCTGAAAAAGGCTTAGAGAAGTACAAACAAAGGTTAGATGTGGCCAAAATTGGCCCCAAAAGTGTTAGAGGTGTGCAAAAATGGGTTAGAAAAGGAAAAAGATGGCTTGAAAGGGGTTGCATGCGGGCCAAAATGGCTTAGAAATAGCCAAAATCGGCTTTAAAAGGGTTAGAGATGAGCAAAAATGGCTTAGAAAGGGACAAAAACGGCTTGAAAACGGTTAGAGAAGTGCAAACGTGGGTTAGAAGTAGGCCAAAGATGGCTTAAAACTGGTTAGGATTTGGTGAAATAGGGCTAGAAATAGCCAAAAGCGACCTAAAACGAGTTAGAAGTGAGTAAAAACAGGTTAGAAATAGCCGAAAAAGGCCTAAAACGGGTGAGAAATGGGAAAAAACGGGTTAAAAAAGGAGGAAAACAAGAGGAAAATTGGTTAGAAATTGACAAAATTGTTGAGAAAAGGACAAAAATGGCTGAAAAGGTGTTGCAGGTGGGCAAAAATGGTTTAGAAAGAGGACAAAAGAGATTTATGAGGGTCGGAGATGGACAAAAGCGTGTTAGAAATGCATAAAAATGGTTTAGAAATGGTTAGGGAAGTGCAAGACCGGGTTAGAAATGGCCAGAGGTGGCTTGAAGGGGGTTAAAATTGGCGTACAGAGGGTTAGAAATGGCCAAAAATGGCTGAAAAAGGCTTAGAGAAGTACAAACAAAGGTTAGATGTGGCCAAAATTGGCCCCAAAAGTGTTAGAGGTGTGCAAAAATGGGTTAGAAAAGGAAAAAGATGGCTTGAAAGGGGTTGCATGCGGGCCAAAATGGCTTAGAAATAGCCGAAATCGGCTTTAAAAGGGTTAGAGATGAGCAAAAATGGCTTAGAAAGGGACAAAAACGGCTTGAAAACGGTTAGAGAAGTGCAAACGTGGGTTAGAAGTGGCCAAAGATGGCTTAAAACTGGTTAGGATTTGGTGAAATAGGGCTAGAAATAGCCAAAAGCGACCTAAAACGAGTTAGAAGTGAGTAAAAACAGGTTAGAAATAGCCGAAAAAGGCCTAAAACGGGTGAGAAATGGGAAAAAAACGGGTTAAAAAAGGAGGAAAACAAGAGGAAAATTGGTTAGAAATTGACAAAATTGTTGAGAAAAGGACAAAAATGGCTGAAAACGTGTTGCAGGTGGGCAAAAATGGTTTAGAAAGAGGACAAAAGAGATTTATGAGGGTCGGAGATGGACAAAAGCGTGTTAGAAATGCATAAAAATGGTTTAGAAATGGTTAGGGAAGTGCAAGACCGGGTTAGAAATGGCCAGAGGTGGCTTGAAGGGGGTTAAAATTGGCGTACAGAGGGTTAGAAATGGCCAAAAATGGCTGAAAAAGGCTTAGAGAAGTACAAACAAAGGTTAGATGTGGCCAAAATTGGCCCCAAAAGTGTTAGAGGTGTGCAAAAATGGGTTAGAAAAGGAAAAAGATGGCTTGAAAGGGGTTGCATGCGGGCCAAAATGGCTTAGAAATAGCCAAAATCGGCTTTAAAAGGGTTAGAGATGAGCAAAAATGGCTTAGAAAGGGACAAAAACGGCTTGAAAACGGTTAGAGAAGTGCAAACGTGGGTTAGAAGTGGCCAAAGATGGCTTAAAACTGGTTAGGATTTGGTGAAATAGGGCTAGAAATAGCCAAAAGCGACCTAAAACGAGTTAGAAGTGAGTAAAAACAGGTTAGAAATAGCCGAAAAAGGCCTAAAACGGGTGAGAAATGGGAAAAAACGGGTTAAAAAAGGAGGAAAACAAGAGGAAAATTGGTTAGAAATTGACAAAATTGTTGAGAAAAGGACAAAAATGGCTGAAAAGGTGTTGCAGGTGGGCAAAAATGGTTTAGAAAGAGGACAAAAGAGATTTATGAGGGTCGGAGATGGACAAAAGCGTGTTAGAAATGCATAAAAATGGTTTAGAAATGGTTAGGGAAGTGCAAGACCGGGTTAGAAATGGCCAGAGGTGGCTTGAAGGGGGTTAAAATTGGCGTACAGAGGGTTAGAAATGGCCAAAAATGGCTGAAAAAGGCTTAGAGAAGTACAAACAAAGGTTAGATGTGGCCAAAATTGGCCCCAGAAGTGTTAGAGGTGTGCAAAAATGGGTTAGAAAAGGAAAAAGATGGCTTGAAAGGGGTTGCATGCGGGCCAAAATGGCTTAGAAATAGCCAAAATCGGCTTTAAAAGGGTTAGAGATGAGCAAAAATGGCTTAGAAAGGGACAAAAACGGCTTGAAAACGGTTAGAGAAGTGCAAACGTGGGTTAGAAGTGGCCAAAGATGGCTTAAAACTGGTTAGGATTTGGTGAAATAGGGCTAGAAATAGCCAAAAGCGACCTAAAACGAGTTAGAAGTGAGTAAAAACAGGTTAGAAATAGCCGAAAAAGGCCTAAAACGGGTGAGAAATGGGAAAAAACGGGTTAAAAAAGGAGGAAAACAAGAGGAAAATTGGTTAGAAATTGACAAAATTGTTGAGAAAAGGACAAAAATGGCTGAAAAGGTGTTGCAGGTGGGCAAAAATGGTTTAGAAAGAGGACAAAAGAGATTTATGAGGGTCGGAGATGGACAAAAGCGTGTTAGAAATGCATAAAAATGGTTTAGAAATGGTTAGGGAAGTGCAAGACCGGGTTAGAAATGGCCAGAGGTGGCTTGAAGGGGGTTAAAATTGGCGTACAGAGGGTTAGAAATGTCCAAAAATGGCTGAAAAAGGCTTAGAGAAGTACAAACAAAGGTTAGATGTGGCCAAAATTGGCCCCAAAAGTGTTAGAGGTGTGCAAAAATGGGTTAGAAAAGGAAAAAGATGGCTTGAAAGGGGTTGCATGCGGGCCAAAATGGCTTAGAAATAGCCAAAATCGGCTTTAAAAGGGTTAGAGATGAGCAAAAATGGCTTAGAAAGGGACAAAAACGGCTTGAAAACGGTTAGAGAAGTGCAAACGTGGGTTAGAAGTAGCCAAAGATGGCTTAAAACTGGTTAGGATTTGGTGAAATAGGGCTAGAAATAGCCAAAAGTGACCTAAAACGAGTTAGAAGTGAGTAAAAACAGGTTAGAAATAGCCGAAAAAGGCCTAAAACGGGTGAGAAATGGGAAAAAACGGGTTAAAAAAGGAGGAAAACAAGAGGAAAATTGGTTAGAAATTGACAAAATTGTTGAGAAAAGGACAAAAATGGCTGAAAAGGTGTTGCAGGTGGGCAAAAATGGTTTAGAAAGAGGACAAAAGAGATTTATGAGGGTCGGAGATGGACAAAAGCATGTTAGAAATGCATAAAAATGGTTTAGAAATGGTTAGGGAAGTGCAAGACCGGGTTAGAAATGGCCAGAGGTGGCTTGAAGGGGGTTAAAATTGGCGTACAGAGGGTTAGAAATGGCCAAAAATGGCTGAAAAAGGCTTAGAGAAGTACAAACAAAGGTTAGATGTGGCCAAAATTGGCCCCAAAAGTGTTAGAGGTGTGCAAAAATGGGTTAGAAAAGGAAAAAGATGGCTTGAAAGGGGTTGCAAGTGGGCCAAAATGGCTTAGAAATAGCCAAAATCGGCTTTAAAAGGGTTAGAGATGAGCAAAAATGGCTTAGAAAGGGACAAAAACGGCTTGAAAACGGTTAGAGAAGTGCAAACGTGGGTTAGAAGTAGGCCAAAGATGGCTTAAAACTGGTTAGGATTTGGTTAAATAGGGCTAGAAATAGCCAAAAGCGACCTAAAACGAGTTAGAAGTGAGTAAAAACAGGTTAGAAATAGCCGAAAAAGGCCTAAAACGGGTGAGAAATGGGAAAAAACGGGTTAAAAAAGGAGGAAAACAAGAGGAAAATTGGTTAGAAATTGACAAAATTGTTGAGAAAAGGACAAAAATGGCTGAAAAGGTGTTGCAGGTGGGCAAAAATGGTTTAGAAAGAGGACAAAAGAGATTTATGAGGGTCGGAGATGGACAAAAGCGTGTTAGAAATGCATAAAAATGGTTTAGAAATGGTTAGGGAAGTGCAAGACCGGGTTAGAAATGGCCAGAGGTGGCTTGAAGGGGGTTAAAATTGGCGTACAGAGGGTTAGAAATGGCCAAAAATGGCTGAAAAAGGCTTAGAGAAGTACAAACAAAGGTTAGATGTGGCCAAAATTGGCCCCAAAAGTGTTAGAGGTGTGCAAAAATGGGTTAGAAAAGGAAAAAGATGGCTTGAAAGGGGTTGCAAGTGGGCCAAAATGGCTTAGAAATAGCCAAAATCGGCTTTAAAAGGGTTAGAGATGAGCAAGAATGGCTTAGAAAGGGACAAAAACGGCTTGAA
This sequence comes from Melopsittacus undulatus, assembly GCF_012275295.1. Taxonomy (NCBI): domain Eukaryota; kingdom Metazoa; phylum Chordata; class Aves; order Psittaciformes; family Psittaculidae; genus Melopsittacus; species Melopsittacus undulatus. The sequence goes on along the minus strand of NW_022993947.1, from coordinate 15,414 downwards.
AACGGTTAGAGAAGTGCAAACGTGGGTTAGAAGTAGGCCAAAGATGGCTTAAAACTGGTTAGGATTTGGTTAAATAGGGCTAGAAATAGCCAAAAGCGACCTAAAACGAGTTAGAAGTGAGTAAAAACAGGTTAGAAATAGCCGAAAAAGGCCTAAAACGGGTGAGAAATGGGAAAAAACGGGTTAAAAAAGGAGGAAAACAAGAGGAAAATTGGTTAGAAATTGACAAAATTGTTGAGAAAAGGACAAAAATGGCTGAAAAGGTGTTGCAGGTGGGCAAAAATGGTTTAGAAAGAGGACAAAAGAGATTTATGAGGGTCGGAGATGGACAAAAGCGTGTTAGAAATGCATAAAAATGGTTTAGAAATGGTTAGGGAAGTGCAAGACCGGGTTAGAAATGGCCAGAGGTGGCTTGAAGGGGGTTATAATTGGCGTACAGAGGGTTAGAAATGTCCAAAAATGGCTGAAAAAGGCTTAGAGAAGTACAAACAAAGGTTAGATGTGGCCAAAATTGGCCCCAGAAGTGTTAGAGGTGTGCAAAAATGGGTTAGAAAAGGAAAAAGATGGCTTGAAAGGGGTTGCATGCGGGCCAAAATGGCTTAGAAATAGCCAAAATCGGCTTTAAAAGGGTTAGAGATGAGCAAGAATGGCTTAGAAAGGGACAAAAACGGCTTGAAAACGGTTAGAGAAGTGCAAACGTGGGTTAGAAGTAGCCAAAGATGGCTTAAAACTGGTTAGGATTTGGTGAAATAGGGCTAGAAATAGCCAAAAGTGACCTAAAACGAGTTAGAAGTGAGTAAAAACAGGTTAGAAATAGCCGAAAAAGGCCTAAAACGGGTGAGAAATGGGAAAAAACGGGTTAAAAAAGGAGGAAAACAAGAGGAAAATTGGTTAGAAATTGACAAAATTGTTGAGAAAAGGACAAAAATGGCTGAAAAGGTGTTGCAGGTGGGCAAAAATGGTTTAGAAAGAGGACAAAAGAGATTTATGAGGGTCGGAGATGGACAAAAGCATGTTAGAAATGCATAAAAATGGTTTAGAAATGGTTAGGGAAGTGCAAGACCGGGTTAGAAATGGCCAGAGGTGGCTTGAAGGGGGTTAAAATTGGCGTACAGAGGGTTAGAAATGGCCAAAAATGGCTGAAAAAGGCTTAGAGAAGTACAAACAAAGGTTAGATGTGGCCAAAATTGGCCCCAAAAGTGTTAGAGGTGTGCAAAAATGGGTTAGAAAAGGAAAAAGATGGCTTGAAAGGGGTTGCAAGTGGGCCAAAATGGCTTAGAAATAGCCAAAATCGGCTTTAAAAGGGTTAGAGATGAGCAAAAATGGCTTAGAAACGGACAAAAACGGCTTGAAAACGGTTAGAGAAGTGCAAACGTGGGTTAGAAGTGGCCAAAGATGGCTTAAAACTGGTTAGGATTTGGTGAAATAGGGCTAGAAATAGCCAAAAGCGACCTAAAACGAGTTAGAAGTGAGTAAAAACAGGTTAGAAATAGCCGAAAAAGGCCTAAAACGGGTGAGAAATGGGAAAAAACGGGTTAAAAAAGGAGGAAAACAAGAGGAAAATTGGTTAGAAATTGACAAAATTGTTGAGAAAAGGACAAAAATGGCTGAAAAGGTGTTGCAGGTGGGCAAAAATGGTTTAGAAAGAGGACAAAAGAGATTTATGAGGGTCGGAGATGGACAAAAGCGTGTTAGAAATGCATAAAAATGGTTTAGAAATGGTTAGGGAAGTGCAAGACCGGGTTAGAAATGGCCAGAGGTGGCTTGAAGGGGGTTAAAATTGGCGTACAGAGGGTTAGAAATGGCCAAAAATGGCTGAAAAAGGCTTAGAGAAGTACAAACAAAGGTTAGATGTGGCCAAAATTGGCCCCAAAAGTGTTAGAGGTGTGCAAAAATGGGTTAGAAAAGGAAAAAGATGGCTTGAAAGGGGTTGCATGCGGGCCAAAATGGCTTAGAAATAGCCAAAATCGGCTTTAAAAGGGTTAGAGATGAGCAAAAATGGCTTAGAAAGGGACAAAAACGGCTTGAAAACGGTTAGAGAAGTGCAAACGTGGGTTAGAAGTGGCCAAAGATGGCTTAAAACTGGTTAGGATTTGGTGAAATAGGGCTAGAAATAGCCAAAAGCGACCTAAAACGAGTTAGAAGTGAGTAAAAACAGGTTAGAAATAGCCGAAAAAGGCCTAAAACGGGTGAGAAATGGGAAAAAACGGGTTAAAAAAGGAGGAAAACAAGAGGAAAATTGGTTAGAAATTGACAAAATTGTTGAGAAAAGGACAAAAATGGCTGAAAAGGTGTTGCAGGTGGGCAAAAATGGTTTAGAAAGAGGACAAAAGAGATTTATGAGGGTCGGAGATGGACAAAAGCATGTTAGAAATGCATAAAAATGGTTTAGAAATGGTTAGGGAAGTGCAAGACCGGGTTAGAAATGGCCAGAGGTGGCTTGAAGGGGGTTAAAATTGGCATACAGAGGGTTAGAAATGTCCAAAAATGGCTGAAAAAGGCTTAGAGAAGTACAAACAAAGGTTAGATGTGGCCAAAATTGGCCCCAAAAGTGTTAGAGGTGTGCAAAAATGGGTTAGAAAAGGAAAAAGATGGCTTGAAAGGGGTTGCAAGTGGGCCAAAATGGCTTAGAAATAGCCAAAATCGGCTTTAAAAGGGTTAGAGATGAGCAAAAATGGCTTAGAAACGGACAAAAACGGCTTGAAAACGGTTAGAGAAGTGCAAACGTGGGTTAGAAGTGGCCAAAGATGGCTTAAAACTGGTTAGGATTTGGTGAAATAGGGCTAGAAATAGCCAAAAGCGACCTAAAACGAGTTAGAAGTGAGTAAAAACAGGTTAGAAATAGCCGAAAAAGGCCTAAAACGGGTGAGAAATGGGAAAAAACGGGTTAAAAAAGGAGGAAAACAAGAGGAAAATTGGTTAGAAATTGACAAAATTGTTGAGAAAAGGACAAAAATGGCTGAAAAGGTGTTGCAGGTGGGCAAAAATGGTTTAGAAAGAGGACAAAAGAGATTTATGAGGGTCGGAGATGGACAAAAGCGTGTTAGAAATGCATAAAAATGGTTTAGAAATGGTTAGGGAAGTGCAAGACCGGGTTAGAAATGGCCAGAGGTGGCTTGAAGGGGGTTAAAATTGGCGTACAGAGGGTTAGAAATGTCCAAAAATGGCTGAAAAAGGCTTAGAGAAGTACAAACAAAGGTTAGATGTGGCCAAAATTGGCCCCAAAAGTGTTAGAGGTGTGCAAAAATGGGTTAGAAAAGGAAAAAGATGGCTTGAAAGGGGTTGCAAGTGGGCCAAAATGGCTTAGAAATAGCCAAAATCGGCTTTAAAAGGGTTAGAGATGAGCAAAAATGGCTTAGAAACGGACAAAAACGGCTTGAAAACGGTTAGAGAAGTGCAAACGTGGGTTAGAAGTGGCCAAAGATGGCTTAAAACTGGTTAGGATTTGGTGAAATAGGGCTAGAAATAGCCAAAAGCGACCTAAAACGAGTTAGAAGTGAGTAAAAACAGGTTAGAAATAGCCGAAAAAGGCCTAAAACGGGTGAGAAATGGGAAAAAACGGGTTAAAAAAGGAGGAAAACAAGAGGAAAATTGGTTAGAAATTGACAAAATTGTTGAGAAAAGGACAAAAATGGCTGAAAAGGTGTTGCAGGTGGGCAAAAATGGTTTAGAAAGAGGACAAAAGAGATTTATGAGGGTCGGAGATGGACAAAAGCGTGTTAGAAATGCATAAAAATGGTTTAGAAATGGTTAGGGAAGTGCAAGACCGGGTTAGAAATGGCCAGAGGTGGCTTGAAGGGGGTTAAAATTGGCGTACAGAGGGTTAGAAATGTCCAAAAATGGCTGAAAAAGGCTTAGAGAAGTACAAACAAAGGTTAGATGTGGCCAAAATTGGCCCCAAAAGTGTTAGAGGTGTGCAAAAATGGGTTAGAAAAGGAAAAAGATGGCTTGAAAGGGGTTGCAAGTGGGCCAAAATGGCTTAGAAATAGCCAAAATCGGCTTTAAAAGGGTTAGAGATGAGCAAAAATGGCTTAGAAACGGACAAAAACGGCTTGAAAACGGTTAGAGAAGTGCAAACGTGGGTTAGAAGTAGCCAAAGATGGCTTAAAACTGGTTAGGATTTGGTGAAATAGGGCTAGAAATAGCCAAAAGCGACCTAAAACGAGTTAGAAGTGAGTAAAAACAGGTTAGAAATAGCCGAAAAAGGCCTAAAACGGGTGAGAAATGGGAAAAAACGGGTTAAAAAAGGAGGAAAACAAGAGGAAAATTGGTTAGAAATTGACAAAATTGTTGAGAAAAGGACAAAAATGGCTGAAAAGGTGTTGCAGGTGGGCAAAAATGGTTTAGAAAGAGGACAAAAGAGATTTATGAGGGTCGGAGATGGACAAAAGCGTGTTAGAAATGCATAAAAATGGTTTAGAAATGGTTAGGGAAGTGCAAGACCGGGTTAGAAATGGCCAGAGGTGGCTTGAAGGGGGTTAAAATTGGCGTACAGAGGGTTAGAAATGGCCAAAAATGGCTGAAAAAGGCTTAGAGAAGTACAAACAAAGGTTAGATGTGGCCAAAATTGGCCCCAAAAGTGTTAGAGGTGTGCAAAAATGGGTTAGAAAAGGAAAAAGATGGCTTGAAAGGGGTTGCATGCGGGCCAAAATGGCTTAGAAATAGCCAAAATCGGCTTTAAAAGGGTTAGAGATGAGCAAAAATGGCTTAGAAAGGGACAAAAACGGCTTGAAAACGGTTAGAGAAGTGCAAACGTGGGTTAGAAGTGGCCAAAGATGGCTTAAAACTGGTTAGGATTTGGTGAAATAGGGCTAGAAATAGCCAAAAGCGACCTAAAACGAGTTAGAAGTGAGTAAAAACAGGTTAGAAATAGCCGAAAAAGGCCTAAAACGGGTGAGAAATGGGAAAAAACGGGTTAAAAAAGGAGGAAAACAAGAGGAAAATTGGTTAGAAATTGACAAAATTGTTGAGAAAAGGACAAAAATGGCTGAAAAGGTGTTGCAGGTGGGCAAAAATGGTTTAGAAAGAGGACAAAAGAGATTTATGAGGGTCGGAGATGGACAAAAGCGTGTTAGAAATGCATAAAAATGGTTTAGAAATGGTTAGGGAAGTGCAAGACCGGGTTAGAAATGGCCAGAGGTGGCTTGAAGGGGGTTAAAATTGGCGTACAGAGGGTTAGAAATGGCCAAAAATGGCTGAAAAAGGCTTAGAGAAGTACAAACAAAGGTTAGATGTGGCCAAAATTGGCCCCAAAAGTGTTAGAGGTGTGCAAAAATGGGTTAGAAAAGGAAAAAGATGGCTTGAAAGGGGTTGCATGCGGGCCAAAATGGCTTAGAAATAGCCAAAATCGGCTTTAAAAGGGTTAGAGATGAGCAAGAATGGCTTAGAAACGGACAAAAACGGCTTGAAAACGGTTAGAGAAGTGCAAACGTGGGTTAGAAGTAGCCAAAGATGGCTTAAAACTGGTTAGGATTTGGTGAAATAGGGCTAGAAATAGCCAAAAGTGACCTAAAACGAGTTAGAAGTGAGTAAAAACAGGTTAGAAATAGCCGAAAAAGGCCTAAAACGGGTGAGAAATGGGAAAAAACGGGTTAAAAAAGGAGGAAAACAAGAGGAAAATTGGTTAGAAATTGACAAAATTGTTGAGAAAAGGACAAAAATGGCTGAAAAGGTGTTGCAGGTGGGCAAAAATGGTTTAGAAAGAGGACAAAAGAGATTTATGAGGGTCGGAGATGGACAAAAGCATGTTAGAAATGCATAAAAATGGTTTAGAAATGGTTAGGGAAGTGCAAGACCGGGTTAGAAATGGCCAGAGGTGGCTTGAAGGGGGTTAAAATTGGCGTACAGAGGGTTAGAAATGTCCAAAAATGGCTGAAAAAGGCTTAGAGAAGTACAAACAAAGGTTAGATGTGGCCAAAATTGGCCCCAAAAGTGTTAGAGGTGTGCAAAAATGGGTTAGAAAAGGAAAAAGATGGCTTGAAAGGGGTTGCATGCGGGCCAAAATGGCTTAGAAATAGCCAAAATCGGCTTTAAAAGGGTTAGAGATGAGCAAGAATGGCTTAGAAACGGACAAAAACGGCTTGAAAACGGTTAGAGAAGTGCAAACGTGGGTTAGAAGTAGCCAAAGATGGCTTAAAACTGGTTAGGATTTGGTGAAATAGGGCTAGAAATAGCCAAAAGTGACCTAAAACGAGTTAGAAGTGAGTAAAAACAGGTTAGAAATAGCCGAAAAAGGCCTAAAACGGGTGAGAAATGGGAAAAAACGGGTTAAAAAAGGAGGAAAACAAGAGGAAAATTGGTTAGAAATTGACAAAATTGTTGAGAAAAGGACAAAAATGGCTGAAAAGGTGTTGCAGGTGGGCAAAAATGGTTTAGAAAGAGGACAAAAGAGATTTATGAGGGTCGGAGATGGACAAAAGCATGTTAGAAATGCATAAAAATGGTTTAGAAATGGTTAGGGAAGTGCAAGACCGGGTTAGAAATGGCCAGAGGTGGCTTGAAGGGGGTTAAAATTGGCGTACAGAGGGTTAGAAATGGCCAAAAATGGCTGAAAAAGGCTTAGAGAAGTACAAACAAAGGTTAGATGTGGCCAAAATTGGCCCCAAAAGTGTTAGAGGTGTGCAAAAATGGGTTAGAAAAGGAAAAAGATGGCTTGAAAGGGGTTGCATGCGGGCCAAAATGGCTTAGAAATAGCCAAAATCGGCTTTAAAAGGGTTAGAGATGAGCAAAAATGGCTTAGAAACGGACAAAAACGGCTTGAAAACGGTTAGAGAAGTGCAAACGTGGGTTAGAAGTGGCCAAAGATGGCTTAAAACTGGTTAGGATTTGGTGAAATAGGGCTAGAAATAGCCAAAAGTGACCTAAAACGAGTTAGAAGTGAGTAAAAACAGGTTAGAAATAGCCGAAAAAGGCCTAAAACGGGTGAGAAATGGGAAAAAACGGGTTAAAAAAGGAGGAAAACAAGAGGAAAATTGGTTAGAAATTGACAAAATTGTTGAGAAAAGGACAAAAATGGCTGAAAAGGTGTTGCAGGTGGGCAAAAATGGTTTAGAAAGAGGACAAAAGAGATTTATGAGGGTCGGAGATGGACAAAAGCGTGTTAGAAATGCATAAAAATGGTTTAGAAATGGTTAGGGAAGTGCAAGACCGGGTTAGAAATGGCCAGAGGTGGCTTGAAGGGGGTTAAAATTGGCGTACAGAGGGTTAGAAATGGCCAAAAATGGCTGAAAAAGGCTTAGAGAAGTACAAACAAAGGTTAGATGTGGCCAAAATTGGCCCCAAAAGTGTTAGAGGTGTGCAAAAATGGGTTAGAAAAGGAAAAAGATGGCTTGAAAGGGGTTGCATGCGGGCCAAAATGGCTTAGAAATAGCCAAAATCGGCTTTAAAAGGGTTAGAGATGAGCAAAAATGGCTTAGAAAGGGACAAAAACGGCTTGAAAACGGTTAGAGAAGTGCAAACGTGGGTTAGAAGTGGCCAAAGATGGCTTAAAACTGGTTAGGATTTGGTGAAATAGGGCTAGAAATAGCCAAAAGCGACCTAAAACGAGTTAGAAGTGAGTAAAAACAGGTTAGAAATAGCCGAAAAAGGCCTAAAACGGGTGAGAAATGGGAAAAAACGGGTTAAAAAAGGAGGAAAACAAGAGGAAAATTGGTTAGAAATTGACAAAATTGTTGAGAAAAGGACAAAAATGGCTGAAAAGGTGTTGCAGGTGGGCAAAAATGGTTTAGAAAGAGGACAAAAGAGATTTATGAGGGTCGGAGATGGACAAAAGCGTGTTAGAAATGCATAAAAATGGTTTAGAAATGGTTAGGGAAGTGCAAGACCGGGTTAGAAATGGCCAGAGGTGGCTTGAAGGGGGTTAAAATTGGCGTACAGAGGGTTAGAAATGGCCAAAAATGGCTGAAAAAGGCTTAGAGAAGTACAAACAAAGGTTAGATGTGGCCAAAATTGGCCCCAAAAGTGTTAGAGGTGTGCAAAAATGGGTTAGAAAAGGAAAAAGATGGCTTGAAAGGGGTTGCATGCGGGCCAAAATGGCTTAGAAATAGCCAAAATCGGCTTTAAAAGGGTTAGAGATGAGCAAAAATGGCTTAGAAACGGACAAAAACGGCTTGAAAACGGTTAGAGAAGTGCAAACGTGGGTTAGAAGTGGCCAAAGATGGCTTAAAACTGGTTAGGATTTGGTGAAATAGGGCTAGAAATAGCCAAAAGTGACATAAAACGAGTTAGAAGTGAGTAAAAACAGGTTAGAAATAGCCGAAAAAGGCCTAAAACGGGTGAGAAATGGGAAAAAAACGGGTTAAAAAAGGAGGAAAACAAGAGGAAAATTGGTTAGAAATTGACAAAATTGTTGAGAAAAGGACAAAAATGGCTGAAAAGGTGTTGCAGGTGGGCAAAAATGGTTTAGAAAGAGGACAAAAGAGATTTATGAGGGTCGGAGATGGACAAAAGCGTGTTAGAAATGCATAAAAATGGTTTAGAAATGGTTAGGGAAGTGCAAGACCGGGTTAGAAATGGCCAGAGGTGGCTTGAAGGGGGTTAAAATTGGCATACAGAGGGTTAGAAATGTCCAAAAATGGCTGAAAAAGGCTTAGAGAAGTACAAACAAAGGTTAGATGTGGCCAAAATTGGCCCCAGAAGTGTTAGAGGTGTGCAAAAATGGGTTAGAAAAGGAAAAAGATGGCTTGAAAGGGGTTGCAATGCGGGCCAAAATGGCTTAGAAATAGCCAAAATCGGCTTTAAAAGGGTTAGAGATGAGCAAAAATGGCTGAAAAGGGACAAAAACGGCTTGAAAACGGTTAGAGAAGTGCAAACGTGGGTTAGAAGTAGCCAAAGATGGCTTAAAACTGGTTAGGATTTGGTGAAATAGGGCTAGAAATAGCCAAAAGTGACCTAAAACGAGTTAGAAGTGAGTAAAAACAGGTTAGAAATAGCCGAAAAAGGCCTAAAACGGGTGAGAAATGGGAAAAAACGGGTTAAAAAAGGAGGAAAACAAGAGGAAAATTGGTTAGAAATTGACAAAATTGTTGAGAAAAGGACAAAAATGGCTGAAAAGGTGTTGCAGGTGGGCAAAAATGGTTTAGAAAGAGGACAAAAGAGATTTATGAGGGTCGGAGATGGACAAAAGCATGTTAGAAATGCATAAAAATGGTTTAGAAATGGTTAGGGAAGTGCAAGACCGGGTTAGAAATGGCCAGAGGTGGCTTGAAGGGGGTTAAAATTGGCGTACAGAGGGTTAGAAATGGCCAAAAATGGCTGAAAAAGGCTTAGAGAAGTACAAACAAAGGTTAGATGTGGCCAAAATTGGCCCCAAAAGTGTTAGAGGTGTGCAAAAATGGGTTAGAAAAGGAAAAAGATGGCTTGAAAGGGGTTGCAATGCGGGCCAAAATGGCTTAGAAATAGCCAAAATCGGCTTTAAAAGGGTTAGAGATGAGCAAAAATGGCTTAGAAACGGACAAAAACGGCTTGAAAACGGTTAGAGAAGTGCAAACGTGGGTTAGAAGTAGCCAAAGATGGCTTAAAACTGGTTAGGATTTGGTGAAATAGGGCTAGAAATAGCCAAAAGCGACCTAAAACGAGTTAGAAGTGAGTAAAAACAGGTTAGAAATAGCCGAAAAAGGCCTAAAACGGGTGAGAAATGGGAAAAAACGGGTTAAAAAAGGAGGAAAACAAGAGGAAAATTGGTTAGAAATTGACAAAATTGTTGAGAAAAGGACAAAAATGGCTGAAAACGTGTTGCAGGTGGGCAAAAATGGTTTAGAAAGAGGACAAAAGAGATTTATGAGGGTCGGAGATGGACAAAAGCGTGTTAGAAATGCATAAAAATGGTTTAGAAATGGTTAGGGAAGTGCAAGACCGGGTTAGAAATGGCCAGAGGTGGCTTGAAGGGGGTTAAAATTGGCGTACAGAGGGTTAGAAATGTCCAAAAATGGCTGAAAAAGGCTTAGAGAAGTACAAACAAAGGTTAGATGTGGCCAAAATTGGCCCCAAAAGTGTTAGAGGTGTGCAAAAATGGGTTAGAAAAGGAAAAAGATGGCTTGAAAGGGGTTGCATGCGGGCCAAAATGGCTTAGAAATAGCCAAAATCGGCTTTAAAAGGGTTAGAGATGAGCAAGAATGGCTTAGAAACGGGACAAAAACGGCTTGAAAACGGTTAGAGAAGTGCAAACGTGGGTTAGAAGTAGCCAAAGATGGCTTAAAACTGGTTAGGATTTGGTGAAATAGGGCTAGAAATAGCCAAAAGTGACCTAAAACGAGTTAGAAGTGAGTAAAAACAGGTTAGAAATAGCCGAAAAAGGCCTAAAACGGGTGAGAAATGGGAAAAAACGGGTTAAAAAAGGAGGAAAACAAGAGGAAAATTGGTTAGAAATTGACAAAATTGTTGAGAAAAGGACAAAAATGGCTGAAAAGGTGTTGCAGGTGGGCAAAAATGGTTTAGAAAGAGGACAAAAGAGATTTATGAGGGTCGGAGATGGACAAAAGCATGTTAGAAATGCATAAAAATGGTTTAGAAATGGTTAGGGAAGTGCAAGACCGGGTTAGAAATGGCCAGAGGTGGCTTGAAGGGGGTTAAAATTGGCGTACAGAGGGTTAGAAATGGCCAAAAATGGCTGAAAAAGGCTTAGAGAAGTACAAACAAAGGTTAGATGTGGCCAAAATTGGCCCCAAAAGTGTTAGAGGTGTGCAAAAATGGGTTAGAAAAGGAAAAAGATGGCTTGAAAGGGGTTGCAATGCGGGCCAAAATGGCTTAGAAATAGCCAAAATCGGCTTTAAAAGGGTTAGAGATGAGCAAAAATGGCTTAGAAACGGACAAAAACGGCTTGAAAACGGTTAGAGAAGTGCAAACGTGGGTTAGAAGTAGCCAAAGATGGCTTAAAACTGGTTAGGATTTGGTGAAATAGGGCTAGAAATAGCCAAAAGCGACCTAAAACGAGTTAGAAGTGAGTAAAAACAGGTTAGAAATAGCCGAAAAAGGCCTAAAACGGGTGAGAAATGGGAAAAAACGGGTTAAAAAAGGAGGAAAACAAGAGGAAAATTGGTTAGAAATTGACAAAATTGTTGAGAAAAGGACAAAAATGGCTGAAAAGGTGTTGCAGGTGGGCAAAAATGGTTTAGAAAGAGGACAAAAGAGATTTATGAGGGTCGGAGATGGACAAAAGCATGTTAGAAATGCATAAAAATGGTTTAGAAATGGTTAGGGAAGTGCAAGACCGGGTTAGAAATGGCCAGAGGTGGCTTGAAGGGGGTTAAAATTGGCGTACAGAGGGTTAGAAATGGCCAAAAATGGCTGAAAAAGGCTTAGAGAAGTACAAACAAAGGTTAGATGTGGCCAAAATTGGCCCCAAAAGTGTTAGAGGTGTGCAAAAATGGGTTAGAAAAGGAAAAAGATGGCTTGAAAGGGGTTGCAAGTGGGGCCAAAATGGCTTAGAAATAGCCAAAATCGGCTTTAAAAGGGTTAGAGATGAGCAAAAATGGCTTAGAAACGGACAAAAACGGCTTGAAAACGGTTAGAGAAGTGCAAACGTGGGTTAGAAGTGGGCCAAAGATGGCTTAAAACTGGTTAGGATTTGGTGAAATAGGGCTAGAAATAGCCAAAAGCGACCTAAAACGAGTTAGAAGTGAGTAAAAACAGGTTAGAAATAGCCGAAAAAGGCCTAAAACGGGTGAGAAATGGGAAAAAACGGGTTAAAAAAGGAGGAAAACAAGAGGAAAATTGGTTAGAAATTGACAAAATTGTTGAGAAAAGGACAAAAATGGCTGAAAAGGTGTTGCAGGTGGGCAAAAATGGTTTAGAAAGAGGACAAAAGAGATTTATGAGGGTCGGAGATGGACAAAAGCGTGTTAGAAATGCATAAAAATGGTTTAGAAATGGTTAGGGAAGTGCAAGACCGGGTTAGAAATGGCCAGAGGTGGCTTGAAGGGGGTTAAAATTGGCGTACAGAGGGTTAGAAATGGCCAAAAATGGCTGAAAAAGGCTTAGAGAAGTACAAACAAAGGTTAGATGTGGCCAAAATTGGCCCCAAAAGTGTTAGAGGTGTGCAAAAATGGGTTAGAAAAGGAAAAAGATGGCTTGAAAGGGGTTGCAATGCGGGCCAAAATGGCTTAGAAATAGCCAAAATCGGCTTTAAAAGGGTTAGAGATGAGCAAAAATGGCTTAGAAACGGACAAAAACGGCTTGAAAACGGTTAGAGAAGTGCAAACGTGGGTTAGAAGTAGCCAAAGATGGCTTAAAACTGGTTAGGATTTGGTGAAATAAGGCTAGAAATAGCCAAAAGTGACCTAAAACGAGTTAGAAGTGAGTAAAAACAGGTTAGAAATAGCCGAAAAAGGCCTAAAACGGGTGAGAAATGGGAAAAAACGGGTTAAAAAAGGAGGAAAACAAGAGGAAAATTGGTTAGAAATTGACAAAATTGTTGAGAAAAGGACAAAAATGGCTGAAAAGGTGTTGCAGGTGGGCAAAAATGGTTTAGAAAGAGGACAAAAGAGATTTATGAGGGTCGGAGATGGACAAAAGCGTGTTAGAAATGCATAAAAATGGTTTAGAAATGGTTAGGGAAGTGCAAGACCGGGTTAGAAATGGCCAGAGGTGGCTTGAAGGGGGTTAAAATTGGCATACAGAGGGTTAGAAATGGCCAAAAATGGCTGAAAAAGGCTTAGAGAAGTACAAACAAAGGTTAGATGTGGCCAAAATTGGCCCCAAAAGTGTTAGAGGTGTGCAAAAATGGGTTAGAAAAGGAAAAAGATGGCTTGAAAGGGGTTGCAATGTGGGCCAAAATGGCTTAGAAATAGCCAAAATCGGCTTTAAAAGGGTTAGAGATGAGCAAAAATGGCTTAGAAAGGGACAAAAACGGCTTGAAAACGGTTAGAGAAGTGCAAACGTGGGTTAGAAGTAGGCCAAAGATGGCTTAAAACTGGTTAGGATTTGGTGAAATAGGGCTAGAAATAGCCAAAAGCGACCTAAAACGAGTTAGAAGTGAGTAAAAACAGGTTAGAAATAGCCGAAAAAGGCCTAAAACGGGTGAGAAATGGGAAAAAACGGGTTAAAAAAGGAGGAAAACAAGAGGAAAATTGGTTAGAAATTGACAAAATTGTTGAGAAAAGGACAAAAATGGCTGAAAAGGTGTTGCAGGTGGGCAAAAATGGTTTAGAAAGAGGACAAAAGAGATTTATGAGGGTCGGAGATGGACAAAAGCGTGTTAGAAATGCATAAAAATGGTTTAGAAATGGTTAGGGAAGTGCAAGACCGGGTTAGAAATGGCCAGAGGTGGCTTGAAGGGGGTTAAAATTGGCATACAGAGGGTTAGAAATGTCCAAAAATGGCTGAAAAAGGCTTAGAGAAGTACAAACAAAGGTTAGATGTGGCCAAAATTGGCCCCAAAAGTGTTAGAGGTGTGCAAAAATGGGTTAGAAAAGGAAAAAGATGGCTTGAAAGGGGTTGCAAGTGCGGCCAAAATGGCTTAGAAATAGCCAAAATCGGCTTTAAAAGGGTTAGAGATGAGCAAAAATGGCTTAGAAAGGGACAAAAACGGCTTGAAAACGGTTAGAGAAGTGCAAACGTGGGTTAGAAGTAGCCAAAGATGGCTTAAAACTGGTTAGGATTTGGTGAAATAAGGCTAGAAATAGCCAAAAGTGACCTAAAACGAGTTAGAAGTGAGTAAAAACAGGTTAGAAATAGCCGAAAAAGGCCTAAAACGGGTGAGAAATGGGAAAAAACGGGTTAAAAAAGGAGGAAAACAAGAGGAAAATTGGTTAGAAATTGACAAAATTGTTGAGAAAAGGACAAAAATGGCTGAAAAGGTGTTGCAGGTGGGCAAAAATGGTTTAGAAAGAGGACAAAAGAGATTTATGAGGGTCGGAGATGGACAAAAGCGTGTTAGAAATGCATAAAAATGGTTTAGAAATGGTTAGGGAAGTGCAAGACCGGGTTAGAAATGGCCAGAGGTGGCTTGAAGGGGGTTAAAATTGGCGTACAGAGGGTTAGAAATGTCCAAAAATGGCTGAAAAAGGCTTAGAGAAGTACAAACAAAGGTTAGATGTGGCCAAAATTGGCCCCAAAAGTGTTAGAGGTGTGCAAAAATGGGTTAGAAAAGGAAAAAGATGGCTTGAAAGGGGTTGCAAGTGGGCCAAAATGGCTTAGAAATAGCCAAAATCGGCTTTAAAAGGGTTAGAGATGAGCAAAAATGGCTTAGAAACGGACAAAAACGGCTTGAAAACGGTTAGAGAAGTGCAAACGTGGGTTAGAAGTAGCCAAAGATGGCTTAAAACTGGTTAGGATTTGGTGAAATAAGGCTAGAAATAGCCAAAAGTGACCTAAAACGAGTTAGAAGTGAGTAAAAACAGGTTAGAAATAGCCGAAAAAGGCCTAAAACGGGTGAGAAATGGGAAAAAACGGGTTAAAAAAGGAGGAAAACAAGAGGAAAATTGGTTAGAAATTGACAAAATTGTTGAGAAAAGGACAAAAATGGCTGAAAAGGTGTTGCAGGTGGGCAAAAATGGTTTAGAAAGAGGACAAAAGAGATTTATGAGGGTCGGAGATGGACAAAAGCGTGTTAGAAATGCATAAAAATGGTTTAGAAATGGTTAGGGAAGTGCAAGACCGGGTTAGAAATGGCCAGAGGTGGCTTGAAGGGGGTTAAAATTGGCGTACAGAGGGTTAGAAATGGCCAAAAATGGCTGAAAAAGGCTTAGAGAAGTACAAACAAAGGTTAGATGTGGCCAAAATTGGCCCCAAAAGTGTTAGAGGTGTGCAAAAATGGGTTAGAAAAGGAAAAAGATGGCTTGAAAGGGGTTGCAAGTGGGCCAAAATGGCTTAGAAATAGCCAAAATCGGCTTTAAAAGGGTTAGAGATGAGCAAAAATGGCTTAGAAACGGACAAAAACGGCTTGAAAACGGTTAGAGAAGTGCAAACGTGGGTTAGAAGTAGGCCAAAGATGGCTTAAAACTGGTTAGGATTTGGTGAAATAGGGCTAGAAATAGCCAAAAGTGACCTAAAACGAGTTAGAAGTGAGTAAAAACAGGTTAGAAATAGCCGAAAAAGGCCTAAAACGGGTGAGAAATGGGAAAAAACGGGTTAAAAAAGGAGGAAAACAAGAGGAAAATTGGTTAGAAATTGACAAAATTGTTGAGAAAAGGACAAAAATGGCTGAAAAGGTGTTGCAGGTGGGCAAAAATGGTTTAGAAAGAGGACAAAAGAGATTTATGAGGGTCGGAGATGGACAAAAGCATGTTAGAAATGCATAAAAATGGTTTAGAAATGGTTAGGGAAGTGCAAGACCGGGTTAGAAATGGCCAGAGGTGGCTTGAAGGGGGTTAAAATTGGCGTACAGAGGGTTAGAAATGGCCAAAAATGGCTGAAAAAGGCTTAGAGAAGTACAAACAAAGGTTAGATGTGGCCAAAATTGGCCCCAAAAGTGTTAGA